>NC_136308.1:11136150-11841150 GCF_964198595.1 Lampetra fluviatilis | reverse complement strand
CGCTACGAACCTGGCGACCCGGGTACGATTCCCGCTCACGGCTAACACCAGTGACGATTATCTGAACCCCGTCCTGGGCCTCCCCTAGGTCGACTCAGCCTCAAACGAGTACCTGGTGCGATGTGTAAACATCGTGACTCGGGAGACAAAGGCGGCCAGGCGTGGTGTTGGACACCCACCCCCTCGTGTGCCGTGCCGGTCTTCATAGATGCTCACAAACGACACTTGCTCCCGCAGTCTGTTGAGGCTACACGGGGAATCTTTGCCTTTTGTATGTTCCTGTGTGTGTATGTCCGTTTTGTGCGCACCTATGTGCCGCGTGGCCAGTGCCGCGTGCAGTCAACATCGGCGCTCGGAAGACAACGGAGGCCGGCCACGTGGTGATGCCAACACGTCAACACCCACGTGAGCCGCGCGCCGTCCTTCACTAGGTGCTACTCGCGAGCCGCACTTGCCCCCGACAGCCTGTCCAGGCTGTACGGGGGATCTGTGTCTTTGTTTTAGTTCGACGTGTGCCACACACCGCACTACTCTGGCCGACCTGAGCCCTAGCGCGTTTTAAAGGGCACCATCACCGAAGCACGAATTTCCCTCCCGTTTGTGCAGCGCTATTTGAGATTTCAATTTCAGGAGCTCCTGAAGTCTCTCCCACCCCCACCCTCTCTCTCCTCTACATTTCTACCTTTTCAAAACTGACAAAAAACATTACCCTGACATTTTTACAACAACAACAACAACCCCCACACAGCTGCAGCCTCAACTACAGCCTGCAGTTGCAGGAATGGTGATGATGGAGGGATGGAGGTGGAGGGATGGAGGGGTGGAGGTGGAGTGGTGGAGGTGGAGGGATGGAGGTGGAGGGATGGAAGTGGAGCGGTGGAGGTGGAGGGATGGAGGTGGAGGGATGGAGGTGGAGTGTTGGAGGTTGAGGGATGGAGGTGGAGGGATGGAGGTGGAGGGATAGAGGTGGAGTGGTGGAGGTGGAGGGATGGAGGTGGAGGGGTGGAGGTGGAGGGATGGAGGTGGAGGGATGGAGGTGGAGGGAAGGAGGTGGAGTGGTGGAGGTGGAGGGATGGAGGTGGAGGGGTGGAGGTGGAGGGATGGAGGTGGAGTGGTGGAGGTGGAGGGATGGAGGTGGAGGGGTGGAGGTGGAGGGATGGAGGTGGAGTGGTGGAGGTGGAGGGATGGAGGTGGAGGAATGGAGGTGGAGGGATGGAGGTGGAGGGATGGAGGTGGAGTGGTGGAGGTGGAGGGGTGAAGGTGGAGTGGTGGAGGTGGAGTGATGGAGGTGGAGGGATGGAGGTGGAGGGGTGGAGGTGGATGGATGGAGGTGGAGGGATGGAGGTGGAGGGATGGAGGTGGAGTGATGGAGGTTGAGGGGTGGAGGAATGGAGGTGGAGTGATGGAGGTGGAGGGATGGAGGTGGAGGGATGGAGGTGGAGGGATGGAGGTGGAGGGGTGGAGGTTGAGGGGTGGAGGGATGGAGGTGGAGTGATGGAGGTGGAGGGATGGAGGTGGAGGGATGGAGGTGGAGGGGTGGAGGTGGAGGGGTGGAGGTTGAGGGATGGAGGGGTGGAGGTGGAGGGGTGGAGGTGGAGGGATGGAGGTGGAGTGATGGAGGTGGAGGGATGGAGGTGGAGGGATGGAGGTGGAGGGGTGGAGGTTGAGGGGTGGAGGGATGGAGGTGGAGGGATGGAGGTGGAGGGATGGAGGTGGACGGATGGAGGTGGAGTGGTGGAGGTGGAGGGATGTAAGTGGAGGGATGGAGGTGGAGGTATGGAGGTGGAGGGATGGAGGTGGAGGGATGGAGGTGGAGGGATGGAGGTGGAGGGGTGGAGGTTGAGGGGTGGAGGTTGAGGGGTGGAGGTGAAGGGATGGAGGTGGAGTGATGGAGTTGGAGGGGTGGAGGTGGAGTGGTGGAGGTGGAGGGATGGAGGTGGAGGTGGAGTGGTGGAGGTGCAGGGATGGAGGTGGAGGGATGGAGGTGGAGGGATGGAGGTGGAGGGGTGGAGGTTGAGGGGTGGAGGTGGAGGGATGGAGGTGGAGTAGTGGAGGGATGGAGGTGGAAGGATGGAGGTGGAGGGATGAGGTGGAGTGGTGGAGGTATGGAGGTGGAGGGGTGGAGGTGGAGTGGTGGAGGTGGAGGGATGGAGGTGGAGGGATGGAGGTGGAGGGATGGAGGTTGAGGGATGGAGGTGGAGGGATGGAGGTGGAGGTTGAGTGGTGGAGGTGGAGTGGTGGAGGTGGAGGGATGGAGGTGGAGGGATGAAGGTGGAGGGATGGAGGTGGAGTGGTGGAGGTGGAGGGATGGAGGTGGAGGGGTGGAGGTGGAGGGATGGAGGTGGAGGGATGGAGGTGGAGTGGTGGAGGTGGAGGGATGGAGATGGAGGGATGGAGTTGGAGGGATGGAGATGGAGGGATGGAGGTGGAGGGATGGAGGTGGAGGGGTGGAGGTTGAGGGGTGGAGGTGGAGGGATGGAGGTGGAGGGGTGGAGGTGGAGGGATGGAGGGGGAGGGATGGAGATGGAGTGATGGAGGTGGAGGGATGGAGGTGGAGGGATGGAGGTGGAGGGGTGGAGGTTGAGGGGTGGAGGTGGAGGGATGGAGGTGGAGTGATGGAGGTGGAGGGATGGAGGTGGAGGGATGGAGGTGGAGGGATGGAGGTGGAGTGTTGGAGGTGGAGGGATGGAGGGGCAGGGATGGAGATGGAGTGATGGAGGTGGAGGGATGGAGGTGGAGGGATGGAGGTGGAGGGATGGAGGTAGAGTGTTGGAGGTGGAGGGATGGAGGTGGAGGGGTGGAGGTGGAGTGGTGGAGGGATGGAGGTAGAGGGATGGAAGTGTAGGGATGGAGGTGGAGTGGTGGAGGTATGGAGGTGGAGGGATGGAGGTGGAGGGATGGAGGTGGAGGGATGGAGGTGGAGGGGTGGAGGTTGAGGGGTGGAGGTGAAGGGATGGAGGTGGAGTGTTGGAGTTGGAGGTGGAGTGGTGGAGGGATGGAGGTGGAGTGGTGGAGGTGGAGGGATGGAGGTGGAGGGATGGAGGTGGAGAGGTGGAGGTTGAGGGGTGGAGGTGGAGGGATGGAGGTGGAGTGGTGGAGGTGGAGGGATGGAGGTGGAAGGATGGAGGTGGAGGGATGGAGGTGGAGTGGTGGAGGGATGGAGGTGGAGGTGGAGTGGTGGAGGTGGAGGGATGGAGGTGGAGGGATGGAGGTGGAGGGGTGGAGGTTGAGGGGTGGAGGTAGAGGGATGGAGGTGGAGTGATGGAGGTGGAGGGATGGAGGTGGAGTGGTGGAGGGATGGAGGTGGAGTGGTGGAGGTGGAGGGATGGAGGTGGAGGGATGGAGGTGGAGGGGTGGAGGTTGAGGGGTGGAGGTAGAGGGATGGAGGTGGAGTGATGGAGGTGGAGGGATGGAGGTGGAGTGGTGGAGGGATGGAGGTGGAGTGGTGGAGGTGGAGGGATGGAGGTGGAGGGATGGATGTGGAGGGATGGAGATGGAGGGATGGAGGTGGAGGGATGGAGGTGGAGGGATGGAGGTGGAGGGATGGAGGTGGAGTGGTGGAGGTGGAGGGATGGAGGTGGAGTGGTGGAGGTGGAGGGATGGAGGTGGAGTGGTGGAGGTGGGGGGATGGAGGTGGAGGGGTGGAGGTGGAGGGATGGAGGTGGAGGGATAGAGGTGCAGTGGTGGAGGTGGAGGGATGGAGGTGGAGGGATGGAGGTGGAGTGATGGAGGTGGAGGGATGGAGGTGGAGGGGTGGAGGTGGAGTGGTGGAGGTGGAGGGATGGAGGTGGAGGGATGGAGGTGGAGGGATGGAGGTTGAGGGATGGAGGTGGAGGGATGGAGGTGGAGTGGTGGAGGTGGAGTGGTGGATGTGGAGGGATGGAGGTGGAGGGATGGAGGTTGGAGGGATGGAGGTGGAGTGGTGGAGGTGGAGGGATGGAGGTGGAGGGGTGGAGGGATGGAGGTGGAGGGATGGAGGTGGAGTGGTGGAGGTGGAGGGATGGAGTTGGAGGGGTGGAGGTGGAGGGATGGAGGTGGAGGGATGGAGGTGGAGGGATGGAGGTGGAGGGATGGAGATGGAGGGATGGAGTTGGAGGGATGGAGATGGAGGGGTGGAGATGGAGGGATGGAGTTGGAGGGATGGAGATGGAGGGGTGGAGGTGGAGGGATGGAGGTGGAGTGTTGGAGGTGGAGGGATGGAGGTGGAGGGATGGAGGTGGAGTGTTGGAGGTGGAGGGATGGAGGTGGAGGGGTGGAGGTGGATTGGTGGAGGTAGCGGGATGGAGGTGGAGGGATGGAGGTGGAGGGATGGAGGTGGAGTGGTGGAGGTATGGAGGTGGAGGGATGGAGGTGGAGGGATAGAGGTGGAGTGGTGGAGGTGGAGGGATTGAGGTGGAGTGGTGGAGGTATGGAGGTGGAGGGATGGAGGTGGAGTGGTGGAGGTATGGAGGTGGAGGGATGGAGGTGGAGGGATTGAGGTGGAGGGATGGAGGTGGAGTGGTGGAGGTGGAGGGATGGAGGTGGAGGGATGGAGGTGGAGGGGTGGAGGTTGAGGGGTGGAGGTAGAGGGATGGAGGTGGAGTGATGGAGGTGGAGGGATGGAGGTGGAGTGGTGGAGGGATGGAGGTGGAGTGGTGGAGGTGGAGGGATGGAGGTGGAGGGATGGATGTGGAGGGATGGAGATGGAGGGATGGAGGTGGAGGGATGGAGGTGGAGGGATGGAGGTGGAGGGATGGAGGTGGAGTGGTGGAGGTGGAGGGATGGAGGTGGAGTGGTGGAGGTGGAGGGATGGAGGTGGAGTGGTGGAGGTGGGGGGATGGAGGTGGAGGGGTGGAGGTGGAGGGATGGAGGTGGAGGGATGGAGGTGCAGTGGTGGAGGTGGAGGGATGGAGGTGGAGGGATGGAGGTGGAGTGATGGAGGTGGAGGGATGGAGGTGGAGGGGTGGAGGTGGAGTGGTGGAGGTGGAGGGATGGAGGTGGAGGGATGGAGGTGGAGGGATGGAGGTTGAGGGATGGAGGTGGAGGGATGGAGGTGGAGGTGGAGTGGTGGAGGTGGAGTGGTGGAGGTGGAGGGATGGAGGTGGAGGGATGGAGGTTGGAGGGATGGAGGTGGAGTGGTGGAGGTGGAGGGATGGAGGTGGAGGGGTGGAGGGATGGAGGTGGAGGGATGGAGGTGGAGTGGTGGAGGTGGAGGGATGGAGGTGGAGGGGTGGAGGTGGAGGGATGGAGGTGGAGGGATGGAGGTGGAGGGATGGAGGTGGAGGGATGGAGATGGAGGGATGGAGTTCGAGGGATGGAGATGGAGGGGTGGAGATGGAGGGATGGAGTTGGAGGGATGGAGATGGAGGGGTGGAGGTGGAGGGATGGAGGTGGAGTGTTGGAGGTGGAGGGATGGAGGTGGAGGGATGGAGGTGGAGTGTTGGAGGTGGAGGGATGGAGGTGGAGGGGTGGAGGTGGAGTGGTGGAGGTGGCGGGATGGAGGTGGAGGGATGGAGGTGGAGGGATGGAGGTGGAGTGGTGGAGGTATGGAGGTGGAGGGATGGAGGTGGAGGGATGGAGGTGGAGTGGTGGAGGTGGAGGGATTGAGGTGGAGTGGTGGAGGTATGGAGGTGGAGGGATGGAGGTGGAGTGGTGGAGGTATGGAGGTGGAGGGATGGAGGTGGAGGGATTGAGGTGGAGGGATGGAGGTGGAGTGGTGGAGGTGGAGGGATTGAGGTGGAGTGATGGAGGTATGGAGGTGGAGGGATGGAGGTAAAGGGATGGAGGTGGAGGGATGGAGGGCTTGGTGATGATGGGATTGGAGCAGTGGTGGTGCCACTTCGCGGGCGCCCTATAAGCGGCGATTCTTTTTGGATGTGCCAAGTGGGCTCCGGACGCACGACGGATTCGCCACCCACGCCCCAAGTACGCACGCTGCGACGTCGAGACGCGTTCTGCACAATCCACACCGCGCCGTGACGAGAGAGGGAGGGGGGCTCCTAGGGCTCACAACTTCGCACAGCCAAGATCCTTTCCACTAGGGGGGTGAAGGGAGGGTGGGGGGAGGGTGGGGGGCTCCCCCCCACGTGGCGCCACCTGCGCCATCGTGATGGCGGGCGGCAACGAGAGGACAGTGCCCCCCCCTCCACCCCTCCACCCCCCAGCCATCGCTTCTGTCACTGCGGAGTTGTAGAAGCCGCGATGAGATGCGAACACGAGAGCGGAGAGGCCAGCTGTGGTCTCATCACCATCATCATCGTGATGAGCATCATCATCAGCAGCAACATCTCACGTGTCATTCCAGCATCGTCAATCCAGCAAGTGCAGCATCCCCACTGCTCCCTATCTCTCCCAGTGCAGACCCTACTGCTGCTGATACTGTTGCTGCTGCTGATGATGATGCTGCTGCTGATGATGATGCTGCTGTTACTGATGCTGCTGCTGATGCTTCTGCTGCACAAAGCGGTGATTCATCCGTTGCCGCGATTCTAGGAATCCTCACGATTCGAGGTCTTAATTCGGATTCCGCCGTCGGGGATCGTGTGGGTCTCGTTAGTGTGGTGATATTTGTTTTCTTCTCTCTGTCTCTCGTGCGCCGTTTTTTCTCTTCTGCTCGCTTCGTTAGCCTAAATGCATCATTAGCATCTCATTTGCATGCGATTTTCTCGAAGGCCGAGTAATTGATTCTCGCGCAGGCTCCACGTGTGTATCATCAGCCGAGGTCGGCCTTGAAATTCGGTCGGTTTACAGCGACACCGGGAAAAAAAACAAATCCGCGCCCGGAACGCAACGTCCATAACATTCTCACTCTCAGTCACTCACTCGCTCACTCTCTCAGTCGCTCACTCGCTCACTCACTCGCTCACTCACTCTCTCAGTCACTCACTCACTCACTCACTCTCTCACTCACTCAGTCACTCACTCGCTCACTCACTCACTCACTCACTCTCTCAGTCACTATCTATCTCACTCACTCACTCTCTCACTCACTCACTCATTCTCTCAGTCACTCACTCTCACTCACTCTCTCAATCGCTCACTCAGTCACTCACTCGCTCACTCACTCACTCACTCTCACTCACTTACTCTCACTCGCTCACTCTCTCAGTCACTCACTCGCTCTCTCAGTCACTCTCTCACTCTCCCAGTCACTCTCTCACTCACACTCTCACTCACTCACTCTCTCAGTCACTCACTCGCTCACTCTCTCAGTCGCTCAGTCACTCACTCAGTCACTCACTCGCTCACTCACTCACTCTCTTTCAGTCACACACCCTCTCAGTCAATCACTCTCTCAGTCACTGACTAGCTCACTCTCACTCACTCACTCTCTCAGTCACTCACGCTCTCAGTCACTCACTCTCTCAGTCGCTCACTCAGTCTCTCACTCGCTCACTCACTCACTCTCTCTCTCTCACCTGCTCACTCACTCTCTCAGTCGCTCACTCGCTCACTCGCTCTCACTCACTCACTCTCACTCGCTCACTCGCTCTCACTCACTCACTCTATCAGTCACCCACTCACTCTCTCAGTCGCTCACTCACTCTCTCGCTCACTCACTCAGTAATTCACTCAGTCACTTACTCACCCGCTGACTCACTCGCTCACTCTCTCAGTCACTCAGTCACTCTCACTCACTCAGTCGCTCACTCACTCTCTCAGTCACTCACTCTCTCAGTCACTCACTCACTCTCTCAGTCACTCACTCTCTCAGTTACTCACTCTCTCAGTCGCTCACGCATTCTCTCGCTCACTCACTCAGTAATTCACTCAGTCACTTACTCACCCGCTCACTCACTCGCTCACTCTCTCAGTCACTCACTCTCTCAGTCACTCACTCTCTCAGTCACTCACTCACTCTCTCACTCGCTCACTCTCACTCACTCACTCACTCGCTCACTCGTTCTCTCGCTCGCTCACTCGCTCACTCGCTCGCTCTCTCAGTCACTCGCTCTCTCAGTCACTCGCTCTCTCAGTCACTCGCTCGCTCGCTCGCTCACTCGCTCGCTCACTCGCTCTCTCGCTCACTCGCTCACTCGCTAACTCTCTCACTCGCTCACTCTCTCAGTCACTCATTTGCTCACTCTCTCTCGCTCTGGCGGCGTCCACTAGCCTCGCGTGCCTCGCCAGAAGCGGAAGAATCGAGATTGATACCAGGGGTGGTGTTCGCGCCTTGTTCGGCACGATTTCCGACGTTTCGCTCCACGTGCCGCCATGGACGTACGCCGCTCACCACGACGATTTAGCCAAGCGCCGGCTGGTGCTGCTCGTGTTTGATGTCGGCTGGCCGATGTAATTTAGTCGCTACTAAACAAATACATAGACGGCAAATAATTAACATCCCTAACCCTACAACCACCCAGGGGCAATGCTAAACAAACTCGAAACCAGGGGGAAACGCTGCGCCGCCGAGTGAGTGACGCTCCGCTCTGCTCGGCCGTGCGCTCCGATCGATCTGGCACAACATGATGAAGACCACGCACTAGCAACCACCACCACTGCCAACCACCACCACTAGCACTACCAACCACTACTACCAACCACCACTACCAAACATCACCACTACCAACCACCACCAACCCCACCACTAGGCCCGGTTTAAGGGGTGGGGGCTTCAGGGGCTGCAGCCCTGTGGCCTCCGCCAGAGATTGAGTGAAAAGTTATTTCAGTTGTGAATGCTGAATTTTATTTTGTTGTTAGCCTTGTAAAAGTATTTATATTTTTTGTTAACTTTTTTTCCTTTTGAAAATATGACTGGGGGCATCACAGTAGCTGTAGCGTAGGCGGCCTACACAATCTTAATCCGACCCTGCCCACCACCACTACCAATCACCACCATCACCACCACCAGCAATCACCACCACCTCCATTACCACCATCGCCACTACCACCAGGACAACCACCACCGCTCCTCATCCCCCTCCCCAGCTCCCCCCGCCCGCATCGAGACCCTGCCGTGGGTGTCGCGTGGCGAGCGGTATTCTCGCCTTTTGTGGCGTCCGGTTCGCTGCCGGAGACTGGGTCGGATTTTTCAGAGGGGTGCGGATACAGAGACGGGGGGGGGGTAAGAGGGGGGCATTAATCAAGGGCTCCGTTCCCCAATTCGCTCTCAGATTGTCTCGGAGCATCGTGCTCTGAGCCAGCGTGAGGGCGGGGCGAGGCGTTGCAGGCTGAAGCCCACTCCTCGGCCGGTCCCTCGAAACGCGTTTGCGACGAACGGAATAGCAACGGCGAGGCGTGCGCTGTCAAAATACATTCCCATCAACAACAGACACGAAACTATAATTGCCCTGGGGGGGGGGGGTGGTGTGGGAAGGTGTGCGCCGAATGAAGTCGCTTCTGTCAGCACGCGGCGGCAGCGCCCAGGGGCCTCCCCGAGAGCGCGGGGCACTCACAGCGAATACTTGGGGCGGGGGGGGCGGGGGGGCGGGGGGGGAGGGAGGGGCGGGGGGGGCGCCCAGGATCATCGCCGGAGCTGCTACGGGAACGTTGCGCAGAGGAGGACACGTCGTTGGTCATGCAGGCGAAGCCTGAGCAACATCGTCAGCAGCGCCGCCGGCGGTAGCGGAGACAGCAGCCCGCGGGCGTGATCACGCCACTGCTGGATGAAGGCTCTCGCGTGACTGACACGGGAGGTGTCTCGCCGTGCTTTTACGCAACAGTCGGTGCGGTTTTGGTGAAGCCAGGGGGGTGAAGGGAGGGGGGTGGTGAGGGGGGGGGGGTGGTGAGGGGGGGGGGTAGCCCAGGGACCGGTGGGGATATCACTCGCCACTGACGTTAGCCGTGGTCGGGAATCAAACTCAAGTTCCCAGAGTGCAATGCGCGAACCAATCGGCAGTGCGGCGAACAGCGCTCCCTCCCCTCACCCCCCTCACCACCCTCCTCCCCTCCGCCTCTCCTCCCCCATCCTCGCCGTCGAGTGAGAGGCAGGGCAGGCCTCGTGGCACGGGGAGCCCGCGTCACTGATGGGGCCCATTGACTCAGCAGCGATTCGCGCGCGGCTCCGCGATGTTGGAAGGAAGGGAGGGAGAGAGAGAGGAAGCGACAGGGTTCAGGAGGCCGCCTCCACCCTCCCTCCCGCTTCGTGATGAGGAGCAGCGTGAGCGGCGGTGGGGCAGCGCCGTGCGACCGAATTTCAATACGGAAAATAACAACAATAATGATGATGATATAAAACCGAAATTTAAAGCAACCCTCCCCCCCACCCCGACACACGAAAGGCTTCGATCGATTGCCTTTGAGATTCCAGGAGCGGGACGGACGTTGAAAAAAGTCTGCGGAGGATAAAGAGGAGGAGGAGGTCGAGGGATGAGGCGCGGGGTCTGGAGCGTGACTCGAGCTGAGCGTCGTTTCGGCTTCCCGTGCGCCACGGCACCTGACGGCGAGTCGCCCTGAGCCGAGCCGTGCCGAGCCGAGCCGTGCCGAGCCGAGCCGTGCCGAGCCGAGCTTGACGAGAGCCGCGCTCGGAGTTCTTTGCTCAATCGCCCCCTTTTCAGAAGCGACCTGGCCACCACAAATGATTGCTCGAGGAAGTGGCTTATTAATCTTGAGTTGAAGCTTTCGTGACTTTACGGAAATAACCAAAGAGTAAGTGGCTTATTATTATTGTTATTTTCGTCGTGTGGAAATGTACAGCGGCCAAACACCCCAAACACGTGACGTCCATACTAAATGTGGTGGACCCCCCACGCGACCACGGGGAGCGTGCAGAGACACGCAAACTCTAAATATACAGCAGCAGCACGCGTCGTCAGGGTCGGGATGGAACCCACGACCTGCTGTACACCAGGCGAGATAGTTAACATCTCCTAGCCACCGTGATGATGATGAGAGAGAGACACGCAAACTCCAAATATACAGCAGCCGGCGTCGTCAGGGTCTAGATCGAACTCACGACCTCCTGTATACCAGGCGAGGTAGTTAACATATCCTAGCCACCGTGATGATGATAAGCAAGAGACACGCAGACTCCAAATATAGAGCAGCACGCGTCGTCAGGGTCTGGATCGAACCCACAACCTGCTGTACACCAAGCGAGGTAGCCACCGTTTCGCCACGACCGTCTCGTCAAGGAAGCGGAGAGCCATCGATGCCCCTCGCCGTGGGCTGCGTCTGCTCCGCGAACGTGAACAGCGCCTTGACATGATTCACAACGTTGTTGTTGTTGTTCGAGTGTCAGATCGCTGAAATATAAACGCGTCGTCGTGAATGACGTTGGTCGCGAAAGCTCGCGCGTTCTCATCGCCTTGGGGTAACTCGCGACATCGCAGCGCGGAAGTAGGCACGGCCATTGTTATCCCCACCATCACCGCCACCACCATCACTACCATCACCATCACCACCATCACCACCATCATCATCACCATCACCACCATCACCGCCACCATCATCACCATCACCACCATCACCACCATCGCCATCACTACCATCACGACCACCACCATCACCGCCACCATCACAACCATCACCGCCACCATCACCACCATTACCACCATCCCCGCCACCATCACCACCATCATCACCACCATGACCACCATCATCACCACCATGACCACCATCACCAGCACCACCACCGTCAATATTGGCCCAGGTGTCACGTTAACATGATTCGTGTTTATATCCTACACCATCATCGTCGTCGTCATCATCGGCCATGGTCTATCCAATGCTGAATGAGGGCTGCCACCACCTCTCACGATCATGCGATGCTCATGATCCGCCTCGCACCTTCTCTGCGTACGAATTTGGTTTCAGCGCTCCATTTCCTCGGCGGACGTCCTCTTGGCGTTCACATTGTGCGTGTAGTACATCCACCGAGTGACACAGAGAGACAGAGCGAGAGAGCCAGCCAGAGAAATTGTGACGGTGCCCTTTGTTTATGCAGCATGAAGTCTCGCTGAGTGTCTCAATAGTTTGTTCTTCAGGAGGGTGCTGCTACACTGGAAAGTTTGACCAATTCTTCTTTAAAGGGTTTAACTAAGCACGATTTAGGCTTCAGTCTTTGTGTCTCAGAGAACCAGGTTAAGGTACGTTCAGAATGATTGTTCAAATTTTCCGTTGTTTTTGTTGTCGTGTGTGCACCCCTGGCAACGTCGACTCGCACAGCCATTCACGTGAAGTGTCCACGGCTCGGAGTGAATAGATGGAGGAAGCCACTGCACGCGGCTGGGAAAGAGAATGGCAGAGGCGAAGAGAGGTGGGGAGAAGGGAGAGGCGAAGAGAGGTGGGGAGAAGGGGAGGGAGAGGAGAGGTGGGGAGAAGGGAGAGGCGAAGAGGGGTGGGGAGAAGGGGGGGAGAGGAGAGGTGGAGAGAAGGGAGAGGCGAAGAGAGGTGGGGAGAAGGGGAGGGAGAGGAGAGGTGGGGAGAAGGAAGAGGAGAGGTGGGGAGAAGGGGAGATCCCCTCCACCGCCCCTTCACCCCCCCCCTTCTCGCCCCTCCTCGACCGCCCCTCTCCCGCGATCTCACCCTCGCCATAAATGTCAATTAGAATTCGTTCTGCCGCAGCCGCAGCCCCAAGCCGCGAATTACGGGCGTTGGGTGATTATCCTCCAAACTACAAATAAATAAATAAAACGCGCACGCGGAAGGATCAGCAAAGCGCACGCACACGCGCCTCGTGAGTGTGCTAGTGTGCGTCAATAGGCGCTCGCAAACCACGGTGATGCCGATCGGGGGGGGGGGGGGGTGAAACCTCTGTGCGTATTTGTAGTGTCAGCAGATATTTCGTCTTCTTCCTTTGTCCGAAGACGAAGATCCCCCACCACCCTCGACAGCCTGTAGACTGTTAGCGAGCAGCACCTACGAAGGCCGGCACGGCACACGAGGACGTGGGTGGCCAGCACAACCACGCCCGACCGTCTTCGTCTCTCCCGTGGCTATGTTTACACATCGCACCAGGTACTCATTTGAGGCTGAGTCAACCCAGCGGAGTCCCAGGACCGGTTCAGATAATCGTCACTGGTGTTGGCCGGGAATCGAACTCGGATCGCCGGGTTCCTAGCGCAGTGTGCTAACCACTGCACCACCGCTCCACTGTGCTTGCCGACACACACACACATTTATCTTATTTACTGTCTTCATTTTTTTATTATTATTTACAGAGCCCGGCTACGGAGATAAGAGGCGAATTTTAAATTGAATAAAAAAACATCAAAAAATCCTGAGTCTGTCCAACCCTCCCTCTCTCTCACTCTCTCTTGCAAACTTTCAATGTCAAGGCAAAGCCAAATGGATGGGTGCATTGGTGAGGCCACTCACCCTTTCACGTTGACCCAACACGTGCTCTCTCACACGCCGAATACACCCTCCCACCGCCACCATGTAGCCGTGGCAGTGCTGTTAGCGAGCACATGGTAAGGCCGGTAGGGCGCGCCAAGCGGCACCCACGGTGGCAAGGAGATGTTAACAACCTCGCCTGGTATGCAGGAGGTCGTGAATTCGAACCCGACCCAGACCCGTGGTGGTCGCGTGGATTTTTCTCCGGGTCCTCCCGGTTTAACCCCCACTACATTTAGAATGAACATCACGCGTTGAGGCTGGTGTACATTTCCACACGATAACAAGCCCACTTCGTCGAGCTATCAGGTCGCTTCTAAAAAAAGAGCGATGTCGCTCAGTGGGCAATCACCCTGCCCACCTATTTTGTCCACGTACGTCTCTGCTGGATTTATTTTATTTTATTTTTACGCAGCATCTTGAAGGCTGAATACTGCATCTTTCGTAGATCCACATGCGGTCCAAATGTTACTCGCCACTGGAGTTAGCCGTGGCCGGGAATTGAGTTCGAATCGTCGGGCTCGCAGAACTGGAGCATAAGTCACTTCACCACCGCACTTCACACACAGCAGCACCACCATCAGTCCCACCACACACAAAGATAAAGATCCCCCGTGTAGCCTTAACAGACTGTTGGGGAAAGTTCTGTTAGCGAACCCCTATGAAGGCCGGAACAGTACACGAGGGGGTGGGTGGCCAGCACCACGCCCGACTGCCTTTGTCTCCCCAGTGGCGATGTCTACACACCACACCAGGTACTTATTTGAGGCTGAGTCCACCTAGGAGAGGCCCAGAACCGGTTCAAATAATCGTCATTGGTGTTGGCCGTGAGCGAGAATTGAACTCGGCTCGCCGGATTCGTAGCGCAGCGCGCTAACCGCTAGACTACCGCTCCCCACCACCAAAACAACCGCAATTCGCCACTAAGTGATGGTGACGTCACCACAGCGCTTGTGCCAGGCCAGGTGCACTTTGAGGCCACGTGTCGAACGCCCGCTGGCAAGAGGTCACGGAACAAACCCTGCAGGTGCCGCGCATTCTCAGGGCTCACACTCAAGATTCGCGCTCAAGATTTTGTGTCACCAGGACGCAAGGAGAGAACTCAAGAGACCAGGGTGTGACTCTCATTCGCAAGGGTGACTCTGGTGGGCAATTCGTCTGCTGACAGCAAAAGAGCAATGATTGCTGCTGCTGTCTGTGTAACAATTCCAAACGAGTCGTTTTGTGGGGGGGTTATTTTCGAATTCGTCAAATTTGGACCCTGACGCGGACACAGCGACCTGGCCACAAATGTGCGCTCAATCGAATGGCTTATCGCATGGACATTTATAGCAATCAAATGTTGTAAACGCGTAATTTTTATTTTCAATGTGGAGGGAAAAACCGGAGGACCCGGAGAAAAATCCACGTGATTACGGAGGGAACATGCAAACTCCAATAATACAGACGTCAAGGTCGGCATCAAACCCACGACCTCCTGCATACCAGGCGAGGGAGTTAACATCTCGCCACCGCGCAAACACACACAGATTCTCATCAGTATTAACCAGAGCGGGCGCTGGTCTCAAACCACGATCCTCAACGACAGGAATACGAACGCGCTTAGCGGCACGAGGCCACGTGCCCACCTGCGTCACCACTCAGCAATTGAGCAGCGGTGGAGGACACGCGGACGCGAGGACACCAGGGGGCTGGCCGGCTCGCCGGTCGGCCGGCTGCAGTAGAGACGGAGATGGGGGAGAAAAAAAAAACCGCACACACACTCCCCGTCCACGTCTCACTATGAATCATTCGCATCGCCGGCAAGCTGGTGATAGGATAACGCGCGTCACGAGAGATGGCGACAGCGCCACTCTTGAGATGCCGTGACGGGAATGTTTCACTCAGACCCCAACGCTTCCTCCTCCTGCTCCTGAGTGAGCTGTCACAACCGACTGCTGCCACGATGTAATTGCTCACGGCGCGATGCGGAAGCGTTCACGGTGTGACGAGTGTTTGCGAAAGAGGTTCCCCATGCCCTCGTGTAACCACCGTGCCAGGCACTGCGTTAATGGCAGAGCAATAGCGGTCGAATATGCTCAACTTAAAAACTAAACACATCTTTTGTTATTTTACCAGGTAAGGGTCCACTGAGCTGTACAGTAGCGACCTGGCATTCACAAGTGATCGCTCAACGAAGTGACGTATCATCACGTGGACATGTATCTACCAAATACTCTAAATGCGCGATGTTGATTTTAAATGTGGAGGGAAAACCGGAGGATCAGGATAAAAATCTACACGACCACGGGGAGAACATGTAAACCCCAAGTATGTATTCTAGATTTGAAGCTTTCGTGACTGCAAGGATTCATATTCTTAGGTTTTTTTCGGTAAAGTACGTAGCTAAAAAAAATAATTAATAAAAGTAAAATAAAACAAAATAAAAAATCACGACGTTTCGGAAGCAACACAAGCCTCCGTCTTCAGGTGAACCGTCACAGCCACGACAGCTGTATCAAGTAAATGAGAGATCACAAGAAATACCACCCCGTATATATAATGGTTGAGGGGGGAAGGGCCAGGAACGGCACACTTGTTATTAATATGGTAAGGTGAGGCTTAAGACTTAGAATAGACTGCATAACAAAGGACTGAGCCTTTGTTATGGAGAGGTGCGGTTTGTAACTAACACCTAGCATACATAACAAAAGTGTGAAAAAAGAAAGCAAGTAAAAACTAAAACTGGTAAAACAACAAACTGGCTGTCCTATCAATAACCTGTAATAGTTGTCTGTCAAATAAGATGGTCCAAATAAGGGAGATAAAACGACACGTGTGGTTAAATCACGGCGTAGGCCATGCTTCAGGGCAGTGATACTGAAGCTGGGCTCCGTGCATCCCCTGGGGGTGCGAGACGCCCTTTCTGGGGGGTGCAAGACATGGCCAGATTTCTTACAACGTAAATCATCGTAAACACAATTCAAGCACGGACACGTTAAGTACAATTACGTTGTTCCATCAAACCCTCTGTGTATTCATTAACATTGCACTTTTTTTCACAATTCACAACCAAAGGGGTGCGAGGCTGCAGTAAAGAACCACTGCTTTTCGGGGAACGGCACGGACCACGTGGCACAATGTGACGTCACGGTGTCGTCACAATCACGTGACGAGAGAAAGAGAGGGATAAACCGCCAGCGAATGGTTGTTGTTGTTTTAAAATCCTCCCTCGGCGAATTGATTTGTAGGTCCATTATTTACACTTAGCGATCGACGGACGAGCGGCGTCAGCCGTGAAATATGAAAGCGGCGTAAACTCTCCCGCGCATTTGCCGAACGAGCGAATCCATTCACGGGCGAGGCATCCCGCGGAATTGAAAGAAGAAAAAACAGCAGCAGCAACAAACCCCCCCCCCCTCCCATCAGACCGGCCTGGAGAGGGGCGGCACGCGGCGGATTTTGTGTAAATTCTCCCGGCAGCAGCCGCCGCCGCCGCTAAACCTCCCTCTCCGGTGCGACTGCGTGCAGTGCTTTGCCTTTTCTCCCCCTCGCCATATAATCACCTAGGAGCCTGCGGGTTAAATTGGACTCGAAACCCAGAATTAAATACGTGGCGCTAATCAATACCTGGCGCTAATCAATACCTGTTGAATTCCCTCCCCGCCAACACCCCAGCCCGTCGCGCGCCAAACCCACCCATCTTCTCCAAGTCAGAGAACAACAACAACGAACACGGGGGAACTCTCTCGCGAGGAGTGAACCCCCGCGTCGCCACCTTGAAGCCACGTTAGATTCATCACGAAGCAGCAGCAGCAGAATCAGCAACAGCAGCAGCAGCAGCAGCAGAACAAGCAGCAGCAGAAGCAGCAGAAGTAGCAGAAGCAGAAGCAGCAGAATCAGCAGCAGCAGCAGAAGAAGCAGCAACATAATCATTTAGCAGCAGAAGAAGCAGCAGCAGCAGGAGCAGAAAAAGCAACAGAAGCAGCAGAAGAAGCAGCAGCAGCAGAAGCAGAATGAGCAAACGCAGCAGCAGGAGCAGCAGCAGAAGCAGCAGCAGCAGAAGCAGAATGAGCAGACGCAGCAGCAGGAGCAGCAGCAGAAGCAGCAGCAGCAGAAGCAGAATGAGCAAACGCAGCAGCAGGAGCAGCAGCAGAAGCAGCAGCAGCAGAAGCAGAATGAGCAGACGCAGCAGCAGGAGCAGCAGCAGAAGCAGCAGCAGCAGAAGCAGAATGAGCAGACGCAGCAGCAGGAGCAGCAGCAGAAGCAGCAGCAGCAGAAGCAGAATGAGCAAGACGCAGCAGCAGGAGCAGCAGCAGAATGAGCAGAAGCAGCAGCAGCAGCTCAGCTCACGAAGCGACGCCGCGACTGCACCGCGCCGAGCGGGCGGCAGCGGAGCAGCGACCCCGCCGAGGGCAACAGTCGCCACGCGCCAGCAGACGGGGCGAGTGCTGCTGGCGAGTAGCAGCACCTCTGAAGGCGCTGTGGCACACGAGGGGGTCGGTGGCCAGCACCACGCCCGGCCGCCTTTGTCTTCCCAGTGGCGATGTTCACACACCGCACCAGGTACTCATTTGAGGCTGAGTAGACCTAGGGGGAGGCCCAAGACCGGTGCAGATAATCGTCACCGGTGTTGGCCGTGAGCGGGAGTCGAACTTGGGTCTCCGAGTGCGTAGAGCAGCGCGCTAGCCGCTACGCTTAGCGCTCCCCGCGATCATGTTCTATCCACTGCTGTTAACGACAGCCTCAGCCCTGCAGATAGCAACTCAAGGCGTCGTCAGTCCTCAGCCGTGACTCATCAACTGTTGGATGAAGGCCTCCCACATCGTCACCACGACTCCCCCCCAACAACGACCCCACCGCCTCATCCCACCCCCGCATCTCCGCACGACGCGTCCCAAAAATCCATCTCGTCACTCCATCTCCGTGGCCCGCGTCTGCCGTGCCCCGAAGTCTCGTCCGGGCCTTCCGTCAGCCGGCGTTGTTCACTGCCCCAAGGCCGCGTGACAGCGACTGCTGCGACACCGGTGGAGTGGTCCGCCCAGTAAACGAGAACGTTCTCGCGATGTGGCAGCACCGATCGAGTTAAACGCGGCGACACGAACAGCGCAATCACAGGGGCTGATTTGAGCGCAGTTTGGGGGCAAATTGAAGGGCGGATGAGGATTCTACCGAGGGAGGGGTGAGGGAGGGGGGGAGAGAGGGGGGAGGGAGGGGGGAGGGAGGGGGGAGGGAGGGGTGAGGGAGGGGTGAGGGAGGGGTGAGGGAGGGGGTGAGGGAGGGGGGAGGGAGGGGGGAGGGAGGGGGGAGGGAGGGGTGAGGGAGGGGGGAGGGAGGGGGGAGGGAGGGGTGAGGGAGGGGTGAGGGAGGGGGGAGGGAGGGGGGAGGGAGGGGGGAGGGAGGGGGGAGGGAGGGGGGAGGGAGGGGGGAGGGAGGGGGGAGGGGTGAGGGAGGGGTGAGGGAGGGGTGAGGGAGGGGGGGAGGGAGGGGTGAGGGAGGGAGGGGTGAGGGAGGGGTGAGGGAGGGGGGGAGGGAGGGGGGAGGGAGGGGGGAGGGAGGGGGTAGGGAGGGGTGAGGGAGGGGGGAGGGAGGGGGGAGGGAGGGGGGAGGGAGGGGGGAGGGAGGGGGGGAGGGAGGGGTGAGGGAGGGGTGAGGGAGGGGTGAGGGAGGGGGGAGGGAGGGGGGAGGGAGGGGGAAGGGAGGGGGGTAGGGAGGGGTGAGGGAGGGGGGGAGGGAGGGGGTGTGGGGAGGGGTGAGGGAGGGGGGAGGGAGGGGGGAGGGAGGGGGGAGGGAGGGGTGAGGGAGGGGTGAGGGAGGGGGGAGGGAGGGAGGGGGGAGGGAGGGGGGAGGGAGGGGGAAGGGAGGGGGTAGGGAGGGGTGAGGGAGGGGGGAGGGAGGGGTGAGGGAGGGGGGAGGGAGGGGGGGAGGGAGGGGGGAGGGAGGGGTGAGGGAGGGGTGAGGGAGGGGTGAGGGAGGGGGGTGGAGGGGTGAGGGAGGGGGTGAGGGAGGGGGGGAGGTGGGGGGGGTGGGTGGGGGGAGGGAGGGGGTAGGGAGGGGTGAGGGAGGGGGGAGGGTGGGGTGAGGGAGGGGGGAGGGAGGGGGAGGGTGGGGTGAGGGAGGGGTGAGGGAGGGGTGAGGGAGGGGGGGTGGGAGGGGTGAGGGAGGGGGAGGGAGGGGTGAGGGAGGGGTGAGGGTGGGGTGAGGGAGGGGGAGGGAGGGGGGAGGGAGGGGGTAGGGTGGGGTGAGGGAGGGGTGAGGGTGGGTGAGGGAGGGGTGAGGGTGGGGTGAGGGAGGGGTGAGGGAGGGGTGAGGGAGGGGGGGGAGGGGGGAGGGAGGGGTGAGGGAGGGGTGAGGGAGGGGGGAGGGAGGGGGGGTGGGAGGGGGGGAGGGAGGGGGGAGGGTGGGGGGGTGGGAGGGGGGAGGGAGGGGGGTGGGAGGGGTGAGGGAGGGGTGAGGGAGGGGGAGGGGAGGGGGGACGACGAGGAGGATAGATCGGTTTGCGAGAACGCATGGAGGAGGTGGAAAGAAGACAACAAGAGTGCGGGCTGATGTCCCCCTTGGAACGCGACTCGACTGCTGCTAGCAGCTGGCGCAGTCCAGGAAGAGAGAGCAAAGGAAGAGAAAGAGAGAGCGAAGAGAGAGAGAGAGTGAAGGGGGAGAGAGCTGGAGTTCCGCCATGCGCGGCTGACCCACGCCGTGCCGGCCTTCAAGGAGCAGTGGGCGATGGAGGAGGCCGTGTGCTCGGTGGTAGATGACGGGGAGCTCTGCATGCTGATATGAGCTACCCGACGGAGGCCGTCGGACTGCGAGAAGGGCTGCGTGCAGAACGAGAGAGAGCGAGAGAGTGACCGAGAGAGTGACCGAGAGAGTGAGCGAGAAAGTGAGCGAGAGGTGGGGGTTTACATAAAGCAAAGTTTGAAAATAAAAAAAAATACGAAATGATGAACGAAGCAAAGTGCCGACTACACCGAGCATCTTCTTGTTTCCACTGATCGTAAAAAAGAGAGGGGGTAGAGAGAGGGGGTAGAGAGAAAGGGGGGGGGGGGGTAGAGAGAAGGGTTAGAGAGAGAGGGAAGGGGTAAGAAGGAGGAGAGCAGAGCGTGACATCTTTTGTGAAATCTTTCATTTAAAAAAGCGGGGGGTGGGGGGGCACATAAAGCAAAGCATTGAAAAAACAAAACGATGAACGAAGCAAAGGGCCGACTACACCGATCATCCTGTTGTTTCCTCTGATTGTAAAAAAATAAAAAGAGCGAAGGGAGAGAGAGAGCGCGTGTGAAGGGGGAACAGGTACGGGAGAGAGAGACGCGAGATGCCAGATGGTGGAGCAAGGCGAGGGGGGACAGGCGGGCAGACACCCAAAAGCAATCCCCGCCGCCACCCGTGCCCAGTCACGCTCCACGCGATCACGGAACACAAAACGGCGAATAAATAAATAATGAAACGTCGCCTTCCAAGCCCGGGCGCTCAACACTTACTTATTTATTTATCCCGTGAAGTTATTTTTCGAGGGGGGGGGGGGTATTTTGTTTAACCACTCTGCGGCCCAAGTTGCTCGTTAAAACTAAAAAAACCCTGCGTCTCGCGCTCCCTGAAGAAATTAAGAAGGAACACGTTAAATAGGAAATGAGTTAACGTCTTGGTGGGAGGCGAACATCGCCCCGAGTTTTATTCTTGGAGGGGTTTGTGGGGGCCAGGGGGGTGGGGCCGTGAGGCCGGACGGGCGGCTGAGATCGGACGGAGTCAGAGCTCCACCACGGACGGACAGAGACACTCACCAACACCACACTCACCAACACCACTCTCACCAACACCACTCTCACAAACACCACACTCACCAATGCCACACTCACCAACACCACTCTCACAAACACCACTCTCACAAACACCACACTCACCAACACCACACTCACCAACACCACTCTCACAAACACCACACTCACCAATGCCACACTCACTAACACCACACTCACCAACACCGCGCTCACCAAAACCGCGCTCACCAACACCACACTCACCAACACCACTCTCACCAACACCACACTCACCAACACCACACTCACCAACACCACTCTCACCAACACCACTCTCACCAACACCGCGCTCACAAAGACAAGATCCAAAACACTGGATTCCAAAAAACCACACGGGCGATTCCATCCGTGATGACGGCCCCAGCGAGGCCGATGAAAGGCAGGCAACATGCAAACTGTCTCCCTAATCGTTCATTCCCACAGACACTGATTACAATCACGCTCCTCTCCGAGATTAGTGTTGTAGTTTAATCGTAATCTGTGCCTCTCGTTTCCCAGCTGGCTGCTGGCTCGACTCACCATCCCAGCAGGAATTCTGTTGTTAGTGGCTGCTTCGAGCCGCTGAGACCGAAAACTAGCTGGTTAACTGGCTACACGGGATTTTTTGTGTAATAATTAAATGTTGAGTTGAATTGAAAGGGCAGAAAAAGACGAAGTTCGGAAGTCGTTTAAAATTAAGAATGATAATCACAATAATCATCATAGATAGCGACGCGGTAGAGGTTCGAGTAACCAATATGCAATACTGACCACGGTTCATTTAAAATCGCTCTCGCTTTTCAATTTACGGCTCCTGTGAATGTAATTATTTCCGCAGAATAGTCTTTAAACATTACAAAAAAAATATCCCCATCACAATACATATTATCTTGCCATTTTATTATTACGTAAAAATCGGATTATCCTTCGCGCTCCGAGTACAGGAGGGCTGTGAGAGCAGCTTGGATGTGGAAAACTGCCTTAAGAACTGAACTGTTTTGTATTTGACCAGGTAAGGCCCACTGAGCTACGTGACTCGTTTTCAGAAGCGACCTGGGCTATCACAAATGATAGCTCAACGAAGTGGCTCATCAACATCATCATCACGTGGACATTTCTGGCAGTATCCAAAGACTCTAAACGCACGATGATTCTGAATGCAGAGGGATAAAAAAAACCTGGAGGAGCCGGAGAAAATTCCACGCGACCATGGGGAGAGACAGACACCGCAAACTCCAAATATACAGCAACAGGCGTCAGGGTTGGGATCGAACCCACGACCTCCTGTAGACCAGGCGAGGTAGTCAACATCTGCCCACGTCGTTGAGCGGGAGCGCTCGAGTTCCATTCTCTCGGTTCGATAGAGCAACGCCTCTGGATGACGGAGCGATGCGCGGCGCTCACCTAGCCTGGCACAGCCTACACAGGGTGGCGGCCTGGGCAGGGGGGGGGTGCCTGTTTGTCGTAACCACTCGCCCGCTCGCCGCCCTTCGGGCCGCACTCGAAGGGCGATGAGAGCTCTCGCTCTGCAGGAGCGCGACGCACCGCAAACTTTAGAAAAGAACAAACGTAGCAGCGATCTCCCGGACAGCCTCCGGCGGGGTGGGGGGTGTGCAGGTGAGGAAGGGGTTAAACAGCGCGGCTATTCGCTCTGCTGGCCACCGCTCTGCAGCTGCCCGTGCCAATTCTCCTCCCACGAAGCCACAAATGGCTCAAAATTGCCGCCATTAACGCATTGGCGTCCGCCGGGAGCGCCGAGCGCCGCGGCTGCCGTGGCTGGCCCGGGTCTCTCCACCAACGCCATCGAGGTGAGGGGGGTAGGGGGCGGTAGGGGGCGGCGAGAATTCTACGGCTGCCGTAGAATTCTCGATCGACCCAGACCCCAAATCCGACCCCGGCTCGAGTTGAGATTAGGAATGCGGCAAATCGCTCGCAGCGTAATAACTAGCGAGCTCTGTTTGTCGAGTTTTACGCGCCGGGTCGTGCCACGCCGGGTCGTGCCGGCGACGCTCTGTCGATCGTGCGCGCTCGCGCGCGCCGCCGTTTCGCGCGGAGACATTAGCGGCCGCGAAGGGGTTAAGAACAATCAGGCACGCTGTCCCGAATCGTCGCCATTCGTTCAAACAGATGGCTCAGAAGTTTCGTAAACAAAAGCTGCGATTAAATGCAAGCGCGCAACGCACGCTCGCGAGCCAATCACGAGCGGGCACTCTGCGACAAAGTGGTCACATAAGAAGGGGTCACGGAACCCGTACGCAGGAAATTCGGGTGGGGGTGGGAGGGGGAGATGATTACGAAAGGCAGCTTTGGCTCGTTCAAATGCCAATCGAAGGGGAACAGTTGTGGCCCGGCTGATTACGAGAAGAGGGAATGCGTCTCACGCCGACGCTGTGACCCACACCAGCCACAGCACAACCCTCTCAACGCAACGCATCCCTCTCGTACAGAATGATACTCTTCTCGCCCGCAACGCATTCTCCCGTACCGCATCAAACCATCTCCTCTCCGGCCCGTGCCGCGCCCGTTTAGCCAACTCTTATCCGGCGAAACAGAAGTTGCTTGGACATGCGGTGGCTGGGCACGCGGGTTGCACAACCCAGCCAACGCAACCTCGCCTGCCGGAGTAGCTCACTGATGGGACTGCATCCGGATCATTCATGGATCTGTGAGCTCCGCGCAGTGTTATCCAGTCTGGCTCAGCCGAAGAGGATGGATCGTAGGCAGGCCGGCCTGAATCTTTGAAACCGGCGCCGATGTTCCATTAAAGGACTACGCGTTTCCCAAGCGTAGATAAGGGAGGTCATAACTGTGGCTGAGAAGAGCCGGTAGCTTTGTATGCAGCGACACGCCAGGTAGTTTTCCACACAGATTTACGAAGCTGATGAAAAAAACCCATCCATAATAGAGGTGTTTGGATTAGATTGCGTAAATGTAAATGTGACGTTAAACCCGCCACCACCCGACACAGATAATTAGCAAGGATTGTCACGTAAATTAAACATGGCAATTCTTTACTAGTGTAATAAAGCACTTATTACACTAGTACAAATCTCGCTGTCGCCTGATGATGCTAGTTGTAATTACTGTCGAAACGGACTCAGATTGTAAATGTTGTAGGTTTACTCTCCAACAGACCGGTTTTCTGAACATGTAATGCATTGGCAGGATTTGTTTACTTGACAAACCTTACTAATTGTGTTGTGTGTCGGGTGGTGGTGGGTTTAACGACACATTTATATTTTCGTCGATCTAACCAACCTCCCCCCCCCTCTATTATGGATAATATTGGTCGCGAAAGCATGCTACTCGATGTTAACTGAAAAAAAAACCAATTCCGCTCGACTGGTGCAGGGAGAGCCTCTCTGCTGGCCAAAGCAGAAGCAGTTCATTTGACTCATCAACTCTCTCTCTCTCTAAACCTGCCCCTCCCCCCCCACACCTCATTGCTCATGGAGAGTTGAGAGGATAGAAAATTTGGTGACATGAAATACCCTGGCAGGTCGGTGTCTCGCTTCGGTACAACTGTGGACAGTCCAGCTGTGGACATAATCTCAAACGACGAGGTCACACAAGGTGTTATAATGTAGGAGCCAGAGGATATGTCCACATCCGTTGTTAGCAGGGGATGGCTCTGACTCTCGGCCACGCGGCTTTACCCGGGCCTGCACACATCATGAAGGTCCTTAATGATCATGAGCAGAGGATGAGAGCGCCAGAAAGCACAAAACATAACCCAAAAGCCCTGGGTTATCGATCGCAGTGTAAGCCGTAATCAGGTCAATAAAGCGGCGATGTAGTTCTTGTTAAAACTCCCTCCACCTCTGCTCGAGGAGACGGAGCAGAGCGTCGAGTGTCTGTGCAGGACTGGCCCGGTCTGACACTCACAAAGATAGAAGATCCCCCTTATAGCCTCACACTACGTTCGGGGCAAGTGCTCTTCGTGATAACCTTTGAGAGGGCGGAATGGCACGTGAGGAGTAGTACGCCACAGGGCCGCCTTTGTCTCCGCAGTGCTGATATTTTACACACCGCACGAGGTACTCATTTTACGGCTGAGCCAACATACACACGAAGACAAAGATCCCCCGTCTAGCCTGAACAGACTCTTGGGGCAAGTGCTGTTAGCGAGCACCGATGAAGGCCGGCACGGCACACGAGGGGGTGGGTGGCCAGCAACCACGCCCGGCCGCCTTTGTCTCCAAAGTGGCGATGTTTACACACCGCACCAGGTACTCATTTGAGTCCGAGTCGATCGAGGGGAGGCCCAGGACCGGTACAGGTAATCGTCACTTTTTTGGCCGTGAACGGGAATCGAATTCGGGTCGCCGGGTTAGTAGTGCAGCGCGCTCACCGACACACGATAGCTCCCCTTAACTCTACAAAACAAAAGACAAAGATCCCCCCGAATAGCCTGTGACACACTGTTGGGGCAAGTGCTGCTTAGCGAGCGCATAACTCTACACGCACACCCACGCAGACAATCACCATCCTCAAAACAATCCACACCCACAACCAACGCGTTATTAATTGCGCGTAATTAAATTCCACATAAATCACGACTGGGGAAATGACAGTTCATTACGAACACTTTGGCCGGAACGCCTATCGGGGGGGGGGGGGGGCATCTCGTGTGAGGGGCCACGTGGCACCCATGCCGCCACCAACCCATCAGTGCGCTGCGCAGCACCGAAAAGAACACGCTCCGCCACCTGTTTGCGAGCACATAGAGGGGGTGCTGTGGACAGCACCACCTCGCCCGGCCGCATTTGTCTCCCCACCCGAGGCCTGTGGTCAGGGCCGGATTCAGGCGTGGGGGCGTCAGGGGCTGCAGCCCAGGGGCCTCCGCCAGCTGGAGGTGCCTCCAGAGATTCAGTGAAAAGTGATTTCAGTTGTGAATGCTGAATTCTATTTTGTTGTTAGCCTTGTAAAAATAGATTACATTTTTTTCTTTAACTTTATTTTCCTTTTGGAAATATTACTGGGGGCCTCACAGTAGCTGTAGCGCAGGAGGCCTACACAATCTTAATCCGGCCCTGCCTGTGTTTTACAGATAGCACCAGGTACTCGTTTGAGGCTGAGTCGACCTACAGGAGGCCCCGGTACCGGTTTCAGATGATCGTCACTTGGTGTTGGTGGCCGCTACACCACTGTAATCCACTACTGCACGAATGCAAAGACAAAGATCCCCCGTGTAACCTCAACGGACTGTTGGGACAAATTCTGTTAGCGAGTACCGATGAAGACCGGCACGGCACACCGGGGGGTGGGTGGCTAATACCACGCTCGACCACCTTCGTATCCCCAGTGGCGATGTTCACGCGTCTCACCAGGTACTCATTTGAAGCTGAGTCGACCTAGGGGAGGCCCAGGACCAGTTCAGATGATCGTCACTGGTGTTGACCGTGAGCGGGCATCGAACGCAGGCCGTATGGGTTGGCAGCGTAGCGCAAACAAGCACACACACACGCACACACAGACGCACGCACCTGCAAGAGGGTACTCATTTAAGGCCGGGCCTACCTAATGGAGACCCAGGACTGGTACAGATATCACGTGCCCACTGATGTTAGCCGCCACCAGGAATTCAACTGGGCGCATCTGGGTTCACAGCGCGGTGCGATATCGATCCAACCGCATCGCCGCTCCCGATGCACGTGGGATCGCAATTGTGTGGCCCCAGCAATCGGTGAGGGCATGCAACCTGGGAGTTCGTCCTTGGCGGCTACGAACCACACTCCTCCCCGTCGACACTCAGCCGCTCCCCGTTCATCCGCGCTCCGTGCACACGGGGTCCCGACACGCAGTCGTCTCTCTCTCTCTCTGTGTCTCTCTCTATGCTTGACTGTGTTTATCTATTGTTTTCTCTCTCTCCGAGTCTCTGTACCGGCGTGAACGGCACCCTCCTTTTCACCTTCCAACCTGCTCGGTCGTCGGGCGTGGCGTGCGCGATGACGGCCACCACCACCACCACCGCCACCACCGCCACCACCACCACCACCACCGCCACCACCGCCACCTAAACGTTTCTGTGTCGTGCGTGGCGCGTTCACCGCCACGTGTTCTGGCGCGTGCTTTATTGTTCATTGTGTTTGGTTATTTGTTGCTGGTGACTTTGTGTTTCGTATGGAAATCGGCTCCAGTGCTGTTGCTGCTGGCAGCAATGAAAGTGGTTTAAAAGTCAAAAGTCTCAATGTTTGACTGTGTTTATCTACTGCTCTCTGTCTCACTCTCTCTCTTCGTGCGTCTCTCTGTCTCCCTCTGTGTCTATCTCTCACCCGTGCGTCTCTTTATCTCTCTCTCGCTGCGTCTCCCTCCGTGTTCTCTACGCCTCTCTGTACATCCCATCCCTCCCTGCCGTCCGTCCGTCCGCGAAAGTCCACAACCCTCTTCCGTCCATAGTGGTGCGCGGTGACCCCTATTGACATGTTTGCAGTCACCCACCGAGGCCGAGACTCTCACCGCACGTGAATGGCGTGGGGATGACTCCCCGTGCCGTATAAACAATCGCTTAACCCCCCCCTACTCCTCCCCTACCACCACCAACGTGAGCGGACGCCGCGGCTAACGGGGGTTGAACTCAGCGCCGTGCGCGTTGCAGGCGAACAAACCCCCAAGCAAGAGCGCCCACGGAAGCGACGCATCTCCGCGCCGCTGACATTCTAAACGTGCCCCGAGATGTAAGACAAATAAATAGTCGACAAGCTTCCGTAGAATTCATTTATATATATAGTCACGCGTAATAGTAATGCGTCTGTCGTTGTTGTTTCACAGCGACTCGTTACGGCGCGGGGAGGCAACGACATGAGATGTTAATGCAGTGTTGTGGCTGTCACCTCCGTGGGATTATTTGAATGTATTATTATTTTGTATATTCGTATTGTTGTAGAGGAAGGCTGCGATGAATTCCTGTGGTGCTGTCCAGGCTCAGGGCCCCGTGCTGCTGCTGCTGCTCTGGGGAAATTTTATTCCGCGGGTTTTTTCCCTTCTTAGTCTCCTTTCTCCTCTCAGCTGTAATAATTGCTCTGCGTGGCACGGCACACGGGGTAGCGTCCCGGGCGCGATTTTACATTTTAATCTGGAGCTCTCGTTAAAAACATTTCCCAATTTCAACTTTTTTTTTATTTTGTGATATATTCCCCAACTCACATCCCACCTCCCTCCCCGCCACCCTCTAACTGTGAGTCAAGAGTTTTGTCAAGGCAAGCGGGTGGTGGTGGCAGTGGTGGGCATGGTGATGGTAGTCGTGGTGGTGATTGTGGTGGTGGGCATGGTGATGGTGGTGGTGGGCATGGTGATGGTGGGGGTGGGCGTACTGGTGATTGTGGTAGTTTAGGGGGTAGTGTTGGTAGGGTGGTGGTGGTGGACATGGTGATAGTCGTGGTGCTGATTGTGGGGGTGGTAGCAGCTCTGAGCGCGAAACAAGAGAAGATGCCAAATTAAGCAGTGGGAAATGTGCACACGGCGAAGACAGCCTCACGGAGAGCCACACGCAGAGCCTCACGCAGAGCCACACGCAGAGCCTCACGCAGAGTCACACAGAGCCACATACACACACAGAGCCACGTACACAGAGTCACACCGGGCGGTCTAAGTGATCCCGAGGGACTCGCTCGCACACAGCTCGAGGGCAGTACGGGGAGAGCTCCTTGCACAGAGAGGCACGCGGCTAAGTGAGCCATGGGGACACGGCACACACACACGCACGGGCACAAAGACAAAGATGCCCCGTATAACCTCAACACACTGTTGGGGCAAGTGCTGTTAGAGAGCGGCCGCCTTTGTCTTCCTAGTGGCGATGTTTACACACCTCACCAGGAACTACTTTAAGACTGAGTGGACCTAACCAGCTCAGATGTTCTTCGCTGGTGTTGGTCGTGAACGGGAATCGAACTCGGATCGCCGGGTTTGTAGCGCAGCACCACCGCTCCTCACAGATACACACGGCGACGTGAGCCACGGGGAGACGGGAAAGTGGAGATGGGAGAGGGGAGAGGAGGGGAGAAGGGAGAGTAGAAAAGAGAGGAGAGCTCACCAGGAATGACCTTGACGCAACTGTAAGAGGACTGGCCCCAAATAAATTCCCAGAGTTAGACGGGCTAACAGGGGAGTTTTATGCCGCTTTTTGGCCATCCCTACGGGAGGACTACAGAGAGGTGCTGGAGGAAGCCTTTGTGACCGGGGTGATGCCTCAGTCTTGGAGGAGGGCGGTGCTCACTCTGCTTCCCAAGAACGGAGACCTGAGGCACCTATAAAACTAGCGTCCGGTGTCCCTCCTGAACACCGACTACAACATATTGACGAAGGCTCTCTCCCTGCGACTGAAAGGGGTGATTGCACAATTCGTAAACAGGGACCAGTCCTACACCATCCCCAGACGAACCATCCACGATGGCATCCTCCTGGTTAGGGACCTAATCGCGGTGTCCCAGAGGTTGGGCATCCCAATCGCGTTTCTGGCCCTTGACCAGGAAAAAGCTTTTGACAAAGTGGACCACAAATACCTGCTGGGAACCCTCAAGACCTTGGTTTTGGGGATGGCTTTGTCCGAACGATCCGTCTACTCTATACCAAGGCGGAGTGCATGATCAAGCTCAACGGTGCCCTCACTGCCCCGGTCAAATTCGAGTGAGGAGTGAGACAGGGATGCTCATTGTCGGGCGGAGACTAAGCGGCCTGGTGCTCAGGGAACCAAGCATCAAGTTGGTCCTGACTGCATACGGCGACAATGTCCTCCTCATCCTGCGCTCCCTGGATGATGTCGCCCTGCTGCACGAGTGCCAGGAGGTCCTTTCGAAGGCCTCCTCATCAAAAATGAACTGGCAAAAGTGCAGTGGGCTGCTGATTGGAGGGTGGGACATGACCGAGTGTCCCGAGAAGGCAAAATCCATCAATTGGAGCACAACATCGCTGCACCACCTGGGGGTGTTCCTCGGACCAGAGGAGGAACCACCGCAGAGGAACTGGGTCGAGCTGGAGGAGAAGGTGAAGGAGCGGCTGGGCACCTGGAGTCGCCTGTGCAAGTTCCTCACCTTCAGGACAAAGACGTTGGTGGTGAACCAGCTGGTGACGACCATGGTGTGGCACTGACTCTTCTCCCTGCACCCCCCCCATGAGCCTCGTCAACGTGCTTCAGAAGCGAGTCCTCGAATTATTCTGGTCGGGCGGACGACACCGGGTCGCGGCAGGGGTCCTGGCCCTGCCACTAGACGACGGCGGTCACGGGCCAGTGTGCGTGCCGAGTCAGCTGGCCACCTTTCGACTGCAGGCCGTGCAAAAGTTCCTGCACGCCGCCCCTGCAACGGCCTGGAGCGTCACGACCTCCTTCCTACTCAAACAGCTGGGGGGTCTGCAGTGCTCCAAACAACTATTCTACATGGACCTACAGGGCCTCCCACTGGGACAGCTGCCACCTTTCTACAGGAGCGTTCTGCAGACATGGAGCTCCGTCGCCGTCAAGAGGCTGAACCAGCCACAATCGGCCAAGGATTTGGTCTTCAAACCGATCCTCAGGAACCCACAGACAAAGCTGCCATCCACCACCACCACCACCACCCCCGGCATGGAGAGGCACCTCGCCAACGCGCGGCTCACCAGGATGGGAGATCTGGTGGAGCCTGTAATACGGGGCCGGTGGCTCGGACCAGCAGACATGGCCGCAAAGACAGGGCTGCAGTCACTCTGGGTGGCTGCCCGGATCCTGACCGAAGCCAAGGGGACCTTCTCAGTGTCAGCAGAGAGAATGCCCCCCATTGGCATTGGGGATGACGAGGTCCCTTTCGGTCCCCTTCCACCAGAGCTCTCCGTCGTGCCACTGCATCGCCAATGCCGACAAACGAAGGCGGATCACAACCTGTGCCGGCTGGAACACCTACCTGAAGTGGCCTTCGCAAATGTAAAGAGGAAGGTGCTCGACTCCTACATGGTCCGGTTTCACCAACAGGACACCCTGAGGAGCCACAAGGACCATGCCTGGAGGAAAGCCCTACCCTGCATCTCTCCGGAGAGGCCTCTCTGGAGGCAACTCTACTCCAGCCCGACGTACAACCGCATCGGCGACCTCAGCTGGATCAACGCCCACGGCACCGTCACCACCAACGCCTCCCTGGCGCGCTTCACCGACACATCCCCGGAGTGCCGGTTCTGCGGTAAAGTGGAGACGGTGGCTCAGAAATATGTGGAGTGCAAGAGCCTGGACTCGCTGTTCAAGGTCCTGAGAAACATCCTCTTAAGGTTCAGCCTCCACTTCTCCCCGACGGTCCTGATCTTTGGATACCAAAAGGGCGACGGACCCCAACATCTTCAGGGGCTGGTCAACGTGCTCGTCGGCTACGCCAAGCTCGCCATTTACAGGGCGAGGAAGGTGGCCCTGGAGGGGAAACGTCCGGCCAGCAGCCTGGGCATCTTCCGCGCTCTGTTCGGAGCCAGGGTGTGTGGCTGGAGTTCCGCCATGCGCGGCTGACCCACGCCGTGCCGGCCTTCAAGAAGCAGTGGGCGCTGGAGGAGGCCGTGTGCTCGGTGGCAGAAGACGGAGAGCTATACATACCGATATGAGCTACCTGTCAGAAGCCATAGGACTGTGAGAAGGGCTGGGTGCAGATGCAGCACTTGTCGTAGAATTTTTTTATTTTACTACAAATATTACATAAAAAAGGAGAACATATTCTCAGGTTTTTTCCGGTAAAGTCACGTAGGTAAAACATTAAAAGTAATGAAAGTAAAATAAAACAAAACAAAAATAAAAATAAAATTCACGACGTTTCGGAGGCAACACAAGTCTCCGTCATCAGGTGGGACCGTCACAGCCAGATTAGCTGCATCCGAAACGTCGTGAATTTTATTTTTATTTTTGTTTTGTTTTATTTTACTTTCATTACTTTTAATGTTTTACCTACGTGACTTTACCGGAAAAAACCTGAGAATATGAATCATTGCAGTCACGAAAGCTTCAAATCAAGGAGAACATAGACATGGAGTAGGGAGAAAGGGGGTAGAGAGAGGGGGGGGGGGGAGAAGGAAGAGAGAATAGCGTGAAATATTTCGTTAAATTTTTCATTTAAAAGGGGGGGGGGTTCATACAGCAAAGCATTAAAACAAAAACGACATGATGAACGAAGCAAAGTGCCGACCACACCGAGCATCTTCTTGTTTCCTCTGATCGTAAATTAAAAAGAGGAGAGAGGAGAGGAGAAGGGAGATGAGAGGGGAGAGGAGAGGGATAGGAGGGGACACGGCAGAGGAGATGGAGAGTAATTGTATTTTTTCTGGAGCCTTAAACACTCCCTGCTGGCCTCCCGTATGGGACCTGCAATAAATGAAATCATTTCTACTTCCATGTGCATTCCCCTCCCCCTCACCTCTCTTTCGCTCACACTCTCCTTATCTCTCCCACTCTCTCTTGCCTGCGCACTCGCCCTATTTCTGCCACTCTCTCTTCGGTACTCAGTCTCTAGAAACTCTCCCTTGCCCCTCGCTCTGCTGCGAATCACCGCTCGAGACCCCACTACCATCCAACTTCGTCCCTCTCCCCGTTGTACCACTTCTCTGGGGCTAACCCAAACCCCAATCCGAACTCGTGCCCGGCAAATCGGGGTCACGGCGCAGTGCGCCAATTGCTCCGCCACCGCTCCCCTTCCCCGCAGGCCGGGCGTGTGTGATGATCTTCTTAATACTTAGACACATCACAGACGGAGCGCGCTTGACGTGGGAGAAACAGATGAACTTCCCCGGATGTCTGCGTTTCTCTCTACAGACGCGAAAAGGTCGCTTCGCCGTCGCCTGTCAGGAGCATTGCTGTGCCCCTTCATGTTGCCCGGAGTAGAAACTTATTCATAAGCCACGCAACCCGCACAAACATCTCCCACACGTGTCTCTGTGGGCCTCGGGCACAAACACGGAGCCCTGAGAATCCTGAACGTGCCTTAGCCTGGCTCTTTGAGACCCACAGATTACAAACAGACCACAATCATTCTGAATGTGCCTTAGCCTGGCTCTTTGAGACCCACACATTACAAACAGACCACAATCATTCTGAATGTGCCTTAGCCTGGTTCTTTGAGGCTCACACATTACAAATAGACCACAGTCATTCTGAATGTGCCTTAGCCTGGCTCTTTGAGACCCACACATTAGCAATAGACCACAATCATTCTGAATGTGCCTTAGCCTGGTTCTTTGAGACCCACACATTAGCAATAGACCACAATCATTCTGAATGTGCCTTAGCCTGGCTCTTTGAGACCCACACATTAGCAATAGACCACAATCATTCTGAATGTGCCTTAGCCTGGTTCTTTGAGACCCACACATTAGCAATAGACCACAATCATTCTGAATGTGCCTTAGCCTGGCTCTTTGAGACCCACACATTAGCAATAGACCACAATCATTCTGAATGTGCCTTAGCCTGGTTCTTTGAGACTCACACATTACAAATAGACCACAATCATTCTGAATGTGCCTTAGCCTGGCTCTTTGAGACCCACACATTAGCAATAGACCACAATCATTCTGAATGTGCCTTAGCGTGGTTCTTTGAGACTCACACATTACAAATAGACCACAATCATTCTGAATGTGCTTTAGCCTGGTTCTTTGAGGCTCACACATTACAAATAGACCACAGTCATTCTGAATGTGCCTTAGCCTGGCTCTTTGAGACCCACACATTAGCAATAGACCACAATCATTCTGAATGTGCCTTAGCCTGGTTCTTTGAGACTCACACATTACAAATAGACCACAATCATTCTGAATGTGCCTTAGCCTGGCTCTTTGAGACCCACACATTAGCAATAGACCACAATCATTCTGAATGTGCCTTAGCGTGGTTCTTTGAGACTCACACATTACAAATAGACCACAATCATTCTGAATGTGCTTTAGCCTGGTTCTTTGAGGCTCACACATTACAAATAGACCACAGTCATTCTGAATGTGCCTTAGCCTGGCTCTTTGAGACCCACACATTAGCAATAGACCACAATCATTCTGAATGTGCCTTAGCGTGGTTCTTTGAGACTCACACATTACAAATAGACCACAATCATTCTGAATGTGCCTTAGCCTGGTTCTTTGAGGCTCACACATTACAAATAGACCACAGTCATTCTGAATGTGCCTTAGCCTGGTTCTTTGAGACTCACACATTACAAATAGACCATAATCATTCTGAATGTGCCTTAGCCTGGCTCTCTGAGACGCAAAGACTAAAGCATAAATCGTGCTTAGTTAAACCCTTTAAAGAAGAATTGGTCAAACTTTCCAGTGTAGTAGCACCCTCCTGAAGAACAAACTATTGAGACTCACTCAGCGAGACTTCATGCTGCATAAACAAAGGGCACCGTCACAATTTCTCTGGCTGGCTCTCTCGCTCTCTCGCTCTGTCTCTCTGTGTCACTCGGTGGTTGTACTGAACGCACAATGTCAATGCCAAGAGGGTGTCCCCCGAGGAGATGGAGCACTGAAACCAGATCAGTACGCAGAGAAGGTGCGAGGCGGATCATGACCATCGCATGATCGTGAGAGGTGGTGACAGCCCTCATTCAGCAGTGAATAGACCATGGCCGATGATGACGACGACGATGATGGTGTAGGACATAAACACGAATCATGTTAACGTGACACCTGGGCCGATATTGACGGTGGTGGTGCTGGTGATGGTGGTCATGGTGGTGATGATGGTGGTGATGGTGGCGATGATGGTTGTGATGGTGGCGGTGATGGTGGTGATGGTGGTGGTGATGGTGGTGATGGCGATGGTGGTGATGGTGATGGTGGTGGTGATGGTGGCGGTGATGGTGGTGACGGTGATGATGATGGTGGTGATGGTGGAGATGATAGTGATGGTGGTGGCGGTGATGGTGGGGATAACAATGGCCGTGCCTACTTCCGCGCTGCGATGTCGCGAGTTACCCCAAGGCGATGAGAACGCGCGAGCTTTCGCGACCAACGTCATTCACGACGACGCGTTTATATTTCAGCGATCTGACACACGAACAACAACGTTGTTGTGAATCATGTCAAGGCGCTATTCACGTTCGCGGAGCAGACGCAGCCCACGGCAAGGGGCATCGATGGCTCTCCGCTTCCTTGACGAGACGGTCGTGGCGAAACGGTGGCTACCTCGCCTGGTGTACAGCAGGTCGTGGGTTCGATCCAGATCCTGACGACGCGTGCTGCTGTATATTTGGAGTTTGCGTGTTTCTCTCTCCCCACGGTCGCGTGGATTTTTATCAGGGTCAACGTCACGCGTTTGGAGTAGTTTGGCTGCTATACAAATCCACGTGATCATGATGAGCCACTTCGTTGAGCTATCATTTGTGATGACCAGGTCGCTTCCGAAAAAGAGCAATTATAGAGCTCAGTGGGGCCTTAACTGATAAAAAATGTTTTACTTAGTTTAGAAACGGTCGCATCTCGTTCAATGGTTGCATCCTCCGGATTTTGAGTGTCAAGTTTCACTTCGTTACGCCACTCGCTTGATTCCCAAAGCTGGCGTCTCACTCTTCCCGTCTGGGGTGAACGCATTTTTATTCCACACTCGCTCAGAGAACGCACGGCCTCGGCACGCACGCATGCACGCCTAGCAAGATCACGCCATTAATATGTATATATATATAAATTATAGATTGAACATACGCGACTCTGTTTAAGTCACTCTTGTGAAGGAGATGAGACCAACAACTGACTTACACTTGCGAGCTCCCGCTTCGGTCACACATTGTTTGGTGGTGATGCTGCCGCAGTGGTTGCACGAAGCACTACCAACAACTCAACACACTCGTCAACAACACCGTGACCTTAAAAATAAACAAATACATACAGGGACTCCTCTATTTACGAACGAGTTAGGTTCCAAACTTCTGTTTGTAAGTCGGCATGTTCATATGTTCCCGGGCCCGCAGAGCGTGCGCGGGCCCTCGTCCAGCAGTGGATAAAGCTAGGCGCGGTGCGTGGCACATTGGCGGCTGTAGCCCCCACGGGCAAACATCTCAGACTCGACGTACCGAGGACTAATCTTGATTTGAAGCTTTCGTGACTGCAGGAATCCATACTCTTTGGTTCTTTCGGTAAAGTCACGTAGGTATAACATGAAATAAATTACGACGTTTCCGGCCCAACACAAGCATCCGTCATCAGGTGGGATGACGACCACTTGTGTTGCGCCCGAAACGTCGTGATTTATTTTATTTTATACCTACGTGACTTTTCCAAAAGAACCAAAGAGTATGTACCGAGGACTGTTCAACGCCACTGTGCACAGACTGGCCCACAATTAATCAATTATTTAAACAGCAAATTATTTGATTAATTGATAAATCTCATAAATACATTGCATTTCTTGATTGATTACTTAATTTTAACAAAAATCATTTCAATCTTGAGATCACTTACTCATGGTGACGAATCGCTCACGATTATTTATTATTCTTATGATATTTACTCCCGGGGGGGGGGGGGGGTGCCGGTGATTGCTCGCCGCTTGCTGCTGCAATTGTTGTGGCCGTCCGATCTCCAGGCGCGGCGCGACGTTCCATGCCATGCACCCGCCTCTGTCCAGCCGTGGCGCGAGCGCGGTGGGGGTGAAGTGCTGGGCTACTCCCGCCCCTCGCCACGTGGACGCTCTGGGGAGCGTTGCAAGAAAGTCGGCCACGGCAGCCCTGTCCGCAGCTCCCCCCCCCTCGCCCCGCAGTGGAGGCCTCTTCCGCCAGGCAGGTTGGGGCGCAGCGAAGCAATCGCAGTCGGGCGCCGCCTTTGCCCACCTGCTGTCGGTCGCCTCGAACGTCACACGCTCATAGGCACGTGGCCCGCAAGGGTTGCGTGACCATCCGGTGCGCGGGAACGGCGAAAGTGACCCTTCGCCTCGTGCCGGTGACACAAAAAATAAAAACCCCAGCGAGATGCGGCTGATTATAACCGACAGGAGAGGGCTTAATGGACTGTGTGGGTCGCATTTGCCCGAACGCTAATTGCCAGGGTAACGGGACATTCAAGGGGCGATGGTGATGACGACGAAATGTATCAGTCGCGATTTCGTTATCCGTGAACGGTGCGCTCAGCCATCGCGCCACTCGGCGACTCGTACACCCGCGTCGAGGACTCGGTCCAGCAGACACCGATTGTCTCGTCTCGTCAACCACGCCGCCTTCGACCACCACCACCACCACCACACCGCCTTCAACAACCACCACCACTACCACCACCACCACTACCACCACCACACCGCCTTCAACAACCACCAACACCACCACACTGCCTTCAACTACAACCACCACCACCACACCGCCTTCAACTACAACCACCACCACACTGCCTTCAACCACCACCACACTGCCTTCAACAACCACCACACTGCCTTCAACAACCACCACCACACTGCCTTCAACAACCACCACCACACCACCTTCAACAACCACCACCACACCACCTTCAACAACCACCACCACACTGCCTTCAACAACCACCACCACTACCACCACGACCACCACCACACTGCCTTCAACCACCACCACACCACACCGCCATCAACAACCACCACCACCACACTGCCTTCAACCACTACCACCACCACACTGCCTTCAACCACCACCACACTGCCTTCAACCACCACCACCACACCGCCTTCAACCACCACCACACTGCCTTCAACCACCTCCACCACCACTACCACCACTACCACCACCACCACCACACCGCCTTCAACAACCACCACCACCACCACACTGCCTTCAACCACCACCACACCGCCTTCAACAACCGCCACCAAACCGCCTTCAACAACCACCACCACACTGCCTTCAACAACCACCACCACTACCACCACCACACCGCCTTCAACAACCACCACCACCACCATACTGCCTTCAACCACTACCATACTGCTTTCAACCACCACAACCACCACCACCACCACCACGCCCGGCCGCCTTTGTCTGCCTAGTAGCGATGCCTATACACAGAACCAGGTACTCATATTAGGCTGAGTCGTCCATGGAGAGGCCCAGGACACTGACCCACTCATACAGTCATACAGTCACCCACTCAATCACGCACATAGTCATTTACTCAGCCACACACTCACCCACCCACTCATACACTCTTCCACCCACTCACCAACCCACGCACACATTCACCACCCACTCACACACTCTCCCACCCACGCACTAACCCACGTGCACACTCACCCACACACTCACACTCTCAATTATACACTCACTTATTCGCTCACACACTCATCCACTCAACTTACCCACCTGCTCACCGCACTGCAGGTCACAACAAACACACACTCACCTACTCACACACTCACTCACCTACCCGCTCACCCACCAAATCTGTCGCCTACCCACTTACTCACCCACTCACTCACTGACGCACTCACTCGCTAACCCGCTCTCTCACCGCACCGCGGATCACCACACTTCTCTATCTGATTCTTCTCTCACACCGCTGCACTTAGGGGATATCCTTCTCCCATCGTCGTTTCTTTGCCCAGTCTCTTACAATAATAACCTCGCTCAGTTCCAGAAACGCATTAACTCTCTTATCTCTCAATTGGCGTTCTGGGCCTTTGGGCCTGCGCTCAAAATCCGCGATAAAACACACCCACAACAACAACCACAACAACCACAACCGAAACAACCACCACGAGGCACAATGCGAGGGAAACTTTCCTCACGGAGCCAGCGGTGCTTTATTTTTTACGGTGAGCAGCCTCAAAGTACTTTTGAGATCGCGTTGCAAAACTCTGCGGAGTCCGGGCCGTCACGAACGCAGCGCCGCTGATCGCGCAACAGCTCAAATGCTCTGTGCGGATGAACGATCGGAACGATCGGAACGAGCGGAACGAGCGGAACGAGCGGAACGAGCGGAACGAGCGGAGCGAGCGGAGCGAGCGGAGCGAGCGGAGCGAGCGGAGCGAGCGGAACGAGCGGAACGAGCGGAACGAGCGGAACGAGCGGAACGAGCGGAACGAGCGGAACGAGCGGAACGAGCGGAACGAGCGGAACGAGCGGAACGAGCGGAACGAGCGGAACGAGCGGAACGAGCGGAACGAGCGGAACGAGCGGAACGAGCGGAACGAGCGGAACGAGCGGAACGAGCGGAGCACTGACAAGCTGGCTCCGAGTCGAGGACGGATCCCGGACTTCTGCCGGTCGCTGGGCACAGATCACCGGGCCGCAAACACCATGGGTATAAACTCTGCCGGTCGTACGAGGCTTAATATTGATTATTTAAGAACCCTTTTTCGAACCATTTACCGCGTGCGTGACCATCAAACCGCCGATTCAAGTCCCGACCCTCCCCCCTCCTCCACTGCTGCTGTCGTCATCCGAGAATTTCATCCAGATGTGGACAGAACGCGGATCGCGAATCGAGCGGAACGACGACGGGGGTGCCCAGATTGAGTGCGTTGCTCCAGATGCAAAAACCATCGCACACCTCCTGGCCCTGATGGCTCCTCCTCGAACACGCCGGTGGTGGAGCCACCAACCGCATCACAACATCACCAAGGCCGATGCGCGCATCTCCTCCAAGAGTGGGACATTAAACATACACACACAGGAGTGTGACTGGGGCCATGCAAACCAAACTATAGACCATTTCGTGAACCCATAGATACGCACACAGAGACCCACAAAGATGCATAGAATTGCATTGAAGACAAGCCGCACAAGTACCATTGCGGCCAAGCAACCCAAACTTCGGACCAAAATGGTAAAGTCATAGAGAGACACAGAAATACACACACAGAGACTCATAGAGATACATCGAGATGCACTGAAGACAAGTCACCCTACAAGCGTGCGATTGCGGCTGTGCAACCCAAAACGGTGGACCACGCGAAGAACCCCGCCCTCTGCGCCCCTTCAACGCGGAGTGATGCAAAAGCGAGACGCGAACCGAGAGGCCATTCCCGACGTGGCCAGCAGCAGACCTCGGCTGGCACTTAGCTCCGAGAAACCCCCCCACCCCACCCCGACAAATGAGTGTCACGCGCACCGCCGCTAAGCCTCGGCTTTCATAGATTTGCGGAAATGGCGTCTGATTAAGTGGAAGCAGATGGAGCGATGCAACCCGAGGTCTTGATGCGAAGCATGCAAAAATAAATTGCCGAACAAACCCCTGATAACGGGTGTAAGGGCAGCTTCATGGGGAGGTTGAATGGACTCCTCGGACGAGGAAGAGGAGGGGGACATCCCTAACAAGCAGGGTCAATGTCCCGACATCAGAGTGGAGAATTAGAGGTGGAAATTCGAGACGTCGCATGGATTGTTCGTGGGAGGGGTGGGAAGAAGCCAGCGTGGCGAGGTAGCGGATGGTGTCTGGTGAACGAAACGCTTGACGGATCGGCAGACATCTAAACGAAAACTCAACAATTTGTAAAGCCCCACTGAGCTATACAGCTCTTTAACCAGAAGCGACCTGGCCACAATTGAAGCCTTCAGCGAAGTGGCTTATCATCGGGTGGAAATTTATAGCAGCCAAATTATCTGAATGGGTGACGTTGATTCTAATTGTCCACACGAGAGAGAGAGGCATGCAAACGCCAAACATACAACAGGCGTTAGGGTCGGGATCGGACCCACGACCCCCTGCATACCAGGTGAGGGAGTTAACATCTCCTAGCCACCGCGGGTAAACATCGCACTGCTGCCGAGTAGGTGGAGGAAGCGGCACGGCGGGAAGGCTGTAAGAACCTCGCCTGATTGTTTCGGGAGCTGGAATTGAACTGGGGCAGCGTCGCTTGGAAACACATAACATCATCGTTGTTGTTATTATTTTAATTAACATTCAGTGGCTGCACGGCACCGGCGCACAACTGATCTCATTCGGGGGGACGGAGGAGAGAAACCACCCCAGGAGCCCGGAGAAAGCTGCCTCTCGCCGCGGAGCGCGGAATACGGAGCGCGGATTAGAGAGCGCGGATTAGGGAGCGCAGAATACAAAACGCGGAGTGAAAGGCGCGGAACTTGGAGCACGGAGTGCGGAGCATGCCCGCACCATGCCCACAGGAGAGAATAGCAGAATCCACAGGAGAATTATCTCGCTTAGTTAAAAACCTCATCCATCCCTGCCTCTTGTATCTCGCGTCAGGGGTCTAATCACCGACCCACGTCCCCCGCCGCCACCGTAACCGGTGATTAAATATACTGTATATTGTGGCTGTAATCCAGCCAGGGTTGGTGGATCACACACACGAAGGCTGGCGGGGAGGGGGCAGGGAGCTAGGGCAGTGGGTGAGCGGTTCGCGCATTGCGCTGTGAACTCCGCCAAACTCGAGATCGATTCCCAACCACAACGGACGTCAGTGGCTCAAACCGGTCCCGTGTGCACTTCCTCCGCCGACACGAACGCGGGGTGGAGATCTTCATCCAGCAGTCGATTGAGCAAGGGGGCTGCCAGAATTGAACGAATCCACGAGCTCCCGGCTGCCGAGGCTTCAGGTGAAAACGTCTCATGAAGCGACACCGGGCACAGAGACAGGGGGCACAGAGACGGGGGGGGGGGTACAGAGGCACAATGGGCGCCAAAGCGATCCGGTGTCTCTGGGAGTGAGTGGCTAAGGGATCTCCATGGGGGCGAATGGAGGTCGCCTTAGCCAATTTATCTCTATGAGAGCAAATGGAGGTCGCTTTAACTGACGGATATCAAAAAGAGTGATTCAATTCTCGCTTCGGCTGATGGATCTCATTGAAAGACGCACATAGATGTTGTCCAGCCTCGTCATGCCGATGGCTCTTGATGGCTCACGCGCGGATACCCACAGGTTTATATGGAGACCTCATCCATGCAGCGCAACCCAGCCTCACCGAGCCAGCCTCGCCGAGGCAGGCTCACCCACCCAGCCTCACCGACCCAGCCTCACTGACCCAGCCTCACGGAGCCAGCCTTACGGAGCCAGCCTCACCCACCCAGCCTCACCGACCCAGCCTCACCGAGCCAGCCTCACCGACCCAGCCTCACCCACCCAGCCTCACCGACCCAGCCTCACCGAGCCAGCCTCACCGACCCAGCCTCACGGAGCCGGCCTCACGGAGCCAGCCTCACCGACCCAGCCTCACCGACCCAGTCTCGCCGAGCCAGCCTCACGGTGCCAGCCTCACCGACCCAGCCTCGCCGACCCAGCCTCGCCGAGCCAGCCTCGCCGACCCAGCCACGCCGACCCAGCCTCGCCGAGCCAGCCTCACCGACCAAGCCTCTCCGAGCCAGCCTCGCCGAGCCAGGCTCAGAAAGCGAGCCACGTGCCGGGGAGAGGAGCGATCGCCCTGACACAGAAGCCCGCGAGGTCAGCGCCCACAATCCAGGCGCTACCCGCAGCGGCTCGCTCCTTCTCCCAGACGCCTGTTGTAGATTCATTTACATTCATCACAGGAGCCCGCTTGAACGCAATAACAAGAGGCTACAGCAAAGGGGTCGGCAACCCGACATACCAAAAGGAGAGGTTCTTTTTTTTTGGCGAATTCGGTAAATGAAAAAAATAATAACCCCCTCAATATTTCAAGGGGCGTGAATCACTTTGCGAAGCGGTTCGCATATGAGGCGCGCGCGCGCGTGGCTCCCGAGCCGCGGGGTTGCCGAGCCCCTTGGGTTGTAGAAGGCAGCTCGCAGCCTGCTGGATGGGAAACATCGGCCATCGCCCGTGCCGTCTCGCTCGAGTGGATTGGTGGCGATGCTTGGGCCACGCTCGGCCGGTGTCTGGGTGGCAATGGTGGAGGGTTGCAGCTCCCGGGTGTTCGCTCGCTCGCTCGCTCGCCCTGTGGCACGGAATCGAAGTCGAGTACGAAACGTGGCACTCGAATTGCAAATGTTGTTGGTTTGCTCTCCAACACACACAGGGTGTGTGCTCAACGAGTAGCGAATTGGCACGTTTTGTCGAGGTGACAGCCCCTTACTAATTTGGCTGTGTCGGGTGGTGGCGGGTTTAACGACGCATTTATATTTACGCGATCTCACCCAAAAAAGAAAACTTTACTATCGTAACGCGGTGCTGCTAACCGCCACGCCACTGCTCCCTCCCCCAAACCAACTCCCCCCGCCGCTACCACTATTGTACAAAAAACATGATCAACACGGAAATGGGATAATTCGACCGACAGCGCGGTTAGATTCCGCGCAGCGCTGATGATGAGCCGAGGGCTCCCTGACACGCGACGCGCTGATGAGACGCCGTCTCGCGAGTTTGTTTACCATCGCCACCCGCACAGTCCGAGACACGCGCTCTGACTTTGACGTGCGGCGACACTTACAGGTGACACGCTAAGCGCCTCTTCGCGGGGGGATGGGCGCGGGGCCACGCCAACACAAAGACAAAGACACCCCCTCGCCCACACAGCCCTCATCACGCGCCTACGTACTCGCTCAGTCACTCACGCGCGCACACACTCACGTACTCACTCACGCACACACTCACTCACGTACTTACTCACGCGCGCACACACTCACGTACTCACTCACGCACACACTCACTCACGTACTCACTCACGCAACAACAACAACCGCCATTCGCCACTAAGTGGCGGTGACGTCACCACGACGCTTGTGCCAGGCCAAGTGCACCTTGAGGCCACGTGAAGTGTCGAACGCCCGCTGGCAGGAGGTCACGGGGCAGACCCAGGTGCCACGGGTCGACTGACCGAGATGACCAAGATGACTGGCTGATGCACCACCTGTGCCCCCTACTGTACCAACTTGCTGTGCTTTAGCCACCCGGCGCTCCGCTCGTTGTTGTGAGCGTCGCTCCTCCGCCCTCCGTTGTTGTTGGAGGGCGACTGCCTCCAACTGCCCAGTAGCGTCCTTCACGAGCCTCCTCCACTGAGGCCGATCTTGACACCGCTGGTACCAGTCATCGGCAAGTCCACTCAGCTCCACGTCCTCCTGTACCACATCACTCCATCTCTTCTCTAGCCCGTGCCGCGCCCGTTTAGCCCCCTCGATCCGGCCGAACAAAAGCTGTTTAGGCATGCGGTGGCTGGGCATGCGGGCTACATGACCCAGCCAACGCAGCCTTGTCTGCTGGAGGAGCTCACTGATGGGACTTTGCCCAGATCTTTCAAGGACTTGTGAGCTCCTCACACAATCCAGCCTGGTTAAACCCAGGATGGATCGTAGGCAGGCCAGCCTAAATGTTTCTAACCGGCGAAGATGCTCCATTAGGGGGGTCCACGTTTCGCAAGCGTAGAAAAGGGAGGGAATGACCGTGGCCGAGAAGACCTCACGCACACACTCACTCACGCAGACACTCACTCACGTACTCACTCACTCACTCACGTATTCACTTACACACTCACTTATGTACTCACTCACACACACACTCACGTCCTCACGCACGCACACACTCACGTACTCACTCATGCGCGCATGCATGCACGTACTCACTCAGTCGCTCACGTGCATACACACACTCAGGTGATCACGTGCTCGCTCACGCACGTACTCACTCACTCGCTCACGCACATACTCACTCGCTCACTCACGCACTCACTCGCTCTCACGCGCGCGCACGTGCTCACTCACGCGTGCGCCTAATTCATTTGCTCGGCACGGATTTGGGGGAATCAGTGAACGGGGATCTCAATCGGCGGAACCCGTTGGCCAGTCCTAACGAGATAACCCACCCGATGGAGTAATTAGCTACCCCCGATAATGAGGCTCATTTATTGCTTCGCTTTGGATCTTGTGGAGGGGGAAGGAGGATGATGAGAGACTGAGCGCTTAGAATCCCTGGGGAGGGTTTAAGGAGAGCAAACAGACATCGCCGAGGCCTCACGCTGACGCGCACAGCCGAGACGTCGGCACGAAGACGCGCAGCGCTGTCATTGTGGTGGAGCGGCGTGTGGTGGAGCGGGTGTGGTGGAGCGGCGTGTGGTGGAGCGGCGTGTGGTGGAGCGGGGTGTGGTGGAGCGGGGTGTGGTGGAGCGGCGTGTGGTGGAGTGGGTGTGGTGGAGTGGCGTCTGGTGGAGAGGGGTGTGGTGGAGCGGGTGTGGTGGAGCGGCGTGTGGTGGAGCGGCGTGTGGTGGAGCGGGGTGTGGTGGAGCAGGGTGTGGTGGAGCGGCGTGTGGTGGAGCGGCGTGTGGTGGAGCGGCGTGCGGTGGAGCGGGTGTGGTGAAGCGGGGTGTGGTGGGGCGGGTGTGGTGGGGCGGGTGTGGTGGGGCGGGGTGTGGTGGAGCGACGTGTGGTGGAGCGGCGTGTGGTGGAGCGGGTGTGGTGGAGCGACGTGTGGTGGAGCGGCGTGTGGTGGAGTGGGTGTGGTGGAGCGACGTGTGGTGGAGCGGCGTGTGGTGGAGCGGGTGTGGTGGAGCGGCGTGTGGTGGAGCGGCGTGTGGTGGAGCGGCGTGTGGTGGAGCGGCGTGTGGTGGAGCGGCGTGGTGCAGTATTACTTTCTCTCTCTCTCTCCACACGATGTGCACACAGACGCCCACACAGTTCCTTCCCTGAAAATTCGCCCCGTTGGGAGGCTGAATATTTGTGTCCACTCGAGAACAGTCATTCGTTCCCCGAGGGGAACGGATCTTCTTTCACACCCAGGATTAGCATTTGGCAGCCCTTAATGCAGCCAGGAGCTGTACAGGGCCGACCCCCAGAAAACACTTCTCTGTCTGCCGCTCTCATTCCCGCTCCCCAGCTACCGCTGCTCGGGGTGGCGGCACGGTGCCGTGGTTGGGGATTTGGGCGGTCGTGGAAACAATTCCGTGACAAGTTGAGCCGCGGGCGTCCTGGGTTGGGGGCACGCTGGCAGCTGAGACGAGGGGACGGTGGGCGCGCGCGTTTGTCCAGAGCTCCGAGAAGTGAGCTGCTGATTGTAAGCGACTCGACTTGTTGTTGTTGTTTATTGACTATGAGCATCGTGGTTTCGGCTGCATTGCCAAACAACGGAGCGGAATACCCGAAAGAGGTTGCGTAATGCCCCCTCTCGAGACCCCCAAACATAGCATTTGATTGATACCTGTTCCAGAGTAAACAAATTGAACGTTTCATATTTCATGAACGTTTATGACCGCCCCCACTCCGCCCACCCCCCTTTCCACATCTCCCCCCACCGCACCCCAACCCGTCCCAACTTGGGGAGTTTGTAAACCCGCTTCTGACAGGAGCCAACATGCCAGGGACCGGTGTTTGTTCGTTGGGCGTGGAAACCAAAATGAAGGATGAACAAATACCGCGGGACGGCGGGCAGACTCGACATCACGGCGCGACAGTGCTCGCGTTGACACTACACGCACACAGCCAGACGGGGAGAGCTGGGGGGGGGAGGCGGGGGGGAGGGAGATAAATAAATAAACCCGCTCTCCCTCTCCGCACTCCACTCGCTGCACCCCCCCAACCCACCCCTCGAACCTCATAAGTGGAAATATGCGGTGATGCAATTTAATTTTCTGATCACGGCTCGGCAGAGCAAATAAAGTGTGACATTTAAACGCGGCACTGCAGTGCAGAGACAGAGAGAGAGAGCGAGAGAGAGAGCGAGAGAGAGATACTTTTGGCGAGACGACGTGGTTACTTGGACTGATGCAATCTATCTCGCTCGTCTCTTCTCCCTCCCTCTCTCTCCTCCCTCCCTCCCTCTCTCCTCCCACCTTTCTCTCTCTCCCTCTCTCTCTCTCCTCCGCCTTTCTCTCGCCTCTCTCTGCGACGCGATGGATTCTTGAGGACAATTCGAGGCGGGAGAGTGGCGCAGGAGTGGCTGCTCTCATCGGTCGGGGTGACAGTCGGGGTGACTGTCGTGTGGGCCGGGTCGATTCACGGACCTCTCCTTGCGTGACCTCTCCTTGGCCGGGCGTTCTCTCGCGTGATTCCCACACCGCGGCGCTCCTCCACGCGAGGGCTCCGCTCGCGATGAGCGCCCTCGCGTCGCGGACACCACGGACGGGGAGCCCCTGCGTTGGGCGCTTGTGGCAACTCGATTCGGAAAAGCCGCGCACGGGAAAAAATTAAAACAAGCGTCCGTGACTTTCAGTCGGCGTCTCGCCAAGGCCATCGGCATCGCTTGTGCATGCGGCAGAGCAGCCTTGCCCGTGTTTGTGATGTTGCCGGAGAGGTGTTACCGGGGTCACGTGAGGTCTAGCCAGCCTCCGGCGCCGACCGGATGAGCAACCGTCGTCACCGGAGCGAGCCAGGGTCAGGCACGGTGGAGATGTTAACTACCTCGCCTGGTGTACAGGAGGTCGCGGATGCAATCCCGACCCTGCCGCCTGCTGCTGTAAATTTGGAATTTGCAGTGTCTCTCTCTTTCTCCCCGTGGTCGCGTGGATTTTCTCCCCAGGTCCTCCGGTTTGCCCCCCCCCCCCCACGTTTAGAATCAACATCACGCGTTGAGAGTATTTGACTGCTAAACATTTCCACGTGATGATGACAAGCCACTTCGTTGAGCTATCATTTGTGGCCAGGTCGCTTCTGAAAGAGAGCTATGTAGCTCAGTGGACCTTATCTGGTCAAATTATAAACATTTTTACTTTATTCCGTGCACTCACAAAGGCAACGACGCTCCTCTCCCCCCGCGGTGGGGAGAGGGGGGGGGGGGCTCGTCGGCTTAGTGTGCTAACCATTGCGCCACCGCTCCCACTCCACGTACGTGTTTTTTAAATCCAATTTAAATTCCTAGCGTGCGAAGCCTCCACTCGGAATTCTCGAAGAGAGGCCTGCGACCATTCGCTCGCGTCAGAGAACGGCCCATGGAGGAGGAGGAGGACCGGGGGGGGGGGAGTCGGGTGACCTTCGTGCTGGCACAGCAGCGAGGGAGTTCACGAGGGGAGGCGGAGTCGGCGGCGCTGAGGCTGTGACCGGGCACCGCGGCGAGCCGCGTCTCGCCGCTGGTGCCCCCCCCGCCTCATCCCACCCTCCCCCCGCCCTCTCTGATCCGCTCGCTCGCCCTCTTTTTTCACCGTGTTGCAAAACGGCTCTTGGCCTTTGCTGCAGCTGCCTGCTCTGCACGGCCACCAACCCCAAACACCCCACAGGCCAAACGTGTCCACGATAGATCGTGTGTTTGGCATCTTTGAATCGTTCCAATCAGACTCGTCTCATCCCTCGAGAGCTCTCTTAACTAAAATAAATATCCCGAGTGAAGTTGTGTTCCTCACTGTCATTTATCCCAATTAGTCTCCCTTCAGAAAGCCTTCCACTCACCCTGACTGGCAGCGTGTCCACTCCAGGTGGTCCTGCCTTCTCAGAATTCTTCCAATTAGACGACTCTCCTCCGCAGCCTACACGAGGCCTTTCTCAATGCTCTGCCCAGTGGCAATGTTTATACACCGCACCAGCTACTCATTGGAGGCTGAGTCAACCTAAGGGAAGGCCCAGGACCGGTTGAGATAATCGTTATTGGTGTTGGCCGTGAGCGGGAATCGAACTTGGGTCGCTAGGTTTGTAGCGCAGCGCGCTAACCACTACACTACCGCTCCCCAGGACCACACACGACCACACACACACGGCCACACACACGACTACGCACGTTCCCAAACTTTCCGTTCTTCTAACAATCTCTCAATCTCTGCGTCCATGTCAACCACTGAGATCCAGACTGCTAAGGCATGGCTTCGTGTCCCCCCCACCCCTCAACATTAATTCGGAAAAAGTTCACGGCTGAATCCAGCCACCCGGGGGGCGGGGGCGGGGCGGGTGGACAACAGCCAAGAAGAGGCTCCTTGCCGGCATCGCAGAAAGTTCCTGGCGAGGTTTCCGCATGCCCTCGGCACAATCTCACCCTGTCACAATCTCACCCTGTCACAATCTCACCCTGTCACAATCTCACCCTGTCACAATCTCACCCTGTCACAATCTCACCCTGTCACAATCTCACCCTGTCACAATCTCACCCTGTCACAATCTCACCCTGTCACAATCTCACCCTGTCACAATCTCACCCTGTCAAAATCTCGCCCTGTCACAATCTCGCCCTGTCACAATCTCATCCTGTCAATCTCACCCTGTCACAATCTCGCCCTGTCACAACCTCACCCTGTCACAATCTCGCCCTGTCACAATCTCGCCCTGTCACAATCTCACCCTGTCACAATCTCGCCCTGTCACAATCTCACCCTGTCACAATCTCACCCTGTCACAATCTCACCATGTCACAATCTCACCCTGTCACAATCTCACCCTGTCACAATCTCGCCCTGTCACAATCTCACCCTGTCACAATCTCACCCTGTCACAATCTCACCCTGTCACAATCTCACCCTGTCACAATCTCACCCTGTCACAATCTCGCCCTGTCACAATCTCACCCTGTCACAATCTCACCCTGTCACAATCTCGCCCTGTCACAATCTCACCCTGTCACAATCTCGCCCTGTCACAATCTCACCCTGTCACAATCTCACCCTGTCACAATCTCACCCTGTCACAATCTCGCCCTGTCACAATCTCATCCTGTCACAATCTCATCCTGTCACAATCTCATCCTGTCACAATCTCACCCTGTCACAATCTCACTCTGTCATAATCTCACCCTGTCACAATCTCACCCTGTCACAATCTCACCCTGTCACAATCTCACCCTGTCACAATCTCACCCTGTCACAATCTCGCCCTGTCACACTCTCGCCCTGTCGCAATCTCACCCTGTCACAATCTCACCCTGTCACAATCTCACCCTGTCACAATCTCATCCTGTCACAATCTCATCCTGTCACAATCTCATCCTGTCACAATCTCACCCTGTCACAATCTCACTCTGTCACAATCTCACCCTGTCACAATCTCACTCTGTCACAATCTCACCCTGTCACAATCTCACCCTGTCACAATCTCACCCTGTCACAATCTCACCCTGTCACAATCTCGCCCTGTCACAATCTTGCCCTGTCACAATCTCACCCTGTCACAATCTCACTCTGTCACAATCTCACCCTGTCACAATCTCGCCCTGTCACAATCTCACCCTGTCACAATCTCACCCTGTCACAATCTCACCCTGTCACAATCTCACCTTGTCACAATCTCACCCTGTCACAATCTCACCCTGTCACAATCTCACCCTGTCACAATCTCACTCTGTCACAATCTCACCCTGTCACAATCTCACCATGTCACATTCTCGCCCTGTCACAATCTCACCCTGTCACAATCTCACCCTGTCACAATCTCTGCCTGTCACAATCTCACCCTGTCACAATCTCAACCTGTCACAATCTCACCCTGTCACAATCTCACCCTGTCACAATCTCACCCTGTCACAATCTCGCCCTGTCACAATCTCACCCTGTCACAATCTCGCCCTGTCACAATCTCACCCTGTCACAATCTCGCCCTGTCACAATCTCACCCTGTCACAATCTCACCCTGTCACAATCTCGCCCTGTCACAATCTCACCCTGTCACAATCTCACTCTGTCACAATCTCGCCCTGTCACAATCTCACCCTGTCACAATCTCACCCTGTCACAATCTCGCCCTGTCACAATCTCACCCTGTCACAATCTCACCCTGTCACAATCTCACTCTGTCACAATCTCGCCCTGTCACAATCTCACCCTGTCACAATCTCGTCCTGTCACAATCTCACCCTGTCACAATCTCACTCTGTCACAATCTCGCCCTGTTACAATCTCACCCTGTCACAATCTCACTCTGTCACAATCTCGCCCTGTCACAATCTCACCCTGTTACAATCTCACTCTGTCACAATCTCGCCCTGTCACAATCTCACCCTGTCACAATCTCACCCTGTCACAATCTCGTCCTGTCACAATCTCACCCTGTCACAATCTCACTCTGTCACAATCTCGCCCTGTCACAATCTCACCCTGTCACAATCTCACTCTGTCACAATCTCGCCCTGTCACAATCTCACCCTCTCAATCTCACCCTGTCACAATCTCGCCCTGTCACAATCTCACCCTGTCAATCTCACCCTGTCACAATCTCACCCTGTCACAATCTCGCCCTGTCACAATCTCGCCCTGTCACAATCTCACCCTGTCACAATCTCACTCTGTCACTATCTCGCCCTGTCACAATCTCACCCTGTCACAATCTCACTCTGTCACAATCTCGCCTTGTCACAATCTCACCCTGTCAATCTCACCCTGTCACAATCTCGCCCTGTCACAATCTCACCCTGTCAATCTCACCCTGTCACAATCTCGCCCTGTCACAATCTCGCCCTGTCACAATCTCACCCTGTCACAATCTCACTCTGTCACAATCTCGCCCTGTCACAATCTCACCCTGTCACAATCTCACCCTGTCACAATCTCGCCCTGTCACAATCTCACCCTGTCACAATCTCACCCTGTCACAATCTCACTCTGTCACAATCTCGCCCTGTCACAATCTCACCCTGTCACAATCTCGTCCTGTCACAATCTCACCCTGTCACAATCTCACTCTGTCACAATCTCACCCTGTCACAATCTCGCCCTGTCACAATCTCACCCTGTCAATCTCACCCTGTCACAATCTCGCCCTGTCACAATCTCACCCTGTCACAATCTCGCCCTGTCACAATCTCACCCTCTCAATCTCACCCTGTCACAATCTCGCCCTGTCACAATCTCACCCTGTCACAATCTCACCCTGTCACAATCTCACCCTGTCACAATCTCGCCCTGTCACAATCTCACCCTGTCAATCTCGCCCTGTCACAATCTCGTCCTGTCACAATCTCACCCTGTCACAATCTCACTCTGTCACAATCTCACCCTGTCACAATCTCGCCCTGTCACAATCTCACCCTCTCAATCTCACCCTGTCACAATCTCGCCCTGTCACAATCTCACCCTGTCAATCTCACCCTGTCACAATCTCACCCTGTCACAATCTCGCCCTGTCACAATCTCACCCTGTCACAATCTCACCCTGTCACAATCTCACCCTGTCACAATCTCACCCTGTCACAATCTCACTCTGTCACAATCTCTCCCTGTCACAATCTCACCCTGTCAATCTCACCCTGTCACAATCTCACCCTGTCACAATCTCGCCCTGTCACAATCTCACCCTGTCACAATCTCGCCTTTTCACAATCTCACCCTGTCAATCTCGCCCTGTCACAATCTCACCCTGTCACAATCTCACCCTGTCACAATCTCGCCTTTTCACAATCTCACCCTGTCAATCTCACCCTGTCACAATCTCACCCTGTCACAATCTCACTCTGTCACAATCTCGCCTTTTCACAATCTCACCCTGTCAATCTCGCCCTGTCACAATCTCGCCCTGTCACAATCTCAACCTGTCACAATCTCACCCTGTCACAATCTCACCCTGTCACAATCTCGCCCTGTCACAATCTCACTCTGTCAATCTCACCCTGTCACAATCTCGCCCTGTCACAATCTCACCCTGTCACAATCTCACTCTGTCACAATCTCACCCTGTCACAATCTCGCCCTGTCACAATCTCACTCTGTCACAATCTCACCCTGTCACAATCTCGCCCTGTCACAATCTCACCCTGTCAATCTCGCCCTGTCACAATCTCGCCCTGTCACAATCTCACTCTGTCACAATCTCACTCTGTCACAATCTCACCCTGTCACAATCTCGCCCTGTCACAATCTCACCCTGTCAATCTCACCCTGTCACAATCTCACCCTGTCACAATCTCGCCCTGTCACAATCTCACTCTGTCACAATCTCGCCCTGTCACAATCTCGCCCTGTCACAATCTCACCCTGTCACAATCTCACCCTGTCACAATCTCGCCCTGTCACAATCTCACCCTGTCACAATCTCACTCTGTCACAATCTCGCCCTGTCACAATCTCACCCTGTCAATCTCACCCTGTCACAATCTCGCCCTGTCACAATCTCACCCTGTCAATCTCACCCTGTCACAATCTCACCCTGTCACAATCTCACCCTGTCACAATCTCACCCTGTCACAATCTCGCCCTGTCACAATCTCACCCTGTCACAATCTCGCCCTGTCACAATCTCACCCTGTCACAATCTCGCCCTGTCACAATCTCGCCCTGTCACAATCTCACCCTGTCACAATCTCACTCTGTCACAATCTCACCCTGTCACAATCTCACCCTGTCACAATCTCACCCTATCACAATCTCGCCCTGTCACAATCTCACCCTGTCACAATCTCACCCTGTCACAATCTCACTCTGTCACAATCTCGCCCTGTCACAATCTCACCCTGTCACAATCTCGCCCTGTCACAATCTCTCCCTGTCACAATCTCACTCTGTCACAATCTCACCCTGTCACAATCTCGCCCTGTCACAATCTCACCCTGTCACAATCTCACTCTGTCACAATCTCGCCCTGTCACAATCTCACCCTGTCAATCTCGCCCTGTCACAATCTCGCCCTGTCACAATCTCGCCCTGTCACAATCTCACTCTGTCACAATCTCACCCTGTCACAATCTCGCCCTGCCACAATCTCACCCTGTCAATCTCACCCTGTCACAATCTCACCCTGTCACAATCTCGCCCTGTCACAATCTCACTCTGTCACAATCTCGCCCTGTCACAATCTCGCCCTGTCACAATCTCACCCTGTCACAATCTCACCCTGTCACAATCTCGCCCTGTCACAATCTCGCCCTGTCACAATCTCGCCCTGTCACAATCTCGCCCTGTCACAATCTCACCCTGTCACAATCTCACCCTGTCACAATCTCGCCCTGTCACAATCTCGCCCTGTCACAATCTCACCCTGTCACAATCTCACCCTGTCACAATCTCGCCCTGTCACAATCTCACCCTGTCACAATCTCACCCTGTCACAATCTCACCCTGTCACAATCTCACCCTGTCACAATCTCGCCCTGTCACAATCTCACCCTGTCACAATCTCACCCTGTCACAATCTCACCCTGTCACAATCTCACCCTGTCACAATCTCACCCTGTCACAATCTCACCCTGTCACAATCTCACCCTGTCACAATCTCACCCTGTCACAATCTCACCCTGTCACAATCTCGCCCTGTCACAATCTCACCCTGTCACAATCTCACCCTGTCACAATCTCACCCTGTCACAATCTCATCCTGTCACAATCTCGCCCTGTCACAATCTCGCCCTGTCACAATCTCACTCTGTCACAATCTCACTCTGTCACAATCTCGCCCTGTCACAATCTCGCCCTGTCACAATCTCGCCCTGTCACAATCTCACTCTGTCACAATCTCACTCTGTCACAATCTCACCCTGTCACAATCTCGCCCTGTCACAATCTCGCCCTGTCATAATCTCACCCTGTCACAATCTCACCCTGTCACTATCTCGCCCTGTCACAATCTCACCCTGTCACAATCTCACTCTGTCACAATCTCGCCTTGTCACAATCTCACCCTGTCAATCTCACCCTGTCACAATCTCGCCCTGTCACAATCTCACCCTGTCAATCTCACCCTGTCACAATCTCGCCCTGTCACAATCTCACTCTGTCACAATCTCGCCCTGTCACAATCTCGCCCTGTCACAATCTCACCCTGTCACAATCTCACCCTGTCACAATCTCGCCCTGTCACAATCTCGCCCTGTCACAATCTCGCCCTGTCACAATCTCACTCTGTCACAATCTCACCCTGTCACAATCTCACTGTCACAATCTCACCCTGTCACAATCTCACCCTGTCAATCTCACCCTGTCACAATCTCGCCCTGTCACAATCTCACTCTGTCACAATCTCACCCTGTCACAATCTCACCCTGTCACAATCTCACCCTGTCACAATCTCGCCCTGTCACAATCTCACTCTGTCACAATCTCACCCTGTCACAATCTCACCCTGTCACAATCTCGCCCTGTCACAATCTCACCCTGTCACAATCTCACCCTGTCACAATCTCACCCTGTCACAATCTCACTCTGTCACAATCTCGCCCTGTCACAATCTCACCCTGTCACAATCTCACCCTGTCACAATCTCACTCTGTCACAATCTCGCCCTGTCACAATCTCACCCTGTCACAATCTCACCCTGTCACAATCTCACCCTGTCACAATCTCACTCTGTCACAATCTCGCCCTGTCACAATCTCACCCTGTCACAATCTCGCCCTGTCACAATCTCACCCTGTCACAATCTCACCCTGTCACAATCTCGCCCTGTCACAATCTCACCCTGTCACAATCTCACCCTGTCAATCTCACCCTGTCACAATCTCGCCCTGTCACAATCTCACCCTGTCACAATCTCGCCCTGTCACAATCTCACCCTGTCAATCTCACCCTGTCACAATCTCGCCCTGTCACAATCTCACTCTGTCACAATCTCACCCTGTCACAATCTCACCCTGTCACAATCTCACCCTGTCACAATCTCACCCTGTCACAATCTCACCCTGTCAATCTCACCCTGTCACAATCTCACCCTGTCACAATCTCACTCTGTCACAATCTCGCCCTGTCACAATCTCACCCTGTCACAATCTCACCCTGTCACAATCTCACCCTGTCACAATCTCACCCTGTCACAATCTCACTCTGTCACAATCTCGCCCTGTCACAATCTCACCCTGTCACAATCTCGCCCTGTCACAATCTCACCCTGTCACAATCTCACTCTGTCACAATCTCGCCCTGTCACAATCTCACCCTGTCACAATCTCGCCCTGTCACAATCTCACCCTGTCAATCTCACCCTGTCACAATCTCACCCTGTCAATCTCACCCTGTCACAATCTCGCCCTGTCACAATCTCACCCTGTCAATCTCACCCTGTCACAATCTCACCCTGTCACAATCTCACTCTGTCACAATCTCACCCTGTCAATCTCACCCTGTCACAATCTCACCCTGTCACAATCTCACCCTGTCAATCTCACCCTGTCACAATCTCGCCCTGTCACAATCTCACCCTGTCACAATCTCGCCGTGATCACAATCTCGCCCTGGTCACAATCTCACCCTGTCACAATCTCACCCTGTCACAATCTCACCCTGTCACAATCTCACCCTGTCACAATCTCACCCTGTCACAATCTCACCCTGTCAATCTCACCCTGTCACAATCTCGCCCTGTCACAATCTCACCCTGTCACAATCTCACCCTGTCAATCTCACCCTGTCACAATCTCGCCCTGTCACAATCTCACCCTGTCACAATCTCGCCGTGATCACAATCTCGCCCTGGTCACAATCTCACCCTGTCACAATCTCACCCTGTCACAATCTCACTCTGTCACAATCTCACCCTGTCACAATCTCGCCGTGATCACAATCTCACTGTGTTCACAATCTCGCAGTGGTTACAATCTCTCTGCCGAGTCTCCGCACTGGGGGAGGCTAGTCTCACGCCTTGCGGTGATCTCTGCTCTGCTCGCCCGCCAGAGGAGTCGCTAAAACGCAAACGTGTTTTCACCACCTCGCGACATGCACGCTGAGAGCACTACGGGTCGTGAGGTGTTCTTGCCGTAAAAAATATTGCGCGGCTCTCCCCCCCCCCCGCGTGCCGCGCCCGTTTTAGCCCCCTTCATCCGGCCAAACAAATCTGTTTGGCCTGGGCACCACACAGGTGGTGTGACGCGGTCAAACTTAATGGCAAGTGGGAGCCACCATACCTCCCTTAGCAAATCTGACCTGAGGAGGCGGAGGGAGAAGGGGAGTGAAGAGGGGGGGGCGGCAGACCACAATTTACCAAATCTGCTTAGTGGCGAGCCAAATTGCTACTCTGCACTAACGGCGGGCTCCAGATGATAATGAAATCCGCGACGGTGACCTGCGGATGCGATGAGCAATTATCCTAATCACAATTACTGTCATTGGGTAACGGCCACACACGGAGAGAGAAATTCTGGTCGGAGAAATGCAATCACTCAAGAAACAATATGTTTATTGTTATTGTTATTCACGAGGCTGGGGCTTACTCATCGCGCGCCATTCAACGGGCACGGTTTAATTGCGCTAATGGCTGCTTGTGGTGTAATTAATGTGTTTGTTTCTAAATTATATTTTTGTTGGGGGGGGGGGGGAATAAAACCACGGACGGTTATCATCATTGCAAACATGCAGGTGCGGTGGGGGGGGGGGAGGTGGGGAGGGGAGTGAGCGCCACGCTCGCACATGCAGCCAAGTCGAGTGCAGAAAAGTTCGGCATCGGCAAGACGAAGTGTTCACGAGCGACGTGTTCACTAGCGACGTGTTCACGAGCGACGTGTTCACGAGCGACGTGTTCGCGAGCGACGTGTTCACGAGCGACGTGTTCACTAGCGACGTGTTCACGAGCGACGTGTTCACGAGCGACGTGTTCACGAGCGACGTGTTCACTAGCGACGTGTTCACTAGCGACGTGTTCACGAGCGACGTGTTCGCGAGCGACGTGTTCACTAGCGACGTGTTCACTAGCGACGTGTTCACGAGCGACGTGTTCGCGAGCGACGTGTTCACTAGCGACGTGTTCGCGAGCGACGTGTTCACTAGCGACGTGTTCACTAGCGACGTGTTCACTAGCGACGTGTTCACGAGTGACGTGTTCGCGAGCGACGTGTTCACTAGCGACGTGTTCGCTAGCGACGTGTTCACTAGCGACGTGTTCGCGAGCGACGTGTTCACTAGCGACGTGTTCGCGAGCGACGTGTTCACTAGCGACGTGTTCGCGAGCGACGTGTTCACTAGCGACGTGTTCGCTAGCGACGTGTTCACTAGCGACGTGTTCGCGAGCGACGTGTTCACTAGCGACGTGTTCGCGAGCGACGTGTTCACTAGCGACGTGTTCACTAGCGACGTGTTCGCGAGCGACGTGTTCACTAGCGACGTGTTCACTAGCGACGTGTTCACTAGCGACGTGTTCACTAGCGACGTGTTCGCGAGCGACGTGTTCACTAGCGACGTGTTCACTAGCGACGTGTTCACGAGCGACGTGTTCACGAGCGACGTGTTCACGAGCGACGTGTTCACTAGCGACGTGTTCACTAGCGACGTGTTCGCGAGCGACGTGTTCACTAGCGACGTGTTCACTAGCGACGTGTTCACTAGCGACGTGTTCGCGAGCGACGTGTTCACTAGCGACGTGTTCACTAGCGACGTGTTCGCGAGCGACGTGTTCACTAGCGACGTGTTCACGAGCGACGTGTTCACTAGCGACGTGTTCACTAGCGACGTGTTCACTAGCGACGTGTTCACTAGCGACGTGTTCGCGAGCGACGTGTTCACTAGCGACGTGTTCACTAGCGACGTGTTCACGAGCGACGTGTTCACTAGCGACGTGTTCACTAGCGACGTGTTCGCGAGCGACGTGTTCACTAGCGACGTGTTCACTAGCGACGTGTTCACTAGCGACGTGTTCGCGAGCGACGTGTTCGCGAGCGACGTGTTCACTAGCGACGTGTTCGCGAGCGACGTGTTCACTAGCGACGTGTTCACTAGCGACGTGTTCACTAGCGACGTGTTCACTAGCGACGTGTTCGCGAGCGACGTGTTCACTAGCGACGTGTTCGCGAGCGACGTGTTCACTAGCGACGTGTTCGCGAGCGACGTGTTCACTAGCGACGTGTTCACTAGCGACGTGTTCACTAGCGACGTGTTCGCGAGCGACGTGTTCACTAGCGACGTGTTCACGAGCGACGTGTTCGCGAGCGACGTGTTCACTAGCGACGTGTTCACGAGCGACGTGTTCGCGAGCGACGTGTTCACTAGCGACGTGTTCGCGAGCGACGTGTTCACTAGCGACGTGTTCACTAGCGACGTGTTCGCGAGCGACGTGTTCACTAGCGACGTGTTCACGAGCGACGTGTTCGCGAGCGACGTGTTCACTAGCGACGTGTTCACGAGCGACGTGTTCGCGAGCGACGTGTTCGCTAGCGACGTGTTCACTAGCGACGTGTTCACTAGCGACGTGTTCACTAGCGACGTGTTCACTAGCGACGTGTTCACTAGCGACGTGTTCACTAGCGACGTGTTCACGAGCGACGTGTTCGCTAGCGACGTGTTCACGAGCGACGTGTTCACTAGCGACGTGTTTACTAGCGACGTGTTCACGAGCGACGTGTTCACTAGCGACGTGTTCACGAGCGACGTGTTCACTAGCGACGTGTTCACGAGCGACGTGTTCACGAGCGACGTGTTCACTAGCGACGTGTTCGCTAGCGACGTGTTCACTAGCGACGTGTTCACTAGCGACGTGTTCACGAGCGACGTGTTCGCTAGCGACGTGTTCACGAGCGACGTGTTCACTAGCGACGTGTTCACGAGCGACGTGTTCACGAGCGACGTGTTCACGAGCGACGTGTTCACTAGCGACGTGTTCACGAGCGACGTGTTCGCTAGCGACGTGTTCACGAGCGACGTGTTCACTAGCGACGTGTTCACGAGCGACGTGTTCACGAGCGACGTGTTCACGAGCGACGTGTTCACTAGCGACGTGTTCGCGAGCGACGTGTTCGCTAGCGACGTGTTCACTAGCGACGTGTTCACTAGCGACGTGTTCACTAGCGACGTGTTCGCGAGCGACGTGTTCGCTAGCGACGTGTTCACTAGCGACGTGTTCACGAGCGACGTGTTCACGAGCGACGTGTTCACGAGCGACGTGTTCGCGAGCGACGTGTTCACGAGCGACGTGTTCACGAGCGACGTGTTCGCGAGCGACGTGTTCACGAGCGACGTGTTCACTAGCGACGTGTTCACTAGCGACGTGTTCACTAGCGACGTGTTCACTAGCGACGTGTTCACGAGCGACGTGTTCACGAGCGACGTGTTCGCGAGCGACGTGTTCACGAGCGACGTGTTCACTAGCGACGTGTTCACTAGCGACGTGTTCACTAGCGACGTGTTCACTAGCGACGTGTTCACTAGCGACGTGTTCACGAGCGACGTGTTCACTAGCGACGTGTTCACTAGCGACGTGTTCACTAGCGACGTGTTCGCGAGCGACGTGTTCACTAGCGACGTGTTCACTAGCGACGTGTTCACTAGCGACGTGTTCACGAGCGACGTGTTCGCTAGCGACGTGTTCACTAGCGACGTGTTCACGAGCGACGTGTTCACTAGCGACGTGTTCACGAGCGACGTGTTCACTAGCGACGTGTTCACGAGCGACGTGTTCACGAGCGACGTGTTCGCGAGCGACGTGTTCACGAGCGACGTGTTCACTAGCGACGTGTTCACTAGCGACGTGTTCACTAGCGACGTGTTCACCGTGTTCGCGAGCGACGTGTTCACGAGCGACGTGTTCACTAGCGACGTGTTCACTAGCGACGTGTTCACGAGCGACGTGTTCGCGAGCGACGTGTTCACGAGCGACGTGTTCACGAGCGACGTGTTCACGAGCGACGTGTTCACGAGCGACGTGTTCGCGAGCGACGTGTTCACTAGCGACGTGTTCACTAGCGACGTGTTCACTAGCGACGTGTTCACTAGCGACGTGTTCACTAGCGACGTGTTCACGAGCGACGTGTTCACGAGCGACGTGTTCACGAGCGACGTGTTCGCGAGCGACGTGTTCACGAGCGACGTGTTCACGAGCGACGTGTTCGCGAGCGACGTGTTCACTAGCGACGTGTTCACTAGCGACGTGTTCACTAGCGACGTGTTCACTAGCGACGTGTTCACGAGCGACGTGTTCACTAGCGACGTGTTCGCGAGCGACGTGTTCACGAGCGACGTGTTCACGAGCGACGTGTTCACGAGCGACGTGTTCACTAGCGACGTGTTCACTAGCGACGTGTTCACGAGCGACGTGTTCACGAGCGACGTGTTCACTAGCGACGTGTTCACGAGCGACGTGTTCACGAGCGACGTGTTCACGAGCGACGTGTTCACGAGCGACGTGTTCACTAGCGACGTGTTCACTAGCGACGTGTTCGCGAGCGACGTGTTCACGAGCGACGTGTTTACTAGCGACGTGTTCACGAGCGACGTGTTCACGAGCGACGTGTTCACGAGCGACGTGTTCACTAGCGACGTGTTCACGAGCGACGTGTTCACGAGCGACGTGTTTACTAGCGACGTGTTCGCGAGCGACGTGTTCACGAGCGACGTGTTCACGAGCGACGTGTTCACTAGCGACGTGTTCACGAGCGACGTGTTCACGAGCGACGTGTTTACTAGCGACGTGTTCACTAGCGACGTGTTCACGAGCGACGTGTTCACTAGCGACGTGTTTACTAGCGACGTGTTCACGAGCGACGTGTTCACGAGCGACGTGTTCACGAGCGACGTGTTCACTAGCGACGTGTTCACGAGCGACGTGTTCACTAGCGACGTGTTCACGAGCGACGTGTTCACGAGCGACGTGTTCACGAGCGACGTGTTCACGAGCGACGTGTTCACTAGCGACGTGTTCACTAGCGACGTGTTCGCGAGCGACGTGTTCACGAGCGACGTGTTTACTAGCGACGTGTTCACGAGCGACGTGTTCACGAGCGACGTGTTCACGAGCGACGTGTTCACGAGCGACGTGTTCACTAGCGACGTGTTCACTAGCGACGTGTTCACGAGCGACGTGTTCACGAGCGACGTGTTCACGAGCGACGTGTTCACGAGCGACGTGTTCGCGAGCGACGTGTTCACGAGCGACGTGTTCACGAGCGACGTGTTCACGAGCGACGTGTTCACGAGCGACGTGTTCACGAGCGACGTGTTCACGAGCGACGTGTTCACGAGCGACGTGTTCACGAGCGACGTGTTCACGAGCGACGTGTTCACGAGCGACGTGTTCGCGAGCGACGTGTTCACGAGCGACGTGTTTACTAGCGACGTGTTCACGAGCGACGTGTTCACTAGCGACGTGTTCACGAGCGACGTGTTCACTAGCGACGTGTTCGCGAGCGACGTGTTCACGAGCGACGTGTTCACGAGCGACGTGTTCACGAGCGACGTGTTCACTAGCGACGTGTTCACTAGCGACGTGTTCACGAGCGACGTGTTCACTAGCGACGTGTTCACGAGCGACGTGTTCACGAGCGACGTGTTCACGAGCGACGTGTTCACTAGCGACGTGTTCACTAGCGACGTGTTCACGAGCGACGTGTTCACTAGCGACGTGTTCGCGAGCGACGTGTTCACGAGCGACGTGTTCACGAGCGACGTGTTCACTAGCGACGTGTTCACTAGCGACGTGTTCACTAGCGACGTGTTCGCGAGCGACGTGTTCACGAGCGACGTGTTCACGAGCGACGTGTTCACGAGCGACGTGTTCACGAGCGACGTGTTCCCTAGCGACGTGTTCACTAGCGACGTGTTCACGAGCGACGTGTTCACGAGCGACGTGTTCACTAGCGACGTGTTCGCGAGCGACGTGTTCACGAGCGACGTGTTCACTAGCAACGTGTTCACGAGCGACGTGTTCACGAGCGACGTGTTCGCGAGCGACGTGTTCACTAGCGACGTGTTCACGAGCGACGTGTTCACTAGCGACGTGTTCACTAGCGACGTGTTCACTAGCGACGTGTTCGCGAGCGACGTGTTCACTAGCGACGTGTTCACTAGCGACGTGTTCGCGAGCGACGTGTTTACTGATCCGATTGTGTGATATTATCGATTGCTCGTGTAGTAGTGTTATTGTATTGGTTGTTGTTGTTGTTGTTTGTGTTCTGATTGCTGTTTGCTGTACTTTGCTTTTTGTTGTTGTTGTTGTTGCTTTTGGCACTTTGGTTATCCAAGCTCACTCCTGTGCACGGAGGCTCCTACCCCGGCCTATTGAGTTCTCATGCTGGTCACACGACAGCAGTCCCACTCGCATCGTGCAGAATGATCACCTCGAAAGTGATGGCAATCTGCCGCTCGATCGAACAAAGTCGCATCGGGGCCATCGGTGCTCAGCTCAGGTCCATAGCTCAGAGCCAGTGGTCGAAATTCCACAACACTGTGGCGGGGGTGGGGGGCTTGTCCGCAGGACAACCACCGTTTGCCACTCACTTACAAAGTGGTACTCGTTTTATCGACCGCCAGAATGATGATGGGCTGCACTAGGATTTCAACTGGCGACATTCTGATTGGAAGCCTCTTGCAGAGCAGAGCTGCAAGTGCGATTATCCACTCCTCTTAACGATTGCACCACACATACACATGCTGAACCTGTAACAGCGATTGTCTACTCACACAGGTAACTAGAGGCAATCATCATCATCATCATCACCCCCCTGGTTTATGCACCGCTAGATGAAGGCCGCCTCCAAATGGTCCCCATCGTTCACGGCTCTCTGCGATGTAACCTTCCACTCGACACCTAAGAGCGTATTTGATCCACCCCCATCTCCGTGTCAATAACGCATCGATTAATCTCAATTCTTAAGAGCTCAGACAAACGAAAAAAGAACATGTAACATTACAGCCCTTCGTCAATACGTTCGCTGCTGGGTGAAGGGCGTCTCACGCCGTGTCAGTCATGGGGTTGTTTCCCCCCCGACTTCACCACGCTGGCGACTGCTGAGTCCAACAGACGATCCTACTGCAAGGTGGAATGTGGACTGGCCCTCGTGGTGAAGCTGTTCAGTGCGCAGGCGGTGCAACTGCGATGGGGCCCAGAGAGTCAGCGGTGGTGGAGGGGGATGAAACCCGTGACGAATATCTGTACCGGTCTATGGCCTCCCCCTGTATGTCGACTCAGTCTTAAATAAGTACCCAGGTGTGCGTGTGTGCATTAAACATCGGCGCGGTGCTGGCCACTCACGCGGCCGTGCGCCACGGTGCCCTACACAGGGGGGTGGGGGGCTCGCCAGCAGCGCTTGACCCGCCAGCCCCCCCGTGCGGTCTGCACGGCGGGGCCTTGGAGTTTGTCGGCGCGTTCCGTGCACGCGCCTCGCCCACGGCCAAGTGCGAGGCCAACGAAGCCACGGAAATCCGCGCAGACGGTCAAAGGGGGCCTCGCGCGTGGGGGAGGAAATGGAGGGGGGGGGCATGAACCCTCTTCCCCCCTCCCGTGCGTTTGGCTCGCAGCCATTCGCGATGACACCAAATCATCGTTTCCCGTCAGAAGCCTCCGGGAGAGAGGGGACCTAAAATCGGCACTGAGCTGTATGTGTATCAATATATACGTGCGCGTGTGTGTGTGTGCGCGACAGCAGCCATCACAGGACGAGTATTGACATTCGAAGCCTGGAAGCTTCCGCGTCAGGTTACATTTTTTGCCACCTCTCGCCGGCTCCTCCCGAGGACCCAGTGTCACCGCGGGTTACCCCGAGTAACGAGATTGTCGGTAAACATCGGCGGAGGCCCTCGGTTACTGAAGACGGACTGACGGACGGACGAACACACGGATGGATGGACAGACACATGGACTGACGGACGGATGGACCCGCTCCTCTCATCGCAGAACGGCACACAGGAGCTGCGCCCACCGCGGTCACATGGCCCAATGGTCATGGTGAGGTCAAAGGCCTCCTGAGACCCATTCCGTGTAGCGTTTTTTATTTTATTTTTTATTTTGTAAATCACAACTCTCCCCCCACCCCCTCCCCTCAAATGTTATTCCAATTGTGCCATCGGCGCCAAATCATGAGTGTCCACTCGGAGCTCTGATAAAGCGCTGCATTAGCCCATCAGTGAGAGCATGTGCGAACAGGAACACATTTTTCACGGAATTAGGTCTCAGATGCCGGCAAGTGACCTCTTTAATCCACGTGTTAGAAGCATGCCGGTGCCCTGCTACCAGGCGCGTTCTCATTGCATTACCAGGAGAGATAATTATTATTGAAATTCCCCAAAAAGCTGGAATGTCGACAAATCGATTGAAAAACCCATATTTTATTTAATTCATTGTTTCGTGTGTGTGCAGCGGTAAAAGCGCTGCGCTACGAACCTGGCAACCCGAGCCCACGGCCAACACCAGTGACCATTATCTGAACCGGTCCTGGGCCTCCCTTAGGTCGACTCAGCCTCAAATAGGTACCTGGTGCGGTCTGTGAATATCGCTACTCGAGAGACAATGGCTGGCCACCAACCCCCTCACGTGCCGTGCCGGCCTTCATAGGTGCTTGCTAACAGCACTTGCCCCAACACTCTGTTAAAGGCTATACGGGGGATCTTTGTATTTGTCTTTGTCAGTCCTTGGTGTCCTGGCTGAGTCCATCAACTGGCTGTACTCGAGGACGACATTCAACCTCTGTTTTTGGCCGGCTTAAAACCCAGATTTGAACAACAGATCTCAGCGGCTTCGGGGTCAGCGACTCTTGACCTCTGAGCTGCCCGGTCACTTCACTACGGCAATGAAATGCCAAACGATGGACAGTAAAGCAAACCACTGTAGTGCTGGCCTTTTTTAACGGCAGCAATAGCAGGACTTACACGAACCCTCTCTCCTCAAGTCCTCTCGGTGGTGAGCAGGACATTGGCATTTTAACGTATTGGGTGGTACACTGGTGGTGCACGGTATATATATAAAAAGCGATTTTTTTAATTATTATTTATTTTCCCAGAAAAACTTTCGGGGTGGTGCTGGTGGTGCGAGTCGAAATCGGTTCTCGTGATGTCGAAGCAGCCGCAAGACGAATGTTTATACGAGTGGCTGAAAACGAAGCTTCCAAAGGGAGATTTGTAATCGTGTCCTAAACTTGGTCGTACGGTTGGTTGCTCGATCAATTTCCGGATTAATTTTTGGTGAACGGTGGCATCACAACGATTACGACTCGTGGTGGTGGTTCAGCTTCTGATGGGAGAGAGTGTGTCTGTCTGCAGCTCACTCAAGGGGCATCAGCGACATCGGCTCAGACCTTTTTTATGAGGACCGGTGTGCTGGTGCCGCCAAAATGTCCATTCAGCTCCTGAACCACGACACCGCCCAAAACACGACACCGCCCGGACCACGACACCGCCCGGACCACGACACCGCCCGGACCACGACACCGCCATTGTGCAGCGACAACAATAGCAGCGATCTCGCCACGTGGCTATTCCGCACATGGCGTCCAGGTTTGTGAATAATTATCTGAGTAACAGTAACATAACTTCTTTTGAGCCCCGAGTTAATTATTCGGATTCCTATGCATGTTTGTTTAATTCCCCACTGGGGAAACCTCCTGACCGAGTGTCAAGGCTCTGTTTCAAGAGAGTCCTGGCAAGTTTGTTCGCGTTTGAAGCGATGTCACTGCGGCTGCGGCTGGTTGTAATCCAAATTGAGCCTTTTTGAACATGTGGCTGCTGTGCATTTACACGGCACGAATACGCCACTTGGTGTGCGATGTCGTTTGTGGCCAGGCCGCTTTTGAAAGACAAGCGACCTGGGCCTTACCTGGAAGAAAAAAAGTCGTTAGTTTAGAGTACAGTAGAACCCCTCTTAACGACGGTAATTAGTTCCACGCAACCGGTCGTTAAGTGATTTGGTCATTAAGCGAGTTTAGGGAATACACGTTAAAGGCTTACATTGTTTCCGATAACAATGGATTTTAATACATAAGGATACTAAAAACTTTACGAACACATACTATTGCAAGAAATACGGTTAATAAATGCGTGAATTAATATTTGCTGTACCTACAACAGCCCGGCTTTTAAGGGAGAATGGTCGGTAAGTGAATACATTGGGCTCTATGGAGGCACTACACTACTATACACTACACTACTATACACTACACTACTGTACTCTACACTTAAACTACAGTATTATAAACTATACTACTATACACTACATGATACACTACTATACACTACATACACTACTATACACTACACTACTACACACTACACTACTATACTCTACACTTAAACTACTATACACTGCACATTGGGCTCTATGGAGGCCGTCGTTAAGCAATAAGTCATTAGCAGGGGTGGTAGTTAAGAGAGGGTTCTACTCTAAACTGCTATACACTACATGATACACTACTATACACTACACTACTATACACTACATGATACACTACACTACTATACACTACACTATTATACACTACATGATACACTACACTTCTATACACTACACTACATGATACACTACACTACTATACACTACATTATACACTACACTAATATACACTACACTACTATACACTACTATACACTAAAAGATACACTACACTACATGATACACTACACTACTATACACTACATGATACACTACACTATTATACACTACACTACTATACACTACATGATAAACTACACTACTATACTCTACATTATACACTACAATAATATACACTACATGATACACTATACTACATGATACACTACACTACTATACACTACATGATACACTACACTACTATACACTACATGATACACTACACTACTATACACTACATTATACACTACACTAATATACACTACACTACTATACACTACATGATACACTACACTACATGATACACTACAATACTATACACTACATTATACACTATACTACTATACACTACACTACTATACACTACATGATACACTACTATACACTGCTATACACTACACTATACACGACACTACTATACACTACACTATACACTACTATACACTACACTACTATACACTACACTATACACGACACTACTATACACTACATGATACACTACTATACACGACACATTGGGCTATCATTGGCAGTTGTGGTCGTTAAGAAGGATTCTACTGTGCACTACTATACACTACACTATACACTACTATACACTACTATACACGACACTATTATACACTATTATACACTACGTTATACACTACTATACATTACACATTCGGCTCGATGTAGGCCTATCGTTAGGCGATTGGTAGTTAGCAGGGTGGCCGTTAAACGTGGTTCTACTCTAATCTTCAGGTACATTTTCAGCACTCCCTGCGGTGTTTGGCAGAAACCAATTAAATCGTAGGTGGGCTCTTTTTCCTTTTTTTAGCTCAAGGGAGGAAACCGGAGAGAGCCTGTGGAGGAAACCCATGCAGGAACAAGCAGAGAGAGAGAGACAAACCGTACACCGAAATCGAACGCGGGCACCACCTTAGCGCTGTGAGGCACGAGTGTTATAACGCCACTGTGCCCCGAGACAGATTCGCAAAGCACAAAGGCGTTCGAATGTTGTCACGATGATTTCCCACACGCCATGCGAGCGAGCGAGTAGCGAGTGGGAATAACTCAGTAGAACTTTGGGGTGGCCAAGAACCTACTCTCCCAATCAAGTGGTCTCAGAAAGCCGACGACAGATGTCGTTTGGACCTCGGTGCTTTTGTCACACGGGTGGAGGGGGGGAGGTTGAATTCGCGCTCGCTTTAGGGAACCCCTCTGCCTGCCGCAATTATCGCGTTAATGGGGGGCCGATCGGGCTCATCACATCAGCCGCGGGTCAATGCGAGGGCTCGTGAACTCAGCGCGCCGTGATTACCGCTCGCCCGCATCGCCCGACATCACGCCACGCTGAGGCAGCGAAGAAGCCCCTTGGTGATCACACCGCTGGTCGCCTTCCTTGAGAGCGTCTGGAATGCGGAGTTCCTTCCCTGTCACTCACCCCGGTGAGTCAACTCCCAGTCGTCACCAGTGTCCACTCACCACTCACCAGAGCCCACTCACCACTCACCACTCACCAGAGCCCACTCACCACTCACCAGAGCCCACTCACCACTCACCAGGTGTCCACTCACCACTCACCAGTGTCCACTCACCACTCACCAGTGCCCACTCACCACTCACACTCACCACTCACCAGTATCAAGTCACCAGTGTCCAGTCATAGCGTTAATGGACGAGATCAGATTCATCGCATGAACCAAGGTCAACACGGGTGCTTGTAAACTCGGGGTTAAGCGACAGACTGCTAATGAAGGAGGTAAATCACCGCCTTCCCGTATTTGTCGCTCTCTAAATCGTAAACATGAACATATTTTGCTGCTACGCATTTCATTGACCACGCGACCCTTCTGGGAATGGATTGCGTTCAGCAGTGATTGGGATGACATCGTCCCCCGATTGGGATGACATCGTCCCCCGATGGGGATGACATCGTCCCCCGATGGGGATGACATCGTCCCACGATGGGGATGACATCGTCCCCCGATTGGGATGACATCGTCCCCCGATGGGGATGACATCGTCCCCCGATGGGGATGACATCAGCCAGGAGGTTGCCACGGTTCAGCGCGTCGTGGCACCAGCGGCGAGGAAACATGGCAACGGCGCCGGTGGTGGGGTAGGGGTCAGGGATGGGGCACCATGGCCAAATGGAGACGAGACTGAGGATGGATTGCAAGTCAAAGGAGGGAAGCGCACCCAAGAGGACGACCCCCACAGAGACAGAGCGAGGCGGTTGGCCTTCACGCGCAAGGCGGTGAGATTGCGATGGCTTGGTCGGAGGTCTTCGACCAGCAGCGCCATGGCCCCCCAACTCCGGTGGGGTCGTGTTGGCACCGATGCCAGCTGCCAGCTGACGGAATTGGGCTAAGTGGTCAAGTGACGTGCATCGTCACGTGTCTGCCATCACCGAGCATCTCCCTCAAAGCATCTCCCGCCTCCAAATATCTCCCGCCATGTAGCTATAGGCTGTGAGACACATCTTATCATCATGGCAGCACAAACTTTCCCCTTGCCCTCCCTAATCGACAAATAACTCACAAAACACATACACACACCCACACCAGGCACTCACTCACACAGACTTTCACTCGCATCGACACCCGCTCATACAGACTCACTCATAGTCACTCAAATAGGCACTCACGAGACAAACATCCACCATAAAGCCTGTAACAGACTGTTGGGGCAAGTGCTGTTAGTGAGGACCTATCAAGGCCGGCACGGCACACGAGGGGTGGGTGGCCAACACCACGCGCGGCTGCCTTTGTATCCCTAGTGGCAATGTTTACACATCGCACCAGGTACTCATTTGAGGCTGAGTCGACCGAGGGGAGGCCCAAGACCGGTTCAGATAATCGTCACTGGTGTTGGCCGTGAGAAGGAATCGAAGCCGGGTCGCCAGGTCCATAGCACAGTGCGCTAACTGCTGCACCACCGCTTCCCACACAGGCACTCACACACACACTCATACAGACTCACTCACACACACTCACACATTCTCACTCGTATAGACTCACACACACACCCACTCATGCTAACTCACTCACACACACACCCACTCACTCACACAGACTCACTCAGACTCACTCATACAGACTCACTCATTCAGACTCACTCATACAGACTCACACACACACTCACTCACACAGACTCACGCACTCACACACACACTCACACACACACACACTCACACACCCACTCACTCACACACGCAATCACACAGACTCACTCACACACTCACACACCCACTCACTCAGTATATAGTACAGTGTAGACTCGTGTGATGTAAGAGAATAAAGTTTAGATGGAAGCATATTATATATATTTTTTACGACGTAGAATTGTAATGTATTACTTACTGTTAGTAACTCAGCTTATTGTAGAGTATATTTAGTATACTGATGATACTATGTAGTTTATACTTTAGTTGTTTTCGTGGTGGTTTTAGTTACTGCAGCTACATACTATTAACACTCCTTCCCTTTATTAATGCTACCCCTACCCCCTCCCTTTGATGCTGCTAATCCTGCATAATGCACGGGCATAAGTAGTACTAATCACATACCTGCATTTCCCATATCCCTTCCCTTTGATCCTGCTAATCCTGCATAATGCACGGGCATGAGTAGTACTAATCACATACCTGCATTTCCCATAAATATGCTAAATGCCTCTTGATATGCATATTCTTTTGTCAAGGCGCTCTTTTCCCCCCTTCCAACCCAGCTTATATATATGCTCCAAGCACGTGTGCTGTTTCATTCAGACGCTGTCGCCTCGACAGACCTGGTTTTCACCTGAGGACGGCTGCTTGCGTTGTGGCCGAAACGTCGTGAGAATTGTTTTATTATGTTTTATTTTTATTATTGTATTACTTCCCTTCTACGTGACTTTACCGAAAGAACCAAGAAGATGGACTCACTCACACACTCACACAGACTCACTCACTCACACACCCACTCACACAGACTCACTCACACATTCTCACTCATACAGACTCACACACACACTCACACACTCACACACACCCACTCACTCACACACGCACTCACACAGACTCACTCACACACCCACTCACTCACTCACACACTCACACAGACTCACTCACTCACACACAGACTCACTCACACATTCTCACTCATACAGACTCACATACACACTCACTCACACAGACTCACTCACTCACACACTCACACAGACTCACACACTCACACAGACTCACACAGACTCACTGACTCACACGCTCACACAGACTCACTCACACACACACTCACACAGACTCACTCACACGCTCACACACTCACACAGACTCACTCACTCACATACCCACTCACACAGACTCACTCACTCACACACCCACTCACACAGACGCACTCACTCACACACCCACTCACACAGACTCACTCACACACACGCTCACACAGACTCACTCACACACACACTCACACAGACTCACACACACACCCACTCACACAGACTCACACACACTCACACAGACTCACTCACTCACACACTCACACAGACTCACTCACACAGACTCACACCCACTCACACAGACTCACACACACTCACACAGACTCACTCACTTACACACACTCAATCACACAGACTCACTCACACACACACACAGACTCACTCACACACACACACACAGACTCACTCACTCACACACCTACTCACTCACACACCCACTCACTCACACACCCACTCACACAGACTCACTCACACACACAAACTCACTCACTCACACAGACTCACTCACTCACACAGACTCACTCACACACACTCACACATACTCACTCACTCGCTCACACTCACTCACCCACCCACTCACACAGACTCACTCACACACTCACACAGACTCACTCACACACACACAGACTCACACACACACCCACTCACACAGACTCACACACACTCACACAGACTCACTCACTCACACACTCACACAGACTCACTCACACAGACTCACACCCACTCACACAGACTCACACACACTCACACAGACTCACTCACTCACACTCAATCACACAGACTCACTCACACACACACACAGACTCACTCACACACACACACAGACTCACTCACTCACACACCTACTCACTCACACACCCACTCACTCACACACCCACTCACACAGACTCACTCACACACACAAACTCACTCACACAGACTCACTCACTCACACAGACTCACTCACACACACTCACACATACTCACTCACTCGCTCACACACTCACTCACCCACCCACTCACACAGACTCACTCACACACTCACACAGACTCACTCACACACAGGCACTCACACATGGAGGTTTCGTGCTGCCCCGCGTGAGATTCTCAAGCAAGTGGTGCCGAGAGCGCAAACTCAGGGGAAGCAGATTCACGCCGCGGTGCGACAGAGTGAGTCCGTGACGTCTGGAGGGATCATGCGCGCATGAGCCGAATGCGGCCAATGGATGCGATGGCACGCGGTGAACGTGAACGGGCAACGGAGCGTGGGGTCGAGCACGAAGTCTACGTCGCTCTTCCTCTTCCCCAACTCCTTCAGACGGCTGAGGATGTGCTCGGGAGGCGAATCGTATTTGGACATTACACAGACGACTTTCGCCATGATTACGATGTATCGGTCCATGTGTCACGGGCTCGAGCAACGCTACCTCGCCTGGTACGCAGGAGGTTGTGGGTTCGATCCCGACCCTGACGCCTGCTGCTGTACATTTGGAGTTTGCGGTGTCTCTCTCTCTCATCATCATCATCACGGTGGCTAGGAGATGTTAACTACCTCGCCTGGTATACAGGAGGTCGTGGGTTCGATCCCGGCCCTGACGCCTGAATCCAAACGCGTTTAGAAATATTTGACTGCTAAGCATTTTTCTACATGATAAGCCACTTCGTTGAGCTATCATTTGTGGCGAGGTCGCTTCTGGAAAAAGAACTACAGAGCCCAGCGGGCCTTACCTGGTGAGAGAATAAAATAGTTGAGTCTGCAATGAGCAACGGCCCCCGTGGAGAGGATGTGAAAATATGAGCGCCCCACCCCCCATCCCTCCATCTCTGCCCTGCACACGACTCGAATCCAGGTATCGTAGGTGTAGAGGGTCGGAGGAGCTCTCGATCCCCGCGACTACGTGGAGGGTTGGGGCTCTCTGTGCGTGTCTGTTACAGTCGCAGTATCCCGTAGCGCCCCCCTTGCCTCCACCACCTCGAGGGGGCCTCCTCACCCCGTGCACCCCCAATTCGCGGCCCCGCGCGCCGCACGGCCGCAGACCAAACATCGCGAGTTCAAATGTCGGCAGGTGCCATCTCGCCCCCAATGTTGGGCAAACAGCGACCTGAATTAACCCCGTTTCCAAAGCGCAGCACGGAGCCCGAAATGGGGATGGGGGCACGTGGGGGTCTCGGGGGATGGGGGGTGGCGGGGGGGTTTGGTCTGTGGCTGTCTGGGTGGGTGGTGGTCGCGGTGTGGAGGGGGGCTGTGGCGAGGCGGGAAGGAGGACATTGCCACTGCCATCGATTTCCTCGCCAGCACCGATTGGCCCGCGCGGGAGAGCGCGGAGCGGGGTGAATGTTCGGGCTCAGGCTCGTGCCGGATTACAACGGGGCCTCTCCCTCCCTCCATCTCCCTCCCCTCCAACTCCCTCCCCTCCCTCCAACTCCCTCCATCTCGCTCCATCTCCCTCCCCTACCTCCATCTCCCTCCCTCCATCTCCCTCCCTCCATCTCCCTCCCCTCCCTCCAACTCCCTACATCTCCCTCCATCTCGCTTCATCTCCCTCCCTCCATCTCCCTCCCTCCATCTCCCTCCCTCCATCTCCCTCCCCTCCCTCCAACTCCCGCCCCTCCCTCCAACTCCCTCCATCGCCCTCCATCTCCCTCCATCTCCCTCCATCTCCCTCCATCTCCCTCCATCTCCCTCCATCTCCCTCCCTCCATCTCCCTCCATCTCCCTCCCTCCATCTCCCACCCCTCTCCCCATCTCCCTCCATCTCCCTCGCTCCATCTCCCTCGCTCCATCTCCCTCCCTCCATCTCCCTCCATCTCCCTCTATCTCCCTCTCCTCCCTCCATCTCCCTCCATCTCCCTCCATCTCCCTAACTCCCCTCCCTCCAACTCCCTCCATCTCCCTCCATCTCCCTCCATCTCCCTCCCTCCATCTCCCTCCCCTCCCTCCAACTCCCTCCAACTCCCTCCATCTCCCTCCCCTCCCTCCAACTCCCTCCATCTCCCTCCCCTACCTCCATCTCCCTCCCTCCATCTCCCTCCAACTCTCTCTCCTCCCTCCCTCCATCTCCCTCCATCTCCCTCCCTCCATCTCGTTCCATCTCCCTCCCTCCATCTCCCTCCCTCCATCTCCCTCCATCTCCCTCCAACTCCCTCCATCTCCCTCCATCTCCCTACCTCCATCTCCCTCCCTCCATCTCCCTCCCCTCCCTCCAACTCCCTCCATCTCCCTCCCCTACCTCCATCTCCCTACCTCCATCTCCCTCCAACTCCCTCTCCTCCCTCCCTCCATCTCCCTCCATCTCTCTCCATCTCCCTCCCTCCATCTCGTTCCATCTCCCTTCCTCCATCTCCCTCCATCTCCCTCCACCTCCCTCCCTCCATCTCCCTCCATCTCCCTCCCCTACCTCTGCCAAATGGGCGGTGGCGGAGGCTCAGCGCCTCACTCATCCGCGCTCCGCTCCCTGCGCTCCATCTCCCTTCTCTCGCCAACTGTTGGCTTCCCACAAATCTTCCTCTCCGCCAGCTTCCGGGCCGCGTCCCCTCTTTCTCTGCGCCCCCCCCCCCCCCCACTTAGCAGGGGGGGGGGGGGGTTCACGCCGTCTCAACCCTCCGTGTCTCTGTTCCACATTCGGCACCTTTCCCCCATCCCCCAAGTCACCTTCTTTGTCATCAACTTCCCCGTCCTACGAGAATCTGGCGAGCTTCGCCAATCCCCGTGCCCCTAAATTCCGGGATTGTGAGGCTCCACTCCGCTCGCTCTCTTCTCTCTCGCTTCCCCAATCACCTCGCCGTTGTTTCTGCGTTGACCTCTCCTGGTGCTCTCTCCGACTCGGATTCTCTGACTGCGGAAATCAATCATCGTCGCTCTCTCTTTCTCCCCCCCTCTCTCTCCTTCCCTTGTGCCCGTCATTGCCCTTCCTTCACCTCACGACATATCCATCTCACACGCGGCCTGGGCCCTCTGCCAAACACGAGCACTGCCTGCATCCTGCCAACCAGCCGACTCAGCAGCCGACTCACCAACTTACTCACCACCCTACTCAACATCAGCCGACTCACCAACCTACTCACCACCCTGCCCATCAGCCGACTCACCAACTTACTCACCACCCTACCCATCAGCCGACTCACCAACTTACTCACCACCCTACCCATCAGCCGACTCACCAACCTACTCACCACCCTACCCATCAGCCGACTCACCAACCTACTCACCATCCTACTCACCATCAAACTCACCAATCTACTCACTACACGCCTCGCCAAGCTACTCACCAACTTACTCACCAAACTATCCACCAACCCACCCACCCACCTACCCATTAGCACACCTGCCTACGTGTCCACCTACCGGCTTGCCCGCGCCCCGTTCTTGCTGTGTGGGCGCTGGTGAGCTGATGAGGAGCTGGCGATGAGATGCGTCAGCACGGATCCTTTCCCGACGCGCGCGTGCGCTCGTCTGCAGCTCTCGCCACGTGGAGCCACCTCCCGCAGGTTACGAACTCTGTCGCGGCAAATTGTTTCGCCTCCGGTATCCGCGATCACTCGCGCGACACTCGCCTACGTGCACGACTCACTCATCGACTAATCGTCGACGGGCACGGCCCATCCACCGCCGGACGGAGAACCTCTCCACGTGCCATTTCCATCCCACCGTCTCGCGTGGCCTGAGCTAATCTCGCTTGCGTGTGCCTCTCTCAGCTCTCGTACGACGCACCCCCCACCCATTCCCCCTTCGCGAGCCAGACCGCGTTCTGCCCTAGTCCGCTTTATTTTCCTCGACGGTCAATAACACGTCCTGTGCGTCGTGTTGACTTTCTCTGATCCACGTGCTCCTCTCTCTGTCTCTCATTGGAATTCCGAGCTCGTGCCCCTCCGCGCTCCGTTGCGTACCCATGAAGCGTTGTTCCATCTCCTTCATCAATGGGGAGTTTGACGCGGACGCCCCACAGGTTGCGCGCTCGCCATCTGTTGTTGCAGAGGTCCGCGGTTTAGTTTCAGCGGCCGCCCTGGTTAATACTGCGGTGTGTGTGTGTAGTGGTTAGCGCGCTGCGCTACGAACCCGGCTTCCCGAGTTCGATTCCCGCTCACGGCCAACACCAGTTACGATCATCTGAACCGGTCCTGGGCCTCCCCTAGGTCGACTCAGCCCCAAATGAGTACCCGGTGTGATGTGTAAACATGGCCACTGGGGAGACAAAAGCGGCCGGGCCTGGTGTTGGCCACCCATCCCCTCGTGTGCCGTAACCGCCTTCATAGGTGCTCCCAAACAGCACTTGCCCCAACAGGTTATTAAGGCTATACGGGGGATCTTTGTCTTTGTGGGGAGCGGTAGCGTAGTGGTTAGCGCTCTGCTGCGCTATGAACGCGGCGACGCGAGTTTGATTCCCACTCACTGCTAAGACCAGTAACGATCATATGATCCAGTTTTGGACCTCCCCTAGGTCGACTCAGCATCAAATGAGTATCTGGTATGGTGTGTAAGCATAGTTACTCGGGAGACAAAGGCGGTCGGGCGAGGTGCTGGCCACTCACGCCGTCGTGTGCCGTTCCGGCCTACGTGGTGATGATTAGTGCGGTTGGCGACGTACGGTGAGAACGTTTCCTCAGCCCATCATCCTTCCAGTGGTCGACACAATTTGTACCAATTGTGGAGGAGTCAATAGTGGGTTTGCGATGTGCAGACTCATCCCTGCCATAGAAATGAGGAATTCCCACCACTGGCTCAGGGATTTCAGCTGCTCCAGGAGAGGAGCACCGAATCTGAAATCGCTCCGTTCTTTGTTTGACCACCGCCACCTTCTCCGTCACAGCCGCGATCTCACCCCCACCACCCCCACCACCGCCACCACCGCCACCACTGACACGCGTCCGTCAAGCTCCTCCTTTTGGTCTTTGTCTTTCGTACGGCTGCTGATGTCGATGCAGAGCAAACAACCATAACTTCACATACAGGTGGGCAAGGCCAGATAACCGCGTCCGGAGTATCAGCAGAGTAGTGCAGTATCCCTGAGGTCTCATTTGTATTTGTGGATCGGGGGAACGTACGGTCTGTTCTGCATGAGCCACGTCGCACACTACGACTGGAGAGGTTGGTGACATCACCGGCGACCACCGCACACAAGGACAAGACCACGGCTGGCGATTAGCACGCGGCACAACAACAACAAACAAGGACAACCCGCCGGCTTGAGATAAACAACCTCGACATTTTGAGATCCCCACCACCACCCGTGATAGAAACAGCGGCAGAAGCCGTCTCTCAGAATCCCGACGAGGCGAGGCGGCCGCGGGGGGGGGGGGGGGTCACCGCACGCCACGCTGGAGACAATCCGAGCGGCGCGCGGACCAACGGGAGGGCCGCGCGTCACGCGGAAGCTCAAACGCGGCCACCGAGGCCGATAACGGGGAATTGGAATTGGGAGGGGGGGGGGCAGGGAGGGAAGGAGGGAGGGAGGGACAGGGGGAACATAGAGAGAGGTAGGGAAGGGGTAAGGAGGAGGAGCGGAGCGTGCTTCTTCGTGTTGATGTCTGTGTCTACGAAGAAAGTAGCACAGATTGATTTTGTTTCACGATGGTCAAACACGTAAAATCTTTCATTTAAAAGGGGGGGGGGGGGGGAGCACATAAAGCAAAGCCACGGAAATAAACCTAAAAAACGACATGACGAACGAAGCAAAGTGCCGACTAAACCGAGCATCTTCTTGTTTCCTCTGATCGTAAAAAAGGAAGGGGAGGGAGGAAGGGAAGGGAGGGAGGAAGTGGAGAAGGGGAGGGAGGGGAGGGAGGGGCTGGTGGCACAATTCTGAAACGCAACGAGCAACCCACGCCTTGCGACACACGCGTGCGTGACCGTCTCCACCGCACAGCTGCAAACGAAGGTCGCTGCTACTCCGCTCTGTCTCCCGCGCGTCCCCTTTCCACTCGGGCGTGATCATGGCGAAGATGTCGTCGTCATTATCATGGACACAGCCGCAGATGCCACCATCATCACAACTGCCGACTCTCCTCCGTCAGGTCCCGCAGCTTGCTGCCGCTGTTGCTGCTGTACAGCAGAGACACCCAGCGAACTCCAAGACTTGCCCTGACTATCTCACCCCAATGTCTGCTCTTAGAATTCACGCAGAGACCCATCGACTCACACGGAGACCCATAGACTCACACGAAGACCCGTAGACTCACACAGAGACCCATAGACTCACACGGAGACCCATAGACTCACACAGAGACCCGTAGACTCACACGGAGACCCGTAGACTCACACAGAGATGCATAGACTCACACAGAGACCTGTAGACTTACAAAGAGACCCGTAGACTCACACAGAGACCCGTAGACTCACACAGAGACTAATAGACTCACACAGAGACCCGTAGACTCACACAGAGACCCACTGACTTACAAAGAGACCCGTAGACTCACACAGAGACCAATAGACTCACACAGCTACCCATAGACTCACACAGAGACCCATAGACTCATACAAAGAGCCAAACAGAGACCCGAACTATCAAATAGACACACAGACTCACACAGACAGCCATAGTTTCACGCCAATACCCACAGTCTCAAACAGAGATCCCGAGATCTACCCTCACAGTCTCCCCAGCATCGGATGTTAGAGAAGCGGTCCCCAACATTTTTGGCACCGGGGGGGGGGGGGGTCATCATTGGGTCTTTCCCCCTTTTCAAAGAAGCTCTCCAGCGACGTTTGTTTTCTACTCATCGTGGCTCGGGGTTAGAGCTTGTGGGCTCACCAACACCGTGACTGAGACGAGCGCGCAGTGCGGGAGAGAGGCGCCAAGTGGTCAATAATAAAACAATGGGGGTGGGGGGGCACGCGCGGACCCACCGCTCTCACCTCCTGCTGCTGTGCGGCCCCGTTCCTAACAGGCCACGGGCCGCTACCGGTCCGCGGCCCGGGGGTTGGGTAGCCCTGTGTTAGAGCCCTCCCCTTAGTCGCCGGACTGGAGTAGGACCACTGCCCCCCACCCTCTGCACTCGCGTGGTCCCCACGCAGCCGGCACGACCTCTCGTGCCTCCTCACATCCGAGACGTCGCGACGTCACCACCCTCACGCGCCTCCTCTCGCTCCCCTTACTCAGCGGCCTCCATAGCCACGAGCAGGACCATTCCTTTCACCTGCATCTGACCCCAGTCGATGACATCGGAAAATGCTTCCTGCATCAAGCGCACTAAACCGAACATTGTTATTTTCGCAGCGCAAGCCCACTTGCGCTACATATTAGCTCTCTTTTAGAGGTCACCTGGCCGTCACACGTGATGGCTCAATAACGAAGTGGCTCATCGTCATGTGCACACTTGTAGCGGCCAAAGAATGCCCGTCGGTTTTCAATGTTGGAGGGGAAAAAACCAGAGGACCCGGAGAAAAGTCCACGCGACTACGGGGAAATGAGAGAGACACCGCAAACTCCAAACAAATAGGAGGCGCCAGGGTCGGGATCGAACCCGCGATCTCCTGTATACCCGGCGAGGGAGATAACATCTCCTAGCCACGGGGGTGACCCGCGTCCAGTGTAGGTCGTCTCGCTACGGCCGTGGCTACTGCCGGGCACCTGGCACCCACTTCGCCTTCCACCAGGGACCCGGGACGCATTCGGTGAGAGATTTGGCGCCCTTCGCGATGTTTTACACAAAACATCAAATTCTAGCGGCGCATTTCATGATTCGTATTAAATATTTAAGACGCGCGGAGCGGCAGTTGCTTGGGAACACAACGAGAGATAGTAAGAGGATGACGGTACGCAGAGGGTTAGAGACGCCACCATCAGAGTCGTCGTCCCATTGAATGGGCCTTGGGGCATGACGCGTCACGGCCGGTGGTTGAGACTCATGACGGAGTGGCAGCCGAAGGGAGGAGCAAGCCTGACAGGACGCCTGCCGAGACGACGGAATGACTCAATCAGTTTGCGTTGACGCGCAAGATGGATCATTGCGTGTCGCAGGATCGTGAAGAGGCAGCGGCTCAGAGAGGCCGTCAATCAGCCGTGGAAAACTTTCAGCCACTTGTCGCCATGGTCCGAGGTTGTTTGACCAGACATCACCACCTTTGTCGGCGTGAGTTGTTGAAGTATTGTGGGCGGGGGGGGGGGTCATGCCATTACTCGTCACTGATGTTCGCCGTGACCGGGAATCACCAAAGTCAGTTGACCACGTTTTCGTTCATAGCGCAGTTGTGCTAATCACAGCGCCATCGCTCCGCTGTCAACCTCATACTCCCACCCACCCTAACACCCACCCACCCTAACTAATACCCTAACACCCAACCACCCTAACACCCACCCAACCTAACACCCACCCACCCTAACACCAAAACACCCACCCACCCAAACACCCAAACACCCACCCACCAAAACACCCACCCACCCACCAAAACACCCACCCACCAAAGCACCCACCCACCCAAACACCCACCCACCCTAATACCCACCCACCCTAACACCCACCCACTCTAACACCCACCCACCCAAACACCCACCCATCCAAACACCCACCCACCCTAACATCCACCCACCCACCAAAACCCCCACCCACCCAAACACCCACCCACCCTAACACCCAACCACCCTAACACCCACTCACCCTAACACCCACCCACCCTAACACCCACCCACCCACACCCCCACCCACGTGGATGACGCGGAGCACCGTTCCCTGGCGATGCCGGCGACGTTTGACGGCAGTGCCGGTGTTGTTGATGTTGTTGATATTGTTGATGTTGTTGTTGTTGATGTTGTTGTTGATGTTGTTGATGTTGTTGTTGCTGTTGATGTTGTTGATGTTGTTTGTTGTTGCGTGCCGCACGCCGATCCCCCCTGTCGCGCTGTCGCTCTCCTCCAGTCGATCGCGCGAGCGGTGGCCGCGGTGTCGTCGTCTGCCCGTCAATGTCCCCATAATCGTCCAATTTGCTTCCAGGCTCATTTGTCCTATGGCTTGCTCCCCCCCCTCTCTCTCTCTTAACAAACGTGATGCATGCGTCTCCACCATGGCCTCTTCTCCCTCCCTCCCACCACCCACCCACACCCCCCCCCCCCCACCATTTTTCAACACAGCAATTGATGAATTGATCTTCGCCCATGATTTACAAGCAAAACGTTGATTTCCGTGAGCGCGACACGGAGCCCCGGCGTTACCCCGAGAACTTAAGAAGATAAACAATCACGACCACCACCACCAGCTTTCATCGGTGTTACTCGCTCGTGGAACTCGCCCCAACAGCCCCGGTGTAACAGGCTGTAGATGGGTCATCTTTGTCTTGTCGTGGCCAGAATATGAACTGTGTATGAAAGCCAACGTTTCGCGCAATGGGCCTTCACCGCACTGCTTTATTGACGGATTCCTCGTTGGGAAGTGTTTTTGTGTTGAATTGGTTTGTGAATCGTGACGGCAAACACAGCAGCAGCAGCACCGTCGGATGATCACCGCTCACCGCAGACAGTGACAGATCACCATGGGAGGGGAGGGGTAGAGGGGGGCAATTGCCCCCCCCTCGGCCCTCCCCATGAGACCTCGACAATTGGCACGTTATTGATGTTTGCCAGATAACACACAGCCACCCGCACCGCCCCCTGCAAGTGTCAATAACCCACCTCTGCTTGCGGACAATGTGCTCCTGCCTCAACACGCACGCGGATGTAGTCTTGTCATAGATGAGCCTCCATTGGTTGCTTTCTGCTCAGTATTTGCTTGCTTGCTGGGTTTGTGCTCAGGAAAAAAATCCAGCCTGCATCTCACGGGTTAACCTGCAATCCAGCCTGCATCTCACGAGTTAACTTGTAATCCACATGCATCTCACAAGTTAACCTGTAATCCACTTGCATCTCACGAGTTAACTTGTAATCCACCTGCATCTCACAAGTTAACCTGTAATCCACCTGCATCTCACGGGTTAACTTGTAATCCACCTGCATCTCACGAGATAACCTGTAATCCACCTGCATCTCACGAGTTAACCTGTAATCCACCTGCATCTCACGAGTTAACCTGTAATCCACCTGCATCTCACGAGTTAACTTGTAATCCACCTGCATCTCACAAGTTAACCTGTAATCCAGCTGCATCTCACGGGTTAACTTGTAATCCACCTGCATCTCACAAGTTAACCTGTAATCCACCTGCATCTCACGAGTTAACCTGTAATCCACCTGCATCTCACGAGTTAACTTGTAATCCACCTGCATCTCACGAGTTAACTTGTAATCCACCTGCATCTCACGAGTTAACTTGTAATCCACCTGCATCTCACGAGTTAACCTGTAATCCACCTGCATCTCACGGGTTAACTTGTAATCCACCTGCATCTCACGAGTTAACTTGTAATCCACCTGCATCTCACGAGTTAACTTGTAATCCACCTGCATCTCACGAGTTAACCTGTAATCCACCTGCATCTCACGAGTTAACTTGTAATCCACCTGCATCTCACGAGTTAACTTGTAATCCACCTGCATCTCACGAGTTAACTTGTAATCCACCTGCATCTCACGAGTTAACTTGTAATCCACCTGCATCTCACGAGTTAACCTGTAATCCACCTGCATCTCACGGGTTAACTTGTAATCCACCTGCATCTCACGAGTTAACTTGTAATCCACCTGCATCTCACGAGTTAACCTGTAATCCACCTGCATCTCACGGGTTAACTTGTAATCCACCTGCATCTCACGAGTTAACTTGTAATCCACCTGCATCTCACGAGTTAACTTGTAATCCACCTGCATCTCACGAGTTAACTTGTAATCCACCTGCATCTCACGGGTTAACCTGCAAGTCTTTTCCATTCCGGTAAGTTAATCCACAGAGGACACGTCCTGTTTATTGGGGGGCGGGGGGCGGGGGGCGATGGGGCAGCTGCTTTGCCTACGTCCCTTCCTAAGTGGGCCCCCGTGTGTTTCCTCCATGCCCCCAGTGCCTCCCCCCCTTCCCAACCCGCAACCCCCCACCCCCAGGCCCACTGACCCCACCCCTTTCTACCTTGTGCCTCAATCGCACCGGCTAGGGGAGAGAAGCTCCGCGACTCTGAAGATGCACAACAATGAGAGAACATGAAAGCTGAGCGGAGTTAAACAGCCCCCCCCCTATCCCACCATCTCGCCCCCCCCTCTCTCTCGCCCCCGATCCATCCGAGAGTGCTCGGGGGAATTCTCTCCTTCGCTTTCATGCCGCGCTTCAAGAAGAGAGAGAAGAGAGAGAGAAAGAAAATCACGATAATGAGAGGGCTTGCGAGCCGATGAGAGGCGTCCTCGAGCATGGGACGCCGCCACGCTTCAAAAAGCACTTTGCGTGCGGTAAAGAAGGGGGGGTCGCTCCCGCCGATTTGGGTTCATAACGCGACGCACAGATTACAGTCCCCGCAGTACGCCCCCGCCTAAAAAAGTGCCTCCCGAATGCATTTGATGGAATTTCCGGGGGGTTGTTATCTTGTGTTTGGCTTTTGCCGCCACCACCACCGCACGTGCGCCGCATGGCAGAGGCAGCGTCACTCTGCAACCAGCGCAACTGGCGGTTTTACCGGTGTGGATCGCCCGCCCGCTCACCCACTCACCCGCCCGCTCGCTCACCCACTCACCCGCCCGCTTACTCACCCGCCCGCTCGCTCACCCACTCGCCCGCTCGCTCACCCACTCACCCGCCCGCTCGCTCACCCACTCACCCGCCCGCTTACTCACCCGCCCGCTCGCTCACCCACTCGCCCGCTCGCTCACCCACTCGCCCGCTCGCTCACCCACTCACCCGCCCGCTCGCTCACCCACTCACCCGCCCGCTTACTCACCCGCCCGCTCGCTCACCCACTCGCCCGCTCGCTCACCCACTCGCCCGCTCGCTCACCCACTCACCCGCCCGCTTACTCACCCGCCCGCTCACCCACTCACCCGCCCGCTCGCTCACCCACTCACCCGCCCGCTTACTCACCCGCCCGCTCGCTCACCCACTCGCCCGCTCGCTCACCCACTCGCCCGCTCGCTCACCCACTCACCTGCTCGCTCACCCACTCACCCGCTCGCTCACCCAGTCACCCGCTCGCTCACCCAGTCACCCGCTCGCTCACCCACTCACCCGCTCGCTCACCCACTCACCTGCTCGCTCACCCACTCACCCGCTCGCTCACCCACTCACCCGCCCGCTCGCTCACCCACTCACCCGCCCGCTCGCTCACCCACTCACCCGCTCGCTCGCTCACCCACTCACCCGCTCGCTCACCCACTCACCCGCTCGCTCACCCACTCACCTGCTCGCTCACCCACTCACCCGCTCGCTCACCCAGTCACCCGCTCGCTCACCCATTCACCCGCTCGCTCGCTCACCCACTCACCCGCTCGCTCACCCACTCACCCGCTCGCTCACCCACTCACCTGCTCGCTCACCCACTCACCCGCTCGCTCACCCAGTCACCCGCTCGCTCACCCACTCACCTGCTCGCTCACCCACTCACCCGCTCGCTCACCCAGTCACCCGCTCGCTCACCCACTCACCCGCTCGCTCACCCACTCACCCGCTCGCTCACCCACTCACCTGCTCGCTCACCCACTCACCCGCTCGCTCACCCAGTCACCCGCTCGCTCACCCACTCACCTGCTCGCTCACCCACTCACCCGCTCGCTCACCCACTCACCCGCTCGCTCACCCACTCACCGGCCCGCATGCTCGCCCACTCACCCGCCCGCTCACTCACCCACCCACTCACCCGCTCGCTCACCCACTCACCCGCTCGCTCATCCACTCACCCGCTCACTCACCCACTCACCCGCTCTGGATGAGCAGAGACTCATGAACCCGCGAACCTTCAGCACCATATCAGACATTCACTCACTGACCCAATCATCCACTCACTGAGTCACCAACAACCCCGACAGAGAAACATTGTTTATCGACGCCCCACCATAAAAAATAAGTGTATGTTTAGAACTACGGGTCTCTTCTGTGAGTACAGCGGTCTCCATGGGTGTACAGGTGTGTGTGTGAGTCTAGAGATGACCATGTGAGTCGAGGGGTGTCTGTGATAGTTTCTGGGTATCTATGAAATCTCCACGCTGGTTCACTCGCTCACCCGCACGCCCACCAACCCCGACACGAACCTGAGCAACCCTTCCTGTCGTCTCTCCCCTTTGACCCCACCCGCTCGCCTGACCAACCCTGTACAGCGCAAACACGCGCACGGGGTTGATCTCGTCGCTCCGTCTCCACGGGGGGACGGCCTCTCGGGTGCCTTTCCCTCTTTTCAGGCTGCCACTCGGCCGTTAGCTTCGACCAAAACACCCAGCCACCCCCGCTCCACCGCTCCACCATCGGGGCTCATTCCCCTCCCGCCTGCGCAGCGCGCAGTGCACCCCCTTTGTAGCAACAGAAATCAGCGAAGGGTGATTCCTGGTGATGACGAGCGGCGTTTAATCACGATCCACGGTGCTTAGCGATGATGATAATAATCCACCGGCCGTTGAGTCAATGCACCGCTGGGTGAAGGGCTTCTGATGCCGCCTCGGTGTCGGGAGTTGTTGCCTGGCCACACTTCACCAGGCTGGTCGGTCTGGGTTGGTGGAGTTGGGTGGGGGGTTGGGCGCGGGTGCCGGGCTGCTTCAGAGACCAGGAGTCGAACTCAGGTGGCCGGGATCACAGCATCGTGTGCTGGGTTCTTGAGGCCACGTCTCCCCACCTTCCTCTCCCTCCCCTTCAACCCCCCCCCCCACTCAAAGCCCCTCCCTCCACTCACCCCCCACAGATGAAAATTGCCCCCCCACTCCACCACCCATGCTGTTAGCCTCACCGTTCCCTCCCACACTTTTGACAAAATTGCGCCCCACGGCACTGACTCGCAGCCTAAAAACACGAAGCAATCACCACGCCGCGTGTTCGCCTTTTAAATGTTCCTCTTGCAGTTGTTGTTGTTGCTGTTGTTGTTGTTTTATTCTCCGAACCCATTTTTCGATTTTCAAAAAGTTGGCGAAGTTAAATTTGAGCCCCCGATCCCCGCCCATTGAGGCCTCCTCGACCTTCGCTCGGCCGGGATGTCGCTCCATCCGCAGGGCGGGGCAACAACAATAACAACAACAACAGCCACAGACACTCAATAGTTCAAGAGCAATTGCGTGTGGAGTGACGTCACGAGGAAGGCCTTCGGGAGCCGCGTGGCCCCTCCCGAGCGGCACGCTGCCACGCCCCTTGCTCGACCCTCTCGGCGAGGAGCAGCAGTCGTGGTGGCAGGAGGAGTAATCATCGTAATCATTCACAATTTAGAAAGCGCCCTTCAACAATCGTTCTCAGGGCGCTCGACTCGGTCTCACGGTCTTCTCTGCTTCGGCCGCCACTACCGTCATGGGTCTCGACCACCGGGTTTTCCTTCCACGTTGAGAATCAATGTAACGCGTGTAGAGTAATTGGCTGCGATAAATGTCTCCACGCGATGTTAAGCCATTTCGTTGAGCTATCATTTGTGATAGCCAGTTCGCTTCTGAATGACAGCTATATAGTAGATCAGTGGGCCTTTCCTGGTGAAAATAAAAATAGTTTAATTCGTAGATGTGCTTTGTCGTGGCGTGGAGATTGCCGCAGACTGCGTGCCCAGAGTTGGTAGCGATGGGCACAGGGAGAGCAACGGGTGGATTCGAGGACACACGCGCTTCGCGAAAATGGCGTGAAATGGGGAGACGTAACTCGGGGAGGCACTGCGAGTGAAAAAACAATCACCGTGAAAAAAAATCGAAAGCGGTTCGCTCGGGTTCAGAACTTGGCACGCCGAGTACAACACGGTGAAACAAAACACACAATTAGAAGTCCCCGAAACTCACTAAAGCCACGAAAAATTACACAGCCGCAATTTACAACTGCCTCGTAATGGGATTTTATACACAGTCTCAACAGTTTATTTATATTATCATTAACTGGCTTAGAGGTTATTATGAGATTCTCATACCGCAATGCATCAGCTGTTAACTGCTTTTATGGAAAACCATGTGTAACCGGGGCATGCAAAACGAATGCACTTGTTTTTCTTGCAGCCATTTGGTCGTGGTAGAATCATCATCATCATTTTTATTTTTATTTGACCATACTTCACCGCGCTGGTTGGTGCGAGGTTGGTGAAGGTGGATGGAGGGAACGTCCACGACGACGCCATAGAAGTACAGCACAACGACGGATTGCCCTCTGCTGGCCACCACGTCGCCCGGCAAAGCACCGATGGCAACGCCGAGTCTCATCTCGCGAGACTCGGCGAGAGCACGGAGGCGGCATTCACTCCGGGGTCGGCGCACCCGCGCTGGGCGCCCTCGCTCAGATGTCCGAGCGGCGCCGAGATGCCTCGCGACTCAGCGGCCCAGGGCGCCGGGCCGGGATGGATCGTCGCACTTCCACCACCCCCCTCCCCGCACACCCACCCGCTCACCTGCCCACCCACCCACCCGCTCACACGGACACCCACCCGCTCACCTGCCCACCCACCCACCCGCTCACACGGACACCCACCCGCTCACCTGCCCACCCACCCACCCGCTCACACGGACACCCACCCGCTCACCTGCCCACCCACCCACCCGCTCACACGGACACCCACCCGCTCACCTGCCCTAGCACCCACCCCCTCCCCGCACACCCACCCGCTCACCTGCCCACCCACCCACCCGCTCACACGGACACCCACCCGCTCACCTGCCCACCCACCCACCCGCTCACACGGACACCCACCCGCTCACCTGCCCTAGCACCCACCCCCTCCCCGCACGCCAACCCGCTCACCTGCCCACCCACCCACCCGCTCACACGGACACCCACCCGCTCACCTGCCCTACCACCCACCTGCACACACGGACACCCACCCGCTCACCTGCCCTAGCACCCACCTGCACACACGGTCACCCATTCGCTCACCTGCCCACCCACCCACCCGCTCACACGGACACCCACCCGCTCACCTGCCCACCCACCCACCCGCTCACACGGACACCCACCCGCTCACCTGCCCTACCACCCACCTGCACACACGGACACCCAACCGCTCACCTGCCCTAGCACCCACCTGCACACACGGTCACCCATTCGCTCACCTGCCCACCCACCCACCCGCTCACACGGACACCCACCCGCTCACCTGCCCACCCACCCACCCCCTCCCCGCACACCAACCCGCTCACCTGCCCACCCACCCACCCGCTCACACGGACACCCACCCGCTCACCTGCCCACCCACCCACCCGCTCACACGGACACCCACCCGCTCACATGCCCACCCACCCACCCGCTCACACGGACACCCATCCGCTCACCTGCCCACCCACCCACCCGCTCACACGGACACCCACCCGCTCACCTGCCCTACCACCCACCCGCTCACACGGACACCCACCCGCTCACCTGCCCACCCACCCACCCGCTCACACGGACACCCACCCGCTCACCTGCCCTAGCACCCACCTGCACACACGGACACCCACCCGCTCACCTGCCCTAGCACCCACCTGCACACACGGACACCCACCCGCTCACCTGCCCACCCACCCACCCGCTCACACGGACACCCACCCGCTCACCTGCCCACCCACCCACCCGCTCACACGGACACCCACCCGCTCACCTGCCCACCCACCCACCCGCTCACACGGACACCCACCCGCTCACCTGCCCACCCACCCACCCGCTCACACGGACACCCACCCGCTCACCTGCCCTAGCACCCACCTGCACACACGGACACCCACCCGCTCACCTGCCCTACCACCCACCCGCTCACACGGACACCCACCCGCTCACCTGCCCTACCACCCACCTGCTCACACGGACACCCACCCGCTCACCTGCCCTACCACCCACCCGCTCACACGGACACCCACCCGCTCACCTGCCCTACCACCCACCCGCTCACACGGACACCCACCCGCTCACCTGCCCTACCACCCACCTGCACACACGGACACCCACCCGCTCACCTGCCCACCCACCCACCCACCCGCTCACACGGACACCCACCCGCTCACCTGCCCTACCACCCACCTGCACACACGGACACCCACCCGCTCACCTGCCCACCCACCCACCCGCTCACACGGACACCCACCCGCTCACCTGCCCACCCACCCACCCGCTCACACGGACACCCACCCGCTCACCTGCCCACCCACCCACCCGCTCACACGGACACCCACCCGCTCACCTGCCCACCCACCCATCCGCTCACACGGACACCCACCCGCTCACCTGCCCACCCACCCACCCGCTCACACGGACACCCACCCGCTCACCTGCCCACCCACCCACCCCCTCCCCGCACACCCACCCGCTCACCTGCCCACCCACCCACCCGCTCACACGGACACCCACCCGCTCACCTGCCCTACCACCCACCTGCACACACGGACACCCATTCGCTCACCTGCCCACCCGTCCGCTCATCTGCAAACCCACCAACCGTCTCACCGGCCCAACCGTCCGCTCACCAAACCACTCACCGACCCTCCCGCCCACCCGCCCACCCACCGACAACTCGCGAGTTTTTCACGTCCATCGTCTCCTCTGCAAGGATTTGGCTCTCGAGACATTTTCTCGTTATTACAAAGTGATGCTCCACCCTGGCGATAAGAGTGGCAGCCATCATAATTTAACAATGTCCATTGTTAACCCAAGAAAGCCTCGCTGAGTCCAAAAAACAAAGGCAGCCGGGCACAGCACATTTTTTGCATTAATAGACGCTCGCCAACAGCACTTGCCCAAACAGTCTGCAAAGCTATACCGAGTCACGTTGGACTTTGTACGTGTGTGTGTGTGAACCAGGGGGGAGCGGCAGCCCAAGTGGTTTGCACGCTGCGCTATAACCCGGCCACCCGAAATTCATTCCCGTTCACGAATATTTATCCAGTCCCAGGTCTCTGTTAGGTCGGCTCAGCCTTTAAATGAGTAGCTGGCGTCGAGTGCAAACATCAGCACCGGGTAGACAAAGGCGGCCGGGCGCTGTCCACCCACCCACCCCCTCGTGTGGCACAGTCCCGGCCTTCAAAGGTGCTGCTGCTCGCTAACAGCACTTGCCCCCAAACAGTCTGGGGACGATGACGCTTCGCATGCGGGGCCAGGCCGAGTTCTCTCCGACAGGATGATTGGACGGGCCCCGGAACGTGAAGCCGGTAAGAACCGAGCAGTAGGGGTCCGGCACTCCCTCTCCGCACTTTTAATTCAGCTGTTTAACGTCGTCAGCATTGCCGCATTGACCTCCGACTTCGAAGTCATTATTTGGAATTGCGGTGGCCCAACTCCGTGGAATGAACAGCTCAGCTAAATAAGGAATGTTTAATTATTTACGAACCCCTTTTCGTTGGCCCTTCTCAGCCTCAGGATCGGCGGCAGCGTCGCCAGTTACATGAACACTGCAGTTACACAGAGTCTCATAGAGATCTATAGAGTTACATGGAGATCCATAGAGTTGACATGTACAGTAGTTATATAGATAGGTAGAGACTCGTTTAGTTTCATCGAGATCCGTAAAAGTTATAGAGAGACTCATATAGTTACATGGAGAGCCATAGGGTTTCATGGATATCCATGAAGTTGCATAAACAGGAGCCAGAGCTACAGAGAGCCGTAGAGTTACATTGCAACTCACAGAGTTTCATATGTAGGTATGTTGAACTTCTTTCTCACCGTATGTAGCCAACCGTGCTAATTGGAGATGTTGCAGAGAGGAGCCAAAGTTACAGAGAGCCATACAGTTACATGGAGACTCACAGTTACTATGAACTAGTTTTAATGTACCAGGTAAGGCCCGCTGATCTAGATGTATCTTTTTCAGAAGCGACCTGGCCACAAATGATAGCTCATAGAATTGGCTTATTGCGTGGAAATCTATAGCAGCCAAATACTATATCGTGTGGAAATCTATAGCAGCCAAATATTATAATGCACGTTCATTCTAAATGTGTTGGTAAAAAAACGGAGGCCCCAGATAAAAATCCACGCAATCAAGGGGAGATATATGCAAGCTCTAAATATACAGGCGTCAGGGTCGGGATCGAACCCACTACCTCCTGTATAGCAGGCGAGGCAGTTAACATCACCCAACCACCGTGGCGACTCAGGCAAACTCGAGTAAGGTGCCGGCCCGCGGAATCGAGTCGAGGGGTATTTGCCTTTTCACCAAGAGAGATCCCCGGAAGGAACTGTGGCGCCGAGGTAGCGTGAGGACGTGATCGCGACGCTCACATTCACCTGTCGGGAGGCCGCTCTTGGTGAGACCACTCTCTCTCTCAGTTGTAAACGGGGTCGTGAGCACCCCTGTGGAGGGGATACGTCACTCGACACGTAGAGAGGATGCTACGCTGCCTTCCCATAAACCAATGCTGCGGACATAAAGTGAACAGCAATAAGGCCGTGCGGGCTGGTGGACCATGTAAAAAGTTTTAGTATTTTTTGTGGAGCGATAGATCTGGGAAGGAAACGAAACGTCAAGTTATTCACAGTGTCCCTTTGTTCAGTATTTGTTGCTGTCTGTCTCGTGAAGTGTTCATCTCTCTCGTGAAGTGTTCATCTCTCTCGTGAAGTTTTAATCTCTCTCCTGAAGTGTTAATCTCCCAATAGAAGAGGGCATCATTGCACGGTATTCATGAGTGGCCTGCAGAAGGTGATATTACAGAACTACGTCTTAAATCCCTTCAAATTCAAAGTGGGCGGCAGGGTGGAGCAGTGGTAACACACGTAGCTCACAGCAATAAGCACCTGGGTTCGTTTCCCAACCTCGGTGCCCTGCTGTCTGGAGTTTGTGTGTTCTCCCGTCGTCTGTTAAAGGCTATACGGGGGATCTTTGTCTTTAAACTTTTTGTGTGGAGTTCATGTGGGGAGCGGTAGTGTGGCGGTTACGGTGCAGCGCCACAAACCCGGCGACTCGAGTTCGTTTCCTGTTCATTGCCAACATTAGTGATGCTCATCCGAACCGATCGTGGATCTCCCTTAGGTCGCCTCAGCCTCAAATGAGTACCTGGTGCGTGTGTAAACATCGCCACTGGGCAGACAAAGGCGGCCGGGAGTGGTGCTAACCACCCACCCCTCGTGTGCAGTGCTAGCCTTCATAGGTGCTAACAGCACATGCCCCAACAGTTGTTAAGGCTATATGGGGGATCTTTATATTTGGAGTGTGCATGTTCTGCCCTTGTTCCGCACGAGTTTCATGTCGGTTCTGTAGTTTCATTCCCTCAACTGAAACCACACTGTACAGCTTCAATTGGCTATTGCATTCCAATGCTGAACAAATTACCTGCAAAAATCACTCAAATAGGATTGGTGGAGGTTCTCCCTCGGTAAATTAAAAGAGATAAAAGAGCGACGACCTTCTTATCCACCACGCAAGCGCTGCACTTTGTCCATGCACATGTGCCGTGTTTGTCACGCGGCGGTACAAAAACAACTGCAACAATCGTTTAACTCTCAAGGGTCGGGACTGTCGTCCCAATCAGGCAAAGTCCTCACATTGCGACGTGTGGGTGGCTCGTCACTGTGACACGTGGGTGGCTCGTTACTGTGACACGTGGGTGGCTCGTCACTGTGACGCGTGGGTGGCTCGTCACTGTGACACGTGGTTGATTCGTCACTGTGACGCGTGGGTGGCTCGTCACTGTGACGCGTGGGTGGCTCGTCACTGTGACGCGTGGGTGGCTCGTCACTGTGACACGTGGTTGATTCGTCACTGTGACGCGTGGGTGGCTCGTCACTGTGACGCGTGGGTGGCTCGTCGCTGTGACGCGTGGGTGGCTCGTCACTGTGACACGTGGGTGATTCGTCACTGTGACGTGTGGGTGGTTCGCCCATATGACGTCGGTGGCAGCAGTCGTCTGGAGGCGAGCGGCCTGAGGCCATCATCGGCGCACTCACAACGAAGCCCTCCCCCCCCCCATCGTCTCGATCGCTCAGCTGTGCATGGCTCATACCTCGGATTGGGACCCGGGATCTTGGCGGTGCTGGCCCGGCCCCTCCGATTCCCTGGAACCCCCCCCCCCCCGGCCCACCACACCCCCGCCCCCTCTTTGCCTTTACCGCCACTTAATTCATAGCAGCAGCAGCGTGTGACCTTAGAGCGTGGCGCACGGAAGGGCGACCGAGCCACGGGGCTAACGGAGGCTTTCAAATTCGTTTTATTCTCCCCCCCCCCCACACAACGTTTGAAGAGCACCTGGCACTGCCAGCGGAATGACATTCAGGGTTCAGATTGTGGCTTAGAGAATTGAACAATCCCGCTGAGAGGAACAATCGGCAGAGTGCGGAGCTCGGACAAGCACCCGCAACGCGATGATCTAACGCCCGCCGCCTCCATTCCGCTCCCACCCGGGGGGAGGGGGGGGAGTCGCGGTGGCAGTGGTGGTGGTGGAGTGAAAACCTGAACCCGACTGCTCGTGGTTCCGGAACGAGCCGGGAATAAATATAGCTAGCGTAGGGTTAGCTAAGGGCGCCACGGTGGGGAGATGTTTGCTTCCTCGCCTGGAATACAGGAGGTCGTGGGTTCGATCCCGACCCTGACGATGCCTGCATATTTGGAGTCTGCGTGTCTCTCTACCGGTTGTCACTTGGATATTTCTCCGAGTCCTTCGGTTTGTCCGTCGACATGTAGAATCAACGTCACGCATTTAGGGTATTTGGCTGCTCTGCATTTCCACGCGATAAGCGACTTCGTTGAGCGGTCATTTATGATAGCCAGGTCGCTTCTGACAAAGAGCCATATGAGTGAGTGGCCTGACCTGGTACAACAAAAAAATAGTTTATAGTGTAGTCTATGTATCGATATGGTATGTGCGACTTGCAAGTGTCCATCCATCACTCTCCAGATCTCCCAAGCAGGTGTGCGGAGGGAGAAGGTACATAATACCATCGAGTAAACGGCCTGCGAATAAACACAACAAATGCAGAAATACCCCGGTGTATGTCGGGGATGCATTTCTGAAATATTGAAACGACGTAAATCGAAACGATTTTTTTTCGAAATCACCAAAACACCGCAACGTAAATATGTTGTACTCCATGGTACAGTTCTGATGCACGACGCAAAGTGGTTCGTGTGCAGGGTAGGTGGGGAGGCGACGGATACGAGACAGCACGGACGATGCTCTCAGCGACGTAAGTGTGGGGTTGCGGCAATGCCAATCAGACAGCGGCGTTAATAAAGTGACGACGTATTTGCGAAATGACAAAAAAAAGTAAGCGGGGAGAGTGATATAAATGGGAGGGGGGGGGGGGCTATTGCTGTATATATTTACAACATTGCTCAATTATTTTAAATTAACGCGCTGCTGAAACGGGCGACACACGTTCACGTATCAGTGCCCGTGTCCCCCCGCCCTCACGCTAAGGCTCAGGTGGTACGGTCCGGACCGCGAGCAGATATTGCCACATACAAAACGCGACGATTTTCGCTATTGTATTCACGGTTCCGCGACACGGAGAATAAAATATCACGAACACACATCACCATCGCCGTCATCTCGACCGCCCTCCCCCACTCCCCAACAGCGGAGGCGGACGCGTGAACTAAGAGCAGCCGCCGTTAACACGGCACGCATTACATCTGTGCGAACGGCGAAATGTAATTACCCCTTAATCGGACTTGCGGGGCAGGTTGCTGTCGAGACCGCTGTGAAATTGCGCGCTCGTCGTGCGTCAAGCCCGAGTGGCTTCCTCGAGGCCGCGAACGGAGGCTGCGCTGTTGTGACGCCGCGCGTCGCTCCACGTGGGAAGGAGCCATCGATGGCACGGGCAGGGAAACTTTCATTCCTGAGCGTGCTCGCTCGCTCGCTCTTGATCGGGAGGCGCGCGTAAGATGAGCGCTTAGGTTCGAGCGCCGCGATGCCGCGAGCTTTTTTGTATATTTCATGCGCTGCTGTTTGTTTCCGATGCATAATGAATAAGAAGTGCGCCTCGGAACGTGTAAAGCGGATCGCTGGCGCGGCGCGCATCGCTAACAGGACCCCGCTCACCCGCCCGCCCGCCCGCCCGCCCGCGTCTCCAAGAGAGAGAAACGGGGAATATTCCAATGAAATAATTAAAACTCCAAGCGCGTTAATATTCAAGCTTTGGCTATTAACATTTTTTTTGTTTCCGGATGAGCGGCGTGCTTTGCAAACAGACGCCGGCAATTACCAGCCAAGGACGCGGATAAATTAAAGCGCATTAATAATTAAGCGCGCGGGTCCCTGGAGACCGCTTCCCGTGTAGATTACACACGACCCGCGTCCCAGAACGCAGCTCCACCACCACCACCACTGCCACCGCCGCCGTCACTGCCACCGTAGCGGCTTTCATTATTTTAATTTTCCTCCCGGCATTCTTTCTGGGGCAATGGGTGCTCATCACAAAGCCGCGCCGCTAATGATCCTCGCGGCCCCCTCTCTCTCCGTCCCCGCTTAGCGCGGCGCGGCGCGGCGTGGCACCACGTGGCACCACGTGGCACCACGTGGCACCACGGCACGTCGCTAGAGCAGCGAGGGGTTGGTGGATCGCTCACGAGATCGAGAACGATGATAATAATTCACTCATGTATCCATAAGAACCACGCTGCTTGGTCGTAGGACTATTTTTCTCCGCAGGTTTCTGCTGCTGCTACATTGGGTTTTCATTTTAAGACGTTTTCAGCCAATTAATGACGAGTTGTGTTTATTATGGACGTGGGAGGAGGAACCCGGAGCACTCCACGCCTTGCGCAAGGGGGCAACCCTCTATCCCCGCACAGATGGAAACAGCTGGCGATTAGCTCACTTGCTGGCGAGCAAGGGTACGGCAACTCCTCGACGCCCACCCACGAGAAGGGAGTTTGACAAGAGCACGAGTTCGGTGATGCACCCACCCTGGGGCTACTGCTGCCTCCACAGCGCTGGGTCACAGGCAGCAGTCACGTGCAGCAGCAGCAGCGTAGCCATCACTAATCGACCTCACCTCCTCATCTGCAGCAAATGAAGCTGTCCGTCGCTCTGCGGTGGCACACGCAACCTCTGCCGTGCAGCACCTGGGAACCGGTGCTGGGCTTTCCCTAGGGTCAACTCAGCCTTCACATTAGTGCCTTGTGCGGAGAATAAACGAGAGCACTCGGGAGACAAAAGGGGCCCTGGCGTGGTGCGGGCCACACCACCCCCGATGGCACGCCGTTCCTGCCTTAATAAGTGCTTGAGAACAACACTTGCACCCTCAACTGTCTGTTAAGGTTCTTTCGGGCATCGGTGGGGGCCGCTGGCGTTTGTCTTGCCAACCTCTGTTGAGAGTTACGCTTCCCAATGTGGCAACAGCAGCAGCAGCACCCTCCTGTAAAAGAGTCGTGGGATTAATTCAGGCTTTTCCTGGATGAATACAGCCATCATTATCAGGTCAATCACTTACTTTAGCCACATCTCTCCCCACACAAAAATACGCAAGTGAACTGATTGCCATCTGCTTACATCTGTACAGGGATAGAGCAAGGCTCCCTCGCGCGAGCTGTACGGATGTTTTTCCCCACTGCTCCGGTTTCCTCCCAAAGTGTACAATCAAATTAACGATGACAATTATTTGGGATGGAAACATCGACAAGCAAACACCCAAAGTAGCGGCAGCGTGACCCTCCTGAAGACAAGCCTTGCGACCCAGCAGCGTGGCTCTCCCGGGCAAATAAGTACACGACAAAGCGTGGCGCAGTCCGCGATCAGTTCGCAGAAACCGCCTTGCTGTACTGCATTTCGTCCGGCCACCTCAGCTCACGGGTTTGCGTGGGATGATTCGGGGAGGTGCGACGTTTCCTTAGATGCCTGACGCGACAGCCGAACGACGCGCGGTCTCATCATCCGCAGCCCTCCGCCGGTGTCGACTCGCTTGCCTCGACAAAGGCGATCTCCACGCCGTGTCGGCGACGGGAGTTGCTCGACCATACTTCACCACGCTGGTCAGTGCGAGTTGCCGAAGGCGAGGGAGGCCTGGTGATCTTAGCCGCGGCCGCAAACAGAAATTGCGTCGCCGCGTTCAGTGCGCTCACCACTGCGCCTGCCCCCCCCCCCCACCATACCCCCACCCAGATAACCCAACACATGTTAGATTTCCCCACAAACACAAACGAAACGCCTCAACCGTGTGGGACGTCGGCAGCCTCCATCACTCTCCAACTCAATGCGGGAGACACAAACTGATCGGAGGAATTACGGGACGTGGTGGTTCCGAGTGCGGTCCGCTGCTAACCGCTGCGCCGAACCGCACCCCCCCCCCCCCCCGGGCCTTATCGGCGGAGGTTTTGAGGTCTCTTGGCACGTGTGATTCTGGTCAATGGGGACATTAGCGACTTCCCCCACCATCTCGCCATCCTCCGCCCCCCTCGCTCCTTTCCAAATAAATAATAAAACCGCCCAGTACTCCGACCCACGACCCCGCGCTGATTGTGGCATCCCCACCCCAGCTGTCCGCTCGTCAAATCCCGCCACATGTCACTCCACTCGTAATCCACCCCGGCAAGCGAAGCCCTCGACCCCACGCCACAAATCCCCTCGCTGGGGCCGAACCGGGCACACGCTGCCAAAACGACGCAGCAGCTGCGGCTGCAGCAGCGGCAGCAGTAGCAGCAGTGGCAGCAGCGGCAGCAGCTGCGGCTGCAGCAGCGGTGGCAGTGCGAGAGGCGAGGGAGGAGGCGGTGCTCTCACTGGAGGGACGCGTGTGCATGGGCACGCGCCAACGGAGCAGGGGGCGCACGGAGGATGGAGCACGTGCAGATGGACTCCTCGAGATGATTGCGGACGAGGTGGCGTGGGGGTGGTGTGGATGGTGTGGGTAGTGAGGGTGGTAAGGGTGGTGGGGGTTGATGGGGTGTGTGGTGTGGGTGGGGTGGGTGGTATGAGTAGGGTGGCTGTAGGTGGCACAAGTGGTGTGTGTGTGTGTGCGTGTGTAGCGGTTAGCGCTACGAACCCGTCGACCCGAGTTCGATTTCCGCTCACGGCCAACACCCGTGACGATTATCTGGACCGATCCTGGGCTTCCCCTACGTCAACTCAGCCTCATATGGTGCAGTGGACTAATACCATTATTGGGGAAACAGGCTGTCGGGCGTGGAGCTGGCCACCCCATCGCCAGTGTGTCGTGACTAAAACGGGGGGGGGGGAGTAATTTGTGTTGGGGTGAGCGGTGGTGTGGGTGGCAGAGATGGCAGACCTGGGACGTGTGGGTGGCACACGGGCGCACGGGTCGACCAGCCCTCGTGCGTTCACCGCATAACCGCACACCCCACACCCCACACCTCACATCGCACACCCCACACCGCACACCCCACAACGCACACCCCACACCGCACACCCCACACCCCACACCCCACACCGCACACCCTACACCCCACACCTCACACCCCACACCGCACACCCCACACCCCACACCCCACACCCCACACCGCACACCCCACAACGCACACCCCACACCGCACACCCCACACCCCACACCCCACACCTCACATCGCACACCCCACACCGCACACCCCACAACGCACACCCCACACCGCACACCCCACACCCCACACCCCACACCGCACACCCTACACCCCACACCTCACACCCCACACCGCACACCCCACACCCCACACCCCACACCCCACACCCCACACCGCACACCCCACACCGCACACCCCACACCGCACACCCCACACCGCACACCGCACACCCCACACCGCACACCGCACACCCCACACTGCACACCTCACACCGCACACCCCACACCGCACACCCCACACCGCACACCCCACACCGCACACCCCACACCGCACGCCCCACACCGCACACCCCACACCCCACACCTCACACCCCACACCGCACACCCAACACCCCACACCGCACACCCCCACACCGCACACCCCACACCGCACACCCCACACCACACACCCCACACCGCACACCCCACACCGCACACCCCACACCCCACACCGCACACCCAACACCCCACACCCCACACCGCACACCCCACACCCCACACCCCACACCGCACACCCCACACCGCACACCCCACACCGCACACCTCACACTGCACACCCCACACCCCACACTGCACACCCCACACCGCACACCCCACACCCCACACCCCACACCGCACACCCCACACCGCACACCCCACACCGCACACCCCACACCCCACACCGCACACCCCACACCGCACACCCCACACCCCACACCGCACACCCAACACCCCACACCCCACACCGCACACCCCACACCCCACACCCCACAACGCACACCCCACACCGCACACCTCACACTGCACACCCCACACCCCACACCCCACACTGCACACCCCACACCGCACACCCCACACCCCACACTGCACACCGCACACCTCACACCCCACACCCCACACCACACACCCCACACCGCACACCCCACACCGCACACCCCACACTGCACACCCCACACCCCACACTGCACACCCCACGCCGAACACCTCACACCCCACACCACACACCCCACACCGCACACCCCACACCGCACACCCCACACTGCACACCCCACACCGCACACCTCACACCCCACACCCCCACACCGCACACCCCCACCGGACACCTGCGGCGCTAGGCACGCCGACCGCCCGATACCAATTTAGCGCTCGCAAGGCCGCGTCGGATGCTCTGGACTGAACACGACTCATTACCGTCCCGTGAAGAGATTGTTAAAAGGTAAAACGAGCGATGGATGTGAAAATAGAAATAATGAATACTTTAAAAACATTTTTTTACCTTTTATGTGTTTGCCCCTCGCAATCTTCTCACGAATATCAGAAAGGAGCCCGATTGCGTGTGTCCACGTGTCCACGTGCCCACGCGTGTGTGTTCACGTGTCCGCGTGTGTCCGCGTGTGTGCCGATTGAAGCGGTGAACCGCTCGTCCTGTTCACTTTCCATCGGCAATTTGATTCTCCGAGTCAAGGGTGGGGATCCTCTTTGGCAGGCAGACAACCACAGATTAACACACACACACCCCATAGCCACATGAAGACACACACACAGCCACATTAACACACACACAACCACATTAACACACACACAGCCACATTAACACACACAGCCACATTAACACACACACAACCACATTAACACACACACTGCCACATTAACACACAGCCACATTAACACACACATAGCCACATTAATACACACACAACCACATTAACACACACACTGCCACATTAACACACAGCCACATTAACACACACACACCCCACAACCACATTAACACACACATCGCCACATTAACACACACACATTAACACACACAGCCACATTAACACACACACAGCCACATTAACACACACACAGCCACATTAACACACACAACAACAACCGCCATTCACCACTAACGACGCTTGTGCCAGGCCAAGTGCACCTTGAGGCCACGTGAAGTGTCGAACGCCCGCTGGCAGGAGGTTACGGGGCAGACCCAGCAGGTGCCACGGGTCGACTGACCGAGATGACCGAGATGACTGGCTGATGCACCACCTGTGCCCCCTACTGTACCACATTAACACACACACAGCCACATTAACACACACAGCCACATTATCACACACATCCACATTAACACACACAGCCACATTAACACACACACAGCCACATTAACACACACACAGCCACATTAACACACACAGCCACATTAACACACACACAACCACATTAACACACACACAGCCACATTAATACACGCAGCCACATTAACACACACAGCCACATTAACACACATATCCACATTAACACACACATCCACATTAACACACACACAGCCACATTAACACACACAGCCACATTAACACACACACCCCACAGCCACAAGATCCCCGCATAGGCTTAACAGACTGTAGGGGCAAGTGCTGTTTGCGAGCACCTATGAAGACCGGAACGGCACACGAGGGGGTGAGTGGCCAGCACCACGCCCGGCCGCCTTTGTCTCCCACGTGGAAATGTTTTTACACATCGCACCAGGTACTCAATTGAGGCTGAGTCGACTTAGGGGAGGCCCAAGACCGGTTCTGATAATCGTCACCGGTGCTGGCCATGAGCGGGAATGGGTTCCCCGGGGTTGTTAGCGCAGCACGCTCACCGCTACGCTACCGCTCCCCCCACTTTGTTTACTGATTATGCCCCCAGCGTCATGGAGATGCACTCGCATGTGGACGCGATGCAAATCAAATCCGCATGGTGCAGACTCAAGCACCGGCCCAGCGACTAACACATCGAGACTCGCTTCCCAGCACACAGGGACCCACAGACACACAGAGGGCTCCTGTAGCAGCTTGATGTGCCGTCACCGCTCGACTCTGGGATTCTTTTGTATTGTGGTTGCTGAGCACATCAGGTCCAGAGTCACAAGACGCCAAGCAGCATGCAACAACCATGCTTCTTGAGCTGCGTTAAGACGTTACTCAGAGTGAGCGAGGATAACGAGCTGTTTGGGAAAGAGGCGATGATGGGGGGAGTGAGTGGGCGAGTGAGTGGGTGGATGGGCGGGGGAGTGGAGGGGAGAGGGGGTTGATGAGTGGGCGATTGATCGGGTGAGTGGGTGGACGAGTGGGTGGACGAGTGGGCGAGTTAGTGGGCAAGTGAGTGGGCGGGTGGCTGAGTTATTGCGAATCGCACCACCGATTAATCGCGCCTCCGATTGGCACGGTTGGCGACGTACGGCGCAAAAGAAGGTCAACATGCACACATGGTGAGCTGCAGTGTGATGGCTGAACACGCCGAGTCTTGGAGAGATGCAATAAACATATATAACAAACAAGAGTTCCCTACCCGGCACACCGCATCGGGTATCCCCACCTCGTCACGGCTGCGACCAGGCGGGGCCCTGGGCGACCCACTCCCGCTCACCCGGGTGTCACATTCCACCACGTACCGTGCTCTCACAAGCGGGGAGGGGGGGGTGAGGGGGGGTTACCAAGGACTACTCAGTCGCTATTCGCTTCATTAGCGGCTGCGGCCGTCGACTCAAAAGACAAAAGCGGCAGCGGGGGCTGAGCCGCAACGCGCGAGGCAGCAACGTCGCCTTCTGGGGCCCTTTTGTCGGAGGATGAAATCCTCGAGCGGGAGAGCAGCCTCCATCAAGGGGGGGGGGGGGAGAGCAGCCTCCATCAAGAGAGACGGATAGAGAAGGGGGGGGGGATAGGCGGAGAGGAGGGAGCGTTGACGATTCGCGAATAAATAAATACGCGCTGGGGCTCGAAACTAAACAGAACGCGGGCACTGCGAGCGATCTCCCCGCGCGCCGGGGTCTTATGGAGCAGAAGCTACCGCCGTCACTCACGGGCATTGTGCAGAGACGGGGAGGGGGGAGGGGGCGAGCGAGTTTGCATATTCAGGCGCACACGCGCGCGTGTGCTCGCATGCGTGCGCGCGAAAAGGTGCGAACACAAAGACAAAGGTGACCCGTAGAGCCTCAACAGGATGTTGGGGGCCAAGTGCTGTTAACGAGAAGGCCGGCACGGCGCACGATGGTGTTCCGTCGCCAGCACCACGGCGGGCCGCCTTTGTCTCCCCAGTGGCGATGTTTACACACTGCACCAGATACTCATATGAAGCCAAGTCGACCTAGAGGAGGCCCAGTACCAATTAAGAATGATCATCACTGGCGTTCACGTGAACGAGAATCGGGTGGTCGGGTTAGTAGCGCAGCGCGCTAACCACGGTGCCACCGCTCCCTGCGCACAACCCGGTTTGTAGCGCAGCGCGCTATCCGTTGCACTACCGCTCCACACTGATGCACTCACTTTCACACACGCGCATATACACACGCACATGGCACATACACACGCACACGCGCATACACACACGCACACGCGCTCATAAACACGCACGCGCGCACATACACACACTCGCACGTACACACACACACACGCGCACATACACACACACATAGGCACTTGCACGCCCACGCGGGGACTCAGGCGCGCGGCGCACACCCACGCGCGGCGCGGCAGGGCGGATGGAATTTGCCCAAAAAATCTTCCTCGAAATCAATTAAAACTCGCAGGCCGCGGCAGGAGAAGCGGCAGCAGCAGCAGGTAACACCTTTCGGCCTTGGCACACCCTCCACCAAGCTCCACGAAGTGTCTTATTATCATCACGTGGAGATCTATTGCAGCCAAACACTCAACGCGTGGTGACTTTGATTCTAAATGTGTGGGGGGGGGGGGGGGAGGAACCGGAGGGACCCGGAGACAAATGCCACGCGACCATGGGGAGAGAGACAGAGAGAGAGAGACACCGCAAACCTCGCATATACAGCAGCGGGTGTCAGGGTCGGGATCGAACCTACGACCTCCTGCATACCAGGCGAGGTCGTTAACATCTCCTAGCCACGGCGGCGACTCCAATCAGCGATGGCGTGCGTGCTGATGGAAGAGACCCTGACGGTGACCGCGGTGGAGCAGCAGCAGCTCGGAGCCCCCCGCCACTCTCCCACGTCCTCCCCACGCCTGTGATTGCTTTGTCTGTCGAGGTGTCAGAGGGATGACATGCAAGGCTTGCAATGCAACGTGCGGATGGTGTTCGCGAGCCGGCGCTCCGACGTTTGGATGCGACAATTATCGCGTATTGTCTTTAGGGCGTGTGTAGTATTTGGTTGATTATTAATGTACACATACGTATAATTACGATGCGATTAAGAAAAAAAGTTCGTCCCTGTTTTTACTTCTTCTTTCTCTATCTCTCGAGTGATCCCCAGGGGGTCGTCTCAAGGGGAGGCGACCCCAGTGCCCGGACAAGTCTTCCCGTCCAGAGCGAGTCGATGGCGCGGATGAAACGAGCTGCTCCGACAATGGACACCGACAAAGAATGTGCGGGATTACTCCTAACTCCTCACGGCGATTGAATCCAATCACAGAGCGGTGGCGCAAGTGGTTAGCGCCATCGTGCAACGAACCTGGCGACCCCCTGAATTTGAGTCATTCCCGGCTACGGCCACCACGGGTGGAGAGTGCTGTCCCCCACCCCACCCCCGGTCCTAATGGCCAAACAACCCCAAGCACACCGCACGGATCGTGCATGAAGCCGGCATCAAGCTGGGGATTGACAACCGTCTGTAACGTATTATCACTCGTTAGTTGTTCTAATTATTGCCATTAATGCCAAATGTGGATTTTTTTAAAGTATGTTTGCGTGTACGTTTTGTTCACCACAATCACCATTCCAGCCTCGATTATCTGAACCGGTACTGGGCCTCCCCTATGACGACTCAGCCTCAAATGAGGTGCGGCGGTGTTGGCCACGCACCCCCTCTGATGCCAGGCTGCGCTTAATAGGTGCTCGCAAACTGCACTTGCCCCCAACAGTCTGTTAAGACTGCACGGGGTACCTTTGCCATCGTCTTGTGCGCCGCTGCAACGCAGTGCTCGAAACTACCTACACAGGCAGAGCGACGAACGAATTTGGAACACACGTTGGCATGTGCAAAAATAAAGTTTAAATTTAACGAAAACAAAATCAACACCAATTCAGCTGGGGAGAACACGAATATAATAACACGAGCACACCCCCACGCGGTGCAGACAAAACCAGAGGGCGTTCGAGATCACACGATGCGATGTGTAAACTCTCACTGCTTAATTGAACAACAATTAAACACGAGAAGCACGGTGACGACTGCGTCGAAGCAGGCTCCTGCATGTATCAGGGAGCGACCAAGAGGCGGAGACTCGCGACCAAGAGGCGGAGACTCGCAGCTCGACGGAGCGACTCGCGTCGGGGAGCTCAGTGCCAACGGCGCCGGGGGGACACGTCACAGTCGGCTCTTGAGAGGTCCTCCTCCACAGTGGTCAGTGGGTCCACTCGACATCCACGCCGGTGCCACCGGTGGCTGCGGGCTTTTAGAGGGTGGGCAGTTTAGAGGGGGGGGGCATCCCCCCCCCCCCCCCCCGGGGCATTCAGCGCCCGCTGATCAAACCCTGGACCCATCACGAGTCAATTTTATGTATCACTTAAGGGGGTTGTTTTGGGTTAGATCACAAATCTATCGAATTGCGCGATGTGGCTGGTTGTAATCACCACGTCGTGCTGAAACTGTAAATGTTGTGGCTGTAATCTCCAACACGCCGCCGGTGTTCTGAAGACGTAAAGTTACGGTGGCGTGCACAACCTTACTAATTGGCATGGCGGGTGATGGTAGTGGTGGTGGTGGTGGTGATGGTTTAAATACATTCATATTTACGCGACCTAACCCACCCAAAACAGCACCCCAACTATCGAAGAAGCTCGACTCCACTGAACGGCGTCCGCGTCGCCCGGATGACGATGCCGGCTGTGTTCAGCGGCACGTGGAGGAGCCAGGTGGGGTCACCGCCTCGCACCCTTGGTCTAAAGATCTCCCACGAGGGCTGATCGCGCAATGAGAATAATTATCATCATTATTATTTTAAATCGGACCTTCCGATATGACAGCAGGGATATGGCTGAGTGGTTTCACTCGTCGGCAGGGCATTGTTTCTGCGAGCCTCGCAGCGGCAACACCGCGCCGCCGGTGAACCAAGTAACTGGACTCCCCGTGGAGCATGACACGCAGACAAAGCGTTGATGGACTCTTTGGGGCAAGTGCTGTTAGCGAGTAGCAGCGCCTGTGAAGCCAGGAACGGCACACGACGAGGTGGGTGGCCAGCACCACGCCTGGCCGCCTTTGTCTCCCCAGTGACGATGATTACGCACCACACCAGGTACTTATTTGAGGCTGAGCCGATCTTGGGGATGCCTCTGGGATGGGCCCGCTGGGCGGGGGAGTGACAAAGACAAAGGTCCCCCGTATTGCCTGACCGGACTGTTAGGGCAAGAGCTGTTATCGAGCACCTATGAAGGCCCGCAAAGGCACACAAAGGATTGGGTGGCCAACACCACGCCCGGCCGCCTTTGTCTCCCCAGTGACGATGATTACGCACCTCACCAGGTACTTATTTGAGGCTGAGTCGACCTAGGGGAGGCTCATGACCGGCTCAGATAATCGTCACTGGTCTTGGTGGCCGTGAGCGGGAATCGAAACATGGGTCGCCGGGATCGTAGCGCAGCGTAGCGCTAACCAATACAAGACCGCTCCCCCCACACACACACAAACACACACACACACAAACACACACAAACACACACACACAAACACACACAAACACACACAAACACACACACACAAACACACACACAAACACAAACACACACACAAACACACACACAAACACACACAAACACACACAAACACACACACACACAAACACACACAAACACACACACACAAACACATACACACAAACACACACAAACACACACAAACACACACACACAAACACACACACAAACACACACACAAACACACACACACAAACACACACACACAAAAACACACACACAAACACACACACAAACACACACAAACACACACACACAAACACATACACAAACACACACACAAACACACACACACAAACACACACAAACAAACACACACACAAACACACACAAACACACACACACAAACACACACACACAAACACACACACACAAACACACACAAACACACACACACAAACACACACAAACACACACAAACACACACAAACACACACACACAAACACATACACACAAACACACACACACAAACACACACACACAAACACATACACACAAACACACACACAAACACACACAAACACACACACACACAAACACACACACAAACACACACACAAACACACACACAAACACACACACACAAAAACACACACACAAACACACACACAAACACACACAAACACACACACACAAACACACACACAAACACACACACAAACACACACACACAAACACACACACAAACACACACACACACAAACACACATACAAGCACACACACAAACACACACACACAAACACACACACACAAACACACACAAACACACACACACAAACACACACAAACACACAAACAAACACACAAACACACAAACACACACAAACACAAACACACACACAAACACACACACAAACACACACAAACACACACACAAACACACACACACACACACACACAAACACACACACACAAACACACACACAAACACACACACAAACACACACACAAACACACACAAACACACACAAACACACACACACAAACACACACAAACACACACACACAAACACATACACACAAACACACACACACAAACACACACACACAAACACATACACACAAACACACACACAAACACACACAAACACACACACACACAAACACACACACAAACACACACACAAACACACACACAAACACACACACACAAACACACACACAAACACACACAAACACACACACACAAACACACACACAAACACACACACAAACACACACACAAACACACACACACAAACACACACACAAACACACACAAACACACACACACAAACACACATACAAGCACACACACAAACACACACACACAAACACACACACACAAACACACACAAACACACACACACAAACACACACAAACACACAAACAAACACACAAACACACAAACACACACAAACACAAACACACACACAAACACACACACAAACACACACAAACACACACACAAACACACACACACACACAAACACACACACACAAACACACACACAAACACACACACAAACACACACACAAACACACTCGCATGTAAACACACGGAACACGCGCGCGTGCCACCCAACGGCGAGTGAGGTGGCCACCGTGGCCCACCGGAGACACCCGCTCTGCATGCCACGCGTCCTCATTAGCAACGCGCGTGCACGACAATGATGACCGCGCGGAGACAAACATCCCCCACGTAGCCCGAACGGTCTGCTAAAAAGCATCGTCGCCTTCGTCTCCCCAGTGGCGACGTTCAAACACCGCACCGGGTACTCCTCTGAGGCTGAGTCATGCGTAGCTAAAGGCAAAGGTCTCCCGTGTAGCCTACGCAAACTTCTGGGGCAAGAAGGCCGAAAGAGCGCACGAGGGCGGCGGTATGGCGAGCACCACGCCCGGCCACCACGGACACCTGGCAGCTAGGGGGCATGTTGAAAGGCTGTTGGGTATCTGAAGCTAAAATTCGGCGTGGTAGGTGCTACGATCCTGGCGTTAGTGGTAGGGGTACAGGTGTGTTTAAGAGGTAGCTGGTACCTGCAGGAACCGAGTTGCCGGAGCTGTGCGTGCTGAAACTCAGGCTCCGTGTTGCCCGAGTGTGTCAGGGGCGGAGGTAGGGCAGATAGTGGGGTGTGCCCCCGGGGCATGCGTGTGCCCCCGGGGCATGCGTGTGCCCCCGGGGCATGGGTGTGCCCCCGGGGCATGGGTGTGCCCCAAGGGTATTTGGGTGCCCCCAGGGCATGGGTGTGCCCGCTCCTCCGGCCACACCCCTGATGAGTTACATGTGTCTGCACACTTCCAACAGCCACTCCCTATCACATGCTTACGAATTGCTCAGCCACGATAAGTAAAATATAAACCATGAAGGTTTGTTTTTTATAACGCAGGGAAGTCTCCCTGAGGCTCAGGAGGGTCCTGGTGTCACGCTGGAAAGTTTGGCTGTAAGTTCCACGAGCGGTGTGAGTGTGGCTTCGTGTGGCGTGACGGAGGGGGGTGGTGAAAGAGGAACCCGGGAGAAACCACCAGCAGCCGCCCTGCTGTTGCTGCACACGAGCGGAATGACACTCAAAACATCCACACAGATGGATTTAATAATCCACAATGCCGTGCTGCCATGCCCCTGGCCACACCTCGCGGCCCATAGCTACAGCACCTGGACATTGCCAAGGCGGTCTCCCACGGGAGACCTCACCAGGCACACAGCCCGCTTGGCTTGCGAGGTCTGCCGAGATCGGAACGCATTCAGAGCGATTCGGACAACAGGGAAACTTTTATTTTGTGTAACTTCACAACGCGAAGCGAGCCGCAGCTTCGTTCTACCCGTCTGCCTGCACGCCTGCAAAAAAGATGAATATCTCGACTCACATCGCAAGCGAAGTGCCCCACCGATCTTCAAAACCAGCCCAGACCAACCCGCTGCTGATGAAGCCCCATCCAAGGGCCGCTACCATCCCGCAAGGTGTTCCCTCCTTGGGGCTGCCTCTCATGGGCGGAGTTTGCGGGGGAGGAGGGGTGCACGGGATCCAGCGCCCCCCCCCCCCCCCGCCGAAACTGTGCACCTTTATTAATTTCGTTTACAATAAAGATTAGAAGTAAATACATGGATTACATGCACCCACTATTCGTAATGTGATGGACAAAGCGACCCCCCCCTCCCTCCCTCTCATTATCTGGTCTCGGCCGCCGGCCATGATCGCTGCCTTTCTCGCCTCTGTGCCCCTGCTCCCGGGGGCACACCGTGGGGAGAGGGGCGGGGGGGGGGCCCTTCGTGGTGCTGCTGGCGCTGCCGTTCCGCGGTTGGTCACCGCCACTGCTGCGTCACGCTCGTACTGCACAAACATTTGTGTCAGCGCGATGCTGAATGTTTGACCATACTTCACCGCTGTGGTCACGACGGGTTGGCGACGATGGCTGCGAGGGCAGTGCCCCGGGACTGATTTCCGATACGGCGAGCCGCTGATCGTGAGCCGTGGCCCGGAATCGAACTCGAGTTTGCTGGGTTCGCAATCGTGGCTGAACGTGAAGAGGACGGAAGCGATCCGCCCTGATGTCTCACGGCGACCGCCGCTGCTTCAGCGGCCAGAATTGCAGAACATCGCTCGCGATCCGTCTCCACGATGGTGGGTTCACACGCGCGGGGGATCAGCACTTCGGCGATGGCTGCGGTCATCCTTGAGGCCGAGGGGAGCCGGAGCGAGAGGAGGAGACGACAGAGCGAGCGGAGGAGAAGGAGCGAGCAGAGACGGAGTTAGCGGAGATGGAGTGAGATGAGGAGCGGGAGCGAGGGGAGCCGCCGTACAAATGAAGGCAGCTGCGCGTGACCTCTGTTCCGCGACCCCCACGAGCGGAGAGCCGTAGTCGATCGATGTCGCGGGTCGTTCATTATTGAGACAATTGACCATAATTGATCAATTGCTAAATCACTGCATCGTCCGGGCGGCGCGCCTCGATTTATGATTCGCCTGCTGCTGCTGCGCTAAAAGTCCCATTACTACGCACGGACGAGATCCATAAACTCACATAGAGACCCATAGACTCACATAAAAGATCCATAGACTCACACAGAGACCCATAGACTCACATAGAGACCCATAGACTCACATAGAAGATCCATAGACTCACACAGAAACTCATAGACTCACATAGAGACCCATAGACACACATAGAAGATCCATAAACTCACACAGAGACCCATAGACTCGCACAGAGACCCATAGACTCACACAGAGACCCATAGACTCACATAGAGACCCATAGACTCACATAAATACCCATAGACTCACATAGAGACCCATAGACTCACATAGAAGATCCATAGACTCACAAAGAGGTCCATAGACTCTCACAGAAACCCATAGACCCACATAGAGACCCATAGACTCACATAGAAGATCCATAGACTCACACAGAGACCCATAGACTCACATAAAGACCCATAGACTCACATAAATACCCATAGACTCACATAGAGACCCATAGACTCACATAGAGAGACAATGACTCACATAGAGATCCATAGACACACATAGATACCCATAGACTCACATAAAGACCCATAGACTCACACAGAAACCCATAGACCCACATAGAGACCCATAGACTCACATAGAAGATCCATAGACTCACACAGAGACCCATAGACTCACATAAAGACCCATAGACTCACATAAATACCCATAGACTCACATAGAGACCCATAGACTCACATAGAAGATCCATAGACTCACAAAGAGGTCCATAGACTCTCACATAGAGACCAATAAACTCACAAAGGGACTCATAGACTCACATAGAGAGACAAAGACTCACATAGAGATCCATAGACACACATAGATACCCATAGACTCACATAAAGACCCATAGACTCACACAGAAACCCATAGACTCACATAGAGACCCATAGACTCACATAGAAGATCCATAGACTCTCACATAGAGACCAATAGACTCACAAAGGGACTTATAGACTCACATAGAGACACAAAGACTCACATAGAGATCGATAGACACACATAGATACCCATAGACTCACACAGAAACCCATAGACTCACATAAGGACCCATAGACTCACAAAGAGAACCGTAGTCTTTACGTAAGTCTTGCACGATGCGTGGACGTACCCAATGTCGCCTGAAGAACGCGGCCCCTAATCAGCTCTCCATCTCCCCCTCTGCGGTGCATCGCAAGAGAGACGCGTGGTGGAACAGCGCACGCACGCACACGCACGCACGCACACGCACGCACGCACACGCACGCACACGCACGCACGCACGCACGCACGCACACGCACGCACGCACACGCACGCACGCACGCACACGCACGCACACGCACGCACACACACGCACGCACACGCACGCACGCACGCACACGCACGCACACGCACGCACGCACACAATAAACACGCACGCACGCACGCACACGCACGCACGCACGCATGCACACGCACGCACGCACGCACACGCACGCACACGCACGCACGCACGCGCACGCACGCACGCACACGCACGCACGCACACGCACGCACGCACGCACGCACACGCACGCACGCACACGCACGCACGCACACACACGCACGCACGCACACGCTGCCCAACTATCGCAACGGATTATCGAGCGCATGCGACACGTGTGGACGACTTACAATGGTGCCCACGTGTGACTTCTCACCCCTTCTCCCCCTCCTGATGTTGCTCTCCCAATGACGTCACGAGACGAAGAGGCTTCCCATTGGGAAGTGTCGGGCTTGAGTGCAACGCGTGAGTCAGAGAAGGGCCCGCGGAAGTGGATACCAGGGAGCTACCTCTGAGATCCCTTCACTCGATCTCATTTTGTGCTGTTTCTTGTATTTCGTAATTTTTGCTGACTTTGGCGAATGAGACTCCGATCCTGGTCTCGCGAGTTCTCACGCAGAATCATATTGGAAGTTGACCTCTGCACGACATCGCAGGGCATTCGCCTTGAGCCCGTTCATAAGCCACGCCCAGCGTGACACGGCCACCTATGACGTCGCCAGGCCACACCCAGCGGCACACGAGGGAGCAGGGGTTGACGTCTATTTTTGTTTTGCTTTCTCATAAATTTTCACGTTGTCGGATTAGTCGAGCGGGTCGAAGAGATCGGCAGAGACATCGACCCGTGCCTCCGATGAGCCACGTTTGGCTACGTAAGGTGCTAAAGAAGTTCAATAGAAATACGCACATGTGGACTCATCGCGCAGGCGGATATTTACGAACGGTATTTTGGAGAAAAGCATCGCTTTGATTTGCATCGTTTCCATATTCGTAGTCGCACCTTTCAGGAATGCATCACAGTCGTACACCGCGGTGTTGACTCTGAATGTGATCTTTATTCGCAGACCTCGATGTATCATGTATGTTCCTCCTCCGCGCACCTGTTTGGGAGATCCGGAGCGCGATGCAAGGACACGAGTCGTACACATTATATAGATACAGTATGAAGATGCATAGACTAAACGATTACACTATGTTTTTCTATAGTACCAGGTAAGGCCCACTGAGGTATTTTTCATGAGCGACATGGCTATCACAAATGATAGCTCAACAAAATGGCTTATAGCGTGGAAGTTAATAGCAGCCAAAAACTCTAAACGCGTGTTGATTCGAAATGTCGAGAGGAAAAGCCAGAGACAAATCCACGCGGCCGCAGGGAGAGAGAGACATTCAAACTCCAAATACACAGCAGCAGGTGCCAGGGTCGGGATCGAACCCACGACCTCCTGCATACCCAGCGAGGTCGTAAACATCTCGTAGCCACTAACCCGCCACTAGCTACGCTTGTCCCCGGCTCGTTCCGGAACCACGCGAAGTCTGGTTCAGGTTTTCACTCCCGCCGCGACCACGACCGGGACGGCGGGGGGGGGGGGGCGACGCAGCGGGGGAGGGGGGAGGAAGAAGGGGGGTGGGCATGACGGGGTGGGGGGGTTATCGATGTAGAGTTGAGAAAGATTGCCCGCTGGGTAGCTGCGCGGCCGTGGTGAAACATTGGCCCTGACATTGCCGGCAACATTTCACGAATCTGGGGCACAGTTCAACATCTAATTCCGATGGGGCCAGGACCCAGGGCGCCCCGGCAAATGTGCATCTCCACATTCGCGGCACGAACCTGGGTGGTCTAAATAAAACAACGAGCGGCGCCGATTAACAATTAATAGGCCGATGGGCGCCGTCGTGAGTAGTGGTGGCAGCTCCACCTCCTCGGCCAGGAGACCCGCGAGTAAATTAGCGATTCCATTGCACGCGGACTTAAAAAAAAATAAAGATTCAGCAAAAAAATCATCGCGGACATTCGTCGCATACCGAGCGCGGCATTAGCCCCCCCCCCCCCCCCCCCCGCTTAATGCGCCGTTAGAAATAATGCGAGCCACAACGGTGGAATATAAACATTAAGAATATATTAGACGTTAATCTGCAGACTCAAACGCGTGTGGGGGGGAATAATTTGGAATGCGTCCTCGCTAATCTACACGCGCGCGTCGCGATGTTTACGACCGTAGGCGATGGACGGGACGAAATGTCGCGCGCAGAAGTTTGCGCACTCGCGCCGAGCGCATTGCAGGGGGGTGCGAGATGCGCTCGTTCCGCAGAGACCCGGTTAGCCACGGCGCGGTCACGCCGCCAGAGTCGTGACGTCTGTCTGTCTGTGTCCTCGTCTTCTGCCTGTTCATCCGTTTTTTTTCGCGTTGCACTGTCCGTGTGTGGGATATTCGCACAGGGTTGGTGTACGGTGATTTTTTCTGCAATATTTTGCTGTCTTTTCTTGGATTTTCTGTTTGCACTCAGTCACTTTAACATGTTTTAGTTTTTTGTTTGTTGCGGTTGCACCCGATTCAAGAGCCGAATGGCTCACAGGGCTATACCTAATAAATGAACTTTGAACTTTGTCTGTCCGTGTGTCTGTCTGTCTGTGTGTCTGTCTGTCTGTGTGTCTGTCTGCCTGTGTGTCTGTCTGTCTGTGTGTCTATCTGTCTGTGTGTGTGTCTGTCTGTCTGTGTGTGTCTGTCTGTTTGTCTATCTGTCTGTGTGTCTGTCTGTCTGTCCGTGTGTCTGTCTGTCTGTGTGTCTATCTGTCTGTGTGTCTGTCTGTCCGTGTGTCTGTCTGTCTGTCTCTCCGTCCGTGTGTCTGTCTGTCTGTCCGTGTGGCTGTGTTTGTGTCTGTCTGTCCGTGTGTCTGTCTGTCTGTCTGTGTGTCTGTCTGTCTGTCCGTGTGTCTGTCTGTCTGTGTGTCTGTCTGTCCATGTGTCTGTCTGTCTGTGTGTCTGTCTGTCTGTCCATATGCCTGTCTGTGTGTCTGTGTGTCTGTCTATCTGTCTGTCCGTGTGTCTGTCTGTCCATGTGTCTGTCTGTCTGTCTGTGTGTCTATCTGTCTGCCTGTGTGTCTATCTGTCTGTCCGTGTGTCTGTGTGTCTGTCTGTCTGTCCGTGTGTCTGTCGGTCCGTGTGTCTGTCTGTCCGTGTGTCTGTCGGTCCGTGTGTCTGTCCGTGTGTCTCTCTGTCGGTCCATGTGTCAATCCCTGTCCATGATTTTAGAAGAGTCATGAAAGCCCCACACCAATCGTTACAAGACTCACCATACAATTCACCAGCACCAGACCTAAACTCGCTCCACGGCTCATCAACCCCGGTACGAAGCTGACTGCACAGCTCATACAACACCAGTTCTAAACTCACCAGACATCTCACGAACGCCAGCACTACACTCATGACGCCACTCACCACAGCGTGTGAACACGTGTGTGCGTGTGTGTGACCTGTGTGAGTGTGTTTGGCACGCGTGTCATCAGCGACTGATGTGAATATCGGTGATGTTGTAGGAGATGTTAACTACCTCTCCTAGTATACAGGAGGTCCTGGGTTCGATCCCGACCATGACGCCTGTTGTATATTTGGGGTTTGTGGTGTCTTTCTCCCCGTGGTTCTGTGGATTTTTCTCCGGGTTTTCCCTCCACATTTATAATTAACATGCGTCTAGTGTTCTCTGCTGCGTTAAATTACCACTCTTTAAACCGCTTAGCTATCAATTTTGGCCAGGTTGCTTCTGAAAAAAAACAGCTTCATAGCTCAGTATCTGGTAAAATACAAGTTTCGTTTTCGTTAGTTTAGTATTAGGAAGCGGAAATCAGGTACAAATCTGGTCAAGTCCACGTTTGCACTATTCACATTTCAGTGCCGAGGTTGATGTCACTCGCAGCCAAAAACATCGGCGCCACTTTCATTCTCGTGTCCCAACTACATTACCACCCAGCATCAGTGCAGCAAGTCAACAGCAGGCAGTGAGGCCTTGCTACCGGCGACTGGCTTACACAATGGACCCCCCCACCCACCCAGGGAGGACGAGGCTCACTTAGTAGACTGGATTACCAGCTTGTTAATCTGCCTCTGGCTCATCCTCCTCCTCCTCCCATCATCCTCCTCCTCCTCCCACCACAGACGTGGCGCTATCCCCATGAGCTACCGCTGGCCATTCAGCACCTCGGTCTAATTAGGAATGGTCCTGCAGCGTGCACGCGCAGACACACGCACGGACACACGCACGGACACACGCACGCGCAGACGAAAATACTAAGATCCCCCGTGTAGCCTTAACAGACTGCTGGGGCAAGTGCTGTTAGCGAGCATCTACAAAGGCCGGCACGGCGGTGGTGGCCAGCACCACGGCCCGCCGCCTTTGTCTCTCCTAGTGGCGATATTTACACACTGCATCAGGTACTCATTTGAGGCTGAGTTGATCTAGGGGAGGCCAAGGACCGGTTCAGATAATCGGCACTGGTGTTGACCGTGAACGGGAATCGAATAGTGCAGCGCGCCAACCGCTACACTGCCGTTCCCCACACACGCACGGACACGCGCGTCTGTGACCTCCCTGCGACCCCGAGCGGCTGAGCACTCGCCCGGTCACATCCGCAGGGTCACCGCCGGAGCTCCTCCGCGGTGACTCTGGAGAGCAGACTCGCTGCAAAGTGTGGACCGGAATCGTTGCAAGGTCAACAGAGGTGAGTGAACTCCTGCTGCCAAAACAATGAGCATTGATGCGTTGGTGTTCATGTCATCTGTGTACAGCTCTGAGCTCGTGGTGGAAATTCCAAGTTCCTATTGTGGGGGTGAGTCTATCCAGAGGATAAACAACGTTGATCTCCCCCAACAAAGTGTGTACTTATTTTATCAGACCGGTTAAAATATGCGAGCTGCCCTTCAGACCGCTGAGCCTCAGAGCTTTCAAGGTGTGGACTCTCTACAATATATTGCCGTGGCTACGAATCGCTCCAGTCTATGCCGGAAAGCTATTCAGAGAGAGATGATTCCGTTCACGAGACCAACTGATAATGGACATGACTCTTGAAGAGCTAGGCCCACGGAAAGGTGGACTCGACTACTGCAATGTGGACAGGACCACGGCAAGGCCAACCAACGGTAAGGTGGATTAGACGACTGTAAGTTGATACTACTTCCCCCAAGGTGGACCAGCGGAATGTCGACTTGAATCAAGAGAAATAGCCTCAACTACTGCAAGGTGGACCACCGCAGGTGTGGATAGACCACTGGATAGGTAGACCAGGACGCGGCAAGCTGGACCAATGCTAAGGGGGACTTGTCGGCAGGAAGGTGGACCTGGAGGGCTAACTCGGAGTGACCGTCGGCTGCACGGGGGCTCGAGTCCGAGGGCTGTAAATCGCCGCGCTCGTCGCTCGGAGCCACCGCCATGAATATTTCGTGAGCTGGGGCGAGCATCGAGCGCCCTGCGCGGCCGTAACTCTCGTGGCCGAGGGGTCACGCGCCCGCGGATTCACGGCCGCTCAGTGTCGCCGCACCACCATCAACTACCGCCACCACCACCAAAATCATCACCATCGCCATCATCACCACCATCGCCATCATCATCACCATCGCCATCATCATCCTCACCATCATCATTACTATCATCATCATCATCACCTTGCTCCTGCTACTTCCTGCTGCCGGCCCCCCACGTAGGAGCAGGCCCACTCGAACCCGTCCTTAGTCTGCTGTCACCGTCACCGCACCACCACTTTGAAGAGCCCCACTTCATTTTAACCACTGTCATCTCATGATGAATTTTCTGATTATTGTAAAGCACCTTGGATAAAGACATGATATACATTCAAATAAGAAAGCATGAGACCACGTGCCAACAACAATACCACCACTGCCAACAACAATACCACTATCACCACCCGCGGTGTCCACCCACGGTGTCCACCTGTGGTGTCCACCCGCGGTGTCCACTCGCGGTGTCCACCCGCGGTGTCCACTCGCGGTGTCCACCCATGGTGTCCACCCGCGGTGTCCACTCGCGGTGTCCACCATGGTATCCACCCACGGTGTCCACCCGCGGTGTCCACCATGGTGTCCACCCGCGGTGTCCACCCGCGGTGTCCACTCGTGATGTCCACCCACGGTGTCCACCATGGTGTCCACCCGCGGTGTCCACCCACGGTGTCCACTCGCGGTGTCCACCATGGTGTCCACCCACGGTGTCCACCCGCGGTGTCCACCCACGGTGTCCACTTGCGGTGTCCACCCACGGTGTCCACTTATGGTGTCCACCCGCGGTGTCCACCCGCGGTGTCCACTCGTGATGTCCACCCACGGTGTCCACCATGGTGTCCACCCACGGTGTCCACCCACGATGTCCACCCGCGGTGTCCACCCACGGTGTCCGCCTCCCTCGAGGGCCGCCCGAGTGTCCCAGGGTGGACGCCGCCTCAGAAGCGTGCTCCCAATCACGCGTCTCAAATTTACCAACAAGAAGCAGATTTATTCGTCTTTTTTATATAAAAACATGATTTTAGTTTTGTACGGAATAAACTAACCCAATTATACGTTAAGCCTTGCTAATATATACTCTACGTGATTGCCTCCCTGCTGCTGCTGAGGATATAGAGGGAGAGATGGCGGGGAAGACGCAGTTGGAACGGTCACAGAGCGGCGTGGCACTTTGAAGCATTGGGACAAGAAGCGAGCCGTGCCGTGCCACCGAGACCAGCCCGGCACGGCTCGGGTCTCAATGTCCGACGGCCGTGAAAACGCAGCAGCGGTAGCAGCAGCAGCAGATATCGCACGGACATTCACCGAAAGAAAAACTTGCGCGGCTCGCTCGCTCGCTCGATCTCTCATAATCCCTTCAGTCGTTAAATAATGTAGCAAATGTTTTCCGAAGCCTGTCTTATTTCTCGTGGCGAGACTGCTCAGCAGTCGATGGGAGGCAGTGTCCTCTGTAATCTGGCACGATAAACCTCCCACCCCCTCCACCACCGCACCCACCCTCACACATCGAGTTGCTGGAGGGCCAACTCTGGTCCTCAAATCTCACCAGAAGCTCCACACGCGGGGCCGCCAGCTCGCCTTTGCGCAGCCATCCGTCTAACAATCCACGCCAGTACTGCCGGTAACTCTCTCCATCCACCGTCTATGCCCTTGCCTCTCCGCCCGTTCATCCCGGGGATGAAGTCGCTGCCCCCCCCCCTCTCCTTCTTCCTCTGCCGTGGAATTTCCACGGGGGGCCCCGGACCGCGGCTCCCGCTAAGCCGCTTCGCTTAGCGAGGAAATGAACATCTCTCGGGGGCTATCGGCGCATCGCCCCCATTCCTGCCGCGAGGCTTTGGGTGCACAGTCTTATTGTGATTCCGGGCATCGCTCCTCCATGCCGAGCGCCCGGGCTAATATCCTCTTCGTGCCGCAACCTCAAGGAATTATCGGCTTCGGAGCATTAGAATGTGTCGCCCGGGCTACCGCCGTGTTTCTGTCAATCAAGCGCGCCAATCCCCGCCGGCATATTGAATTCCCACTTCTGATTTTTTTAGCAGATCGCGCGATCTGCGGCCGCGCTGCTCTTTTAAGCGGCTGGTAGAAAAAAAAAATCAACGCGGTCGGGTCGCCGATACTGCGGACAATCACGCATTGGCGCAGAGAGACGCACACGCACTCACGCACACGCACACACGCACGCACGCACACGCGCACACGCACACACGCACGCCCACGCACACACGCACACACGCACGCCCACGCACACACGCACACACACGCACGCACACGAACACGCACACACACGCACGCCCGCACACACACGCACGCACACACGCACGCACGCACACACACACGCACGCACACGCACACACGCACGCACACACACACGCATGCACCCGCGCCCAGAGTACCGTCGGACAATAGGGCTCGCGGGCTCAGAGACAATGACTCGGGAGGACGCATAAATCCACGGCAGCATTGGATCGTGGGCACTGTGGGGAATAATTAAAGCGTGGAGCTGCGAGCTGGCTCTTCGCTTACATCGCAGTGTCGTTTAAGTCTCAACAGAAATATTTGTTTTAGTATTTTACCTGGTAATGCCCACAGAGTTATCAAAGCTCTTTCAGAAGCGACCTGGCGATCGCGAGTGATAACTCGACGAAGTGGCTCGTTGCCATGTGGACATGCACAGCAGTCAAATATTCTAAACGAGTGATGTTGAAGAACAATGTGGAGGAAAAAACCCGGAGGACCCGGAGAGAGAGAGAGAGACACCGCAAACTCCACATATACAGCAGGTGTCAGGGTCTGGATCGAGCCCGCGACCTCCTGTACACCAGCCGAAGTAGTTAACACCCCAGCCACGCACGGGTGGGTGAAGGCAAGTTGCCGAAGAAGCTCCAGGCATATTGAGCGAAACGTTGGGCATCATGTGGAGAGCTCACCTCCCCGCCCAACGTTACTTACCGGGTCGCCGCAAAACGCCACGTGGCTGCTGTAGTCGTGGCCAGAGCCATGGCGAGAAGGATACTGGGCGTGATGTGCCGGGCACGGGTCGATTTTCCGGTGTCACCGACCGAGACGCGGCCCAAATTAATATCTGCCCAGAGGGCGTGCTGGCACAGGAAACAAAGAGAAAGATAGCCCGTGTAGCCTTGAACAGACTGTTGGGGCAAGTGGAAGTGGCCGTCACCACCCCCGGCCGCCTTTGTATCTCCAGTGCTGATGTTTACACACTGCACCAGATGCTCATTTGAGGCCTAGTCGACGTAGGAGAGGCCCAGCACTGAGCGCGATTCGAACTCAGGTGGCCGGTGCGCTAACAACACACAGAGGTCACCCGCATAGCCTCAACAGACTGTAGGGGGAGGGGTGGATGACACTAGGGAGACAAATGCCCGGCCACATTTGTCTCCCTAGTGGCGATGTTTACACACCACACCAGGTACACATTTGAGGCTGAGTCGACCTAGGGGAGGCCCAGGACCGGTTCAGATAATCGTCACCGGTGTTGGCCGTGAGCGGGAATCAAATCCGTGTCACCGGGTTCATAGCGCAGCGCGCTAACCGCTACACTACCGCTCCCCACAAAACACACACACACTAACACACTCACCCACACTAACACACACACTAACATACACACGCACTCACACACTCACACACTCACTCACACACTCACAACAACAACCGCCATTCGCCACTAAGTGGCGATGACGTCACCACGACGCTTATGCCAGGCCATGTGCACCTTGAGGCCACGTGAAGTGTCGAACGCCCGCTGGCAGGAGGTCACGGGGCAGACCCAGGTGCCACGGGTCGACTGACCGAGATGACCGAGATGACTGGCTGATGCACCACCTGTGCCCCCTACTGTGCCAACTTGCTGTGCTTTAGCCACCCGGCGCTCCGCTCGTTGTTGTGAGGGTCGCTCATCCGCCCTCCATTGTTGTTGGAGGGCGACTGCCTCCAACTGCCCAGTAGCGTCCTTCACGAGCCTCCTCCACAGAGGCCGATCTTGACACCGCTGGTACCAGTCATCGGCAACTCCACTCAGCTCCACGTCCTCCTGTACCACATCACTCCATCTCTTCTCTAGCCGTGGTGCCGCGCCCGTTTAGCCCCCTCGATCCAGCCGAACAAAAGCTGTTTAGGCATGCGGTGGCTGGGCATGCGGGCTACATGACCCAGCCAACGCAGCCTTGCCTGCCGGAGGAGCTCACAGATGGGACTTTGCCCAGATCTTTCAAGAATTTGTGAGCTCCTCACACAATCCAGCCTGGTTAAACCCAGGATAGATCGTAGGCAGGCCCACCTAAATGTTTCCAACCGGCGAAGATGCTCCATTAGGGGGGTCCATGTTTCGCAAGCGTAGAGAAGGGAGGGAATGACTGTGGCCGAGAAGACCTGAAGCTTCGTGCGGAGCGACAGACCAGGTAGCTTCCACACAGCGTTATGCAACCGATTAAAAGATATTGCCGCTCGACTGATTCGGAGTGAGACCTCTGCTGTTAAAATGGACCCGGTCATAAGCACACTGCCCAGGTATGGGAAACTCTCCACTCTCTTCACTACTGCCCCATCACCGATTGGGAGTTGTGGGGGTGGAGTGTCCGATGGTACAAAATACCCAGGCATCTGGTTAGTTTTGGTGGGGCTGATGGTAAGGCCCCACCTCTTACATATGTAACGGCGTAAGTAGTGCAGGAGATGGTTGACGGAGGCAACACGTATTTATTTACAACACACAACAGTAACAGTCAGCTATACAGCCTAGGAACACAGCCTACGGCTAAGCGTGCCTGACACCGGCTACGCTCTCAGGTCCTCCGGCTATGTATTTCCTAGGGGGGGCTATCTGACCCGACCTAGCCAGGGTACGGGTCCCAACCACTGGCCCATCAACCCGGCCCTGATAAGGACGTCGGGCCGCGGGTTCCCAGGGTCTCACCACTGAGCCACACAGTCCCGGACCTGATAAGGGCGGCAGGGCTAGGGGTCCCAGGGTCCTACCTAGCTTGCTCCGTCTTCCTTCTTCACTGGCTCTTCTACTCCAACGACTGCCGCGAGCTCTCTCGCGCACCGCCCTATATACCCAACTGCCCCCCGAGGGGCGGGGCTGTATGCGGACGTTGATGTAGACACCCACGCACGGACCGTGATGTAGACACTACAACGTAATGGCTTGCTATACCCCGGTACGTAACACCTCTACACATACACACACACTAACACACTCACTCACCCACACTCAGACACACTAACACACACACTCACATACACACACTCACTCACACACTCACATACACACTCATTCACCCACTCACACACACTCACATACACACTCACTCACCCACGCACCCGCGAACAGAGAGCGCACCCCATGGGACACTAACAGCCGACGCGCAGACGCCACGGCGACCAGAGCCAACAGCCACGCACAAAACAGCGCACAGTCCTCTCGATATGTGTCTCTCTGTTTGCTTCTTAAATTATTTATTTCGGCGCCTCTCTCCCTCCCTCCCTCTCCGCTCTTTGGGTTTAGCGTCCCGACACAGCAATTTCCGCTCTCTTATCTGGGGACACAAACGCGCGCGCGCGCTCGTCGGGCGCGCGCGCGTGACACGCGCGGGGCCCTCCTCGCGCTCCGATTCCTATCTCGGCCCCGCAAATCACAAGGCCCGCGGGGGGAGGGTGGCTTGGGTCACTCGGGGGAGGGAGGGAGGGAGGGGAGGGAGGTCTGGGCGCGAGGACACGGGGACAGGAGGACGCGACGGAGCGCCGAGGGTTCACGCGATAAGTCGAGACCGACAGCCTCGCCAGATAACGCCCCGCGTGTTGCTTCGCCTCTTTTACCATCAGTCTTGTTCTTTACTACTGCTCCTCTGTGTGGGCGAAGCGTGTGCGCGTGCGCGTGGCTGTGTGTGTGTGCGCGCGCACCTATTTGGGTGCGTGTCTGTGTGCGTGCGCATGTGCGCTTTTGTGTGTGCGTTTGTATGCGTGTGTGCGTACGAGTATGTGGGGAGCGGTAGTGTAGTGGTTAGCGCGTTGCGCGGACAGCACTTGCTCCTACAGTATGTTTAGGCTATACGGGGGATCTTTATCTTTGTGGGGAACGCTGGAGCAGCTGTTAACGCGCCGCGCTACGAACCTGGCGACCCGAGTTCGATTCCCGCTCACGGCCAACACCGGTGACGATTATGTGAACCGGTTATGGGCTTCCTCTAGGTCGATTCAGCCTCAAGTGAGTACCTGTTGCGATGTGTAAACATCGCCACTGGGAAGACAAAGGCGGCCGGGCGTGCTGCTGGCCACCGACCCTCAGCATAGGTGCTCACCGACACGAATTGCGGCCGTAGATCGATTCGGAGGAGCTCGATCTTTTCGTGTCAAAGTTAATTTCCCTGGCGCTGTGAGGAGCGCTCCGTGGTTTGGGCACTCGGATTGTTTCGTTTGATGATCCCGGGGACGGGCGTAGCCGGCAAATGGGATTACGGTTGATGGGTGTCTCATCACGGCACAATGGAACGTCACGCTCCCTGCGTTGGTTAATGTAACGGAGGACGGCTCGGACAGACTGCAGTGTGTCCCACGCCGCGTCCCATTCATCGCAGTGCATTTCATAGTCAATCTTAATTAGCCGACCGTCATCCCTGCACTTCGCGGGCAACGGCTTCATCTGACGGGTCAACAATTTACTCACACACGCACAGACACACACACAATTGGCGATGTTTACACACCGCACCAGGTACTCATTTTTCCTGGGTCTCCCCTAGTCGACCTAGGGGAGGCCCAGGACAGGTTCAGATTATCGTCACAGCACAGCGCACTAACCGCTACACTACCGCTCCCCACACACATGCATACGCGCACGCACGCGCGCGAACACACGCACGCATACAAAGGTACATAGACAAATACCGATACCAACACCCGCTAAGTCTCCAGGCCACGTGCACTTTGAGACCACGTGGAGGCTCGCTGCTGACAGGAGGAGGTCACGGGACAGACCTAGCAGGTGCCATGGGTTGGCTAACCGAGATCACTGGCAGATGCACCACATAGCCACACAAAGACAAAGATCCCCCGTATAGCCTTAACATACAAGTGTTGTTAGCGAGGAGCATCTATGAAGGCCGGAACAACACACGAGGAGGTGGGTGGCCATCACCACGCCCAGCAGGCGTTGTCTTCCTGAACACACAGTCATGATTTAAGGCTGAGTTGACCTAGGGGAGGCTCGGGACTGGTTCAGATAATCGTCACTGGTGTGGAAATTGAACACTCGGGTCGTCGGGTTCGCAATGCAGCGTGCTAACTTCTACCCCCCCCCCCGCATCACACAACACGAAGCGAGCAGCACCTATGAAGGCCCGCACGGCACACGAGGAAGTGGATTGCCAGCACAACGCCCCGATGGCTTTGTCTCTCCATCGGCGATGTTTACACACCGCACCAGGTACTCATTTGATGCCGAGTCGACCTAGGGAAAGCCCAGAACCGTTTCAGATAATCGTAACCGGTGTTGGCCGTGAGCGGGAATTGAACTCGGGTCGCCGGGTTGATAGCGCAGCGCGCTAATCACTAAGCTACCGCTCCTCCTCCCACCACACACACACTCATCTACGCACACAAACATCACACACACACAGACGCTGTACATTAAACACACAAAACAGAGGCAGAGCAAGAGAGAAAGAGAGAGCCCAGGGCGGGGAATTCTCGTGTCCCAGCCGCGCGTTAGTGAATCATTTGCCTTGGCAGCGAGGGTGTAATTGATACATTTCCAAAGGAGCCTCGGTTTTTATGGTGAGGGGGGGGGGCAAAGCATCGGTTACAAATTGGAGCGCCACTCGGCAGCAGCGCGGCGACTCCCGCGGTGACCGCTGCTGAGCCGGAGCCGAGAAGTCACGGCACCCCTCGGGCCCCCACCGTACCCCCCCCGCCCCCGCCCCTCTGTTTGCACGGCTACAAATGTCCAAAAACGCTCAGCGGCCAGCAACAAGCAGCCCCATTGCGCGCACGGTGTCCGCTTGATCGATTGCTGTCGAGTGACCGAGAGGTAAGAGTTTTGACGCGTATGTTGACTCGAGCACGTGTGCTATTACTGCATCATCATCATCATTATTATTACTCACAGCAGAGGCGTGAAACTGCGGAGTTAAACCCGCCACCAACTGACGCAGCCAATCTGTGAGGGTTGTCACGGCAACAAGACGAGTTCAGCACTTCGGTGCGCTGGAGAGCAAACCCACAACAACATTCACAATTCGAGTACTGTGACATGTCGCCGGAAATTCTTATTCTTATTGCTGTTGTCGTAAGAACTTAGGTAGGAAAGAAGAGATGATGGTGATGGAAGGAGGGGATTCCACCGTGTAAGCAGTGGGGGGGGGGAGTGGGCGAGTTAGCGCTACGCATGTACACGGGGGTAGCGCTAGGCTGGTATGCTGCGTACACGTGCCGTGATTCATGACAATCACGTCTACTTTTTAATTTGTTGCTGGCGGAAACCCTTCTTCCCACGCCGCATCAAGCGTGCGGGTTATTTGGCCATACTTCACCACGATGGGCACGTCTGGGTTGTTGAACGGAGGGGAAGGGTGGGGGTCAGGGGGGTTCTCATGACCAGACCGCTCAGTGGGAGGACAGCACCCCAACTGAGTGGGAAGTCTTGAGACTCTGCGATGGGGACAGAGAGGAAGAAGAATGGTTAACGATTCGTTAAGGAGCGTGCGAGGAGGATGCTGCTATGGCAGGGAAGGCAGGGTGGGTGGGGGGTGAGGGGCGGGAGGGGAAGTTGAACGTAGGAAAGGGCAGCAGAGATCAGAGGGCGAGGGGGCAGGCGTTATCAGCAGCTACACGGGTGACCACCCTTAGGCTGTCGCTACCTTGTATCTGTGACCTCCGCATCACGCCGCGCTGACGTCTAAATCCCTCAATCTAAACCACGGCTCACCCGTGGATTAAAAGTACATTCCAAAGTCAAACAAAGCGCGCGCAGGTGGGGGGGGGGGGTTGGACGAGGGAGCAGAGAGAATTTGTATTTGTGGTCGTGGTGAGCGCAGCCGTGAGCGGCGAGGGGGGCGGTGATGGATTCATCTTGCCCCACGATTTGAGTCCTCGCAGCGCCAGCGGAACGGTGAGCCCCCCTGGAGGGAGGGAGGGTGTGGGGTGCTACATTCCCGCGGAATTCTCGACGCTGCACTGCAGCCTATAACGCTTTCAAGCGATGACAACAATCCAAACAACAAACAACAGCAACAACAACAGCAGTCTCAACCACGCACACAAACGATGTGTCTAGACATGGCCTAGAGACTCTGATGTGTCTAGACATGGCCTAGACACTCTGACGTGTCTAGACATGGCCTAGACACTCTGACGTGTCTAGACATGGCCTAGAGACTCTGACGTGTCTAGACATGGCCTAGACACTCTGACGTGTCTAGACATGGCCTAGACACTCTGACGTGTCTAGACATGGCTTAGACACTCTGACGTGTCTAGACATGGCCTAGACACTCTGACGTGTCTAGACATGGCTTAGACACTCTGACGTGTCTAGACATGGCCTAGACACCCTGACGTGTCTAAACATGGCCTAGAGACTCTGACGTGTCTAGACATGGCCTAAACACCCTGACGTGTCTAGACATGGCCTAGAGACTCTGACGTGTCTAGACATGGCCTAGACACTCTGACGTGTCTAGACATGGCCTAGACACTCTGACGTGTCTAGACATGGCCTAGAGACTCTGACGTGTCTAGACATGGCCTAGACACTCTGACGTGTCTAGACATGGCCTAGACACCCTGACGTGTCTAGACATGGCCTAGACACTCTGACGTGTTTAGACATGGCCTAGACACTCTGACGTGTCTAGACATTGCCTAGACACCCTGACGTGTCTAGACATGGCCTAGACACTCTGACGTGTCTAGACATGGCCTAGACACCCTGACGTGTCTAGACATGGCCTAGACACTCTGACGTGTCTAGACATGGCCTAGACACTCTGACGTGTCTAGACATGGCCAAGAGACGCCTACGGCGTGTCAAAAGACGACGCGCTCGCAAAATTTAGTCCCAAAAAATCCTGGTCAATTTGAGTCCATGTCCCCCACCATCAACACCTCGTTTGTTGGTGCTGTTTGTCGCTGAACACTTGGCATTTTGGGACTCGCTGATTTTAATCGGCGTTAACATTGTGGGCTGCGCTTTATGGCTGAGCGGTGGCACTGTGGGTTCAGTGGTGAAGAGTGGGGAGAACTTCGTGGATCCTGTCTGTAAACTACCCAGCAGCCACTGCGAACCGTTGGCGAGTGGCTGATACCCCCAGCTTCCACGATGAGGCTGCAGCTGATGTATCACGATCTGTTGGCTACAGAGACATCCACTCACTCTCATAGAGACCTGTGAGCTACAGAGACCTCCACTCACTCTCATAGAGACCTGTGAACTACAGAGACCTCCACTCACTCTCATAGAGACATGTGAGCTACAGAACCCTCCACTCACTCACATAGAGACCTGTGAGCTACAGAGACCTCCACTCACTCTAATAGAGGCCTGTGAGCTACAGAGACCTCCACTCACCCTCATAGAGACCTGTGAGCTACAGAGACCTCCACTCACTCTCATAGAGACCTGTGGGCTACAGAGACCTCCACTCACCCTCATAGAGGCCTGTGAGCTACAGAGACCTCCACTCACTCTAATAGAGGCCTGTGAGCTACAGAGACCTCCACTCACTCTCATAGAGACATGTGAGCTACAGAACCCTCCACTCACTCTCATAGAGACCTGTGAACTACAGAGACCTCCACTCACTCTCATAGAGACCTGTGAGCTACAGAGACCTCCACTCACTCTCATAGAGACATGTGAGCTACAGAACCCTCCACTCACTCTCATAGAGACCTGTGAGCTACAGAGACCCCCACTCACCCTCATAGAGACCTGTGAGCTACAGAGACCTCCACTCACTCTCATAGAGACATGTGAGCTACAGAGACCTCCACTCACTCTCATAGAGGTCTGTGAGCTACAGAGACCTCCACTCACTCTCACAGAGACCTGTGAGCTACAGAGACCTCCACTCACTCTCATAGAGACCTGTGAGCTACAGAGACCTCCACTCACTCTCATAGAGAAATGTGAGCTACAGAGACCTCCACTCACTCTCATAGAGACCTGTGAGCTACAGAGACCTCCACTCACTCTCATAGAAACATGTGAGCTACAGAGACCTCCACTCACTCTCATAGAGACCTGTGAGCTACAGAGACCTCCACTCACTCTCAGAGACCTGTGAGCTACAGAGACCTCCACTCACTCTCATAGAGACCTGTTGACATTAGCAAATAGGGGGGTCGCTGGTCATTGGTGACATAACAAGTAGCCTCAACTGGGATGCAGGCACGAGCAGAGCAGAGCACCCCCAGCGGCCGCAGTGGGGGCTGCCCCCCTCCTCTGTGAGCCACTTGGGCAGGGGCTGCCGTCCCACTCGTCTCTGTGACAGCATTCCCCAAGCAGTCCGCCCGTGCTTCATTCAAACCACGTGTGAGCTGCGGGCTCTAACCGACAGCTAGAACCCCGCGCGGCCGGCCAACTCTTCACAATAATGGGAAAGTGACAGCTCAAAACGTGTTGTGGGTTTTTTTAAATTGTCTTCAAAAGAATTCTCAGCAGATGGCCGCCTTAATTAGGAGTGTCACGTTCAGTGCCAATTAGTGGCATGTTGCACATCGGTATGCCGGCTCACCCTGACTCCAGGATACGGAAGTAATAATCATCATCATCATCATACTACGATAACACGATAATAACGACAATGACAATAAGTTATAGCCATTTATATCAATATGCTGCTTTATAGAGGCCTGTGTCGGTCAGGTTTTTAGACCATACTTTACCACATTCGATCAGTATGGGTTGGCAAATTAGAGAAGGGGGCGGGGGGTGAAGGGTGGGTATGCCCAGCACCGGTACAAATATCACTGCTCACCACTAATGTTGGCCATGCCCGGGAATCGAACGCAGACCGTCGGGTTCATAGCGCGGTGGCCCGAACCACTGCACCAACGCTCCTCCCGCTCGATAAGCTGGGATCGGCAATTCGACTAAGCCACCATACGTCACATGACATTTCCTTTCAACTGAAATTGAGATCAGTTTAACACGTAGGCTTTCGCGACCAATATCATCCATAATAGAGGTTTTTTTGGGTTAGATCATGTACATGTGTAAATGTTGGGTTAAACCCACCACCAGCCGACACAGTTAACCAGTAAAGTTAGTCACGTAAACAGAACGTGCCAATTCGTCCCTAGTACAGCACGCCGGTGTGTTGGAGACCAAGCCACAACATCGTAAATGTGAAGACAAAGGGAGCGAGCCCCTGGATCGCACGGAACCACCCTGAGCATCGCACGGCTGTCGAGAGGAAGCGGACCGGGGGTGAGTGGGTGGAGAGGGGAGCTCTCTGCCAAGCCGTTTCCCCACAAACAAACGAAAGGCCTCAAACGTGGGACGATGCCTCCATCGTTATTCTTCAATTGAAGAAGGGGAGAGACCTAAAACCGATTGGGGGAATTACGGACCCGTCAGCTCGCCGTCACGCGTACAATCGTTTACGGCGATCGCACTGAGGAGAATAATGGAAATGTTTCGTTCTGGCCGGCCAGCCTCGTGATCACGCTGGATTTTCGGGAATGTTTTGTCTGCCATTCGCCACCAGCGTTCTCTGAATTGGATTCTCAAAACGAAAAATTAATATCAAATGTCGTTATGCCTGGCTTCTGGAGACCATGAAAGGGGCAATTGATTCAGAGGAAATTGATGCAGTCATCTAACCTCTCACAAAGGGCTCTATTTTAAAATAGATATAAGTATAATTCGTTCCAACATTTATGAGGACGGAAGCGCCACACCGAGCACTGCCGCATACCTCGCGGCGAAATTGAAATCTTAACCGGAGTCGAGCAAGGAGACCCCACAACCCTTGCCAGGGCTTTTCACGGCCACGCCGGGCGACGTCTTGCAAGCACGGCGCTGGAGCAGGGGCGCCACGGTGGCTCGGTGATGTTAACTACCTCGCCTGGTATACAGGAGGTCATGGGCTCGATCCTGACGCCTGCTGTTTATTTGGAGTTTGCATGTTCTCCCTGTTGGTCACGTGGATTTTTATGCGGCTCATCCAGGTTTATATTTCCACGTTTAGAATCATGCGTGCGGAGTATTGGGCTGCTGATATAAATGTCCACATGATGATGATAACCCACTTAGTTGAGCCGTCATTTGTGATAGCCATATCGCTTCTGAAAAACGAGCTATGTAGCTCCGTGGGCCTCTCCTGGAAAAATAAAAACAAGTTTAGTAGTTTACTTCCAATTTCCTCCACGGCGCCTGGAAGCCATCGCACCCCTTGCCTGCCATGGCCCCTACGACCGTATGGGACACTTCGGGAAACCACGATCCAGGGCCTTCAGCAGGGAGCGGCAATACCAATGCATTTCAACTGGGATCTGTTCGGGTCAGCAACCTGCAGTGTTTTTATATACAGTATATACATATGTACCCATGTTGAACTTCTTTCACACCGTAGTTAGCCAACTGTGCTAATCGGAGGTGTATGGGGGAAGGACAACAAACGAAACACTTAAAGTAGTTTTAAACAAATGAGTTTTCAATCTAGATGGCTTCCTAATGGAGCTATTGCACGCGAGCCGATTGAAGCGCTCCGTCTCCACGGAGGATCCCCTCTCGGATCCGTTTCTCCTCCTCTGGCTGCTACTCCATCCTCAGCCTCGAGTTTAAACTGTGTGAGTATATGGGTATCTGTGTGAGGAGTGTGGGTCTCTCTGTGAGACCTGCTGGGACCATTTCAGTGAGAACCGAGTTGCTGTGAGCGATGCAAGCCCAGCGCTGCAAACTTGGTCATTCCGTCATCATTTCCTGAGCAACAACGTTCACACACTTGTCGAGTGAGATCATTCCACGCGTGGCACGGAGAGTCATGCGTCACCTCGCCGCGTGTCTGCCACTCTGCTAGATTGTTCGAGCAACATTTCTGACCACTTTAAAAAGAACGGACTCGTGACCTCTGGTGACCTTTTTGGGGTTTCTCTTGGCAATGTCCGGCTTGGAGGAGTTGGCAACTTCTCCACCACTCTGAGCAGGAGGTGGAGGTGGTGGAGGGAGGGAGGAAGGGTCGGGGTGAGAGGGGCGAGGGGTGGAGAGAGGAGGGAGGAGGAGGCAGCAATTTGCACTCACTTCAGTTGACGGTCGACGTTCGAAGTGGAACTGCGACCCTCGAAAGGGTTGGCACTGACCCCCCCCCACCTCTTACCCGTGATCCGTGAATCAAACAAATCACTCGAGACACGCCGGTGTATGGTAGCCGACAGCAGTTCATGCGAATGCCCTCGCAAGAGGTCACACGATGTGGCGCAACGGGGCTTCGCCGACTATTCGAAACGAATGAATGCGATGATGAAGGCCTCTCCATGCTGTGTGAGTCGTGGGGGAAGGTTGGCCACTTTCCTCCAGTTTTGGCGAAGGGACGGCTCCCAGGCCCACTTCAGACATCACTCGCCACTGACGCGTCAGCCCTGGCCGGATATCGAGCTCCCGTCGCCAGGTTCTTCGCGCCGTGCCGCAACCACTGCACCACCGCTCTCCACTCGAAACTAAACTCAATTGACCGCTTGATTGTCCTTAATTGGCAGTATTTAACTGCGGTGTAGGGTACGACTCAAAAGCAATTACATCTGTAATGACCAGACAATGAATCTAATTGTCCATTATACACTAACTGGCAAGGGATAACCTTTAGCTGTGAGATGCACTTTTGGAACATGGAACTACTTCATCTTTGGACATCGTCATCAGCCATAATCATTCATCATCAGCAGCCATGGTCAATCTGCTGCTGGATGAAGGCTTCCCCCAAGCCTCCATCATCTCCCGGGAAGATGACCGCGGGGTTGGGGAGACAACGATCCGCCCAGCACCTGCACACGTGCGCTTTCCATCGCTCCATCTCCACGGGGAGTGTCCATCGTTATCACATCATCATCATTATGCTGGTCCAGCGAGTGACGTGTCCTGCCCTTGCCCACCCTCTCATCTTAACAGTTTGAATCGGGCAGTTAACCTGCTAAATCATCGCTCATCCTTTGCCCGATCTCTGTCTCTCGATGTACATCACAATGCCATTCATTTGGGGGACACAGCGCAGGAAACGTTGAACGAAAGTCTCACATTGCCAGGGTTCCATTGGCAAGTGAGTGCAATGAAAATAATATCCAAGGGATGGTGCTGCTGTGGGGGTGATGGTGCAATGGGTCACTACACCCGACTTGTGATCCAGAGTTCGCCGCTTCCAGTACATCTCCCAGCGCGGAAGTTGAAACAATGGGGAAGAATTTATTAAAATGTGGCGGCTTGCGGGGAGGCCTTCATCCAGCAGTGGATTGACCATGGCTGAAAATGCTCCTCATGTTGATCAGGGTGCCGCGGTGGCGAGATGTTAACTACCTCGCCTGTTATGCAGGAGGTCACGGGTTCGATCCCGACCCTAACGCCTGCTGTATATTTGGAGTTTGCGTCTCTCTCTCTCCCCGTGGTCGGATGGATTTTTCTCCGGGTCCTCTGTTTTTTTCCCCTCCACGTGCGTTCAGAGTATTCGGCTACGGCTATAATTCCCCACGTGACAAGCCACTTCATTGAGATATAATTTGTGATAGCCAGGTCGCTTCTGAAGCAGAGCTTTCGAGCTCAGTGGGCCTTCCCCGGTAACATTTAAATAGAAGATGGATGCTAAATTTAGCAATTTTTGGAAGGACGTTGATCAAGCAGGTAAAGTGTTAACCGTTGTGTTGGCCGACTCGCTGAGTTGCATAACATTTCTACATTTTGCGAAGTTTTATCTATTTTTTCTTTTTCATTCATTTTGTCTCTATCACCTTGTTCCCTCTTTGAATTTCACCCCCACCCTCTCGCCCGTTACGGCAGCCCCTGCCCCTCCCCTCGGATCTACACAATGCCCCGTCACAGCGGCTTGTTTCTCTTTCTCACCTGAAGACGGTCGCTTGTTGTTTCGATCGAAACGTAGGAACGCAGAGGCTTTTAAGCGCTGCATCAAACACCTACCGGGCTGGGAGTGCGCCTCTCAGAGAGCTCGGCTTAAACACTGCTTGCTGATTTCAATTCCCGACCTGAAGGGTTTTATGTGATTGTAGTGATGCACTTCACAGACACGAGAATGGGAGGCACTCTGTTGATTAAGGCCCTCACAGGCATAGGAAATAACTATACTGGGTCAGGACAGCAACAAACTGCCTGACCAACAACGCTGTAGATGATGATGAAGACGATGATGACTCGCGTATCTCCAAAGGGTTCCACTCCAACAGCAATCCCGAGTCCTCCACGGGGTGCCCCTTTTACCCCCCTAGCGCAGCCTCGCTCCGCCCTCGGACACGCCCCCCTTCCAGAAGCTACCAGAAGGTTATCGGGCTTCCTCTCACGTACCCCCTCTGTCACCTTATCCCCGCATCCTTTCCTCCCGCCTATCCCCCGACCTGCTGGCCGACAGGCTGCTACAGCAGCATGTCCCCTTTTTGCCGTAGTGATCCATTCCATGCCATTACATTATTATCCCAGGATAGACAAAAAACATTCCCCCCCTACTACTACCGCCCCCTCCCCCTCTTCCGGCCCCCTCCAGCCCCCTCCAGCCCCCTCCAGCCCCACACCACTGAGTAGACCTAGGGGAGGCCCAGGACCGTCACCCATGTTGCCGATGTTGATCGTGAGCAGATTTCGCAGTGCAGCGCGTTAACCGCAACACTCCCGCATCTCCAGACCCAAGCATATACGGACAACAACAACGACCGCCATTCGCCACTAAGTGGCGGTGACGTCCCCACGATGCTTGTGCCAGGTTATGTGCACTTTAAGGCCACGTGAATTGTCGAACGCCCGCTGGCAGGAGGTCACGGGACAGACCCAGGTGCCACGGGTCAACTGACTGAGATGACTGGCCGATGCACCACCTGTGCCCCCTACTGTGACAACTTGTCGTGTTTTAGTTGCCCGGCACTCTGCTCGTTGTTGTGAGCATTGCTCCGCAGCACAAAGACACACGCACGCATGCACTCACGCACGCACACACGCGAACTTGGGAAATGAAAAGCACTCATGCGCTCAATTTGCGACTTCATTATTCAAATAATTGCCCTTAATTATTAAATTACAGCACTTAAGCTAATTTTCAGCGGCAAAATTTCTATTAATAGTTCAGCTGAATAAGAAGCCAATTGGAAGCGGTGTGGATGACTGCTGTGGCACAGCATGAATAATTATCGCGACCTCGGCGAAGATGAACGCTTACAGATTATTTTAATTGGGCAGTGAGTGTTAACTGCTCGATGTCACCCGTAGTCGCGGATCTAGCACCAGCAAAAGTGGTAGCAGTGTTCCTGAGCGCGGTTAATAAGGGACACGTGGTTCCACGTGTATGGTTCACCACCCTCATCGGTAGCAGCAGCAGCAGCAGAAGCTTTGACCGAGCCAGATGGTGGTTGGTGGTGGCTACGCTGCTGCACGTGGCTGCCTGTAACCCGGGCGTGGCGGAGGCAGCGGCGAGGGTTGGTGGATCACCGCACTGTGGTCAAACTCCCTTCCCGTGGGTGAGCGTCGAAGAGGTGCCGTGCCCTGGCTCCCCAGAAGGCAGTACAGCAAGTGGGATAATCGTCACAAATCGCCATCTTTTTCTGTCTACTGACCCGCCCATACTAGACATCTGTGAAAAAAGAGTTTCATAGCTCATCGGATTCCTCCAGTCTGAAATACAAAATTCTGATTCTGATCTGTACGGGGATAGAGCGTTGCCTCCTCGCTTAAAGGCGTGGGCTTTCTCCGGTTCCCTCCCCACGTGGTATAATAATAATAATTAACACGACTCGTCATTAATTCGCTGAGAGCATCGTCTGATGTAGCGGCACGGCTCTCCTGAACAAGAATCCTCCGACTCAGCAGCGCGGCTCTCCTAGATACAGTGAGGGAAAAAAGTATTTGATCCCCTGCTGATTTTGTACGTTTGCCCACTGACAAAAAAATGATCAGTCTATAATTTTAATGGTAGGTTTATTTGAACAGTGAGAGACAGAATAACAACAACAAAATCCAGAAAAACGCATGTAAAAATTTTTATAAATTGATTTGCATTTTAACGAGGGAAATAAGTATTTGACCCCTCTGCAAAACATGACTTAGTACTTGGTGGCAAAACCCTTGTTGGCAATCACCGCCGGCCACGAGCCTGGCGCCCTGTCGCCCATCCTCCGTCGTGCTAAAGGTGAATGTAAGACGGTGATCGTGTAGCCGTTGGTAAATCCACTGCTGGATGAAGGCCTCCCCCCGCACGAGGTTGTTGGACTATACTACACCACGCTGGTCATTACTGCCACGTTGCGTCACGACAGGAGATGCTGCCACAGTGGTGTTGGTGGTGTAAGTGGTCAGCACACCGGACCTGCAAATCCAGAGTCCGCAAGTTCGAATCCACCTCCCTGCTTAGCAGCAGCAGCATCAAGGACAGCGCAAGTTTATGAACTCCCCCACAGCTGAGCTGTGTAAATGGGCTCACCGCAGTGAGTCGATTAGCAGGTCCCGTGTGGTGGGGCAAAGTGTGGGTACTCCAATACATATCAAGGAGCATGCACCCTCACGTGAACTCTGATCATCCTCGGAGCAGCAGTGGCGACTTGTGGCTGACTGTCAAACTAAGACGGTCACCGAATCGCGTGGCGCTTTCAGATGTGCTTCTGCGGCCGTCTGGAACGCTCTTCCCTCCCGATATTAGGAAGCCGCTGGAGACATGCACTTTTAAATCTAAATTGAAAACGAATTTCTTTAGAACTGCTTGTTGTGTGTTAGTGTGTTGTCCCACACCTCCGATTAGCACGGTTGGCTACGTACGGTGCCAATAAGTTCAACTTACGTACCAACATACATCAAGACTTCAGGCCACCTTAGAAGAGTAGGCCAAAAATACCACGTAACCGAACTGTCACGAGCCCCCTTCTACTATAGGCGCTTCCGCCAGCAGTGGCGTGAGCAAGAAACCGCAGGGCTGCGCCTTTACCTTTGCCCAGTATTTGTACGAGCTGCCCGTCAACTCAGCTTCCATCGACCCCACTGGCGTCCTCTCTGTTGAAACGTCGAGCCGAACAGACGAAGACCCCCCCCCCCCCGCTCCCCCGTATAGCCTCGAACAGACTGCTGGGGCAAGTGCTGTTAACGAGCAGCACTTATGAAGGCCGACACGACACACGATTGGGGAGGTTGGTTTTGGCTGCAACCACACGCGCCCGGCCGCCTTTGTCTCACTAACGATGCGATGTCTACACCTTTCGCACCAGGTACTCGCTCAACGCTGAGTCGCCCGAGGGGAGGCCCCGGGACCGGTTCAGATAATTCGTCACCGGTTGTCGCCGGCCGTGAGCGGAAATCAAACTTGTTGTGGCCGGGTTTGTAGCGCTGAAGGCGCTACCCCCCACCCCCCATCCATGCTGCGTGCACACAGACACGGACCCAGGTACCAATAACTCCGTGGCTTAATGGTGACACGAGGGTTCAGGGGGGCCGCAGGCCACGGGATTGCGTTGTAGGTCCTCTAAACAAGGGGGAGAGGGGGAGGAAGGGGGGAGGAGGGGGCAGGAGGGGTAGGAGGAGGGGGGGAGGATGTTTTGCAGCTTAATTTTATTTTTGTCGTAGGCGCTGGGAATTAGTCAAAGACCCATATATTTTTTTTAAACCGTAAACGGCAATTTTCCGAGAGCGATTGCAATTTGTATGCGGAAAATAATAATAATAATAATAATGGTGCGATGCGCGGTTATGTAGGAAATGTGAATTTAACACCGCGGAGATAATGAACGTTTGCAGGAAAATAGACATCACGCCAGGGTAATTAGAACATTTCTGAAACTACAGCGACGTGTGCACGTGTCAAAAGGCGCATCGTAGCAATTTATCTGCTCGTGCCAATGCCGGCAGACGGGCCCCTCCACTCGAATCAGCAAAAGAAATATGTATTCAGACCGGAGGAAGCCGATGAGCCATGAAGCTCTTTCTCAGGCATGTCCAGAATATTCTACGCCGGGTCAATGTCTTGAGAGGAGTGGGAGTGCCCACACTGTACCCCACCTCACTCGACCGTGCCGATCGACTCACTGCGGCGTGCCCAGCTGCTGTTGTTGGTGCTGCCCGGGCGAGCGTGCCCAATGATTTGACTGCCGCGCTGAAGAGATGGACTCAAACGGGCGGCCTCCGGGTTGCAGGTCCGGGTGAAATAGCGCACTGACCGTGATGGCGTGGCAGCGATATTCCCCGCGGGCAGGTGACAGGGACGAGATGAGGCTCTTTTACACGGGATGGCTCTTTTGGGTCGCTTCGTGTCGCGTTCGTCAAGCAGGAGAGTGAGTAGCAGCAGCATCGGCGGCGGCAGTACAAGAGTTGGCGAACCAGCCCAAGAGACGAGAGCCTCCGTTTCATTATCGTCCTCTGGGGATTCGACGTGCGTCCTCCACGGCGGAGCTCCACTGTGGACGGGTGTCCACAATGATGGAGCTCCACCGTGGGTGCATATCCAGATAAGTCCCCCATTGAGTTATACAGCTCTTTTTTAGAAGCGACCTGGCCACAAATGATAGCTCAACGAAGTGGCTTATCACGTGGAAATGTATAGCAGCCAAATACCCTAAACGCGTGATGGATGTTGATTCTAAATGTGGAGGGAAAACCCGGAAGACCAGGAGAAAAATCCACGGAGAGAGACACCGCAAACTCTAAATATAGAGTAGGCATCGGGGTCGGGATGAAACCCACGACCTTCTATATACCAGGCAAATATTTATTAAAAGAACAACAAAGCAGACACAACTCATTTTCTGGTTAATATGATAAAATTATCAAAGCAAATTATTATTATATCAATATTTCCTGAGCAATATATGATCAACTTCACCCTTTCAAAAAAATACACTTTTCCCATAAATTGACCAGGCCCCACCTACTCCATGCAATCTTCCAGACAGACATGGGAACACAGCTAGTCACCCACTCATGGATGGACTAACAGACGGGTGGACAATTACATGGACGGATGGAGGGACAGATGGACAAACACTCGCAGAGACCCAGGTGGGCTCCTCTACGCCAGATTGTAGGCTATAGAGTCGCACCAACATAATTGCAGGGTGATACTGAACTCCACCGTTGACCAATAATCATAGACTGCGGTTGGCACATTCATATCGTGCGGGATAATTACAGTAATAAAGTAATACGTGGTAATATAGACACCATCCGTTTAACAAATGATGCATGCGAGCGTGTTCGTCGTCTCTCTTTAGAAAGAGATATGTCTGAAACAGCAGCAGTTGGGGCCTCGACATGAAGGGAAAATTAGTTACGTTTGTGCTATCGGCATGGGTGAGTGTGCGTGTGTTTTCAATCGTTTGCCTTGCCGGCCTTCATCGGTGCTGCTCGCTAACAGCACTTGCCCCCGACAGTCTGTTATAGGCTAAACGGGGACTCTTTAGTATGTTTTCAATGAGAATAGATCGGAGTACAAAGGTTTTTTATCTCAGAAAAAGCAAACCAGCTGCAGCTGCGCTTGTGTGCACATCTGGCCAAGAGGCTGCGACTCACAATCATCATCCCTCGTGGGTTATTAAAACAAGTACCACGTTGCGGTGGGTACCACGGGGCGAGGCGGGGGGGGGGGATACTGCAGTGGTGTGGTGGTCGACACAGCTTCGTTGACAAGGCGGTGGTCACCGGTCTAGACTCGACCTCCCGCTGGAACAGCTGGGACAAATGGGACGTATTTCATCCATAGATTCACCATCGCCGCCACCCGATTGGCAGACAGGTCGCGTGTGATGGGGTAAAGTGTGGGGATTTATTCCCCCACCCCTCCCCCTCCCAACCTCCCCACACCACCCTCCACTCCGGCCGCCCTAAACCAGTCCCCAAAGTTCACGAATATATATCTATTCTTTTCCCGAAAGTTTATTTTTATTGTTCGTGCGTGCAAAAAGTGTACACGTGTTTTGCGGTGGTGGAAAGGGGGGAGAAAACTACTTTAAGTCAACTTGTGATGGGAATTACTGGGGTCCAATTTTCCTTTTGCGGGCGTGCGGGAGATAGCGCGTTCGTACAGGAACCGTGTGTGGGGCGGTGAAGGGGTGGGGTTGTCTCTGTTTAAATCTTGTGCCAATATTGGCCTCATCCATCCCAACCAGACAGCGGTGAAAACTGCAGCAAGCGCAAGCAGCAAAATAACAACATCAAGCGGACGCGTGAGCACACATACACGCGGGCCTTAACAGACTGTCGGCACGGCACATGAGGGAGGGAGTGGGTGGGTGGCCAACACCCAGCCCAACTGCCTTTGTCTCCCCAGTGGCGAAGATTTAACACACCGCACCAGGTACTCATTTGAGGGTTAGTCGACCTAGGGGAGGCCCCGGGACCGGTTTAGATAATTGTCACTGGTGTTGGCCGTGAGTGGGAATCAAACTCGGGTCGACAGGGTTCATAGTGCAGCCGCTAACCACCACACGTGTCATCTTATATATACACACACACACGTGCCATCACACACACGTGTCATCACACACGCGTGTCACAACACACACACGTGTCACATCACACACACACGCACACACAATATAGGCTGTTGGCTCAAGTTGCTTTTAGCGAGCGAATTCGCATCTGAGAACCCAACCGAGGCAGGGTGGGAATGTTCATGCCGTGCCCACCGAAGCGCTCCGAAGCACTCCGAGGAAATTTGGAGGCGTGCGTGGAGCGGGAGCACCTCCACATAACCCGCTGGAGCCGAGTGGCCACGTGCAGTGGTCAGCACCACGGCGTACAGCGGCGTGCGAGGCCGGGGGGGTGGGTTAAGGGTGGGGGTGGTGGGGGGGAGGACTCATCTAGAGGGGGATGAAGGCTGTCCCTGTTTGCGTGCGCGCGTGTGGAGTTGAGCGACGGCCTCTACTCCTGGGGGCGCGGGAGTGACGGGGATGGAGGTTTGGGCACGCGGCGCCAGAGAGTGAAACTACGAAACCATAGACGACGTTTGATGTGACCAGGTAAGTCCCCGACTGAGCTGTGTATTTTATTCAGAAGCGTCCTGGACACAAATGATTGCTCAACGGAGTGGCTTATCACGTGGACCGCGTGGTTACCGAGCCGATGTCATTCACTCGGATGTCAACAACTGCGCGTCGCTCTGATTAGACGGAGCCCCCCCCCCACGTTCCCCCCCCGTGTCAGATCCACGCCCGCGTCTCCGTAACTGCGCGTCGCGCGCTAATCTCGTTAGGCGCCATTCATTACCGTCACCTTTCCAGAGTTGTCGCGGTAAGGAAGACACCAAATCGAACGTACCGTGAAGCGCCTCTCTCCTAGGTCGGCTCGGCCCTAAACGAGCACCTGCTTCCTGTGGCAGCGCTGACGAGTGTTTGAACCGGTCCTGGGCCTCTCCTAGGTCGACTCAGCCTCAAATGAGTACCTGTTGCGGTGTATAAACATCGCCACTGGGGAGACAAAGACGGCCGGGCGTGGTGCTGGCCATCCACTCCCCCACAGCACTCGCCACAACTGTATGTACAGGTTGTATGGGGGGAGGTACAGAACTGGTCGTCAGTGGGAATCGAACTCGGCTCGCTGGGTTCGTAGCACAGCGCGCTAACCAGTGCGTCGCCGCTACACACACACACGGTGAGACACGAAAGAGAGATCAAGCTCCTGCATCAGACGGAATAACGTGGATGACGTCAACGCTGCGCTTACCCAACGCACGCACCCACCCACGTGTACCCACACACACGTGCACGCACCCACGTGTACACACACACACACGTGCACTCGCCGACGTGTACATACACACACACGTGCACTCACCCATGTGTACACACACACGCACTCCAGAGCACACAGGGCTGAGGTTGCCATGAAGGGCAGCCGAAAAGGGCAGCCGTAAAAAGGGTAAGCTGAGAGGGCATCCGAAAAGGGCATCTGCAAAGGGCAAAGCGAGGCAGAGCGCACCCGTAAGAGCTGTGCGCACACTCGCACGCACGTGTGCGCACACTCATTACTACCGCGGGGCTCGCACGGAGCGCGGTGGCTCTTTCTCGCTCTCTCACCATCTCACTCGCTCACTCTCTCGCTCACTCCTTCGCCACATCACTCGCCCAATCTCTCACCATCTCACTCGTTCACTTTCTCGCTCACTCCTTCGCCACATCACTCGCCCACTCTCTCACCATCTCACTCGCTCACTTTCTCGCTCACTCCTTCGCCACATCACTCGCCCACTCTCTCACCATCTCACTCGCTCACTTTCTCGCTCACTCCTTCGCCACATCACTCGCCCACTCTCTCACCATCTCACTCGTTCACTTTCTCGCTCACTCCTTCGCCACATCACTCGCCCACTCTCTCACCATCTCACTCGTTCACTTTCTCGCTCACTCCTTCGCCACATCACTCGCCCACTCTCTCACCATCTCACTCGCTCACTTTCTCGCTCACTCCTTCGCCACATCACTCGCTCACTCTCTCACCATCTCACTCGCTCACTTTCTCGCTCACTCCTTCGCCACATCACTCGCTCACTCTCTCACCATCTCACTCGCTCACTCTCTCGCTCACTCCTTCGCCACATCACTCGCTCACTCTCTCACCATCTCATACTCTCGCTCACTCTCTCGCCACGCCACTCGCTTGCTCAACATTTGTAGGGGGTCTGCTTCTGTCTGTGATTCACGCGCATACACAAAGACAAAGATCCCCCGTAAATCCTGAACAAACTTCTGGGGGTAGGTGCTATTAGCGAGCACCTACACACACACACGTGGTGGGTGGGCAGCACCACGCTCAGCCGCCTTTGATTCCCACCCCCAGTGGCAATGTTTGACACACAGCACCAAGTGCTCATTTGAGGCTGAGCCGAACTAGGGGGAGGCCCAGGACGAGTTCAGATTCATCGTCGCTGGTGTTCGTCGCTGGGTGCGTAGTGCAGCTGAGCTAACCAGGCCGCTCACGCACGCACCCACGCTAACAGCACTTGCCCCAACAGTCTGTACAGTAGCATCGGTGTTGAGTGGTATCAGGGACCAGTCCTGGCCCATTCTTTTCGCCTCTCCATGAAAGACGAACACGCCACCCTTACGGACCTCGTCAATATTGCGCCGTTCCATCTGCGCGTGGCCCCTTCAGTCAGTCCAACCCATGGATTGAGAACGCACGAGTGGGCTACGGCACCTCATTAATGTTTGACAACAAAGATCCCTCCCCCCCTCCCCCCCTCCCCCCCTCCCCCCAGTTAAAGCCGTAACAGTGCACCAGGTACTCATTTGAGGCTGGGGGAGGCCCAGGACCTGTTCGGATACTCGCCACTGGCTCTTGCACAACAACAGCCGCCGTTGGCGGTGACGTCATCACGACGCGTGTGCCAGGCTGGGTGCACTTTTAGGCCGTCGCGTAAAAGTTCGGAAGGCTCGCTGCTGACCGGAGGTCACGCTGCAGAACCCAGGTGCCATGTGATGGTTTGGTGTGCCAGACTAGGTGCAGCAGGTCACGTGGCAGAACCCAGGTGCCATGTGATGATTTGGTGTGCCAGGCTAGGTGCAGGAGGTCACGTGGCAGAATCCAGGTGCCACGTGATGATTTGGTGTGCCAGGCTAGGTGCAGGAGGTCACGTGGCAGAACCCAGGTGCCATGTGATGATTTGGTGTGCCAGGCTAGGTGCAGGAGGTCACGTGGCAGAATCCAGGTGCCACGTGATGATTTTGTGTGCCAGGCTAGGTGCAGGAGGTCACGTGGCAGAACCCAGGTGCCATGAGTTGGACTGACTGAGATGACCGGCAGATCGCAACACAAGCGGTCGTCATCAGGACAAGGGGGTTAACCCCCCTCGATGACGTCCTGCTTGTGTTGCGATCGAAACGTCGTAGATTTTTCGTTATTTTCTTTGAACCTATCTACGTGACTTTACCGAAAGACCCAAAGAATACGGAATAATGTACTTGTGTAAAGTGGCGCATTTTGTCCATGGATCGCCAAATGCGCTACCACCCGTCCATGGAAAGGAAATGAACAGAAGCTGGAAGGATATAAACGGCCAGACATAAGCGGGGTCTAAAGGGCCAGTTTATAGAGCTATGTTTTTTCCAAGGCGGACTGGAATGTCGATTGTATTCCACTCCTGTGCCCATGTTTCTGATCCATACGTCAACGTTTTATTACCGTAATCTCGGGAATATAATACGCACTTACTACCCCCCCTTACCCGCACCCGGCCCTGTAATTTAAAGCAACATTTGTGAGTGCGTATTTGAATACGGTAGATGTGTGCGCTTGTGTGAGTGTGTGTGTAGGGAGCGGTGGCGCAACAGTAGATAGCGCGCTGTGCTACGAACCCGGCGACCCGAGTTCGATTCCCGCTCACGGCCAACTACCAGGCTAAAATAAGAACCTGCTATGATGTGTGAACATCACCACTAGGGAGACAAAGGCAGCTGGGCATGTTGTTGGTCACCCACTCCATGGTGTGCTGTGCCGGTCTTTAAAGGTGCTTGCTAAAAGCACTTGCCCCAACAGTCTGTTAAGGCTTGACTTGAAGCTTTCGTGACTGCAGGAATTCATATTATTTGGGTCTTTCGGTAAAGTCACGTAGATAGGTTAAAAAAAATAACAAAAAACTACGACGTTTCGACCGCCACACAAGCGGTCATCATCAGGAAAAGGGGGTTAGCCTCTAAAGGCAAACTGTTTATAAATGTAACAAATGGGCGTAGCCCAAGTGCCAACAGCATGGGCGGGGTAGCTGATGTTAATTTAAGGGGAGTTGATGCTAGAGGTGATGGCGGTTGTTGGTAGTGGGCTCCCACCAATTAAAGGGCTGCTCGAGGTGATGGTAGTTGTGGGTAGTGATGGTTCTGGTGGTGAGCTTCCACCAATAAAGGGAGTGGGCAGTCATGGTCGAGCTCTGTGGTGTAGAGTTTAGATTAGGGATGGATGGTGGTGGGAGTCAGATTTAGGTAGGCATCCGTGTAGGTGGCTTTCCTGTAGACAGTGTCCCATTGAGCCACCTGGTCTTTTTTTAATTAAAACATCCAAGAATGGTAGCTTGCCATCCTTTTCCACCTCCATGGTGAATTTGATGGCCTGGGTGTATGGAATTGATGTGGTTGAGGAATTGGTTCAGAGTAGGTCGGTCATGTGGCCAGATAACGTACGTGTCATCTACGTAGTTTTTTGTTATTTTCTTTGAACCTATCTACGTGACTTTACCGAAATACCTAAATAATAGTCTGTGTGGGGGATCTTTGTCTCTTGTGTGTGTGTGTGGCCAGATTTGTGTATCTTTAGTAAAAACGGGGCACAATTAGTTTGGGGTGCGTCCTACGTTGCAGAGCGCATTATATTCCCGGAGAATAGGGGACTCGTGATTGTAGTTCAACGTTTTGCTGGAGACACGGAGGATCCTGAATGGCGACAGACAGGAACGGATGTTTTGCAGGCAGACGCAAAACATACGAACGCATGTAATCGCGACAAGTCAGGGGGATAGCTCCGGAGTGTATGGAGGCAGACAGACGGACGAACAGACGGACACACAGACACACACACAGATACACAGACGCACAGACACACAGACAGACGCACACACGGACACACAGACACACAGACAGATATTCAATGTAAGCGGCCAGAAGAGGGTTTGTTTTAATGCTGAGAACAGCAGAGTGCGAGATAAACGCGGGGAGGATATGGAGACGCCCACAGTGGCTGGGAAAGAGAGGGAGCGTGAAGCGCACGTGCGGGAGGGAGGGAGAAGCACAAATGGAAATGGGGCGGCAGACTGATGGAGAGAGATGGAGAAATGAGACACGTGCAGAGTGATGAGCGTACGAGGGGAGAGAGAGCGAGGGGAGAGAGAGCGAAGGGAGAGAGAGCGAGAGAGTGGCGCAAAGGAAATGGTCGTGTGCGGAAAGCCAACTCAGAGAGGAACATAAACACGGGAGTTACTTTTAACTAAACATCAAATATACGCACTCACGGATTAGTGCGCATTGCTAGCCTACAAAAGACAAAGATCCCCCTATAGCCTTGACAGACTTGTAAGGACAAGTGCTGCAAGCTAGCAGTGCCGGCCTTAACAGGCTCCCGCTCACAGTATCTGCCCCAACAGTCTGCTGAAGGCTATGTGGGGGATCTTGTCTTTGTGTGTGGGGGTGTGTGGGTGTGGGGCACGTGTGCCGTGCCGGACTTCATAGGTGCTCGCTCACCGGACTTGCCCGAAAAGTCTGTAAGAGACTATACGGGGGGACTTTGTCTTTACCTTTGTGAGGCGTGAGCTCACGGGGGTGGCTCTTTAATTACACACGTTCACGCTTGGGGAGGGCAGCTCACACCCCCCCACCCTCCACCCCGCCCCCCACCCTCTCCCTCCACCCGCCCCCCACCATCCCCCTCCACCCACCCCCCACCCTCTTCCTCCACCCGCCCCCCACCCTCCCCCTCCACCCCGCCCCCCACGCTCTCCACATAAGAAATGAAGCTGCCATCCCGAACGACGCTCACGCGTCAAAATGTGGAAATATTTTGTATTTATCTGCATTCATTATTTATTTCCCACATTCATTTTTATAGCCTTTTCATTACATTGCATCTCTCCTGTTTGTGTTATATAACAATCACATTTTCGTTTTATTTATTTGCTTCTCATATTTCAGTGGGTGACGCTTTGCTTTTGCTCTATGAATGAGAGAGGAACTCGCAATGGCGGATGGTCCCAGACAGCTGAGTGGGTGGGTGAGTGAGTGAGTGGGTGAGTGAGATGGTGAGTGAGGGGTGGGTGAGTGAGTGGGTGGCACGGTGAGTGAGATGGTGAGTGAGGTAGTGAGAGAGCGGGTGAGAGTATGGGTGTGCGGATGAGTGAGATAGTGGGTGAGTGAGTGAGGGGGTGGGTGAGTCAAAGAGTGAGAGAGTAGGTGAGTGAGGGGTGGGTGAGTGAGTGAGAGGATGGGTTGGTGAGTGAAAGAGTAGGTGGATCAGTGAATGAGTGAGATAGTGGGTGGGCGAGCGAGTGTGACTGAGTGAGTGGTGTGAGAGTGAACGCGTGGGTTACCCAGTGGTGTGCGTCTAAGAGAGTGTGGTGAGCGTACAACATCTGGCAAGGTAAGCATATAACAGCTTGCAAACTTTGGTCGTCTCAAATCTCGCCGCAGTAGTGAAATATTAACTACCTCGCCTGGTATACAGGAAGTCGTGGGTTCGATCCCGACCCTGACGCCTGCTGCTGCTGCTGTATGTTTGGGGTCTGCGTGTCTCTCTCATCATCATCATCATCACGGTGGCTAGGAGATGTTAACTACCTCGCCTGGTATGCAGGACGTCGTGGGTTCGATCCCGACCCTGACTATGCCTGCTGCTGCTGTATGTTTGGGGTCTGCGTGTTCTCCCCGTGGTCGCGTGGATTCTTCTCCCGGCCCTCCGGTCTATTCACTTCACGTTTAGAAACATGCGTTAAGTAAGAGTACTCGACTGCTATAAATGTCCCCATGATGAGCCACTTCATTGGGATATCATTCGTGGCCAGGTCGCTTCTGAAAAAAGATCTAAATAGCTCAGTGGTCCTTACCTGGTAAAATAAACACAATACTTTAAAATTTACAAGACTCGCCGGGCTGTGTGATTGTTCCTGCTTAGCTTTCGATATCCGATGAGACCTGGCGCGTTCAGAACAATTTGGTCACGAGGCAGAGTGATACACATTCTCGATCTCTCTCACCCATCACTCCCCTCTAGCCATGCAATCTCATCATCCTCCTCCTGCTGCTGCTCCCTGCATCCTCTGTCCCTCCCCGCGCCTCTACCCAGGTCGGTACTTATGAGGTCCCGCAGCTGGGAGAGCGTCGTTGACAGGAGTGAAAGGAGTGAAATATTCCCGCGGAGATAAGCGCGGTAATTCCATCTCGGACAGGGAGCCGAGTCCTCCAATCACACGGTGCACACACACGCGCACGCGCACGCACACGCGCGCACACACGCACACATACGCGCACGCACGCACGCGAGCACACAACAGCAGCCACCATTCGCTACGAAGTGACGGTGGCGTCACCACAGCGCTTGTGCCAGGCTAGGTACACTTTGAGGCCGTCACAAAGTGCGAGGAGGCTCGCTGCTCTTAGGAGGTCACGGGACGGACCCAGGTGCCAGGGGTTGACTGACTGAGATGACTGCCAGATAGTTCCACTTTTTTATCCACCCGGCGCTCCGCTCGTTGTTGTGAGCATCCGTGCCTCACCCTCCGTTGTTGTTGGAGGGCAACTGCCTTCAACTGCTCAGCAACGTCCTTCACGAGCCTCCTCCACAGAGGCCGATCTTGACATCGCTGGTACCGGTCATCGGAAAGTCCACTCAGCTTCACATCCCTCGTCGTCGCATCAGCCCATCTCTTTTCTAGCCCGTGCAGCGCTTGTTTAGCAACCGCTATCCGGCCAAACGGAAGCTGCTTGGGCATGCAGTTGCTGGGCATGCGGGCTACACGACCCAGCCAACGCAGCTTCGCTTGCCGGAGGAGCTCACTGATGGGACTGTGTCCACAGATCTTTCAAAGATCTCTGAGCTCCTCACACAATCCGATCTGATTAATCCCAGAATGGATCGTAGGCAGGCTAGCCTGAACGTTTATAACCAGCGCCGATGTTCCTTTCGAGGGCTCCACGTTTCGCAAGCGTAGAGAAGGGACGGCGTGACTGTGGATGAGAAGACCCGAAGCTTCGTGTAGAGCGACAGACCAAGTAGCTTCCACACAACGTTGCGTAGCCGAAGAAAAGATAATGCCGCCCGGCTGATTGGGAGTGAGACCCTCTGCTGCCAATGCGGACGAGATAGGCGACGGAACGGCAGCCAAATGAGTGAACGCGTCCCAGAGCAAGACGGCCTTAGAGATGGAGTGATGGAATCGGCCAATGTGCAGCCGAGATACGGATAGGAGCAGCAGCACTGACTCTAGCCAACTTGCTGTACTGCCACCTCTGAGTCGGCTCAACCCAACAGAGGGGTTTGAGGTCTCACTTCTCCGCGTGATCCACCAACCCTTGCCTCCGCAGCACCGCAGGTGCAGTGTCGCTTGCTTCAACAAAGCAGAGCTGTGGCGCGGTGGTTAGGGCACAGAGCTCACAAGCAACCCGACCAGCGCGGTGAAGTATGGTCAAACAACCCCGACGACCGACGCAGTATGGGACACGTGGATGCATTCATCCACTAGGGAGGTGGAACTTGACCGCGGGGTTGAGGTTCTTCTATCTTCATGGGCTAGCCCCTGCCTCTCTTTCCCCTCTCATGTCAACGTCTTCCCCTCCTCGGAGTGATCCGATCTTCTTCGCTCTAGCTTTGCTCTCCACCAAAATAATTGGAAATAAATCGATTGGTGGGACTAGCGTTCACATGTGCACTCTCGCCGCTACACATCCGACATCGAATCAATCTTATTCAAATCTGATATGAAGGCCCATGTATTTGTCGAGGCATACGCTGAAAAAAACCCATTTATGTTATGGTCCAACTGGCTCGTAACTTTTTGGCCACTTCACCGCCCCTCCTGTGAAGGGTATCCTAAACTCGGGGAAATGTTGAGACCGTGGTCTGGTATTTATTGATTTTATTTATTTAAATAAGTTTGCTCTGTGATGGTCATTTTATTGTAATGTGCATTTTTTCTCCGGATATTCACGTGTTCATCTTTTTGTGTTTTGATTTGCTAAGTAGTGGGGTTTTGTTTTTGTATTATCTGCGTAAGGGACTGTCTAATTAATGTGCAGCCGTTGTGAGATGCAATTGCATGAATGACACTCTATAAAATGAAAGTATTATTATATTATGGAGTGGAGACCTTCCACTGAAACTCTGGCCGTCGAATGTCTGAACGTTGATCAGTGCAACTCCTCCTGGGGGGTTTTAAATTGACAATATTTCCCGAAGCGGGACATCATCATCATCATCAACATCGTCATCAGCAGCATCATCAGCAGTCATGGTCTATCTACCGCTGTATGAAGGCCTCCCCGTCGCTATCGCCGTCCCCAACAGCCCAGAGCTCGCATCTCCACTCCGTCTCGCTCCCTCCTCCCCGCACGCGCCAGCCGATGGAGGCGTTTTCATGAAATGTAAAAATAATGATGATGATTGTGATGATGATTGTGTTGGTTGCGAAAGATTGGGCACAGCTGGATTCAGGAACAAACAAGCGCAGAGTCCTCCCCCTCCGCCCCCGCTGCTGCTGTTGCGACATGCCGAGTGGCAGAGGCAGACTCAGCGCGCCGTGTCCCCTCTCCCACACTCTCCTTCTCTGTCAATCCTCGCTCTCTCTCTCGCTCTCTCTGTGCGCTTCTGTCCATGCCCAATCGTGGAGTTCTCGCCCAGCGCTCTCCCCCTGCTCCTCTCCGCTTTAAGCCGCCTTCTCTATCACCCCACACTCTCACCTACTCCATCCTGCACCCCTCTTCATTTCTCCTCCCGTCTCAATCGCTCGCTCGTAGCGGTGCGCGTGCGCTCTCCTTATCTCCATCGCTCCCTCATTCCACTTCACGAGGTTTGTCAAAACCGCAAAACACCGCCCACTTTAACTCGCCGTGCAACACGGGACCCTTCATTCATACTCGTCCTCATCATTACCATTGCCACCACCACCATCGTCAATGTCACGATCGTCGTCATTGCCACCACCACCATCATCATCACCGTCATCATCATCATTGCCACCACCACCATCATCATCGTCATCATCATTGCCACCATCATCATCATCATCGTCGTCGCCATCATCGTCGTCATTCATTATCATAATCACAGCCTGGAGCCTGTGGGTGGATCTCGGCACAACTCCCTTCTCTCCCCGCGAGAGTCTCCAATCAGGTCGCGTGACACGTAGATAACCACCACCACCGCCTGCATCATCACCACCACCACCACCGCCTGCACCACCACCACCACCACCGCCTGCATCACCACCACCGCCACCGCCTCCACCGCCACCGCCACCACCTCCTCCACCACCGCCTGCACCACCACCACCTCCACCTCCTTCATCACCACGACCTCCACCAGCGCCTCCACCGCCACCGCCACCGTCACCGTCACCGCCACCACCTCCACCACCTCCACCTCCACCACCGCCTGCAGCACCGCTACCGCCACCGCCGCCATCACCACCACCTCCACCACCACCACCGCTACGACCGCCACCACCACCACCGCCACCACCACCGCCACCACCACCGCCACCACCACCGCCACCACCACCGCCACCACCGCGGCTGCAGCTGCTGCCTGTCCACTGCGCACGCCTCTGCCTGCAGGCCTCTCACCGGGAGCCCGATCCGATCGGCCGGCCGCTTTGTCGCCGGCTTCAACGAGGAGGCAGCAGTCGCCCCGCTCGCGATTCACAGCCGAGTCTCCCAGCGCTCGCGTGACCATCGCTTCTATGGCGCCGCGGTGGCTCTGAGATGTTAGCGACCTCACCTGGCATGCAGGGAGGTCGTGGATGAGACCCCGACCCTGCTGCCTGCTGCTGTATATTTGGAGTTTGTGTGCGTGTCTCTCTCTCTCTCCCCGTGGTCGCGTGGATTTTTCTCCGGTTCCGAGTTTTCGGTCGCGAAAATATTTCAGGCGATGCACCACCTCGTTGAGCTATATAGTTCAGTGAGCCTTACCTGGTAAAATAAAAATAAAAGTTTAGTATAAGAGTTTAGTTTAGTTTATCTCTTTTATCAGCCTGGTTTGTACCCGGATGGAGATACGGCCTGGCAATGCCCAGGTGCTGCAGCTTCGGGCTGCGAGGTGTGGCCAGGGAGATGGCAGTATGGCAGTGGAGATTCTTAAATCCATCTGTGTAGATGTTTTGAGTGTCACTCCCCTCGTGTGCAGCAGCAGCGCGGCTGCTGGGGTTTCCCCCCCCCCACACACCTCACGAAACTAAACTCTCACCGCTCGTGGCTTGCGCGGCCACACTCCTCAGCGCGGCAGCAGCCCCCCTGCTTCGATGTATTTAGGATATTGAGTCAGCCCGTCATCCAATCCTTCCCGAGTCAACAATACAACATGTACCAGTGTGGTGGGGGCAGCCAACAGTCGTAGTTGCTCGATGGATCGACTCGCCCCCTGTCTTATGAACGTTGAATTTCCACTACTGACTGAGGGCTGCAGGCAGTGAATTAGCACCAGGGCATCATCCTCCTCCTATTCAATATTGTGCAAGATCAAGGTTCCAATACGCGGCCACGACACCTCGCCAATGGATTATATAGTCTCCCTTCCTTCTGCCTTGACGGTTACCATATTAGTAGTGGTAGCTTATTATTATTCGCGTTGTTGTTGTTGTGTGCGGCGCGTGTGTTGCAGGCAATGGCGTGGGTCGGTCGCGGCTGACGACGGACAGAATGTCGCTGTCGCTGGCTAATGAAGTGTCGTATGACGCTGCGAAGCCGCCAGAGTACAACGCCTTATTACACTCCACCCTCGCCTCTCCATCCTCGCCTCTCCATCGCTCTCCCGTCGCTCTCCCATCGGCCGCTCTCCCTCCCTCCCCGCCCGCTCGCTGTGTGTTTAGATCCCCACACGGCCCCTGTGCCCACACTCACACCAACTCACACCAACTCACATCTCTCTCTCGCCGCACCTCGTCGGCCCAACTCTCTGCAGGGATGAGTGGTTCCAATGGCCGCTCCCGTCGCGAGTCTCCCGGGCGATGACTTTCTCTCTCTCTCACTTTATCCTGCTCCCCACCACCACCACTCCTACGACTGTGTGTCTCTCTCTCACTTTCTCCCCACCACCACCACTCCTACGAATGTCTCTCTCTCTCTCTGACACCGTGCGGAGCGGCCACACCTAGTGGTCGCTCCTGCTATGCCAGGTGAGCGGATGGAGGCCTGGGCTCAGGTGAGAGCCTGAGCCTGGCCTAGAGAGAGGTGAACGGGGGAGAAACGCGCCGTCATCGTGGCGTTTACTGCCTGCTCTTAGTATATATAACATCACTTTTACGACTGTTTGTCGGGTTTCTTTCTGTCATTGTTTGTGTTGCTGCTGCGCTGCTGCCATGCGAGTGCCATGGCTCAGCCCAGCAGCACGGAGGCCCTTACAGACAAGCATGGCTTCCGTTGCTTCCCACCGTCGAGGACGACGCCTGAGGACGTCGCTGCCGCGGTGGCAGTGCACACCGGGCTGGCAGCTGTCCGTGTGGTGCAACGAGAGAACCGTGGCTACGTGGTGTACGTGGCCACGGTGGAGGCGGCGGCGCGCGTGGTGGAGAGGGGCCTCAGCGTCGGGGGGGAGGGGGGGCTGCTCGTGCAGTGCACCCCTCTCACAGCGCCGACGGTGCGAGTCACCATCACAGGCGCCCCGCCGTTCATGACCAACGCGGAGCTGGTGGGAGACCTGCAGCGCGACGGCATGGTGGCCTCCAGCATTGTTCTGCTGCCCATGCGGTCGCGGAACCCTGCCATGAGACGCATCATGTCGGGGCAAAGGCAGGTCCTCCTAACATTAAAAGGTGGACGCACCGAGCTGGTCGTGGCCATCAAGCGCACCACTGGAGGCCGCGTCCACACGGTGTACCTGGCGACAATCGCGCCACGCTGCTACGGGTGTGGCGGCGTGGGACACCTGAGGAGAAACTGCTCGGCCAGGACCAAGGAGGGTGTGGCGGGGTCTGGTGGAGCAGTGAGGGGGGAGACACCGCCGACGCTGCAGCGGAAACAGCAGCGGTGGAGACGGAGGGGGAGGCGATGGAGGCCACTGGCGACGCGAACCCGGCGGACGCGATCAAGCTGAGAACGCGATTGCTGAACCCGGCCTCACCCCCCCCGGCGACGGGAGGAGAAGGACTGCCGACCGCCGACCACCGCCGGCGCTGTGCTGAGCAGCGCTGTAGCCCCCCCCTCGCTCGCCCCGACAGGTGACGGGGAGGGGAGCGCCGAGCCCGAGGTGACTGGGGAGGGGGAGGCCACGGAGCCCGACGGCGATCCCATCCCGACACAGCGGGGAGAGGAGACGGCGACTGCCGACGGCGCCATCGCTGGGTGGGCCGACAACGATGAAAACTGTGTGCCGAGCTGTGCTGTGGCTCTGAGGAGCGACCTTCCGGCCGTCACGAGGTGGGGCGACAAACCCAAGGGCTGGAGGAAGGTAAACAGACTTGGAACCGAGCCTGGTGAGGTTCCGGCTCCGGGAGGGTCGGTGGATGCGACAAGGTGGGCCGGCGCCGGCGCCGCCGCAAGGCTTGAGGGTGAGGATTCTGAGGAGGATTGGGACAAGGCAGAGTACCCCCAAAAGCTCAGAGGTTGGAGGAATGAGGCTAGGCCGGGGGAGTGCACGCCCAGAGGCCTCCTCTTGTGGTGGAGGAAGGCAGACAGGGGGAAAAAGGGGAATGTGGCGAGAGAGCTAACAAAAACTTTCCCCGATAGGCGCTCCGTTGTGGATGTGGTTTTGGACGTAAGATGGGACCTATATAGGTATGGGTACGGCGAGCGGGAGATCGAGCGGATAATGGATTTAATAGACAAATCAGAGCTGTTCCCCGCCAGTTTCGACGACGAGGGAAAAGAAGACGAGAGGATGGCCTGGGTGAGGGAGGTCAAGGAGAGAGAGGCCATGATGGCCAGCGGCGACGCGCAGGTGAAGGCGGCAACCGAGGGAGCGAAACAGCCAGACCCGGCCTCGCCTGTTTCGTCGTCGCAGGGGAGCGGGGTGAGCGTCGTCAAAGGTGGCGATTCAAAGAGACGGATGGAGAGGCCGACGAACTGGCCTCCGTTGCCGAAGATGGAGTGCTCTCCCGAGTATCTCCTCGGTTTCTTGAAGTGGTCGTACGGGAGGCGAAACATCCACGTGCAGGACAGCTTCCCCCCAATAGACAGAACTTTATGAGAACGGCCCGGCGTGTGGTCCAGGACCCGAGTACGTTCGGGTACAGTCGCCAGGAACTTTTCCGGGTTAAAGCCTTGATGAGCAAGGTCCGAAAACAGCCACCATCCCCCCCCCATCACCCCCTTCTCCCCCGAGGCGTTGAAGAGGACACCACTACCGCCGCCGCCAGCCGGGGAGGAGGGTGAGGAGGTGGGAGCGGAAGAGCTGCTCTGCTAGGCAAAGGGGTGTGAGAGCCCGGATGACGAGCACACCGGACACTGGATTTGAGCGGTGGCAATGTGGTGTGTGATGACGATGATTGTTTGTTGCCATAAAGGCAGGTACACTGAATGCTTCGGAAAGCACACCGGACACTGGCTGCGGGGCGGTGGCGATGTGGTGCGGAATGATGTTGTACGATCATTGTTGCCATAAAGGCAGGTATACTGAATGAACTGGAATACTCCAGCGCAATTTGCGCTGGTGAAATAAAATTATAAAAGTCAAAAAAGTCTCTCTCTCTCATTTTCTCCTCCCCACCACCACCACTCCTACGACTGTCTCTCTCTCACTTTCTCATTTTCTCCTCCCCACCACCACCACCACCACTCCTACGACTGTGTGTGTCTCTCTCTCACTTTCTCCCCACCACCACCACTCCTACGACTGCCTCTCTCTCTCACTTTCTCCTCCCCACCACCACCACTCCTACGACTGTGTTTGTCTCTGTCTCTCTCCTCTCCATCTTCTTCCTCCCTGCTTCGATCGCCCGAGCCCACCCCGTGTCTGTTGAGCGCGCAGGTGGAGCAGCCAACGATGGTGCAGCTGTCGACTCGATTGCCATGCGATGACCATTGACTCTGGGTGGCAGGGCGGGGTCGGAAAGTGCTGCCCGTGCCTCCGCCACTCCATAGCTGCGTGTGAATCAGAGGTCACAGGTAACTCTGTGATAACCACTTCCGCGGGTTCCATTCTCTTAACAAGTGGTGGGGGGCGTGTCGCGCCGCTCTGCGAGGTTCCTGCACGGATCCGGGACGACGCGACTCGCACCGTACAGTCTGGATGACCTTGGTAAGGCATTACAATCACAAGTTTAACATTCTTTCGCAATAACGTTGGGTGTCTTTTGGTTAGATCGCGTAAATGTCAAAATGTGTCACTCATCCACCACCAGCACCTGACAAGAGGCCAATTAGTAAGGTGTGTCACGTGTGCTGACGTAGTAACTCATTGGCGCGTCCTATTTACGCGACAAACCTTACGAATGGCCTCTGTCGGGTGGCGGTGGACTAACGACACATCTAGATTGCACGCGATCTAACCCAAAACAAACTTTACTCTGAATAATATTGGTGGAGAACGCCTACGTGTTAAACTGATTATTCTGGAACATTCATAGTACGCAGAGAACACGTGACCATCAAAGTGCGTGATAAGAACAAGGCCACTGGCGCCGTTCCCATTGTAAAGCACGACCCGGACACTTTCCGAGCCAGCCGCTCTGAGTTGCAGATCATTGTGCCGTCATCCCAACCATATATAATGGGTACCACTGAGGGTGGCATGTGCTACGAAGGGTACCCCGGTAAAACTCAATCTCGCGACCACAACGATCTACGATAGCAAGCTGACTGTGGTAGCGTTGTTTGAGAAGGGTGTTGTCAAAGAAGGATGTGTTCGTGGCATGCTTGGTAGAGATGCGTCGTCTGGATTGTGATGTGAGATGTGCACGGAGTCAGCGTGTCGACGACTCAGTGGTGGACACTCAGCTGTCCGCCCGTGGTGGACACTGCCCATGGTGGACACGGCTCATGGTGGACACTGATCATGGTGGACACTGCTCATGGTGGACACTGATCAAGGTGAACACTTCCCCTGGTGGACACTGATCATGGTGGACACTGTCCATGGTGGACACTACCCATGGTGGACACGGCTCATGGTGGACACTGATCATGGTGGACACTGACCCTGGTGGACACTGATCAAGGTGAACACTGCCCCTGGTGGACACTGATCAAGGTGGACACTGATAATGGTGGACACTGATCATGGTGGACACTGCCCCTGGTGGACACTGATCATGGTGGACACTGCCCCTGGTGGACACTGATCAAGGTGGACACTGCCCCTGGTGGACACTGATCATGGTGGACACTGCCCGTGGTGGACACTGATCATGGTGGACACTGATCATGGTGGACACTGTCCAAGATGGACACTGATCATGGTGGACACTGATCATGATGGACACTGCCCCTGGTGGATACTGATCAAGGTGGACACTGCTCATGGTGGACACTGCCCCTGGTGGACACTGATCAAGGTGGACACTGCTCATGGTGGACACTGCTCATAGTGGACATTGATCAAGGTGGACACTGCTCATAGTGGACACTGATCAAGGTGGACACTGCCCCTGGTGGACACTGATCATGGTGGACACTACCCATGGTGGACATTGATCAAGGTGGACACTGATCATGGTGGACACTGCTCATGGTGGACACTGATTAAGGTGGACACTGCCCCTGGTGGACACTGATCATGGTGGACACTACCCATGGTGGACACTGATCAAGGTGGACACTGATCATGGTGGACACTGCTCATGGTGGACACTGATTAAGGTGGACACTGATCATGGTGGACACTGCTCATGGTGGACACTGATCAAGGTGGACACTGATCATGGTGGACACTGCTCATGGTGGACACTGATTAAGGTGGACACTGATCATGGTGGACACTGCTCATGGTGGACACTGATCAAGGTGGACACTGATCATGGTGGACACTGCTCATGGTGGACACTGATTAAGGTGGACACTGATCAAGGTGGACACTGATCAAGGTGGACACTGATCATGGTGGACACTACCCATGGTGGACACTGCCCGTGGTGGACACTGATCAAGGTGGACACTGATCAAGGTGGACACTGATCATGGTGGACACTACCCATGGTGGACACTGCCCGTGGTGGACACTGATCAAGGTGGACACCGATCAAGGTGGACACTGATCAAGGTGGACACTGCTCATGGTGGACACGTTTTAGTATGTCTCCCCATGTGGTACCGACCACCCCCGTGGCTCATGGCGATGAGCGTCTGATTACCCGCAAAAATAAAAATCAGCCCTTCCAGTTTACATACTTTACAGATGCCAAGCAATCTGCACCAATTATTTTAACATTTCAGTTTTATTCACGCGCAATTTAGCATTTACTGTTCAATTGCGAAGAAAGATTGAATTGCGAAGAGCGATTTAACAAACTGCACGCGGCGAGACGCCACGCGAGTGGGACAGGGAGACTTGGGGTAGGGGGAGCTGGGGCAGGGGGAGCTGGGGTAGGGGGACCTGGGGCAGGGGGACCTGGGGTAGGGGGACCTGGGATAGGGGGACCTGGGGCAGGGGGAGCTGGGGTAGGGGGACCTGGGACAGGGGGACCTGGGGTAGGGGGAGCTGGGGTAGGGGGACCTGGGGCAGGGGGAGCTGGGGTAGGGGGACCTGGGACAGGGGGACCTGAGGCAGGGGGACCTGGGGTAGGGGGAGCTGGGGTAGGGGGACCTGGGGCAGGGGGACCTGGGACAGGGGGACCTGGGACAGGGGGACCTGGGGTAGGGGGAGCTGGGGTAGGGGGACCTGGGGCAGGGGGACCTGGGGCAGGGGGACCTGGGACAAGGGGACCTGGGGTAGGGGGACCTGGGGTAGGGGGACCTGGGACAGGGGGACCTGGGGTGGGGGGACCTGGGGTAGGGGGACCTGGGGTAGGGGGACCTGGGGTAGGGGGAGCTGGGGTAGGGGGACCTGGGGCAGGGGGACCTGGGGTAGGGGGAGCTGGGGTAGGGGGACCTTGGGCAGGGAGACTTGGGGTAGGGAAATCTGATTAAGGGAGACATGGGGGAGGGAGTCGTGGTCACGGTGTCCATTGCCTGCAGACATCGGCAGAAGGAGCGCGCTTGGTGGAGAGTGAGACGAGAGAGGGGGAGAGGTAGGCACGGCGTGGTTGGATTGTTCCAGGTCTCCCTTGAACGAGAGACGTCTCGTCCTCACGGTGCTCTTATCGCCGTGAGTGTCACCCCGGGTGCATCGCGGCCACTGTCAGCCAGGCGACGTCGACTGGCAGCGCCTTCCCGCTTCTCAGTGCGGCCTCATCGTGCCCGCACGCGGCCTCGCCCCAGCCTGGACCACCCGGGGCGGACTCCCGCAGCCTCCTCGAGCGTGGAACCCCGAGGCCACTGTCAGCCGTGACACCCGCGAGGAATGGGAATGTGCCACGGGGCCCTCGCTGCACGTGCGCGAGGCCGTTCGCTCGCTCGCTCGGCGCGCGGTCGCAGGCCCTCAATTCAAATCGTCCTCCCCGCATCCCACTGCCCTTCTCTCGCAGCAACCCATCAATCCCGATCCTCCCTCAACGTGTCTCTTGCCGTGTCCTCCTTTCCGTTCTCAATTACCCCCGAGCTCTTTCCCTCCCTCCCTCCCTCTCACCCCCGTCCCTTCCCTCTCCCGCAACGTCGCTAAATCTGCCTCCTCCTCCTCCCTTCCCCAAAACCTCCCACGCACATCCTCCGAACTCAATTTCCCCGCCTTGCCGCGTCTTCGCCTCTCCATCTCCTGGCCTCATCCCGCGACTCTCTCTCGCGTTCCCTTTTCACGCCCGCCAGTCCCATCCCAAGCTCGTCTCGCCGTCTCTCCGCCGCTGTATTTCTTGCCGGCCTGACCCCCGTCACCCGTCGCTTGCGGGGTCACACAAAATGCTGGGATGTTCACTTCGGCGCAAATAAAATCTCATTTTAACAAAAAAAATCCGCTGACAATGCCGACTCGCAAGACAGGCGTCATGGCGCAGCTACGCGCGGAGCAGACACGCGAACACACAGACACGCACACACAGACACGCACAGACACGCAGACACGCACACACAGACACGCACACACAGACACGCACGGACACACAGACACGCATGGATACACAGACACGCACACACAGACACGCATGGATACACAGACACTCACACAGACACGCATGGATGCACAGACACGCACACACAGACACGCACAGACACGCAGACACGCACACACAGACACGCATGGATACACAGACACGCACACACAGACACGCATGGATACACAGACACTCACACACAGACACGCATGGATAGACAGACACGCACACACAGACACGCACGGACACACAGACACGTACACACAGACAAGCATGGATACACAGACACGCACACACAGACACGCACAGACACACAGACACGCACACACAGACACGCATGGATACACAGACACGCACACACAGACACGCACGGACACACAGACACGCACACACAGACACGCATGGATACACAGACACGCATGGATACACAGACACGCACACACAGACACGCACACACAGACACGCATGGACATACAGACACGCACACAGGCGCACACACACACGCATAGACACGCAGGCACACACACGCATAGACACACAGACACGCACACACACGCATAGACACACATACACGCACACACACGCATAGACACACAGACACGCACATGGGGGCACACAAAACAAATACCAAGACCCCCGTGTAGCCTTAACAGACTGTAGGGGCAAGTGCTGTTAGCGAGCACCCATGAAGGCCGGCACGGCACACGAGGGGGTGGGTGGCCAGCACCACGCCCGGCCGCCTTTGTCTCCCCAGTGGCGATGTTTACACACCGCACCAGGTACTCGTTTGAGGCTGGGTCGACCTAGGGGAGGCCCAGGACCGGTTCAAATAATCGTCACTGGTGTTGGCCGTGAGCGGGAATCGAACCCGCGTCGCTGGGTTCGTAGCGCAGAGACACAGACACGCACACAGGCTGACACACGCGCGCCACGGAGTGTGCATGTGACGCGACTGTGATGGGCGGGTGTGTGTGATGGGTCTGCGTGATGGGTCTGCGTGATGGGTGTGTGTGTGTGATGAGTGTGTGATGAGTGTGTGATGTGTGTGTGTGTGTGATGAGTGTCTGTGTGATGGGTCTGCGTGATGGGTCTGCGTGATGTGTGTGTGTGTGTGGTGTGTGTGTGATGAGTGTGTGATGAGTGTGTGATGAGTGTCTGTGTGATGGGTCTGTGTGATGGGTCTGCGTGATGGGTGTGTGTGTGATGGGTGTGTGTGTGATGAGTGTGTGTGTGATGGGTCTGTGTGATGGGTCTGTGTGATGGGTGTGTGATGTGTGTGTGTGTGATGGGTGTGTGTGTGTGATGTGTGTGTGTTATGGGTGTGTGTGTGTTATGGGTGTGTGTGTGTGATGGGTGTGTGTATGTGATGGGTGTGTATGTGATGGGTGTGTGTGTCTGTGATGTGTGTGTGTGTGATGAGTGTGTGTGTGTGATGGGTGTGTGTGTGTGATGAGTGTGTGTGTGTGTGATGGGTGTGTGTGTGATGAGTGTGTGTGATGGGGGTGTGTGTGTGTGTGATGGGTGTGTGTGTGTGATGGGTGTGTGTGTGTGATGAGTGTGTGTGTGTGATGGGTGTGTGTGATGGGTGTGTGTGTGTGATGAGTGTGTATGTGTGATGGGTGTGTGTGTGATGGGTGTGTGTGTGATGGGTGTGTGTGTGTGTGTGATGAGTGTGTGGGTGATGGGTGTGTGTGTGATGGGTGTGTGTGTGTGATGGGTGTGTGTGTGATGGGTGTGTGTGTGTGATGGGTGTGTGATGGGTGTGTGTGTGATGGGTGTGTGTGTGATGGGTGTGTGTGTGTGTGATGGGTGTGTGTGTGTGATGGGTGTGTGTGTGTGTGATGGGTGTGTGTGTGTGTGTGATGGGTGTGTGTGTGTGTGATGAGTGTGTGGGTGATGAGCGTGTTGGGGGGAGAAGGGGGCGGTGGCGTATTTGTTAGCGTGCTGCGCTACGAATCCGGCGACCCGAGTTCGATTCCCGCACACAGTTAACACCAGTGACAATTATCTGAACAGGCCCTGGGCCTCCCCTAAGGTCGACTTAACCACTCGGGATACAAAAGCGGCCGGGCGTGGTGCTGGCCAACCACTCCGTCGAGTCCCGTGCCGGCCTTCGTAGGTGCTCGCTAGCGGCTCCAACAGGCTGTGTTTGTGATCGGTATGTGACGCGTATGTGATTAAAGGGTGCGAGTGTGCGATGGGGGTGGGATGAGGAGAGTGTGTGTGATTGGTGTGTAGCGAATGTGTGATGGGGAAGGTTGTGTGTGTGATCGGCGTGTGATCGGGACGTGTGGGTAATGAAGCAGTGTGTGTAATTGGTGTTTACGAGACATTGTGGTGTCTGTGGGTGTGTGCTTGTGTGTGTGCTTGTGTGCTTGTGTGTGTGTGCTTGTGTGTGTGTGCTTGTGTGCGTGTCTGTGTGCGCGTGGAGAGCTGTCGGGTCGCGGTTAGCGCGCTGCGCTGCGAACCCGGCCACCCGAATTTGGATTCCCGTTCACGGCCAACAACAGTGACGATTGTCCAAACCGCTCCTGGGCTTCCCCTAGGCCGACTCAGCCTCAAATGAGTACTTGGTGCGGTTTGTAGCAAACATCGCCACTGGGGAGACAAAGGCGGCCGGGCGTGGCACTGCCCATCCACCCCCTCGTGTACCGTTCCGGCCTTCATAGGTGCTCGCTAACTGCATTGACAGTCCGTTCGGGCTGCACGGGGGAATCTCTGTCTTTGTATTGTTTGCATGTGTGCCAGGGGTGTGCCAGGGGTGTGTCTGTGTGTGGTTGGTGTATATGCGACACAGGGATGTATGTGTGTGGCTGTGTTCCGCTCTCCTCGCACACACAAAGACAAAGATCGCCCGTATAGCCTCAGCAGACTGTTGGGGAAAGTGCTGTTAGCGAGCACCTATCAAGACCGGAGCGGCACACGAGGCGCTGAGTGGCCAGCACCACGCCCGGCCGCCTTTGTCTCCTTAGTGGCGATGTGTACACATCACTCCTTTGGGGCTGAGTAGACCTAGGGGAGGCCCCGGGCCAGTTTAGATCGGGAATCGAACTCGGGTCGCCGGGTTCGCAGTGTAGCGCACTAACCACGACACTGCCACACACACACATTGGACATTCATTCACTGTGGCAAGAAAGAGAGATAAACGCGTGGCCATCAGGTGCCGCCAGTGATTATATTCCAATTACTCAAATGACCGCACACTCAGCAATCACTCCTCCGCACGTATTTCGCGCGTTGCAATTTTTCTTTCTGGAACGAATTTAAAAGAAAATAACCGCACCTTTAACTTTTTCTTGAATTATTCACAAGTGGCTTTGGCTTTTTTTGTTAGAAGTGCACGGAATGCGGCGATCGAAGCGCCAGGGGGTAGCGATAGCTCCACGGTGGTAGCAGGGGTTGGTGGTTCACGTACTCGGTAAAGTTACGAAGTTAGAAATAAAATACAATTATGGAATCCAGCCGGTCGCCCCCTGGTTAATGTGCGGGCGTATTGGCTGTGTTACGCCACGGCTCAGTGTTGGAAAATCCTCCCGGATGACTCCTCAAATGACACAGCACGATCATCGCCCCCACCCCCACGACCGGCAGGACCCTCCCGACTCACGAAGAGTCTTGGGACCCAGCGAGGCTTTCTTGGGTAAACAAAGTGTAATTAACACGTGTCATATCTATGGGATATGTTTTGCCAATATAAAAAAATGATGAAAAATAAGGAAAGGTTTGTACTCTTTGTGTTAATACAACAGGAGTTGTGTTAAAATGTTCAAACACCAAACAGAAACCTTGTGCAAGGCATCAAGTTTTGCATTAAACACACACATACTGTAATTGTGGTGAACATGCAAACAAAACGATGCTCTGTACTGTTCGTCTTTCGGCGTGCTCTGGTCTAACACTCGTGAGACATGGCCATGCAGAAGGATGTCTGCTATGTAGGCCAATCAGTTACAACGCATCGATTATAATTAATTATGATAATTATCAGAGCCCTGTTAGTTTACATGTTTTGCCAGAAGTAAGTGTGGTTAATGCAGACGTGATGCCTTGCAGAAAATATTGATTTGGTGTTTGAACATCTTAACACAGCTGCTGTTGTATCCACAGGAAGGGAACAACCCTCGTCTTGTTTTCCATCAGTGCAGCGTTGCTGTGGATGTTCAGAACGGTGACATCTAAATCGGCACGTCCCGTCGCTTGTGTAAAACCAACCTCCCTCCAGAAGCAAAGTTCGCATTGCTGGTTCATTTGTTTGCCACGAACGAGCCGCAATGCCTCTCGCTGGCCTCGTCGAGGTGCGTGAACCATCACCACGCGATCCCCCGTGGTCTTCCTCGATCCTGGCTGCGCCATCGGACAAAGACGGCGGCGGTCACCGCATTGCGCGGCGCTTTCAGACGCGCTTCTGCGGCCGTCTGGAACGCCTCTTCCTGCCGATATTCGGAAGCCGCTGGGAGCTGTGACACTTTTAAATCATCATCTAGACTGACGAACTAATTTCTTTAAAACTGCTTTTTGGTGATTTGAATCTTTCGTGACTGCAGTAATCCATACTCTTTGGTTCTTTCGGTAAAGTCACGTGGGTAGAAAATAATAGATCACGACGTTTCGATCGCAACACAAAAAATCGTCATCAGGTGGGACAACCACAGCAGTTTTTTATTGCTGTGGTTGTCCCACCTGTGTTTAGTTTGTTGTCCTGTCCACTGCACCTCCGATTAGCACGGTTGGCCACTAAGTACGGCGCGAAAGAAGTTCAGCATACAGACATAAATACCAGCCCGGTCGTGACATTCCTGACAGAAGGCCCCCTCCTTTGTCAAGTATTGGTGAAGAATGCCGGTCACTCTCGCTCTCTCGCTCTCTCCCTCACCCTCGTGGTGGTGTGCGGGGCATGTCACTGGACGTTGTTTCTCTCGACGTTCCCTTATCCGACCTTTTCACATAACCGCCTGAACGTCTGTGGCGAGCGAATGGGACACGGGACACGGGACACGGGACACGGGACACGGGACACGGGACACGGGACACGGGACACGGGACACGGGACACGGGACACGGGACCCCCCCACCACACCCCCCCTCCCCACCCCACCACACCCCCTCCCCACCCCACTACACCCCATCACCCCACCACACCCCCCTCCCCCCACCACACCCCATCCCCACCACACCCCCCTACCCACACCACCACACCCACCTCCCCCCACCACACCCCCTCCCCACCCCACCACACCCCATCACCCCACTACACCACCCTCCCCCCCACCACACCCCCCCTCCCCACCCCACCACACCCCCCTTCCCCACCACACCCCCCCTCCCCACCCCACCACACCCCCCTTCCCCACCCCACTACACCCCATCACCCCACCACACCCCCCTACCCACACCACCACACCCACCTCCCCCCACCACACCCCCTCCCCACCCCACCACACCCCATCACCCCACCACACCCCACCTCCCCCTCTACACCCCCCACCCCACTACACCCCCTCCTCGCGCAACACCCCCTTCCCCCCACTACACCCCACCTCTCCCCTCCACCCCTCCTTCCCCCCACTAAATGCCCCCCCCCCTTTCCCCACGTGTCGCTCATTCCACCATCAATCACCGTCGCGTAGCAAGGCTGGCAGGGGGCCCACGGAGATTCATTATCACTTCTGTGTGGCATCGGGACGGCGTGCATTCATTAATTATTTACACTTTATATATATGCACACACAATGTCTAATTTGGGATTAGGGGATCATTGTGTGTGGGGGTGAGGTGTTCAAGTACGACCTCGTTCTATTGACGACCAACACACCTCGCACTCTCACCACCAGCCACGGGCTATCCACTGCTGGATTAAGTGCAGCCCCCCCCCCGCCCCCCGTTGTCTCCATCTCTCGCGATTTCATGGCTCCGTCTCCCTCTGCGGCCGTGCTCCCTCTCGCTCCGAGATGCGTCCCGTGGCCCTTTGGCTGCAGCTGCGATCGTCAAGTCGGAGCCATCGTCCATGTCCAGCATCGGCTCCAGTCGAAGCGACGGTGCCACGGACACGCTCGAGGCGGAGCAGTGGCGTGCCTCGGCTGGTGCAGCTGCACCCAGACAGCTGCTGCACCGCCACTGGGTCGTGGTGGTGCAGCTGTACCGCCACTGGGTCGTGGTGGTGCAGCTGCACAGCCACTGGGTCGTGGTGGTGCAGCTGTACCGCCACTGGGTCGTGGTGGTGCAGCTGCACAGCCACTGGGTCGTGGTGGTGCAGCTGTACCGCCACTGGGTCGTGGTGGTGCAGCTGCACAGCCACTGGGTCGTGGTGGTGCAGCTGTACCGCCACTGGGTCGTGGTGGTGCAGCTGCACAGCCACTGGGTCGTGGTGGTGCAGCTGTACCGCCACTGGGTCGTGGTGGTGCAGCTGCACCGCTCACACACCCCGACTGGGTCGTGGAGGTGCAGCGGCTGACGTGACGCTGCGCTAAGAACCCCCCTCCCCCCCCACTGCGACCCGGGTTGGATTCCCGCACGCGGCCACCAGTACCAGTGACGATTATCTGAACCGGTCCCGGGCCCTCCCCTAGGTCGACCCAGCCTCAAATGATTACTTGGCGTGGTGTGTAAACATGGCTACTTGGAAGACAAAGGCGGCCGGGCGTGGTGGTGGCGGCCCACCGACCCCCTCGTGTGCCAAAGTACCGGCCTCCATAGGTGCTGGCTCACAGCACTTGCCCCAGCGGTCTTTTTGGGGCCTACACGGGGGAGCTTTGTCTGTGCGTGAGTTCGCGTTGGGTTCGTCGGTTCGACGACGGCGGCACCCATCTTGGAGTGAGCGCGGCACGTGACATTTAATCACACATCCATCTCATCAGCGAATCAATGGGTGACATCAGGAATCAAATTATGCCAGCAAATGCATTTTAGATATTAATAAGAGGGGGATTTTGTCGTTAAGTTAGAAGGTTAAACATCGGGGTTGGAGTAAAGGTTCGGCTCCTCAATTTTAAATGAAGATTTATCTTTTTTCATATCAATAATTGAATTGCTCGGGCATGCCAAAGCGTAATGTGAGTTTGCAGACATCAATAGCGGCGATTTGAATGTCCGTGATTAATTGGATGGTCCATATCGTGACTCTCCGCTGCCAGATATCCCAGACGCCCGACATACTGACCACACAACACAAAGCAGACAAAGGCAAAGATGCCCCGAAAAGCATTGTGACAGACTGTCGGGGCAAGTGCTATTATGAGCGAGTAGCGCCTATGAAGACCGGCACTGTTGCACACGAGCAGCACCACGAGCGTGTCGCCTCTATGTCCCCAGCGCTGACGATTACACACAGAACCAGTGACTCGTTTAAGATTCATATTCTTGGTTCTTTCGGTAAAGTCACGTAAGCTTGTTGTCGACACAACGGATGCCCGGCACGTGTTCAGACATTCGCGAACTGATGTTGGCCCGTGAGTGGGAATCAATCTCAGGGTTGTTGGTTTGTAGCGAAGTGCTCGGACAGACCTCTGTGCCACATCTGCACGCAACACAAGGCTCCGCCACACGCCAGCACGAAACACACACAAGGATAACGATCCCCCGTGTAGCCTTCGTTGACTTGTGGGGGCAAGTGCTGTTAGCGAGGAGAACCTACGAAGGCCGGCACGGCACACGAGGGGGTGGGAGGCCAGCACCACGCCCGACCGCCTTTGTCTCCCTCCTGGCGATGTTTACCACACACCGCACCAGCTACTCATTTGAGGCTGCTGGATGGAAGCCTCCTCCCACAGTCGTCTTCTCGCACACTCCACTTGGCGCGTGCACACGAGGTGATTCCATAGCTCCATCTCCTTGGCGATCGACCGCAATGATACAAAAACAAGATCCCCCTCCCCGTGTAGCCTTAACAGACTGTTGGGGCAAGTGCTGTTAGGGAGCACCCATTAAGGTCGGCATGGCACACGAGGGGGTGAGTGGCCAACACCACCACGCCCGACCACCTTTGTATCCCTAGTGACGATGTTTACACACCGCTCCAGGCACTCATTTTGAGGCTGAGACGACCTAGGGGAGGCCCAGTACCGGCTCAGATAATCGTCACTGGTGTTGGTAGCCGTGAGCGGGAATCGAACTCGGGTCGCCAGGTTCGTAGCGCTAACCGCGACACACGGACACGCACGGAAGCAAAAGCAGAGCGGATGCCTCACGGATCAGGGACTTCACCGTGCCCGGTAGCGGTAGCGGCGCAGCCCTGCAATTTCTGACTCACGCCACTGTCGGCGGATGGGAGCCTCCACGAGAGTCAGCTCGAGAGAGGGGGGGGGGCCCTCCTCTGTACATACGTACGTCGACCTTCTTTCGCGCCGTACGTGGCTTGGAGTAAGTGGGAGAGGAGCCCGCACGTGACCCCGCAAGGCACGACTCGTGCGCGAGTGAAGAACCTCGCCACGTTGGTCCGCGATTGGCGTCGAAACGGGGCTCACCACGACTGCCTCCACGCGTAGCGCAGCGGCAAACCCCCCTCCCCCTACCCCCCCTCGCCCTACCCCCCCTCGCCCTCCCCCTAGCGCCCCTCCCCCTAGCCCCCCTCGCCCTCCCCCTAGCCCCCTAGACCCCCCTCGCCCTCCCCCTAGCCCCCCTCCCCCTGTGTCGTCGCGTTCGAGACTCCAATTAATTACGGATCGTTGTGAACGCCGCGTGCGGCTGCGGATCCCCGCTTCCCAACAAGAGGGGCGCCGTGCTCATCATGGCACCCGCACGCGGGGCGGCGCGGTGGCGATAGCGGCCACTTGGCGTGAAATCAGAACAACAACAACACAACAACAACACAACAACATGTCCAGAATTTAAATTTGTTTTTTTTAAACAAACATTTTATTTTATTTTACGAGGTAAGGCCCACTGAGCTCTGTATCTCTTCTCAGAAGCGACCTGGCAATCACAAATTATGTAACTGAACGAAGTGGGCTTATCACCATCATCATCACGTGGAATTTTAAAGCAGCCAAATACTCTGAACGCGTGACGTTGATTCTAAGTGTGAAGCGAAAACCCCGATAACCCCGAGACAAACACACACGACCATGGAGAGAGAGCGAGAGACCGAAAACTCCAAATAAACAGCAGGCGCCCGGGTCGGAATCGAACGCACGACCTCCTGTGCACCAGGCGAGGTAGTTAACATCTCTGAGCCACCGTGGCGCCCAATAACGCAGGCGAGCTCGTGTTCACGCTGCCCCCGTGTCAACATCGCCGGGCCAGATTGCGTGCACGCCGAACGAAATGTCACGACCCTAAACCCTGGCCGCGATCCCCTCTCTCTCGCCCCGCGATATCGGGGGTGGGGTCAGAGGGGGGTCAGGGGGCTGTGGGTGGGTGGGTGGGGGAGTGGAGATGAGGAGGCGTAAAACATTTAAGCAACAAACGAGAACGCTTTTTTTCATTATTTATCGCCGTGTTTGCCTCCGAATCCGCTTTAATGAACAATGGGATGAATTAGGAGGTAATCGGAATTTGCGGGTTGGAGGTTTGGGGGGCTGGGGGTGGCTGGGAGGGGGGGGGGCGAAGTGTGGAGACAAAAGGGGGTCCATTAATCTCGCGCCGGTGTGCAGGTGATTACGCGCTCACACTAAACGCGCACGCGCGCGCCTGTGTGCGCGCGCGTGTTTATATATCTAGTATATATCTAGTATATATATAATATATAGAGAGAGAGACAAATGGGGTGGGAGCGCTAAGTGTAGCGGAGCGGTGAGCGCTACGCTGCGCTACGAACGCAGCCCCCCGAGTTCGATTCCCACTCACGGCCACCAACAGCAGTGACGAATATCTGAACCGGTCCCGAGAAGCCCCGAGGTCGACTCAACTGTGCCACCTCGTGCGGTGCGTAAACATCGCCCCCCTTGGGGAGACAAAGGCTGCCGAGCGTGGTGTTGGCCACCCACCCCCTCGCATGCCGTGCCGGCCTTCACAGGTGCTGCTCGCTAACAGCACTTGCCCCATCAGTCTGTGAAGGCTACCCTGGGCACATCATCAGGATGAAGACAAATGTCCAACATGTAGCCCGTTATGCACACACGTGTACACATACACTGCTGACACGCATGTGCACCAACAAGCGTGTCAGCAGATAGACGGTCGCACCAATACAGTCTCGTGGATACACGCACGTGGGTACACACCCAGCCACACGTGTACACATACGGGTCTCGCACACCGCAATACAAAGACAAAGATTTCCCGTACATCCTGAACAGACTGTTGGGGCAAGTGCTGTTAGCGAGTAGCATCTATGAAGGCCGGCACGGCACGCGAGAGGGTGGGTGGCTAGCACCACGCCCGACCGCCTTTGTCTCCCCAGTGGTGATGTTTACACACCGCACCGGGTACTCAATTTGATGATGCGTCGAAATAGGGGAGGCTCAGGACCAGTTCACGTAATCGTCACTGGTGTTGATGGCCGTGAGCGGGAATCAAACTGAGGCCGCTGGGTTCGTAGCGCAGCACTGCGCCATCGCTCCGACGTATGAGTCGCGCGCACACACGCGCACACGCCTGCACACACGTTGCTCGCACACCACACATACACACGTGACTCGCACACCACACACACACACAAGGCTCCGATATCCCGAGGGAAATTTAGTGGCGAGTGCGACGGCCCGTGACCTCCTCCTTGTGCCGTGCGCTCCGGGTGTCGCGATATGGGAGAGGATCGGGGCGCGAGGTGCAATCACAGAAGCCCTGCTGCTGATAATGCGACTCGCGCGCTCAGAGTTCAGCACCCCCCCCCCCACGGCTCTCTTCATTAACGCGCGACAAGAAAAGGCCGCCGCATGGATACCGTGCAGGAGACATTTCCCATGCGGGCCCGGGGAGCGTCAGCGCTGCGTTGCGTTGTCAAAACGCACGCACACCTCGGAGTGCAAAGAGTGCGCCGTGTAAACATCGCCACGAGAGAGACACATGCGACCGGGCGTGGGGCTGGCCACCCAGCCCTCGTGTGCCGTGCCGGCCTCCATAGGTGCTGCTCGCGAACAGCCCTTGCCCCACAGTCTGTTACGACTATACGGGGGATCTTTGTCTTTGTACGTCTGTAGGTTACGGCGCCTCGATCCATCACCGCTCTGCTCTGTCCACGCTGTCTGTCCTCGCGACGATATAATAACAATTGTAGATCCATCATCCCGCTCCGCTTACAACCATCATATAAATAAATAAATAAGATTTTTGTGTGTGTATATATTACGAAGTGTGTGCGTGTGTGTGTGTATGTAAATATACTACACAGCATTCGCACAAGCCCCCATTGTTCGCCATCGCTGCCACCGTGCGCGCGCGCGCGGGCTGCTCGCGCTAATTGCCATTTCGTCGAGTTAATTGGCTGGCGGCTTCACGGCAGAGCTTTAATGGATTGCTGCCCTCCAATCATCACGATCATTATCCTGGCGACAATCATTATCAGCAGCAGCGGCAGCGGCGGCGCTGTCCCGGAGAGGCAGCCGATGAGTCGCTTTGAAGGTGAGGCTCGCCGATGAGTCCACTTGGGGACGATTCCGGTGCACGGTCGTTTCTTTGTGGCACTGCTGCCTCCACGTCACTCAACTCGCGTGGGGGCTTTTTGGGCGGGGGGCTACACGATAACGCAGCCCACGTGTTCAGCTCTCGAGCTGGTGGTGGTCTCGACAAGGCTGTGCCGTTGTCGTGCATGCAACGTGATGGTCACGTGCCATGCACGCACGGCACCTGAGCTCTTCGATTCATCTGGGTTGGAACAGAAAATCGTCAATCGGCCGAGATGAGAAATGTCGGACGTCCCGAAATTGCATTTTTGTCTCCGAGTCCTCCGGTATTTTTCCCCGTCCACGTTTAGCGTCAACATCCACGCGATTGGCCACTTCGTTGAGCTCTCACTCGCGATAGCCGGGTCGCCTCTGAGAAAGAGCTACGTAGCTCGGTGGACCTCAGCTGGAAAATTAAGATTGTTCGCGAGTTACATTTGCGATTATTCCGAAAAAATGTTTCCGCGCTTGTCACGTGACGTCACTTGTCTACTCCTGAAAAATCCGAGACTGATCATTCCTGAGCGGTCCAAAATCGACGAACAATGGTGAGTCCGAAGTTCGTCCCTCGAAAAAACGTGCGTGCAAACATCTTTGGTGTGCTGCCACGTGTACAGCAATACGACAGGTTTCATCTCAGTTAGTCAACCCGTGGCACCTGGGTCTGTCCCGTGACCTCCTGCCAGCGGGCGTTCGATACTTCACGTGGCCTTAAAGTGCACATAGCCTGGCACAAGGACCGTGGTGACGTGTGTGTGCGTGCACATGTGCGTGAGATGGAGCTGATGCTATACGGGAGGATGTGGAGCTCAGTGGACTTGCCGAAGACCGGCACTAGCGGTGTCAAGGTCGGCCTCTTTTGAGGAGGATCTTGAAGGACGCTACTGGACACATTGGAAGCAGTCGTCCTGCAACAACAACTGAGGGCAGAGGAGCGACGCTCACAACAACGAACGGAGCGCCGGGCGGCTAAAACGCGGCCAGTTGGCACAGTTGGCCAGTCATCTTAGTCAGCCAACCCATGGCACATAGATCTGCCCCATGACCTCCTATCAGCGAGCCTACGACACTTCACGTGGCCTGGTGGGTATGGGTGTGTGTGAGTGCGAGTGCAAACCCGCCCACCATACTTCGAGTCCCGCTCACGGCAAACACCAGTGACGATTATCTAAACCGGTCGTGGGCCTCCCCTTAGGTCGACTCAGCCGCAAATGAGTACCTGGTGCGATCTGTAAACATTGACACGGGGGAAACAAAAGCGGCCGGGCGTGGTGCTGGCCACGCACCCCCTCGTGTGCTGTGCCGGCCTTCATAGCTGCTCGCTAACATCACTTGCCCCTACAGTCTGTAAAGGCTGCACGGAGGATATTTGTTTTAGTTTCACGGGGGACCCGTAACAGAACACTCGACAGCTTTACGCAGTGCTCACAGTGAGACTCACCAATAGGAAGCCATCCCTCGACCGCATCCGGGCATTGATCAGCCTCCCATTGCATCTGTACCAAAATTGAGAATCTTCCGGTACAGCCATGGATAGCTTCTCGAACTACGCGGTCAAAGATGAAATAATGCGGGAGCCAGAGGACATCCTGTTCACACCCCAATGTGAACAGGGAATGGCCCTGACTCGTGTGTCACGTAGATTTACCCTGGGCTACCCACCATCATGAAGATCTTGAATGATTGTGAGCACAGTCACGGACTCTCAAAGCATGAAGTATAACCCAGAGACCAGGCCTATTGATGGTATCATAGGCCTTGACCAGATCAACAAAGCAGAGATGTAGGTCCTGTTGGATTTTCCTACACCTCTGTTGTAGCAGATCGACAGAAAATATTGTATCTGTACAGAACCACCGTGGACTGAAACCTCTCAGCGTGTCTGGCAAGACGATGTTGAATTACCCTTACCAGTACCTTTCCCGGCACACTGAAGATTGAGATGCCCCTGTAGTTACAATCTGTGCGGTCCCTATTCTTAAAGATGGGGACCAGCAGGGCATCCTTCTGTAATGCGGGCGTAAGCGACCTTCCGGATGTGACGTCACGGGGGGGGTGGAGTCATGTGACGTGGGTGGAAGGTTCGGGTCCTTAAGCGGGTAAACCGGAAGGGGAAGTCAGTCGGGGTGTGAGCGGAAAAGAGTGAGGCCACGCGGGCGGGTGAGAAGAGGGGGGGGCACCGACGGCTATCGGGTGCCAACCCCGAAGACAAGAGGAAGCTGCGGAGTGGTGTGCAGCTGCAGAGGAGACAGCCAGAAGGGCTGCGTGTTAGAGGCAGCGGTGTGGCTGCCAGGAGGAGCTGCGGAGAGAGAGAGAGACAGCACGAGGCTGTCAGAGCTGTGGAGAGAGAGGAGTTGCAGCGAGTACAGCCAAGGGGGGCTGTGTGAGAGAAACAGCAGCGGGGCTGCTGTTGTGGATCGGGCCGACATTGGAGTCAGCACCGTGGAGAAGCTACAGAGTAAAGACAGCCGTGTGGGTGTACAGCACGAACCGAATAAAGGACACTGAGCCAGACATCGTGGTCCAGTCGTTTATTACACTGGTGTCGGAAGTGCAACGGCATGTCGAAACAAGTGAGGAAGAAAGTTAATCCGGCGCCTGCATCGGCTTCTTCGTCCGACGACGACGAACTCCCTCCAACCACGGATCCTGTTGGGGTGGTGGAGGAGAGCCCGGCTGAGGCGACCACGGGAACGGGAGTGGAGGATGTTGGCGCGGTGGCGGGTCCGTCGACATCATCAGACGCGGATCAACGTTGGCAAGCGATGGCGGTACAACTGGAGGCACTTAAGGACGTCCTGGCGCATCTATGCCATCTCGTCGCGCCAGGGACGATGGATGATGCAATTGGTGCTCCGCGGGCCGCCACGTTGCCTGTCCTGCCGCCGCCATTGCCCACGCGGCAAGAGGCCGCCATTTTGCGCGCTCCGTGGCGCCAAACCGCCATCTTGGCCACGCCGCGGGCCGACGCCATTTTGAATTTGCCATCACAACCACCACCATTGGAAGACGGCGGGAAGAGGAGTCGGAGTCGCCACCTTACAACGGTTAAAGAATTTTCCGTCGGTGGGGACTGGAGCGCGTTCGCCTGCCGCTTCTTGGCGGCGGTACGCACAGCAAGATGGACCGATGCGGAGGCTTTGGAGGTGTTGCCGACTCTCCTGGACGACGAATCTGTCCGATTCTTCTGTTCCATAACGACCGATAAGAAGGCAACTTTGTGGTGTTTTTCAAGAAATGGCCGATGCTTATGAGCCACCAGATGATGCGCATCGGCGATTCGCTCAACGACAACGAGCACCAGAGGAGTCGCCCGTGGCGTTCAGGGGTGCGGTGCTGGAGCTGGCCATGGCAGCTTATCCTGAGACGCCACAGGACCTGCTCGAGCCTCTCATATTAGGGAAAATGTTGGAGCTGTCTCGGGATCTAGGGATCCCCATGCCTGTGTGTGGGCATGAGAAGCTAACTTCCCGGACGGCTGCTAAGTGTCTCGATGCGCAATTCAACCTCCGTCGCTGGAAACAAGTGACGGCGTGGACGGGGGGGCCCGTCAAAGAAGGGGATGCGCTGGGGTGGAACCCTGCGCAGGCTGTCTATGTTCCGGATGACCGGGGCCCTCAACAACTGACGGCCGCCTCCGCTCCATGGACGGGACGCGGCGGGCCGAGACCGCGCGCGGCGCTACCAGAACGGGGCCGTCAGGAGGCGAGGCCTGCGCTTCGGCGCAACGAGGCCGAATGTTTCCGCTGCGGGCGTAGGGGCCACTACGCCAGAGACTGCTGGGCCCGCTTCCCGGCTCCGCCGCAGCAGGAGGCCTCGGCACCGGTCAAGTCGGCTAAAGATCCTCCGAAACAGGCATGTCGGCACGCACCAGACACTCGGCAAGGCTTTACACCTCACCCATCACCGTCGTTGCGCCATCCTAACGTTGTGGTTAAAGCATGCCCTTCGACGGGGCCTTGTCGCTCGGTCACGCAGTGGCGCAAGTTGGCACGGAGAGTCGTCGCGGCCGCTACGGGCTCGTCCACTGTACCGGGGTCTATACAAGGGGTGGACGTACGCATTTTGGTCGACTCCGGCGCGTCTGCGACTATTATTTCGGATGTCATTTTCCATCTGTTGGGCATCCCGCCGGGGCTGTGCGTCCGGTTTATGGGTCGTGCGTCGCTGCGAACGGGGGTAGCATGGGTATCGTGGGTCAGGTGGATGCTAAGATATCTATTGGGGATGTGTCGGCCTCGGGTGTTGTGTTGATATCGAGATCTTTGGCGGTTCCTTGTTTGTTAGGCACCGATTTTTTGGCTAAGATGCCCATTTTGATCAAAATCAATGAGAATTGTATTGAACTGCCGGGGGGCCGTCAAATCTCGTTTCTGCCGTCGCCCTGGGGGCGACCTGCTTCGGCCGTACAAGTGCAGGCGCTGTCCGTCGCATCTGTGGACATCCCACCTGGTACACAGATGCTTATACCCTTGCGGTATCGGAAGCCCCTGCCTGATCGGCTAGGAGCAGTAGGGGTCTTGTTGTCACCGTCCGCCACGATAACAACTGGGTTGGCGTTAGTGGGGGCACAGACCATCGTCCGGCCGGATCAATTACCGTTTTTACAGGTGCTTAATGCGGGGGAAGAAAACGTCCGTGTCCCGGCCGGTACGGTTGTGGCACATGCCACTACGGCGTTTGCGACCCATGATTGTCCACATAGCCGGGGAGTTGTTGCTGGGGTTTCCGAGCCAAGGAGTTCGGATGATCGTTGGGTTGCTCATTTATGTGACGGAAATTCTTCCCTGTCCATGGAGCAACGTGGTGCGCTGCGTAAATTGTTGTTGACATATTCCGATGTGTTCAGCTCCGATGATTTGGATTTGGGCCGCACTTCGTTGCTTTACCATCACATTGAGACGGGCGATGCTGCCCCTATTCGATTAAATTCGCATCGGATGAGTCCTGCGGAGCGAGAACACGTACGGGGGGCAGTGGAAGACATGTTGGCTGCGGACATTATATCGCCATCTAACAGCCCATGGGGCGCTCCAGTCGTCTTGGTTAAGAAGAAGGATGGCAAATTGCGATTTTGTGTTGATTTCCGCAAATTGAATAAGATATCGGTGGCAGATGCGTACCCCCTGCCGCGTATGGATGACTCCCTCGACGCATTGTCGGGGGCTAAGTTCTTTTCCACACTGGACCTCTCTTCGGGATTTTGGCAGCTTCCCCTTGACGAGTCCTCACGGGAGAAAACCGCATTCCGTACGCCGCAGGGGTTATTTCAATTCAACTGTCTCCCGATGGGATTGAATGCGGCTCCTGCTACATTTCAAAGATTGATGGAGCTCGTTTTGACGGGGTTGCAGTGGGAGACGTGTCTTATATATTTGGACGATATTATTGTCTTCAGCCGCACATTTGATGAACATTTGACGTGGCTGGAGACAGTGTTCACGAGGATGCGTTCTGCCAAATTGAAATTCAAACCAAAGAAATGTCACCTACTGCAACGGTCCGTCCGCTATTTGGGGCACATTGTGAGTGCTGAGGGAGTGTCCACGGATCCGGAAAAGACGGCGTGCGTCCGGGATTGGCCGACTCCGGCCACCGTGGGGGATGTTCGGCGGTTTTTGGGATTTGCCTCGTATTACCGAAGATTTGTGCCGGGTTTTGCGACGATTGCGAGGCCCTTGCATCTCCTTACGGGTAAAGGACGGAAGTTTGTTTGGGGACAGCCGGAGGAGGCGGCCTTTCGGAGTCTGCGTGATCTATTGGCCACGGCCCCAACATTGGATTATCCCGATTTCGATCACCCATTCATTCTTGATACGGACGCGAGTGACACAGGTATTGGGGCGGTGTTATCACAGTCTAAAGGGGGTGTAGAGCGTGTCGTGGCATATGGTAGCCGAGTCTTGTCTCCTGCGGAAACCCGCTACTGTGTCACTCGCAGAGAACTATTGGCGGTTGTTTTTTTCCTACGGCAATTTCGACCATACCTCTACGGTCGTTCTTTTATTGTGCGTACGGATCATGCGGCCTTGCAATATGCCCTTAAAATTGACCAGCCATCCGGACAGTTGGCACGTTGGTTGGACACGCTACAGGAATTTTCCTTCCAAATTCAACATCGGAAGGGAGTGCGCCATGCGAACGCTGACGCACTTTCCAGATTACCGCGGCGCGCCCCTTGTAAATGTGAGTCGGGGACGCATAGGTGTTCGCCGATTCCAAACCCCCCTCAGCCGCTTACGTTGGCCGTCGAGAAGTCGGACACTCCGATGGAACCGGGACCGGCTGACGGGGTTTTGAATCTGCCGCGGTCTGTCTGGATCCGGGAACAGATGATGGATGAGTCATTGGTGTCCTTGCGGAAGCGGTCTGCTAGGGACAATGGGAGTCCGAGTACGGCTATGGGGCCGCAAACCGCTCTCCGAGATGGTCTGCTTATGTGGCGGGAGGGGTTCCAGGAACGTTGGCGCCTGGTGGTACCAACGTCCTTGCGATTCGAGTTGATTAGAACCCTTCATTGTGACACTCTCTTACATTTAGGGGTGCAGAAGACCTTGTTGACGTTGCAACGTCATTATTTTTGGCACGGCATGGCGACAGATGTCGTAGGGCACGTGCGCGCGTGCCCTGCGTGTGCACGACGTAAGCCGCCGAAACATCCTTACGTGCCGCCTCTCCAGTCGATTCAGGTGTCTCGAGTCAATGAATTGGTGGCACTGGACATATTGGGACCTTTTCCACCATCGGCGAGGGGTAATAAATATTTGCTGGTAGGGGTTGAGTACCTCTCCCGTTGGCCGATGGCCTGGCCGTTGCCCGATCAGTCGGCCGCGGCCATTACCGACGCCTTTTTGTTTGGGTATATTATGGATAAGGGGGCGCCTGAGAGACTCCTCACGGACCAGGGCAGGAATTTCTCTTCTAAATTATTGGCGGAAGTGTGCGCGGGCCTTGGGACTAAGAAAGTACGGACATCCCCATACCATCCGCAGACGGATGGTATGGTTGAACGGCTGAACAGGACATTGTCTGCCATGCTTTGCCATACCGTGAGTGAACAACAATCAGATTGGGATCTGCACATCCCCGGGGTGCTTTCGGCGTACAGGATGACGCCTCATGCGGCTACAGGATATTCGCCGTTTTACCTTATGTATGGTCGGGAAAACGTGCCGCCGGTGGATGTGCAATTGGGAACTGGGGTGAAGGGACCTCGTAAACCACTTCCTGAATACATTCAGGACACGGTTCGCCGAGTCACGGAGGCGCGGGAGAATGCCCGCGTGGCTACGGCCAAAGCCCAGGCCCGGAACGAGCGATATGCGCGACGGTCTGAGGGGGAGTGCCCTTGGAAGGTTGGGGACCTAGCCTGGCTTCATTGTCCACAGGTACGTCCGGGGACCTCGCCGAAATTGCACAAACCCTGGCATGGTCCCGTACGCCTCATTGCGGTTCCCAACCCACAGTCAGCACGCGTCCAGATTGGGTCTCGTCGCTGGGTTGTGCATACGTCGCGCTTGAAACCATATGTTGCTCCCTTACATGATGCGTCATCCCCCAATGTTGCCTTGCCGGGGTCTGTTGCTGCTGACTCTCCCCTGCCTGCGTCCATTGATCTTGCTAGAGCGCCTGTCGTACCTGTTCCAGACAGGCCGGCCGTGACATTGCGGGGGACGAGGGGCCCTGCTCGGAGGACGCCTGCCAGGTCTGCAGGACCTTCGAGCCCTGCAGCCCTTCCGACCCAGCTGCGGGCACGGTCACAGGACAAGCCCAAGACTAACTCTTTAGGGACACGGGACGTCGGTGGACTTCCAGCTGCGACAGGGGGATTACCCCCTGTCATTCCTCGACTTTCATCGCGTTCCCGTTCTGCGAGTGGGCCGCCGACCGTCCGGGACGGGCCGGCGACCCGCACACGTTCCAAATCGCTTACGTTTCGTTGATTGTTGCTGTCTTGTTATTTTTTTTCTTACAGTTGTATTTATTGCATGCTTTTTGTACGTTCGTTGATGTTAATTGCGTTGTTGTTGTTGTTCTTGCTGTTACATTGTATGCTTAGTGTCCTTTAGGGGGGGAAGCTCGGTTCGCCGCATTACGATTTGCTATTGGTCAGCCGAGGTCGGCTGGGATTTTTCTACGGGGGAGGGTGGTGTAATGCGGGCGTAAGCGACCTTCCGGATGTGACGTCACGGGGGGTGGAGTCATGTGACGTGGGTGGAAGGTTCGGGTCCTTAAGCGGGTAAACCGGAAGGGGAAGTCAGTCGGGGTGTGAGCGGAAAAGAGTGAGGCCACGCGGGCGGGTGAGAAGAGGGGGGGGCACCGACGGCTATCGGAAGCCAACCCCGAAGACAAGAGGAAGCTGCGGAGTGGTGTGCAGCTGCAGAGGAGACAGCCAGAAGGGCTGCGTGTTAGAGGCAGCGGCGTGGCTGCCAGGAGGAGCTGCGGAGAGAGAGAGAGACAGCACGAGGCTGTCAGAGCTGTGGAGAGAGAGGAGTTGCAGCGAGTACAGCCAAGGGGGGCTGTGTGAGAGAAACAGCAGCGGGGCTGCTGTTGTGGATCGGGCCGACATTGGAGTCAGCACCGTGGAGAAGCTACAGAGTAAAGACAGCCGTGTGGGTGTACAGCACGAACCGAATAAAGGACACTGAGCCAGACATCGTGGTCCAGTCGTTTATTACACTTCCAATCCTACGGAAGCCGTTCAGTGGTTCAGACTGTTGTTATGATGTCATGTCGGGGGCAGTCTGCACACAGACGCCACCCTCTCTCAGCACACATACACAAACACACAAAAAAAAAGATTCCCCGTATAGCCTAAACAGACTGTTGGGGCAAGTAATGTTAGCGAGCACCTATGAAGGCCGGCACGACACACGAGGGGGTGGGTGGCCAACACCACGCCTGGCCGCCTTTGCCTCCCCAGTGTTGATGTTTTCACATTGCACCAGGTATTCATTTTAGGCTGAGTCGACCTAGGGGAGGCCAAGGACAGTTTCCGATAATCGTCACTGCTGTTGACTGTGAGCGGGAATCGAACCCGGGTTTCCAGGTTACTAGTGCAACGCGCTAACCGCTACACTACTGCTCCCCACACACACACACATACCTACACACACACACATACCTACACACACAAACACACACACACACCACATACCTACACACACACACGCTTACACACACACAAACATACCTACACACACGCTTACACAAAAACACACACACACACATATCTACACACACACAAACACACACACAAACACACACACATACCTACACACACAAACACACACACAAACACACACACAAACACACACACGCTTACACGCGCGCTCCTTGGCTCCACGCGTAAACCCGACAAACCGATCAACTTGACAAATACACCAAATACTAAACATCTTCACGTGGCGTCTCGTTTTATTTATTAATCCCCTCTCCTCTCCCCCTCTCCCTCTCGTCTCCCCACCCCCCTCCCTCTCCTCTCCCCCTCCCTCTCGTCTCCCCACCCCCCTCCCTCTCGTCTCCCCACCCCCCTCCCTCTCGTCTCCTCTCCCCCTCTCCCTCTCGTCTCCCCACCCCCCTCCCTCTCGTCTCCCCACCCCCCTCCCTCTCGTCTCCCCACCCCCCTCCCTCTCGTCTCCTCTCCCCCTCCCTCTCGTCTCCCCACCCCCCTCCCTCTCGTCTCCCCACCCCCCTCCCTCTCGTCTCCTCTCCCCCTCCCTCTCGTCTCCCCACCCCCCTCCCTCTCGTCTCCCCCCCCCTCCCTCTCGTCTCCCCACCCCCCTCCCTCTCGTCTCCCCACCCCCCTCCCTCTCGTCTCCCCACCCCCCTCCCTCTCGTCTCCCCACCCCCCTCCCTCTCGTCTCCCCACCCCCCTCCCTCTCGTCTCCCCACCCCCCTCCCTCTCGTCTCCCCACCCCCCTCCCTCTCGTCTCCCCACCCCCCTCCCTCTCGTCTCCCCACCCCCCCTCCCTCTCGTCTCCCCACCCCCCTCCCTCTCGTCTCCCCACCCCCCCTCCCTCTCGTCTCCCCCCCACCTCCCTCTCGTCTCCCCACCCCCCTCCCTCTCGTCTCCCCACCCCCCTCCCTCTCGTCTCCTCTCCCCCTCCCTCTCGTCTCCCCAGCCCCCCTCCCTCTCGTCTCCCCCCCCCTCCCTCTCGTCTCCCCACCCCCCTCCCTCTCGTCTCCCCACCCCCCTCCCTCTCGTCTCCCCACCCCCCCTCCCTCTCGTCTCCCCACCCCCCCTCCCTCTCGTCTCCCCACCCCCCTCCCTCTCGTCTCCCCACCCCCCTCCCTCTCGTCTCCCCACCCCCCTCCCTCTCGTCTCCCCACCCCCCTCCCTCTCGTCTCCCCACCCCCCTCCCTCTCGTCTCCCCCCCACCTCCCTCTCGTCTCCCCACCCCCCTCCCTCTCGTCTCCCCACCCCCCTCCCTCTCGTCTCCCCACCCCCCTCCCTCTCGTCTCCCCACCCCCCTCCCTCTCGTCTCCCCACCCCCCTCCCTCTCGTCTCCCCACCCCCCTCCCTCTCGTCTCCCCACCCCCCTCCCTCTCGTCTCCCCACCCCCCTCCCTCTCGTCTCCCCCCCCCCTCCCTCTCGTCTCCCCACCCCCCTCCCTCTCGTCTCCCCACCCCCCTCCCTCTCGTCTCCCCACCCCCCTCCCTCTCGTCTCCCCACCCCCCTCCCTCTCGTCTCCCCCCCACCTCCCTCTCGTCTCCCCACCCCCCTCCCTCTCGTCTCCCCACCCCCCTCCCTCTCGTCTCCCCACCCCCCTCCCTCTCGTCTCCCCACCCCCCTCCCTCTCGTCTCCCCACCCCCCTCCCTCTCGTCTCCCCCCCCACCTCCCTCTCGTCTCCCCACCCCCCTCCCTCTCGTCTCCCCACCCCCCTCCCTCTCGTCTCCCCACCCCCCTCCCTCTCGTCTCCCCACCCCCCTCCCTCTCGTCTCCCCACCCCCCTCCCTCTCGTCTCCCCACCCCCCTCCCTCTCGTCTCCCCCCCCCCCTCCCTCTCGTCTCCCCACCCCCCTCCCTCTCGTCTCCCCACCCCCCTCCCTCTCGTCTCCCCCCCCCCTCCCTCTCGTCTCCCCCCCCCCCTCCCTCTCGTCTCCCCCCCCCCTCCCTCTCGTCTCCCCCCCCCTCCCTCTCGTCTCCCCCCTCCTCTCTCGTCTCCCCACCCCCCGCCGCTGTTCTCTGCGCGCGATAACTGCGGGGCCCTGGCACGGGAATAACTCAACGCACAATCGGTGGCGCGTGGCGCTCGATAGACAATTAACCCAGAACCCTCTCGGAGAATCACTCTCCTCCACGCCGGTCTCGGGCAGCGCTCACTTAGCGGCTTAACCGTGCGGGGAAGAGAGGCGGGGGGTGACGAGGGGGGGGGGGGGATCAAACGATGGAGAAGACTCAACAAGAGCGCGCGCAGCGCGCGTGGCCGTCCACGTCCGACCGCGGAACCGCACGCGGGTCTCCGCAACTTGCAGGGATGCGCCTCTACCCTCGCGGAAACGCCGTGCAAAGCACCTCCCACGAGTAGGGTTGGCTACGTACGGTGCGAAAGAAGTTCAACTTGCATACGATACGTACAGCGCGCGCCGTTCACTTGCGATCCCTTCTGACTTATCTTATTCCATATGTTCTATTTGCTCTGTGCCGCCCGTCTAGAACCAAACCAACCCCCGCATTGTTCACGCCATGTATGTCGCAGGCACGCCATGTATGTCGCAGGCACGCCATGTATGTCGCAGGCGCGAAGCAGGCTCTTTGAGGCTGGCCAACTTCAACGGCTGTAGTGGCAATGTCAAGAGATGTGGTGGCGGCGGATGCGGGGGGGGGGGCTTGCGGATGCCTTCATCCAGCAGTGGATTCATGAAGGGCTATACGTGATAAAATATATATATTTATTATTTAATTAGTAACTGTGAAAAGAGTGTAAAAGTACGAAAAAAATCGTGGGGAGGCGAATGCTTGGAGTTACACTGACAGACACACGCACGGGAAGAGACATCGCATTGATCTTCATTTAGCAGTGGGTGTTGAGATGATGATTACATTGAGAGACAGCGAGAGTAGCACGTGGATTGTAGCACACAGGGCACATTGACTGCTAAGGAAAGTCAAGCGGACGTGGGCAGGACGCGTCGCTAGAAGTTAAAACAAATGATGTTGGTTGACACTGCATTGGCAGCGGTGCACAAGCACAAATAAGGAAACACAACTCAACACGTCCGTCAATAGCGAGACCGCGTGGCCTTGAATGGAAAAGGCTTTAAACATTTACGGGGGGTTTTTTGGCGGACGGGTCACGAATAATAATAATAAGAGTCGGAGCCAAAGGCGATGAACCAGAGAGCACGTCCAGCCGGGAGATGGAGCAATGCAATCCTCACCAGCGTCAGCAGCTGATGCTTTGTCGACTACCGCTGGGCATGTGCTACTCTGCGGCTCTCCGCGCTGTCCTCTCGGGGTCGCGTCGCAGTGTCGTTCGGCACGATGTCCGACGTTTCGCGCCACGTGCTTCTTAAGCGAGCGCGTCATGCGAGCGAGGCGCGATCCCAGCTCGATGAGCTGTGAGAGAGCGCGACGACTCTGGGGATAGACCTCCAGCCAGCAGTGGAGAGACCATGGCTGCTGCTGCTGCTAAGTGGTGACGGTGGTGCTGCTGCTGCTGCCGATGATTGATTGTGAATTATTACCATCCATGAATGAGAAAAAAATCTATCACGACGGAAATATTGGGGAGGGGGGGGGGAATCTCTCGTGCAGGGGACTGCGCGTCTCGGTGCGCTGCGAAAGGGTCAACGAGTGAGTTGATTCGACAAGGCACGCGTCGCTTCTGCAAAGTGCGCACGAAGACAAAGATCCCCCCGTGTAGCCTTTTAGCGCCCAGTTGGGGCGAGTGCCGTTTTACGAGTCGCACATTCGAAGGCCGCCACGGCACACGAGGGGGGGGTGGGTGGCCGGCACCACGTCCAGCAGTCTGCGCCTCCCCAGTGCTGATTTCCACACTGTACCAGGTACTCATTTGAGGCTGAAATGACCTAGGGGAGGCCCAGGACACGTTGACATGTTCGTCACTGGCCTCGGACGTGAGCGGGGCGGGAATGGAACTCGCGTCGCCGAGCTCGTAGCGCGGCACGCTAACCACTGCGCCACCGCTCCCCACGGAAGCGATGGCACACAACCATGCCCTCGTGGCCAAGACGGACGGGGCTCGTCTCACGGCTCGTGATCAATCGCCGCTCTCCTGACAGAGCTCATAACAAAAACACAATAAAGATATTAAATTATTAGAATTGACACGGAACAGACCCCCCTCTCTCATGCGCCCACCCACCGACCAGCGGCGGCAAGCCATCTCTACCCTCCCTCCCTACGTTCCCTACCTCCCTCCCTCCCTCCTCCTCACTTTCCTCTAGCCGTCATCCTCGCGGTGAATCCCCACTCGCGTCTTCGCCTCGCCACGACCAAGCGGCGACGGCTATTGCGGCCGGCAAGCAGTGCACCACCGTGTGCGAGCACAGTCCCCCCCCCACTCCCAGCCCGCCCGTGTGTCGTCGTGTGCACGGAGCCCCGGGGGCCCAAACCTCCTCCTCGTCCTCCTCGTCGTCGTCTCCCCGCTGGGAGCGACGCCTCCGTGCGTGGTGCAAAAAGCGATCGTCGCCCGTCAATCAAAGCGATTGTCCCTCTCGGCTCAGAGCTCGAGAGGGCGCATGCTGCTACCCCCCTCCCCTCTATCCCACACTCGTGTGTCACACACACACAGTGGCAGAGTGTGTCACACACGCACAGTGGCAGAGTGTGTCACACACACACAGTGGCAGAGTGTGTCACACACGCACAGTGGCAGAGTGTGTCACACACGCACAGTGGCAGAGTGTGCTTCCGTCTTCACCTGAAGACGGAAGCTTGTGTTGCCTCCGAAACGTCGTGATTTTTATTTTATTTTTATTTTACTTTTATTTATTTATTTTTTACCTACGTGACTTTACCGAAAAAACCTAAGAATATGAATCCTTGCAGTCACGAAAGCTTCAAATCTAGAAATAAAGTCTGTTAGAGGCTAAATGGGGGGTCTTTGTCTTTGTGCAGTGGTCGGAGCGCGCCGCGCTAAGACCCCAGCCGTCCGAGTTCGATTCCCGCTCACGACCAATAACAAGACAACGAATATTTTAAACGGACGAGGGCCCGCGCCTAGGTCGGCTCAGCATTAAATGAGCACATCAGCCGGGTGCCGTGTGTACAACATCAGCACCTCGGAGACAAAGGCGGCCGGGCGTGATATTGACAACAACTCTCGTGCCATGTCGCCCGCCTTCATCGTGTGCTCTTTGACAGTGCTTGCCTCTACAATCTGTTAAAGGCTATACGGGGGACCTTTGCTTCATGTGCGAACACGGGTGACCGCGCTGAGACCGTCAATTCACGCCGCTGTTCACGAACTAACTCTTGTTTTTATTGTACCAGGTAAGGCCCCCCTGAGCCAAGTAGCTCTTGGCGATCACAAATGATAGCCCAGCGAAGTGGCTTATCATCACGTGGACATTACAACAGCAGCAGCCAAACACTTTCAACTCAAGTGTCTCAATGTGGAGGGGAAACCCCGGAGGGCCCGGAGATAGAGACACGCAGTCTCCAAATATGTAGCGGGTCGTCAGGGTCGGGATCGAACCCACGACCCCTGTTGACCAAGCGAGGTAGACAACATCTCGCCACCGCGGGTCTCCATTGAAGTCTGCGGCTCTCTGTGTACGTCTGTGGGTCTCTCTGTGTACGTCTGTGGGTCTCTCTGTGTCAGTCTGTGGGTCTCTGTGTCAGTCTGTGGGTCTCTGTGTCAGTCTGTGGGTCTCTGTGTCAGTCTGTGGGTCTCTGTGTCAGTCTGTGGGTCTCTGTGTACGTCTGCGGGTCTCTCTGTGTACGTCTGCGGGTCTCTGTGTACGTCTGCGGGTCTCTGTGGACGTCTGCGGGTCTCTGTGTACGTCTGCGGGTCTCTGTGTACGTCTGCGGGTCTCTGTGTACGTCTGCGGGTCTCTGTGTACGTCTGCGGGTCTCTGTGTACGTCTGCGGGTCTCTGTGGACGTCTGCGGGTCTCTGTGTACGTCTGCGGGTCTCTGTGTACGTCTGCGGGTCTCTGTGTACGTCTGCGGGTCTCTGTGTACGTCTGCGGGTCTCTGTGTACGTCTGCGGGTCTCTGTGTACGTCTGCGGGTCTCTGTGTACGTCTGCGGGTCTCTGTGTACGTCTGCGGGTCTCTGTGTACGTCTGCGGGTCTCTGTGTACGTCTGCGGGTCTCTGTGTACGTCTGCGGGTCTCTGTGTACGTCTGCGGGTCTCTGTGTACGTCTGCGGGTCTCTGTGTTAGTCTGTGGGTCTCTCTGTGTACGTCTGCGGGTCTCTGTTGACGTCTGCGGGTCTCTGCATGTCGCTCTATGGGGGTCCTCCGTGGCAAGTTTTTATTGGCGACCGGATTCGAGGGTTGTCATCCCACTCGCCGCTCCACCTGAGAACCGGGACTGGACCCCCCCCCCCCCCCGCCAGGGGGGAGAATCCAGCGTTCAAACGACCCGCGGACGCCAAAAACCAAAAGCGCTCCCTCATTCGTCGCGAATCTCCAGCGAGCGGTAACAGCCGCCGGGGGGGTGGCGCCCCATTCCTTCCGTAAATCTGCGTCTCTTCCACGGGAGGTTTACGCGTCCCGGGTTTTGTCGCTTATGTAACAACGACCACAGCAACAAGCAGCACCGATGACGACGGTGCTCCAACCAACCTAGACGATGCATCCACACGCGGTGGTCGTCCCATCTTCTGATCGTGTGAGAGTCTTCTTCCTGCTACGATGCGTCCCGTTTCTATTTTATCTCTATAACAAAGGTGTCAACCCTACGAGCGTGGTAAGGGTGTGATGGGAGTGACGTCCATGGCAATCTTTTCGGGATCCTGACAGGGAAATTGAGACGTGAGTGGTGTGTGGGGTGGGGGAAGGGGGGAGGAGGAGGAGGCGGAGGCTGGCTGGTGTACTTATTATAACCGTCCCCGCAATGACTACACTAAGGATTCAAAGCGGACACTGGCAAACACGTGGCGCTTGGAACACATCTAAACCCTGTCGAGCGCTGTCAGGAACACGCTGCCTATTTCATTCGGCACATGCCCACTCCCCGAGGCCAAATGCTGTCTTTTCTCGACAGTATTTTATAAACGGATTACGTTTTCAGGGAAAATAAATAAATATCTTCTCTATCCTATTAGAGGCGTGCGGAGGATTAGGAAAGTTGGCCGCAAGGCTCAGCCGACGATACCGCGCTGCATACCAACGCGGTGTGACGCGCAGCTCAACATCCACACTCACCTGGCTCACCACGACACTCACTCACCTGCACAGTGACTCACCACGACACTCACTCACCTGCACAGTGACTCACCACGACACTCACTCACCTGCACAGTGACTCACCACGACACTCACTCGTCTGCACAGTGACTCACCACGACACTCACTCACCTGCACAGTGACTCACCACGACACTCACTCGTCTGCACAGTGACTCACCACGACACTCACTCACCTGCACAGTGACTCACCACGACACTCACTCGTCTGCACAGTGACTCACCACGACACTCACTCACATGCACAGTGACTCACCACGACACTCACTCACCTGCACAGTGACTCACCACGACACTCACTCACATGCACAGTGACTCACCACGACACTCACTCACCTGCACAGTGACTCACCACGACACTCACTCACATGCACAGTGACTCACCACGACACTCACTCGTCTGCACAGTGACTCACCACGACACTCACTCACCTGCACAGTGACTCACCACGACACTCACTCACCTGCACAGTGACTCACCACGACACTCACTCACATGCACAGTGACTCACCACGACACTCACTCACCTGCACAGTGACTCACCACGACACTCACTCACATGCACAGTGACTCACCACGACACTCACTCACATGCACAGTGACTCACCACGACACTCACTCACCTGCACAGTGACTCACCACGACACTCACTCACCTGCACAGTGACTCACCACGACACTCACTCACCTGCACAGTGACTCACCACGACACTCACTCGTCTGCACAGTGACTCACCACGACACTCACTCACCTGCACAGTGACTCACCACGACACTCACTCACCTGCACAGTGACTCACCACGACACTCACTCACCTGCACAGTGACTCACCACGACACTCACTCACCTGCACAGTGACTCACCACGACACTCACTCACATGCACAGTGACTCACCACGACACTCACTCACCTGCACAGTGACTCACCACGACACTCACTCACCTGCACAGTGACTCACCACGACATTCACTCACCTGCACAGTGACTCACCACGACATTCACTCACCTGCACAGTGACTCACCACGACACTCACTCACCTGCACAGTGACTCACCACGACACTCACTCACCTGCACAGTGACTCACCACGACACTCACTCACATGCACAGTGACTCACCACGACACTCACTCACATGCACAGTGACTCACCACGACACTCACTCACCTGCACAGTGACTCACCACGACACTCACTCACATGCACAGTGACTCACCACGACACTCACTCACCTGCACAGTGACTCACCACGACACTCACTCACATGCACAGTGACTCACCACGACACTCACTCGTCTGCACAGTGACTCACCACGACACTCACTCACCTGCACAGTGACTCACCACGACACTCACTCACATGCACAGTGACTCACCACGACACTCACTCACCTGCACAGTGACTCACCACGACACTCACTCACATGCACAGTGACTCACCACGACACTCACTCGTCTGCACAGTGACTCACCACGACACTCACTCACCTGCACAGTGACTCACCACGACACTCACTCACATGCACAGTGACTCACCACGACACTCACTCGTCTGCACAGTGACTCACCACGACACTCACTCACCTGCACAGTGACTCACCACGACACTCACTCACCTGCACAGTGACTCACCACGCCACTCACTCACATGCACAGTGACTCACCACGACACTCACTCACCTGGCTCACCACGACACTCACACGTCTGCACAGTGACTCACCACGACACTCACTCACCTGCACAGTGACTCACCACGACACTCACTCACCTGCACAGTGACTCACCACGACACTCACTCACATGCACAGTGACTCACCACGACACTCACTCACCTGCACAGTGACTCACCACGACACTCACTCACCTGCACAGTGACTCACCACGACACTCACTCACCTGCACAGTGACTCACCACGACACTCACTCACCTGCACAGTGACTCACCACGACACTCACTCACCTGCACAGTGACTCACCACGCCACTCACTCACCTGCACAGTGACTCACCACGACACTCACTCACCTGCACAGTGACTCACCACGACACTCACTCACCTGCACAGTGACTCACCACGACACTCACTCACCTGCACAGTGACTCACCACGACACTCACTCACATGCACAGTGACTCACCACGACACTCACTCACCTGCACAGTGACTCACCACGACACTCACTCACATGCACAGTGACTCACCACGACACTCACTCACCTGCACAGTGACTCACCACGACACTCACTCACCTGCACAGTGACTCACCACGACACTCACTCGTCTGCACAGTGACTCACCACGACACTCACTCGTCTGCACAGTGACTCACCACGACACTCACTCACCTGCACAGTGACTCACCACGACACTCACTCGTCTGCACAGTGACTCACCACGACACTCACTCACCTGCACAGTGACTCACCACGACACTCACTCACCTGCACAGTGACTCACCACGCCACTCACTCACCTGCACAGTGACTCACCACGACACTCACTCACCTGGCTCACCACGACACTCACACGTCTGCACAGTGACTCACCACGACACTCACTCACCTGCACAGTGACTCACCACGACACTCACTCACCTGCACAGTGACTCACCACGACACTCACTCACCTGCACAGTCACCTGCGCTGTGTGGCTCACCACGACACTGACTCGCGTGAATATTGCACCACATTCACCTGAACACTTAACATGCTCACCTTATCAAATACACACACAGCTGCAATCACCACCACCACCGTCACCACTACCATCACCACCACCATCACCACGACCATTGCTCCCAAAAGACAAATGTAAAGATCCCCCATATAGTCTCAGCAGAACGTTGGGGCAAGTGCTATTGTGAAACGCCCGTGAATGCCGGGACCCCGACCAGAATTACTCCTCGTGCCTCCCTTCACTCGCGTGTCGTGAGGCACACAGCCCACCGACACCACGAACCTGTGCTGCGTGTGTGTGTGTGCTGTGTGTGTGTGTACTGTGTGTGTGTGCTGTGTGTGTGTGTGCTGTGTGTGTGTTGTGTGAGTGTGCTGTGTGTGAGTGTGCTGTGTGTGAGTGTGCTGTGTGTGTGCTGTGTGTGTGTATGCTGTGTGTGTGTGCTGTGTGTGTGTGTGCTGTGTGTGTGCTGTGTGTGTGTGTGCTGTGTGTGTGTTTTGTGTGCTGTGTGTGTGCTGTGTGTGTGTGCTGTGTGTGTGTGCTGTGTGTGTGCTGTGTGTGTGCTGTGTGTGTGCTGTGTGTGTGTGCTGTCTGTGTGCGTGTGCTGTGTGTGTGCTGTGTGTGTACTGCGTGTGTACTGCGTGTGTGTGTGCTGTGTGTGTGTGCTGTGTGTGTGTGGTGTGTGCTGTTTGCGTGTGCTTTGTGCGTGTGCTGTGTGTACTGTGTGTGTACTGTGTGTGTGCTGTGTGTACTGTGTGTGTGTGCTGTGTGTGTACTGTGTGTACTGTGTGTGGGTGTACTGTGTGTGTACTGTGTGTGTGTGTACTGTGTGTGTACTGTGTGTGTACTGTGTGTGTGTACTGTGTGTGTGTACTGTGTGCTGTGTGTGTGTGCTGTGTGTGTGTGCTGTGTGTGTACTGTGTGTGAGTGTGCTGTGTGTGTGTGTGCTGTGTGTGTACTGTGTGTGAGTGTGCTGTGTGTGTACTGTGTGTGTGTACTGTGTGTATGTACTGTGTGTGTGTAGTGTGTGTGTGCACTGTGTGAGTGTGCTGTGTGTGTACTGTGTGTGTACTGTGTGTGTGTAGTGTGAGTGTGCTATGTGTGTGTGTGGTGTGTGAGTGTGCTGTGTGTGTGTGTACTGTGTGAGTGTGCTGTGTGTGTGTACTGTGTGTGTGTGTGTAGTGTGTGTGTGTGCTGTGTGTGTGTACTGTGTGAGTGTGCTGTGTGTGTGTGTACTGTGTGTGTACTGTGTGTGTGTAGTGTGAGTGTGCTGTGTGTGTGTACTGCGTGCTGCGTGTGCTGTGCGCAGAGCGACCTCGGCTGGGAGTGCACCTGCGAGTGAACTTTGTCCATTCTCACGCCCTTTGTGACGGTGACGGTGGTGGTGGTGGTGACGACGGTGGTGGTGGTGGTGGTGACGACGGTGGTGGTGGTGGTGACGACGGTGGTGGTGGTGGTGACGGTGGTGGTGGCGGTGGTGACGGTGGTGGTGGTGACGATGGTGGTGGTGACGGTGGTGGTGGTGACGGTGGTGGTGGTGGTGGTGACGGTGGTGGTGACGATGGTGGTGGTGGTGGTGGTGACGGTGGTGGTGGTTGTCGCGTTCCATTGACTCGCGAGCGGCGACCAATCCGAGGCGAGAGTCGCGTTGGGCGCGTGCTCAACCCCGGAGCGCATCGGGACTCCTCACTGAGGCTCACGGGACTCTCAATAATCACTTCTCAGGAGGATGCCGACAGGTTTTTGGTTTTAATTGCCACGGAGGGGTGGTGGGTGGGGAGGGTGCTCGGTGTTGCTGCTTCGTGTAATTACCAATCGAGTAATTTTCTCGGAATTGTTCAGCATCGGGATGTTGGGTGAGTTACCAGACACGTCTCGCGGGTCCCGTCGCTTCGGCGTCGCCAGGGAACGGGAGAACCCGCAGGAAACCCCACGGGGACAATCCGGCATCGCTCCACACAACACTTGGTGATGTCCCGTCTTGGGCAGCATTAACCCAATGCCATCTATCTTCTCATCAACATCATCAACATGCCCCCCACACATCAACGTCTACCGTCATCCAGCGTTATGATGATGATCATCATCAACCAACATCCATTATCCATTAATCATCATCATAAATCAGTATCTACGAACATCGATCATCGATTGTCATCACCATCAGCTGGGAGAGGGGGAGGGATCAAGGGACGGGGTGAGGATGCACAGGGGTGGAGGCTGCTGTGTGAAGTGACCCCACTGCCACTCATCCTCACGTTCGCACGCGCGCACGGACGGACACACACGTGGGGCCAAGTGCTGTTCGCGAGCACCTATCAACCGCCCATCGCAGCGTCGTTCGTGAGCCTCCTCCACAGAGGCCCAACCTCGACACCGCTGGTAAGACTCATCGGCAAGTCCACTCAGATCCACATCCTGCCGCACCACATCTTCTCCAGCCCGTACCTCGCCCATTTTACCCCCCCCCCCGTCCTCTACCCGGCCAATCAGTAAAAGCTGGGAAGCCTGTCAGATGCGCCACCCGTGGCCGTCCACTATCATCTCCTCCTCCTACTGTCCCGTGGCATTTTTGGAGGGGGATTGCAACAGATAACAAATTGACGTCGTCAAGATTTGACATCCCCGATTCGAGTGCTTGAGGAGTAGCCGCGTGGAGTTGTTTCAGATCGCCCTCGAATTGTCCGATTGGGGCAAGCCGTTCACGAGACGTCGCAACGCCACAGTCGAAAAGTGCACACGATGCGACACGCGCACACGCAACAACAACAACAATCGCCATTCGCCACTAAGTGGCAGTTGAGTCACTACGGCGCCTGTGCCAGGCTGCGTGCACTTCAAGGCCACGTGAAGTGTCGAACGTCGGCTGGCAGGAGGTCACGCACGCGCTCACATACAACATCAACCGCCATTCGCCACTAAGTGGCGGTGACGTCACCACGACGCATGTGCCAGGCCATGTGCACCTTGAGGCTCACACGCTCGCTCCGCCTTACCAGTGTAAGTCCAGTCCGTCTCCTCCCTGTCGTCTCTCGCTCCGCGTTGCTCCTTGCCATCCTGTGGCTCCATCGCCGCCCCTGTGGACCACCACGCGCACACGAGGACAACCACATCAGCCCTCGCCACCACCTACAACTGTTACAAACAGACGTAACAGGATAGGCCCCCACTGAACACAGCAGATCTTTTCTTTTTCAGAAGCAATCCGGCGATCACACACGATAACTTTCTCATCATCGTGTGGAAATGTTTAGCAGCAGTCAAATACTCTAAACGCGTGGCGTTGTTTCGAAATGAAGAGGGCAAAAAAAAGCGGAGGAGCCGGAGAAAAATCCACGTGACCAGGAGGGGGTGGGGGGGCGAGGTGGGGGAGAGACGCAAACTCCAAATATACAACCGACGTCAGGGTCGGGGATCGAACCCACGTCCCTCCTGGACACCAGGCGAGGGAGTTAACATCTCGCCAAATGTGGCGCCCCTAACCACTCAATATAACACGCAGGTCAAAGGTGCAGCCGACCCCACCCCACGTGATCTGGTAGAAGTAGCCCCACAGTTTACCCCACAGCACGTGATCTGGTGGGCCATGTATTCTGCTGGGTAGACAACAGCGGTACGCGGAGGGGAGTGGGGCCAGGGGGGTGGATCTAAGGAACATGCCCCACGTTTCTAACTGCCGCGCCAGTAGATCGCCATCCACAGCGAGCCCACCGCTATGTGGCAGCAGCAGCATCAGCAGCAGCATCATCAGCAGCAGCAGCATCATCATCAGCAGCAGCAGCATCATCATCAGCAGCATCATCATCAGCATCATCACCAGCATCACCAGCAGCATCATCATCAGCAGCAGCATCATCAGCAGCAGCATCATCATCAGCAGCATCATCAGCAGCAGCATCATCATCAGCAGCAGCATCACCAGCAGCATCATCAGCATCATCAGCATCATCATCAACATCATCATCATCATCAGCAGCAGCAGCATCATCATCATCAGCAACATCATCACCAGCATCACCAGCAGCATCATCATCATCAGCAGCAGCATCATCATCAGCATCATCATCAGCAGCAGCAGCAGCATCATCATCAGCAACATCATCAGCAGCAGCATCACCAGCAGCATCATCATCATCAGCAGCATCATCATCAGCAGCAGCATCATCATCAGCATCATCATCAGCAACATCATCAGCAGCAGCATCACCAGCAGCATCATCATCACCAGCAGCATCATCAGCATCATCATCATCATCAGCAGCAGCATCATCATCACCAGCAGCATCATCAGCATCATCATCATCATCAGCAGCAGCATCATCAGCAACATCATTAGCAGCAGCATCACCAGCATCACCAGCAGCATCAACGTGGGCCCGTGCCCGTCTCTGCTCGCTCAGCTCGCGCGTTGTCGTCACTTGGAGGCGTTCCCCGTCCCCAACTGTTTGGGTTCTCGTCAAGGTGGTGGAGTGGGGGAGGAATTGAATCAGTCTACCATCCCTCCGGGGTGAGTAACATTAGTACCACTTTATGGTGAAATCAACAACGGTTTGACATGATGGGTAAACTCGCCCCCGCCAGATGAATGTGGAATTTCCACTTGCGGCTAAGGGTTGTAAATCGTAGAGGCGCACCCTCCTCCCACCACCACCGCCGAATTTCCTTACTCATTTCAGAAGTGAAATGATGTCGACTTCGCTCCTCCAAAGAAGAGTTGTGTGGAATTCTGTAGGAGCGTGGTCAGCCACGTGTGGTGTTGGCTGTTGTGTTGGCCGGCTCTCTGTGTTGTGTCGCATTGTGTTTCTAAGTTGCCTAGGTTTATTTTTTCTCATTAATTCTTACCTGATGATGGTTGCTTGTGTTGCAATCGAAACGTCGTATTCTATTATTATTTGATTTTCTACCCACGTGACTTTACCGAAAGAACCAAAGAGTATGGATTACTGCAGTCACGAAAACTTCAAATCAAGATTGAACCAAAGAGTATGTTGACTTAGTATTAATTTTTCACTTTGACTGCGCGGAATTGGCCGTGAACACGTGGAATGTGTTGTTGTTGTTGTTATTGCCGACGTGTTTGCTGCCACTGGAGTCACTGATCCGAGACGAGCGAGCAGCAGCAGCAGCAGCAATCGCTGATCATGAAAGAGGGGCGCGCATCGAGCAACGTGTGGCCAGCGGGTGGCCGCCCTCCCACCGCAGGCGAGCGACGCCGCCAATGTCGCTATGGCAGCAGCAGCAGCACTGCCACCACCACCACCACCAACACTGCCACCACCACCAGCACTGCCACCACCACCACCAGCACTGCAACCACCAGCACTGCCACCACCACCAGCACTGCCACCACCACCAGCACTGCCACCACCACCAGCACTGCCACCACCACCACCAGCACTGCCACCACCACCAACACTGCCACCACCACCAGCACTGCCACCACCACCACCAGCACTGCAACCACCACCACCAGCACTGCCACCACCAGCACTGCCACCACCAGCACTACCACCACCAGCAGCACTGCCACCACCAGCACTACCACCACCACCACCAGCAGCACTGCCACCACCACCAGCAGCACTGCCACCACCAGCACTGCCACCACCACCACCAGCACTGCCACCACCAGCACCAGCACTGCCACCACCACCACCAGCACTGCCACCACCACCACCACCACTGCCACCACCACCACCAGCACTGCCACCACCACCACCACCACCACTGCCACCACCACCACCAGCACTGCCACCACCACCACCAGCACTGCCACCACCAGCACTACCACCACCACCACCACCACCAACACTGCCACCACCACCACCACCAGCACTGCCACCACCACCACCAGCACTGCCACCACCACCACCAGCACTGCCACCACCAGCACTACCACCACCACCAGCAGCACTGCCACCACCACCACCACTACCACCAGCACCACCACTGCCACCACCACCAGCACTGCCACCAGCACCACCAGCACCACCACCAGCACCACCAGCACTGCTACCACCACCAGCACTGCTACCACCACCACCACTGCCACCACCACCAACACCACTGCCACCACCACCAGCACCACGAGCACCACCAACACCACTGCCACCACCACCAACACCACTGCCACCACCACCAGCACTGCTACCACCACCACCAGCACCGCCACCACCACCACCAGCACCACCAGCACCACCACCACCAGCACCACCACCACCAGCACTGCTACCACCACCACCACCAGCACCGCCACCACCACCACCACCAGCACTGCTACCACCACCACCAACACTGCCACCACCACCACCAACACTGCCACCACCACCACCAGCACTGCTACCACCACCACCAGCACTGCTACCACCACCAGCACTGCTACCACCACCACCACCAGCACCGCCACCACCAGCACCGCCACCACCACTGCTACCACCACCACTGCTACCACCACCACTGCTACCACCACCACTGCTACCACCACCACTGCTACCACCACTGCTACCACCAGCACTGCTACCATCACCACCACCAGCACTGCTACCACCACCACCACCACTACCACCACCACCACCGCTTATTCCTACTTGCGCTGCGTAGTTCCGTTCGCTCGATCGCGTTGTATCCAATTCGCATCCGCGTTTTATATTTTATAAAATGCGTTCCTTAATACATTCACCACCGCGTTAAAACCAATTCGCGTTATTAAAACAGCACGCGGCGTCACAGCAGAACGGGCTGTCGTATTGGTGGCGTGTAGGGTATGAGGTGACACTCATTGCACACACAGCGCTTGCCGCGAACGGACCACAACACCTCGCCGACCTGGTCAAGTAGCATGAGCCACCACCACCACCACGCGGCCTCCGGCTCCTGGCTGCTGCTGCTGCCGCCATCGCACACAGGCGGCGGCGGCGGCGGCGGCGCATCGCGCGGCGCTTTCAGACGCGCTTCTGCGTCCTCAGCCTTCCGACATTAGGAAGCCTACTGGGAGCTGTGGCACTTTTAAATCATCATCATCTCGATTGACGAACTCATTTCTTTAGAACCGTTTGTGGTGTTTAGTTTGCGGTCCTTCCCCCGCACCTCCGATTAGCGCGGTTGGCTAAGTACGGTGTGAAAGAAGTTCAACACACACGGTACATACCGGGGGGGTATGTGTCTTTGTGTGTCAGCGTGTACGTGAAGGGGCACACCTGCTAGCCAAGCCAGCCAAGTCAGCCTATAGCACCTGGGTCTGTCCCGTAACCGCCTGCCAACAGCCAGCCTTCCGCACGTCACGTGACGGCCTAAACGTGCACCTAGCCTGGCACAAACGCTGTATGTGATTACGTAACTGCGAATGGCAGTTGTTGTTGTTGTTGTTGTTGATCGTCATGAAGTGGTCCCGGGCCGCACCACTTCCTCGCGTGCCATGCCGGCCTTAATAGGTTGCGCGCTAACAGACAGCACTTTGTCAGTGTTCAACTCTTTGGGCCGTACGTCATAGCATCACCATCATCGTCAGCAGCAGTAGCCTTGATCTATCCACTGCTGGATGAAGGCCTCCACATTTCGACGCGACTGCTCTCGGATGCTGCGATGCAAGGAAACCGCCCGGCAGCTGCACGTCAACTGAGTCCAGCCGCTCCATCTCCACTCTCGGACGCGTTCCGCAGCATTTCGTAGAAACAAAAATTGCCGCAATTTGTTCCCTCGGCGTGAACGTCTCCTCTTAAGCGTAAGTGGCGTGTTCTCGGTCATTACGAGGGTTAATTGGTATTCCGGGGGCGAGCTTGTTGTTGTTGTTGCTGCTGGCGTGTGATGTCTTCGCGTCGCTCGCTGGAGGCGACCGCGGGCTCCGTGAGCGATGCACGACGGCATGTGGGTTCGCCATTTCATTTCTTCCTCCTCCCGAGGATCTGTCGCTTCACAGCGGATACGTGGGCGGCATTAATTTGTGCGGCATTAATTCTCACTCACAAATAAAGTTCGTCGACATTTTCTCGACTCACTTTACTTATTTACGCGAGTCGCATTACTCTTTTGTCAGCGGGGTTTTTTTTAACTATAAGGATGTTTTCAGCCAATTAATGACGAGTTGTGTGTATGTATTGTCATTGTTGTACACTTAAGGGGGTGGTGGGAAACCGTAGCGCCAGGGCACACAAAAACTCCACGTTTTGTGCGAGGGGTAAATGCTCAATCCCCGTACAGATGGAAACAGATGGCGATAATCCCACTTGCTGTGCCGTCTTCTCCTGGCGAGCCAGGGGTTCGGCACCACCTCGACGCCCGCGGGAAGGGGAGTGTCACAACAACATCGGTGCGGTGATCCACCAACCCTCGCTACCGCTGCTGCCTCCACAGCGCGGGATGATCACAGGCAGCAGCAGCAGCACCGCACGTACCCAACCGTGCTAATCGGAGGTGCATTGCAGTGTAGACGAACGGGGCTGGGTGGGTTTTTAGTTCTCAAAAACGTAACAGCAGCAGCAGCAGGACCCTCCTGTAAAACAATCCTGCGACTCAGCGCGACTTTCGCGGACAAATGACAAAACGAGTAAAGTGGTAATTGGCATCGACTGGTTCACGTCGCCACGTGCGGCACCGCGAGAAGAACATCGCACCCAGCGCCCCCCCCCCCGCCCCTTGCCAACACCCCTGCGGAGCACAGCCCCCACAGCCCCCCCCACAGCCCCCCCCCCCACACATCCCCCCTCCCACGGCCCCCTCCACAACCCCCCCCCCACACACACTCCGCTGTGTGTGTCTCCGTGCTGGCGAGGGCCACCATCACCACCATCAACACCGACATCACCACCATCACCGACATCACCACCATCACTACCATCAACACCGACATCACCACCATCACCACCGACATCACCGACATCACCATTATCACCACCATCATCACCATCACTACCATCACTGCCATCAACACCGACATCACCACCATCACCACCATCAACACCGACATCACCACCATCACCACCGACATCACCACCATCACCACCATCACCACCATCATCACCACCATCAACACCGACATCACCACCATCACCACCATCAACACCATCGCTGCCATCAACACCGACATCAACACCATCACCACCGACATCACCGACATCACCACCATCACCACCATCACTACCATCACTGCCATCACCACCGATATCACCACCATCAACACCATCAACACCATCAACACCATCAACACCGACAACACCACCATCAACACCGACATCACCACCATCACCACCGACATCACCACCATCAACACCATCAACACCATCACTGCCATCATCACCGATATCACCACCATCAACACCATCACTACCATCAACACCGACATCACCACCATCACCACCGACATCACCACCATCAACACCATCAACACCATCACTGCCATCACCACCGATATCACCACCATCAACACCATCACTACCATCAACACCGACATCACCACCATCACCACCGACATCACCACCATCAACACCATCACCACCGATATCACCACCATCAACACCATCACTACCATCAACACCGACATCACCACCATCACCACCATCAATGCCATCACCACCGATATCACCACCATCAACACCATCACCACCATCAACACCGACAACACCACCATCAACACCGACATCACCACCATCACCACCGACATCACCACCATCACCACCATCAACACCATCACCACCACCATCACCACCGACATCACCACCATCACTACCATCTCCACCGACATCACCACCATCACCACCGACATCACCGACATCACCACCATCACCACCATCACCACCGACATCACCACCATCACCACCATCAACACCATCACCACCACCATCACCACCGACATCACCACCATCACTACCATCACCACCATCAACACCGACATCACCACCATCACCACCGACATCACCGACATCACCACCATCACCACCATCACCACCGACATCACCACCATCACCACCATCAACACCATCACCACCACCATCACCACCGACATCACCACCGACATCACCACCATCACTACCATCACCACCATCAACACCGACATCACCACCATCACCACCGACATCACCGACATCACCACCATCACCACCATCACCACCGACATCACCACCATCACCACCGCGCTACCAACCCGATTCTCCGCTCACGGCCCAACACATTGGTGGCGAGCGTCTGAACCCCTTTCCCGAGCCTCTCCTAAGTCGTCTCAGCCTCAAATGAGTTCCCGGCGCGGTGGGCAAACGTCAAGCGAAGCCATCGCTCATGGACTAAATTGCCAAATAAAAAGCGGCGCAAAAACAAGCGACGATAAATCACGCCGTGGCGTTCCACGAGAAATCGAAAGCGCTACACGGGACACAAATCAATGTTCAAGCAAACCACGGTAACATGTCCCCACGAGTGTGCGGGCTCCGACGAACAACATCAGGAACCAATTCACGTCTCGGTTACGTACGAGCAGCGGCAGCGTCATCAGCGCGTGGAACGAGGTCGACGCGCAACGGGAGGCAGCGGAAACGACGCCACGGCTGAGCCCCAGCCCCTCGCGGGGGGAGGGGCTGGGGCGGTGGGGGTGTGGGGGAGGGGGTGTGGGGGAGGGGGTGTGGGGGAGGGGGTGTGGGGGTGTGGGGGAGGGGGTGTGGGGGTGTGGGGGAGGGGGTGTGGGGGTGTGGGGGAGGGGGTGTGGGGGAGGGGGTGTGGGGGAGGGGGTGTGGGGGAGGGGGTGTGGGGGAGGGGGTGTGGTGGAGGGGGTGGGGCGGTGGGGGTGGAGCTGTCCGTGATACACGCGATGTCTTCCCCCTTCTTCTTGGTTCTTTCGGTAAAGTCACGTAGAATGGAAATAATAAAATAATAAAAATTTTACATAATAAAATAATTCTCACGACGTTTCGGCCACAACGCAAGCAGCCGTCCTCAGGTGAAGAATAGGTCTGTCGAGAAGACAGCGTCTGAATGAAACACCACCAGGCTTGGAGCGTATATTTAAGCTGGGTTGGAGGGGGAAGAGCGCCTTGACAAAAGAATTTGCATATCAAGAGGAATTTAGCATATTTATGGGAAATGCAGATATGGGATTAGTACTACTTGTGAAATGCGTAGGAGGTGGGCGGGGGGTTTAAAGTCATATTATGCCCGTGCATTATGCAGGATTAGCAGCATCAAAGGGAGGGGATAGGGGTAGCATTAATAAAGGGAAGGAGTGTTAATAGTATGTAGCTGCAGTAACTAAACCACCACGTAAACAACTAAAGTATAAACTACATAGTAGCATCAGTATACTAAATATACTCTCCAATAAGCTGAGCTACTAACAGTAAGTAATGCATTACAATTCTATGTCGCAAAAAATATAATATGCTTCCAGCTAAACTTTATTCTCTTACATCACAAACCCAACATTAAATTATATACTGCCCCCCCCACCACCCCTCCCTCCCACCACCCCTCCCACCACCCCTCCCCCTCCCTCCCACCACGGCGCCGACAGCGTCGTCCGTCCTGTCTCGTTACCCGTCGTCCCCTCGCCCCCCACCGCCATCGCGCTCGTCTCCCTCTAAAGCGCCCGGCGACTCGCGGCGCCTTCGCAGGCACGCGGGGAGTGACTCGACACGCCACGTGCTTCTTTATCCAACCACTTTGCGAGAAAGGCCCCCCCTCCTCCCTCCTCGCCCTCCCCCGTACCACCTGGGATTTGAGAGGGGGAGAGAGAAGGGTGGGAGGAGGAGGAGGAGCCCCCCCCGTCCTCGTCACGGTCCCCGCGCCGCCGCGCTGTCAAATTAATAGCCCCCCCCCCCCCGAGGAACGATGGCCTCGATGCCCGGCCGCCCTGATGATTCATTACGCATTCACATCCCCCCCCACACCACCCCGAGGGGCTCCTGCGGAGGGGGTTTTATTTAGACGGGGCGATGTCCTAAGTGGCTTTAATTGACGCGTTGCCGGACAGACTATAATGAGCACAAATCGCTCGTGTGCCCGAACGTGAATACAAAGCGTGTTCGGAGTAAACGACTCCGAGATGATCCACGCGTGCCGGAGGGCGGGGCCGGGGGGGTGGGAGGGGGTCCAGGGGGAGGGGGTCCAGGGGGAGGAGGCGGGCGATGGAGAATGATGTAGGACGCTTGTAGTCAGTTTTAGTTTTAGTCTCGCCAAGGTTACACGGAATAAATAGCCCACTCCGATCACATCCACACACACACATGTACACACACACTCATATCCACACACACTCACATAAACGCAAAAAACAAGGACAAAGATCCCCCGTATAGCCTTATCAGACTTTTGGGGCAAGTGCTGTTAGCGAGCAAACAATGAAGGCCGGAACGGTACACGCGGGGGTGGGTGGCCAACACCACGCCCGACCGCCATTGTCTCCCCAGTGGCGATGTTTACACACTGCACCAGGTACTCATTTGAGGCTGAGTTGACCTAGGGGAGGCCCAGGACCGGTTCAGATGATCGTCAACGGTGTTGGCCGTGAGCGGAAATCGAACCCGGGTGGCCAGACTCATAGCGCAGTGCGCTAACCACTACACCACCGCTCCCCACACGCAAACACATCCACACACACATCTACACACACATTCCTCATATCCACACACAGATTCACTCTCACATACACTCACGCTTACAACCATACTCACCCACACTCACATGCACATGCAAAACAAAGACCAGGATGTCTCGCGTAGTCCCTGAACAGACTATTGGGCCACGTGCTGTTGGCGAGCCCCTATGATGACCGACGCGGCACACGACAGGGTGGGTGGTCGGTACCACGCCCAGCTGCCTTTGTCTCCCTAATGGCGATGTCCACACATCAGAGCATCATTTGAGGTTGAGTCGAGCTATGTAGGGGAGGGCCAGGACCGATTCAGATAATGGTCACAGAAGTTGAGCCGTGAACAGGAATAGAACTCGGGCCACCAGGTTCAAAGCACAGCGTGCTAACTGTTACAATACTGCTCCCCTACAAACTCACGTCCACACTCATCACATCCACGATTCGGCCGACCAGCGAGAAGGAACAGGGAGATCTATGAGCCGATTATGGGGGACTGTGAGAGCAGATGTATGGGCCTTTGTGTGGGTGTCTGTGAATCTATGGCTCTCTATACGTAGACTGCGGGTCTCTGTGTGAATCCATGGCTCTCTGTACGTAGACTGCGGGTTTCTGTGTGAATCTATGGCTCTCTGTACGAAGTCTGTGGGTCTTTATGTGAATCTATGGCTCTCTATACGAAGTCTGTGGGTCTCTATGTGAATCTATGGCTCTCTGTACGAAACCTGTGGGTCTCTATGTGAATCTATGGCTCTCTATACGTAGACTGTGGGTCTCTGTGTGAATCTAAGGCTCTCCATACGTAGACTGTGGGTCTCTGTGTGAATCTATGGCTCTCTATACGAAGCCTGTGGGTCTCTATGTGAATCTATGGCTCTCTATACGTAGACTGTGGGTCTCTGTGTGAATCTATGGCTCTCTATACGTAGACTGTGGGTCTCTGTGTGAATCTATGGCTCTCTGTACGAAGTCTCTGGGTCTTTATGTGAATCTATGGCTCTCTATACGTAGACTGTGGGTCTCTGTGTGAATCTATGGCTCTCTATACGAAGCCTGTGGGTCTCTATGTGAATCTATGGCTCTCTATACGTAGACTGCGGGTCCGATGGGAGACTGTGAGTAGAGGCTCGGACAGGAGTCGGCAAGCAACCCATCAAGAGCCATCCTTCACAAATCACATCACAGGGCAATCCATCAAGAGCCACATGCGGCTCTGGAGCCGTATTCTGCCGATCCCTGGTCTGGCAGGTGGACGTGGGTGTCTACCGAGGGTGGCGATGAGCTGCGGTGGTGATGATGGCCACGGTGTCGCCCTCATCTCGATGTCGATGCGTTCTCGAGCAGAGGCGCCGCGCGTGTCACGTTCGACCTTCACTCGGCTTGCTCAGGCTCCCAGCGCGTGGAAAAAAACGTCGGGCTTCGCTTCGAATGGCCACGCGGCGAGGGGCAGCCAGAAACAAAACGCGCGCGAGAGCAGCACCGCCGTGCCACCTCGAAGCCCGAGCGCTGCGGTGATGCGGTTTTGTTGGCATCGCACCAACTTCAATGTAGCGCGCGAGCGTTGCAAGTTGTTCCACACAGTGTCGAAAACATAACTTTCCGCGAGTTGTTTTTCTTTCTCTGCGCTGATCGAATGTAAACGCAAACGCGTGCACAAAACAGCAACAAAGGCAACAAAGGCAACAACAACAACAACGACAACACGAGGACAGACCGAGCACCACGAGGACGCGCGGCATCAAACAGAACAAGTTGAGAAGAGAAGATGCGAGTCAGCGCTTTGCGCGTGCGGCCGGGGGTCCGTGGATGGCCCCCCCCACCGCCCCCCAGCCCACCCCGACCCCACACCGGCCACCCTCCCTACTCGTCTCACAATGATCAGCGCCCTTCCACCCTCCTGCCGTGGTCACATATTGCCGAGTTCCAGCCGTCACCATCATCATCACCACCATCCCTGCCCGTCAGTGAGCAGGGCGAGGAGTTGAGCGACAGAGACTCGGGTCCCCGCACGCTGCCCCTTTCCTCCCAGCCTCGTCTCTGTTTACAAGCTCCGAGGATCGCCTCGCTCGAGTCGATGTCTTCTGTGCAACGACGACGGTACATGCGCTTCTTCTTCGTCTGTCTGTGACGCAGCACGGGCGGTGAAGGGTGAGTTATGACGCCACGCTAGTGAGGTGGAAGGTGGGAGGGGTGACGTCACAGGATATAGAAGGTAGCGATGAGAAAAGAGGGATGATGACGTCACGCAAGACCGGTGAGTTGCAGCAAGAGGTGTGATGACGTCACGCTAGATTGAGGTGCGTTTGGTGAGGAAAGGGGGTGACGTGGGAATGGTGAGGAGAGGGGGGCGGGTTATGGCGTCACGCGACATTGGTGAGGCGTAGGGGAGGCAGTGACGACACAATGTAGCGCTGACGTCCCGCGGCTCCAGCTCGCTCTCAACTCTGCAGTTCGCACCTCCGATGAGCACGGCCGGCTACGTAGGGTGCGAAAGAAGTTCAACAAACATACTGCGGCAGAGTCCACGTGACACCCAGAGCTCCTCGGGCAAGGGGGTCGGCTCCGAGGCCGCGTGCGGCGCCCCGAGGGCTGCCTCCTCGTGACGTCACTCACGTGGCACTGCGCCTCTTGACTGGAGGGCTCAACGATTTGGGGGAAATATGTCATTGCGATTTTTCTGACAGATATTGCGATTTGATTTGCGATTACATTTTTTTAAGTCAAGCTTCAGTTCAATATTCAATTTTCAACATGCGATGGAGAATTACCACATCACACCATCAAAATATGAACTGCTCCATAAATTCTAATGCAAGGATGAGAACTTAAAAGACATATTCTTAGTATAATAGTAGGTTGTTACCCTTTTAACTGGTACAAAACTGACACCTTTATTCAAGGCATCATGTTTGCAATGACCACAACACAAGTAGTCAAAAAAGCAAACAAAAAGAAGCAACTCTGATAAGGATGATAATATGCACTGTCCTTGAAGTTGATTGGCCCACACCCGAGACGGCTTTCTTTAGAGCCTAGTCCCCATTGGTGTAGGGCCAGATGACACCAGAAGGCGTACAACTCAAACACAGTGCAATATCAGAGTATTGAGAGCTCGGGGTAAGCATTTACACTATGAGATCTCTTTTACCAGTGGCAAAATATAATAGTATGATGCCTTGAATAAAGGTGTCAGTTTTGTACCAGTTAAAAGGGTAAAAACCTACTATTATATTTTGCCACTGGTAAAAGAGATCTCATAGTGTAAACATATTCTTAGGTTTTTTTCGGTAAAGTCACGTAGGTAAAAACATTAAAATTAATAAAAGTAAAATAAAATAAAAATCACGACGTTTCGGAGGCAACACAAGCTTTCGTCTTCAGGTGGAACCGTCACAGCCACGACAGCTGTGACGGTTCCACCTGAAGACGGAAGCTTGTGTTGCCTCCGAAACGTCGTGATTTTTATTTTATTTTACTTTTATTAATTTTAATGTTTTACCTACGTGACTTTACCGAAAAAACCTAAGAATATGAATCCTTGCAGTCACGAAAGCTTCAAATCTAGAACTTAAAAGACATGAATTGCTTCCAAAATGTAGTTATGAACATGTTTTAATTGAAATAGAACAATCAAACATGGAACAATTGTTAAGTTAAATAAATGAATATATTCATTTAACTGAACAATAGGACTTATCAAATCACAAAAAATCGCAGCCTTTGCGATTTGCTAATCGCATTGTTTCGATTTGAAATCGATTCATCGTTCAGCCCTAGCAAGAGCTGTCGAGGCGTTGTCTTTGTTTGTTACCGAAGTCGAGAAAAACCACAAATCTCTCCTTCTCTTTGTTGGTTTGCCGACCCCTGACCCTGGAGAATACGAACCACGCACACGAGGGGATGGGAGGGGGGAGTGGAGGGGGCAATGGAGGGGAAGAGGTGGAGAGAGGGGGGGGGTGGAGAGAGTGCTGTTTGTCGCTGGGCTTTGGACGTTCATGGGCCGTTGACCGCTTGCTCAGCGATTATCTTTCGCATAAAATAAACCACGATCACAGAAACCCGCCCTACCACAATCATGCACAAAGACAAAAGATCCCCCGTATAGCCTTAGCAGACTGTTGGGGCAAGTGCTGTTAGCGTGCACAACCTATGAAGGTCGTCACGGCGCACGAGGGGGTGGGGGTGCAGCAACCACGCCCGGCCGTCTTTGTCTCCCGAGTGGCGATGTTTTTACACACCGCACCAGGTACTCATTTGAGGAAGAGTCGGCAGGACCGATTCACATATTCGTCGTCACTAATGTTGGCCGTGAGCGCGAATCGAACTCGGGTCGTCGGGTTCACACGCTCACACACGCTCCTACACACCCCGAGATCCTCCGCTTGACAAATGCTCTCACTATGGAATGATTTTTGCGGCAACCAAAAGTGCCAATGTCTCCATTAGCATCAAAGCGGCAAATTGCCAGACCCATGTGTCTCTTTCATTTTATCAATAAGTGAAGATGACCTTTCCCGTGCTCCTAGGCACAAAGACAAAGACCCCCCCTCCCCGTATAGCCTTAACAGACCATTGGGGCAAGTGCTGTTAGCGTGCAGAACCTATGAAGGCCGGCACGTCACACGAGGGGTTGGGTGGCCAGCACCACGTCCGACCGCCGTTGCCTCCCTTGTGGCGATGTTTACACACCGAACCTGGTACTTATTTTGGGCTGAGTCGACCTAGGGGAGAAACATGACCGGTTCAGATAATCGTCACTGGTGTTGGCCGTGAGCGGGAATCGAACCCGGGTCGCCAGGTGTGTAGGGCAGCGCGCTAACTGCTACACTACCGCTCCACACACTCACAGAGACACAGACACTCACACAGACACGCTCACACACACACAGAGACACAGACACTCACACAGACACGCTCACACACACACAGAGACACAGACACTCACATTGACACGCTTACACACACAGAGACACAGCCACTCACACAGACACGCTCACACACACACAGAGACACAGCCACTCACACAGACACGCTCACACACACACAGAGACACAGACACGCTCACACACACACACACAGACGCTCACACAGACCTACACTCACAGAGACACAGAGACTCACACAGACACGCTCTCACATACACAGACGCAGACACTCACACAGACACGCTCACACACACACAGAGACACAGACACTCACACAGACACGCTGACACACACACACAGAGACACAGACACTCACACAGACACGCTGACACACACACAGAGACACAGACACTCACAGACACGCTCACACACACAGAGACACAGACACTCACACAGACACGCTCACACACACAGAGACACAGACACGCACACAGACACGCTGACATACACACACAGAGACAAAGACACTCACACATACACGCTGACACACAGAGACACAGACACTCACACAGACACGCTCACACACACAGAGACACATACACTCACACAGACACGCTCACACACACACAGAGACACAGACACGCTCACACACACACACACACAGACGCTCACACAGACCTACACTCACAGAGACACAGAGACTCACACAGACACGCTCTCACATACACAGACGCAGACACTCACACAGACACGCTGACACACACACACAGAGACACAGACACTCACACAGACACGCTGACACACACACACAGACACAGACACGCACAGACACGCTCACACACACAGAGACACAGACACTCACACAGACACGCTCACACACACAGAGACACAGACACGCACACAGACACGCTGACATACACACACAGAGACAAAGACACTCACACATACACGCTGTCACACACAGAGACACAGACACTCACACAGACACGCTCACACACACAGAGACACATACACTCACACAGACACGCTCACACACACTCACAAAGACACTCACACAGACACGCTCACACACACTCACAGAAAGACAGACACTCACACAGACACGCACACACACACTCACAGAGAAACAGACACTCACACAGACACGCTCACACAAACAGAGACACAGACACTCACACAGACACGCTCACACACGCTCACAGAGACACAGATACTCACACAGACACTCACACAGACACGCTCACACATGCACACAGACACTCACACAGACACGCTCACACATGCACACAGACACTCACACTGACACGCTCACACACACACAGACATAGACACTCACACAGACACGCTCACACACACAGAGACACAAACACTCACACAGACACTCACACAGACACGCTCACACATGCACACAGACACCCACACTGACACGCTCACACACAGACATAGACACTCACACAGGCACGCTCACACATACACACTCACACACACAGAGACACAGACACTCACACAGACACGCTCACACATACACACAGAGACACAGACACTCACACAGACACGCTCCACACACTCACAGAGACACAGACACTCACACAGACACGCTCACACAGACAAACAGAGACACACACACACTCACAGAGACACAGACACGCTCACACACACGCTCCGAGTTGGCCCGTGGAGGGAGGGAAGGTCGCCTGAACGACTGACGCCCCAAGGGTTAATTCCTCCATTCAACCCACGACTCATCTTCAATTATTCATTGCTCGGGACGTTGTGACACCCCCCCCCCCATCCGCTGTTGCTCGCTGTCCGTGCGCCGGTGCCAACGCGGACCCCACAGAAGGGGGGTCCAGCCAGCCCCACAGACGCGTCGGGCGAATGAAATGGCGAAGGGTGGCAGCGTCTTGGGGCTACGTGGTGGACGGGGGCAGTCCACTCGCACCCTGCCACGTGAGCTCTGCTCTCGTGTTTTTGAGGATCGTGTGCGGTGGTGGAGGATGAAGCTTCTGTCTGTCTCCTGCCAGTAGCTCTCCATTCCATTCAATGCATGCGAGTGATAGGCGGCAGCGATGCGGGTCAGGAGGTGAATGCCAATGTCGAGGTCCGTGGCCACGACGAGAGGGCTTCAGCAGAGAGAGAGAGTTCGTGTCGTTTTGCTGTTCCTCGTCATCCGTTGAAGGAGCGCCGCACCACAGTGGATTACTGTGTGGGTGCATAGTTTGGGTTGCATAACCACAATCCCTCTCGCGTGCCTCGTCTTCAGTCTATCTCCATGGGTCTCTACGCATCTGTAATAATGTTCCAGGAGACTTGGACGCCGGGGTTGGAGGCACACGTATTTATTCCGTGTCGGGTACAGCACAACCCTGGACATACAACACTGGAGGGGGTATCGGCCCCCTCACCCGTCTAACTGGGAATACACCCTCTAGCTACGCCTAGCCTACCTCTTGGTCCTCCACTAACGGCTAGGGGAGGCTAGCTAGCCGACACTGGTAAGTCGGGCTCACGGTACCCGGAGTCCCAGACCAGCTCTTACAAGAGCACCGGCTCTGGCTCTCGGGACCATGCCGCTGGCTCGATCCTGTTCGGCCCTGATAAGGGCGGCGATCCAAGGGAGTCCAGGGCTCTATCTAGACGACCTTCTGTCTTCACTGGTTAGCTTCAACATCTCTCCCCGAGCCCTCCGGCTCATCCCCTTTTATACCAAAACCCCCGCTGAGGGGTGGGGCCCCGGGGGATCCCAGCTCCGAGTCAGCCCCCCAGGCTGCCCGATGCGGACGTCGCTGGGAGCACCTTCCCGTGCACCGACATAGCCACGCCCACTGTGTTTCTTTCCCGTGTGATCCCATTCTATAACAGCCCCTCCGTAACACCCCTACACATCTCTACGGATCTCTATGGGTTTACTTCGTGGATCTAGAGTTTGGTGTGAGTGGCCACAATCGCACTACTGTTGCTTGTGTTTTCATTTTATTAATTTATGAAGGATGTGTGCGCATCAGCCTGTTGACGTTCTGACGCTGTTGATGGTACCACCACCGGCGTCTTCGAAGAGGAATGTCAAAGCTAGGAGGTGTACGATGTTTGGATCTCAAACGAGGCGTTTATTTTGGACGTCTGCGTTGTTCCACTCTGTTCACGGTGACAGCAGTCCGATTCCGTTCATGGCGTTCGCATGGGCGAGCATGCCACGTGTTGCATCGGTTCAATTCATGGTCACGAATCGGGATTGCGATTTGGCCCGGGGAAACCCGATCAAGCATACGAGGGGATATCATTCGAAGCTCTGCGCAGACGGATCTAATCCAGTCCGTCGACAAAACCTGTGATGCCATCTCCTAGCAAGTCGCAGCCCTCGCTGTTCCACGCCTACGACACCTGGCAAGCCCTGGCGAGGCTGTGGTGTGACAGCGGGGTGGTCACCCCCCACAGGCACAGACTACTGTTATATTAAATTTATGGCCGAGTGCACCTAGTGGCGACCCACACTGCGCGACCGCCAGCTCCAGCAGCGCCACGCGCCGCTTTTGACAGAAGCCACCGTGCGCACAGACACACACGGGCACGCGCAGCACACGGGCACGTGCGCACATCCACACACGCACACACACGCTCACGCACACACACGCACACACACGCTCACGCACGCACGCACACGCACTCGCGCGCACACACACGTTCACGCGCGCACACACATGCACACATACGCACACACACGCTCACGCACACACACGCACACACACGCTCACGCACACGCGCGCACGCACACGCACTCGCGCGCACACACACGTTCACGCGCGCACACACATGCACACATACGCACACACACACGAACACACGCGCACACACACGAACACAAACACACACGCACACACACAAACACACACGCACGCACACAAACACACACACAAACACACACGCACGCATACGCACGCACACGCGCCGCACACAAACACACACGCACACACACAAACACACACGCACGCACACGCACACACACAAACACGCACACACACAAACACACACGCACACACACAAACACACACGCACGCACACGCGCCGCACACACACACACGCACACACACGCACGCACACGCGCCGCACACACACGCACGCATACACACGCACACACACGCACGCACACGCACGCACACGCGCCGCACACACACACACGCACACACACGCACGCACACGCGCCGTATTGACACACGCACCCACACGCACGCACACGCGCCACACACACGCACGCGCACATACGCACACATACACACGCACACACACGCACGCACACGCACGCACACGCGCCGCACACACACACGCACACACACAAACACACACACACGCACGCACACGCACGCACACGCGCCGCACACATTGAGTGCACAGAGTTAGCATCACGACGAGCTGCTGCCCTTGGACGAGCGACGCTCCCCGACACAGCGCTGCGGGCCATGCTGGGGGCCTCTCGTTCGCCCGCGAGATTTCACGCAACAAAAATCACAGCGAGAGAGGCACAAACGCAACAACAACAACAACAACAAAAACAACAAATCGGAATGGAATAAATTGCGAGCCATAATTGTGGCTCCCCGGACCTTTTTATTCGCCACGGAGGACTCATAATTTGATAATGGGGGTTATGGAGCATTACAACCCTCCCCCCTCCCTAGCCCCGCCCCTCTCCCACCCTCCCACTGCATTGCCCCCCCCGCCCCCGATTTAATGGGTTTAGAGGCATCGCACCATCGCAGGAGTGGGCGCATCGATGATGATTCGCATCACTTTATGGACAAACACCACGAGCGCACTGCGGGTGCCGAGGGAAGTGTGGGGGGGGGGGGGGTGAAAACAAAAAATAATTGCCGGACGAGAGCAAAGGAGGAGAGAGATTTTAAATGAGCAAAGGGAGCGAGAGAGAGCGAGAGAGAGAGCACGCGGAGCCTGCATGAGGGAGAGCGAGGGGGCATGAATAAAAGACCGTGGGAGCAAGAGAGACACGCGGGGAGAGTGAGAATGAAAGAGAGTGTTGCCCAGCTCTTGTCGCCGGCCACTATTGATCCGCGCGTTCCATTTAATTAAACAATACTCCTTGTGCGACATTGGCCGCTTGGCACCAGACTTGCATCATCCGGTAGTTTTTCTCTTTGGCTCCCCCCTCCCCGCGCCCCCCCCCCCTACCCACCACCCCTACCCACCACCCCACCGCGCTCTCCTCATCCTCCTCGCCACACATCACTCCCTCTCGCCCCCGTGGCGTCTGGCAGAAGCGCTGAGTGGCAAGAAAGAAAGCGAGGACTTCCAGCGTGGCTGGAAACTCGACCTCTGCCGAGAGGTGGCGGCGGCGGGCGATGATTGGCTCAAGTTGACCTCGACCTGGGCGCTCAGCTTCTCGCGACCCGGCGCTCTGCTCAACCACCCACCCCAAGCAAAACAAAGATCACCCGTGTAGCCTTAACCGACAGTTGAGGCAAGTTCTGTTAGCGAGTAGCACCTATGAAGGTCGGCACGGCACGCGAGGGGGCGGGAGGCCAACACCATGCCCGGCCGCCTTTGTCTCCCTAGTGGCGATGTTTAAACATCGCTCCAGCTACTCAATGGTACATTTTGTGGGTGTACTCCCCAACACACGGGTGTACTGAACTCGTAACGAATTGCCACGCTTTGTTTACGTGAAAAACCTTAATCATTGCCTGTGTCGAGTAGTGGCGGGTTTAACGGCACATTCATATTTACGCTATCGACCCCAAAACAACCTCTATTGTGTCGAAATGTATATCTACCAAGTGCTCGAAACGCATGTTGATTCTAAATGTGGAGAGAAAAAACCGGAGAACCCAGAGAAAAAAACACACGCAAACATAGAGAGAATGACATGCAAACTCTGAAAATGCAGGCTTCAGGGTCGAGATCGATCCCACGACCTCCTGTATACGGAGTGGTAGCTCCTGCAATCTCTCATTTACTTGATACAGCTGTCGTGGCTGTGACGGTACCACCTGAAGACGGAAGCTTGTGTTGCCTCCGAAACGTCGTGATTTTTATTTTATTTTATTTTACTTTTTAATGTTTTTACCTACGTGACTTTACCGAAAAAACCTAAGAATATGAATCATTGCAGTCACGAAAGCTTCAAATCTAGAACCAGTCGAGGTAGTTAACATCTCCTAGCCACCGTGGCACCACTCACTCACGCCGCGCTCCGCTATCCACAGTGGCTGCAATCCACCCCGGGATCTCGCGACAGTCTGACGGGGTTTCCAAAGTTCACTGTTGCAAGTGGCAAACCAACAATCTTGTTGGGTATTCATTCATTCGTTTTTAGATATTCAGCGGCCGTGGCATTGGGTTCAATTAATACGGATAACAACAACAAAAAACCCGCAAACAATCTCTGGGCGGGTGTACAGTGTTTGATAATTAATGTGTAATGGTATGCATAGTATTCGCAGCATTGTGCGCTAATAGAGAGACATCACCAGTGGTCCACACACTGATCTTCTGTTTTCAATCTTTGAAATTCGCCAAAACTCGGAGCTCAACCCGGATTACACCTCGTTAAGTAGTGCCCGCCGCACGCGTTCACGAGTTCGTCCTAATTCTTTGACACATTTCGCGAGATTTCGCATTATTGCACGCGCGTAATTGCCTTTCGCGAGCGAGGATTTTATTGGGGACGGATTTCAACGAATATTTCTTTTGAATGTGAGTGTGTGCGTATTTAACGCTTTTCCTGATCGCGTGAAATACGCGACGTCAAAGGCGCTCCGTCTCTAATCGCCGACGCTGGCGATGGTTGTCGCAGGGCAGTGAGCACACAAAGCGCCGTGGTTCATCCTCCGGCTGCTGCTGCCGCTGCCGCTGCTGCCACATTTGAAGGGGACGTGGAGATCTCGCAAACTTCGTTGATTGTTTTGATCGCGTGCGGCTCGGCGCGCCGAGCAAGAGCGCAACTCTGACACCAATTACAGAGCGCATTTCTACATGCGCACTGCCAGTGCGGGGGTTATCAAAGCCGCGTGGAGTCCTTTCAATTAAAGATGTCCACCGAAACGCGACGTGGCCACGGGCTGAGCTGGTTATCTCGACAGTTAATGGGATCCAGCTTTGTAGAGAGAAAGAGCGAGTGGCGTTGGCCGCACCAATCGCGCGGCTTTAATTGTCCCCACCCCCCGGCTCCCCAGCTCTGTACGACAATCACCAAGCCCGGAACGACTCCACCACGGGACCGCCGGAGGTTTGTTTCCCAACGATAACCACGCCCCCTGCCGCCCATCTCAGCGTTCCTCGAACATTAATGAACGCCACATTATGTTAACAATGGTCCGCTGTCAGATTACTCCGGGGGCGGGGGTGTTGGGGGTGTTCTGGCAAAACAATGGGGGAAACAAGCGCGGAGAACCGAGCCGCGCGGTGCTCGACCGAGATGAAGGGCCCGGCAACGAATCTAGTTGGCCGTACGACCCGAACGCAGGAGGCCTCTCCTGCATAAAGTTTACAGATCCGGTGAGGCAGGTCTGATTAAATGCATATATAGCGTTGTTGTCGTGATCGTTATTACCCTTTATTAGCACCAAAGAGGAGCACCGGACACTGCACTAAGTTCAGCACCAAGGACAGCAGCAGGGATAGAACAAAGTTCAGTGTTTACAGTTCAGTACCAGGGGCAGCAGCAGGGATAGAACAACGATCAGTATCCATTACAAAACCAAGCACAGCACCAGGGATAGAAGCCAGTTTAGCATCCAGCACTGCGTTTAATGCAGGCGACGCTCGCAAAAAAAGCACATAATGATTATTTTAAAAATAATGTGTTACGTTTTACCAGCACAGCAATTAGTGAGAATTTGATATTTACCACCATGCATGATAATTTAGTACAATTAAAGAAATGCTGTCGCGTTCATTGGGATCCGTTTAATTGCACGGCGTAGTTAAACAGTGCTGTATTGCAGAGGCATTTGCGAAACCGAGTTTGGCAGCAAATGCGCAAGCGTCGATTCCGCGTTCACGCACAAAGGCCGTGTTCTGCCTGGAAAACAAATCGGTGACCGTGACCTCAGCATATTCACGGCAAACCATCGAGACGAGGTGTGCACATCATTGCGATCATGATCGTAGTCGCTCACAAGAGATCACCACATTTGCATGACGGTGGTTAGGAGGCCAATGAGAACGAGGCAATCGTGTTTAAAATTCAGCCCATCGGACACATTAGCCAGGGCAGTTGAAGCCCCATCATTCCTCCCCCCACCACCCCCCCACCACTCCACCCACCCCCCACCAACAACCCCCCCCCTCCCCCTCCAGTCCTCACATGCTGCTCGTGTGGCACAAATACCACACAAACCCCGCCGTCTACCGTACACCACACAAAGACAAAGTCCTCCCGTGTAGCCGTAACAGACTGTTGGGGGCAAGTGTTGTTAGCGAGTAGCACTTATGAAGGGCGGCACGGCACGCGAAGGGGTGGGTCGCTAAACCCACGCCCGGCCGCATTTGTCTCTCTAGGTACTAATGTGAGGCTCAGTCGACCTAGGGGAGGCCCAGGACCGGTTCGGGGTTGGCTGTGAGCGGAAATCGAACTCGGGTTTCCGGGAACGTAGTGTAGCGCGTTACCTACTACACTACGGCTTTCAACCCCGTACACCACACACCACACACACCACACACACCACACACCGCACACACCACACACCACACACCACACACCACACACCGCACACCACACACCACACACCACACACCGCACACCACACACCGCACACCACACACCACACACCACACACCACACACACCACACACCACACACCGCACACCGCACACCACACACCGCACACCACACACCACACACCACACACCACACACCACACACCGCACACCGCACACCACACACCACACACCGCACACCGCACACCGCACACCGCACACCGCACACCACACACCACACACCACACACCGCACACCACACACCGCACACCACACACCACACACCACACACCACACACCGCACACCACACACCGCACACCGCACACCACACACCGCACACCACACACCACACACCACACACCGCACACCACACACCACACACCACACACCGCACACCGCACACCACACACCACACACCGCACACCACACACCACACACCACACACACCACACACCACACACCACACACCGCACACCACACACCGCACACCACACACACCACACACCGCACACCGCACATCGCACACCACACACCACACACCACACACCACACACCGCACACCACACACCACACACCACACACCGCACACCACACACCACACACCGCACATCGCACACACCACATTGAGACAACGGGGAGACTGAGACATCGGGAAAACATCGGGGAGACTGAGACAACGGGGAGACATCGGGGAGACAGAGACATCGTAGACGTGGCATTCTCGACGTCGCCCTGCGGGGCGGAACACAGTGAATGCGAGAGAGGGAGGGGATGGGGGGGCGCCTCGCGTGTTGCCCGGCGCTGTCGTGATGACCCCGGCGGCGCAGCGAGCCGTGCCGGGGCATTAAACGAGGCGCGTCCTCGACTCCCGGTCCCTCGTGACCCCGGATCCGGGCTACACGCGGACTCCCTTCCCTTACCGTGTGTCCCGGGTATTAGAATTTGGGGGTGGGAAGGGAGGGGAGAGGTGGGGGTGGTGAAGGAGGAAGGACAGAGAGGGGAGGAGGGAGAGGGGGGGAAGGGGGCGACCCACGCAATTGCTGTGGCCTCTAAATTGATGGCTCTGGAAGCTGCACGGTAACCCAAGCAATCGTTATCGGAAGCAATATAACTACGCAGACTAACAACACGCCTCCTGCACACACGTGTCTGTCTCCGCTGCGTTAAAACAATGCGCGTGTATATTCACTGACATTTTTGTTCACGCATCCAATCAGCTGCAACGGTGTTCGTCGAGTGAATCATTTCAGCCGCATTCCTTCAAACGTGGGCAGAAGACTCACCGAGGACCGGGTTCGACGGTCAGTGCCTCACCAGCAGAGCGAGGCTCGCTTGAGACAATGCTGGTGATCTGCCCACGTGTTTGTACGCAGAGGCCCCTCTGTGTTGTGTGTGTTAGATATGGGTCCTAGTTCGACGCAAAACTGTATAATACATAACAAGGCAGCTTAAATAATACACAATAACAAACAATAAATAAAACACACCAACTCAGCGTAACTAACAGTCCCGCCGTGTTGCGTCTTACTTTTAAAAGAGAAAATGGCATCAGCAGAGGTATCACTGAGAACTTTACACTCGACCAAATGTACGTGAATTCCTAACCGCTTGGAATATTCTACATATAACAACATTCCAGGCATCTCCTTTAAATATCAATAGCGCAACGTAGCTCCTCGAGCCAGGGGCCACACTAATTGAGCAATATTGACGCCGATCGCGTGAGAATCGATCCGCGATGGGACTGTGCGGGTGATGACGGCTCCAAGGTGGAGGATTCCGCCTCTTCTGGCTCAGTGCGGACGGGGCAGGAGCCTACCGCCCGGTGAGTTTCTCGATTGAGAGGATTCGCCTCTGAATGATCTGGTCAACATCTCGCCAGCGCCCAACGTGGTCATTTATGTAGCAGAGTCGCCTCACGGAGACTCTTCCATCGCTACTAACACGGTTAGTGTTCCCGTGAATGTTCCACTCGTTGAAGGACTCGAACTACAAGACACTCACTCATTCGTCTCGTCCACCAATACACCGCAATCAAGCATCGCCACCGCGCTGCAGGTTACTACAACACAACTTACTCGCTCGCTCATTCACTCACTCACACACTTAACCACTCACTCACTAACTCACCCACTCACTCACGACTCACTACCTCACCCACTCATTCACCCACTCACTCACCAACTCACCCACGAAACTCCCTTCCCTTGGGTGGGCATCGAGGAGGAGGCCATGCACCTTGGCTCGCCAGGAGCAGGCGGCACAGCGAGTGAACTCTTTACGAACTGTTCCCACAGCGCCCACCGCCCCGCTGCGGCGCTGACGGGACAGCTCTTGCGGACCGCACCGAGAACGACGGCGCCTTCGCTCCCTCCCATAATCCCAGCACGGTCACACCCGCACCTACACAAACCCAACACGGTCACACCCGCACCTACACACACCCAACACGGTCACACCCGCACCTACACACACCCAACACGGTCACACCCGCACCTACACACACCCAACACGGTCACACCCGCACCTACACACACCCAACACGGTCACACTCGCACCTACACACACCCAACACGGTCACACCCGCACCTACACACACCCAACACGGTCACACTCGCACCTACACACACCCAACACGGTCACACTCGCACCTACACACACCCAACACGGTCACACCCGCACCTACACACACCCAACACGGTCACACCCGCACCTACACACACCCAACACGGTCACACTCGCACCTACACACACCCAACACGGTCACACCCGCACCTACACACACCCAACACGGTCACACCCGCACCTACACACACCCAGCACGGTCACACCCGCACCTACACACACCCAGCACGGTCACACCCGCACCTACACACACCCAACACGGTCACACTCGCACCTACACACACCCAACCCGGTCACACCCGAACCTACACACACCCAACACGGTCACACCCGCACCTACACACACCCAACACGGTCACACCCGCACCTACACACACCCAACACGGTCACACTCGCACCTACACACACCCAACACGGTCACACCCGCACCTACACACACCCAACACGGTCACACCCGCACCTACACACACCAACACGGTCACACTCGCACCTACACACACCAACACGGTCACACCCGCACCTACACACACCAACACGGTCACACTCGCACCTACACACACCAACACGGTCACACTCGCACCTACACACACCCAACACGGTCACACTCGCACCTACACACACCAACACGGTCACACTCGCACCTACACACACCAACACGGTCACACTCGCACCTACACACACCCAACACGGTCACACTCGCACCTACACACACCAACACGGTCACACTCGCACCTACACACATCAACACGGTCACACTCGCACCTACACACACCCAACACGGTCACACCCGCACCTACACACACCAACACGGTCACACTCGCACCTACACACACCAACACGGTCACACCCGCACCTACACACACCAACACGGTCACACTCGCACCTACACACACCAACACGGTCACACTCGCACCTACACACACCCAACACGGTCACACCCGCACCTACACACACCAACACGGTCACACTCGCACCTACACACACCAACACGGTCACACTCGCACCTACACACACCCAACACGGTCACACTCGCACCTACACACACCAACACGGTCACACTCGCACCTACACACACCAACACGGTCACACTCGCACCTACACACACCCAACACGGTCACACTCGCACCTACACACACCAACACGGTCACACTCGCACCTACACACATCAACACGGTCACACTCGCACCTACACACACCCAACACGGTCACACCCGCACCTACACACACCAACACGGTCACACTCGCACCTACACACACCAACACGGTCACACCCGCACCTACACACACCAACACGGTCACACTCGCACCTACACACACCAACACGGTCACACTCGCACCTACACACACCCAACACGGTCACACTCGCACCTACACACACCCAACACGGTCACACTCGCACCTACACACACCAACACGGTCACACTCGCACCTACACACACCAACACGGTCACACTCGCACCTACACACACCCAACACGGTCACACCCGCACCTACACACACCCAACACGGTCACACCCGCACCTACACACACCAACACGGTCACACTCGCACCTACACACACCAACACGGTCACACTCGCACCTACACACACCCAACACGGTCACACCCGAACCTACACACACCCAACACGGTCACACCCGCACCTACACACACCAACACGGTCACACTCGCACCTACACACACCAACACGGTCACACTCGCACCTACACACACCCAACACGGTCACACCCGAACCTACACACACCCAACACGGTCACACCCGCACCTACACACACCAACACGGTCACACTCGCACCTACACACCCAACACGGTCACACTCGCACCTACACACACCCATCGCCGTGCGTTTCCATCTGTAAAGGGGATGGAGTTTTGCGCCCTCGCACAATGCGTGTTTTTTTGTTCCAGGTGCTCAGGTTTATGCTTACACTTTGCATAATAATAAACACAACTCATCATAAATTGGCTTAAAACTGGCTCTCCTGGATAAATAAGTAAATACGGAATTCTTAAGCAGGATAATCCGCCCGTGGATAATCGAGAATCACCGTATTCCCTCAATTATTAGAAGAAACCTAGGAAGGAAAGTAAAACGCACCCCGCATAGCCTCAACAGACTGTTGGGGCAAGTGCTGTTAGCGAGCACCTATGAAGGCCGGCACAGCACCCGAAAGGGTGGGTGGCCAACACCCCGCCCGGCCGCCTTTGTCTCCCTAGTGCTGATGTTTTAATACCACGCCAGGTACTCATTTGAGGCTGAGTCGATTTATGGAAGGCCGAGGACCGTGCCGTTCTGACCTTCACAGTAGCTCACTAACAGCGCTTGTCCCAAAAGTATGTTAAAGCTATACGGGGGATCTTTGTAGGACACTAGCCAACCTGATATAGATCGAGTCCTCGACACGCGTGGAGGGAAATCAATGAGTGAAGTTCATGCAAAAGTAACCTCGGCGGTAACGATAGAAGAGTGACTAGGAGGCAGTCACACGCCTCTCGGATTGAGCAAAGTTCAACTCGCGCGGCGCACGTCAACAACTAAAGTGGGGATGAAGCAAACAAAGCGGGGAAATGTTGTATTTATAATCATTAATTCCAATTAGTGATATAATGAAACAACAACAACAAAAGTGCGGTGGAGCCAGCTCGCTCGCTCGCGGTAATGAACGTCCAAAGGCGGCAGCTTTGATCTCCTTCCCGGTGGTTATTTAACCCTCTATGGGCGCACGAGGCCAGAGCGTCTCCTCGCTCACAGCGGTCCACCACGAGCATAGAGCCTCTCACGCAGCACCACGTGACTAGGTGTGAACAAGAGACACCACGTGACTAGGTGTGAACATGAGACACCACGTGACTAGGTGTGAACAAGAGACACCACGTGTCTAGGTGTGGCCAAGAGACACCACGTGACTAGGTGTGAACAAGAGACACCACGTGTCTAGGTGTGAACAAGAGACACCACGTGACTAGGTGTGAACATGAGACACCACGTGACTAGGTGTGAACAAGAGACACCACGTGTCTAGGTGTGGCCAAGAGACACCACGTGTCTAGGTGTGAACAAGAGACACCACGTGTCTAGGTGTGAACAAGAGACACCACGTGTCTAGGTGTGAACAAGAGACACCACGTGTCTAGGTGTGGCCAAGAGACACCACGTGTCTAGGTGTGGCCAAGAGACACCACGTGATTAGTTGTGGCCAAGAGACACCACGTGTCTAGGTGTGAACAAGAGACAACACGTGACTAGGCGTGAACAAGAGACACCACGTGACTAGGTGTGAACAAGAGACACCACGTGACTAGGTGTGAACAAGAGACACCACGTGACTAGGTGTGAACAAGAGACACCACGTGTCTAGGTGTGAACAAGAGACACCACGTGTCTAGGTGTGAACAAGAGACACCACGTGACTAGGTGTGAACAAGAGACACCACGTGACTAGGTGTGAACAAGAGACACCACGTGACTAGGTGTGAACAAGAGACACCACGTGTCTAGGTGTGAACAAGAGACACCACGTGTCTAGGTGTGAACAAGAGACACCACGTGACTAGGTGTGGCCAAGAGACACCACGTGTCTAGGTGTGAACAAGAGACACCACGTGACTAGGTGTGGCCAAGAGACACCACGTGTCTAGGTGTGAACATGAGACACCACGTGCTTAGATGCGACAAAGAGACACCACGTGTCTAGGTGTGAACAAGAGACACCACGTGACTAGGTGTGAACAAGAGACACCACGTGTCTAGGTGTGAACAAGAGACACCTCGTGACTAGGTGTGAACAAGAGACACCACGTGTCTAGGTGTGAACAAGAGACACCACGTGTCTAGGTGTGAACATGAGACACCACGTGTCTAGGTGTGAACAAGAGACACCTCGTAACTAGGTGTGAACATGAGACACCACGTGTCTAGGTGTGAACATGAGACACCACGTGTCTAGGTGTGAACAAGAGACACCACGTGTCTAGGTGTGAACAAGAGACACCACGTGTCTAGGTGTGAACATGAGACACCACGTGTCTAGGTGTGAACAAGAGACACCACGTGTCTAGGTGTGAACAAGAGACACCACGTGTCTAGGTGTGAACAAGAGACACCACGTGTCTAGGTGTGAACAAGAGACACCACGTGTCTAGGTGTGAACAAGAGACACCACGTGTCTAGGTGTGAACATGAGACACCACGTGTCTAGGTGTGAACATGAGACACCACGTGTCTAGGTGTGAACAAGAGACACCACGTGTCTAGGTGTGGCCAAGAGAGACACCACGTGGTTAGTTGTGGCCAAGAGACACCACGTGGTTAGTTGTGGCCAAGAGACACCACGTGTTTTGATGCGGCTAAGAGACACCACGTGTTTTGATGCGGCTAAGAGACAGCCACAACATTTTATCAGCAGCAATGGTTCAATGGGCTCTACCCATTTCACACGAATAAATTCCTTGCCGATACACAGAGTGCAGTTCCCCAGCATTTGGTTGAAGCAAGCCTGCTTCTGATAATGATGATGTTCCTGTATTGAACCAATGCGGCTTCTCAGATGCACTCCCGGAAGAGCGTGGCAGCTGATGGAATGTGTAGAAAACATCTTTTATGAGGAGAGACGTATCTGGCAATGAGGGGTTATTTATTTCAGATTAAAAAAACAATCTTTTCTCGAATTGAATTGCAACCACACACACTCGTAAAAAATCATCAGATCCCAGCGCAGGGGCCAGAGGGGAATGAATCGTTACCCGGGCTGGTATTGATGTCTTTGGCCCAGAACACCAGAGCCATTAATAACAGAAGCATTCGAGTGGTCTCCACGAGTCCAGAGACCAAGGGATATAGAAGACCTAAGGCCAAATAGTGGGGGTCCTGTTAGGACTGATGTATGGGTCACTGTGCGAGTCTGTGTGTCACCGCGAGTCTGTGGGTCTCTATGCGAGTCTGAGGGTAGATGGTGGGAAGAGACTGGTCAGGGGTAGATCCTCGCACGTCGCGGGTGATCTGTGCATATGCAGCTGCGGGATCTGGAGGTGGGGGTGGGTGGGGGGGGTAGGGACGGGTAGTGAGAGGTGCAGCGGTGGCGTCAGCGGCTTTTGGTCACGATGACGTCTCGATCTTGAGTGAAGTTGACTGTCGGTGAAGCCGTCGGTATGAACTCGAAGCTGCGGCTGGAAAATCGAGCCGGGAACCTCCAATTATCTGAGCAATCGATCGCTCACTCGACCGATCATCGGTTCCATTGCTCGGCTAGCCGAAGTGGGCAACACGGATATAGTTGGGCGGGGGGGGGAGAACGAACAAACTTGTTCAGTCCTTGTTCCCACGTGTGCCGCTGGACGGGAGGTGACGATTGCCGGGGCTTCGTGACACCATCATCGTCAGCCGCGCCACGGCTTGTGGGAGGGGGGTGAGTTCCCACCTTCGGGAGGTAGGATTTGGGAGCAGTGGCGAGTCGCCACACTCGATCTACCCCCAGAATGTTGGCGACTGTCTCCCCCCTCACCCCCATCAGCAAACATTCTCCTCCCCAAGCCGGAGGAGGTCCCCCGCTATCGCTGAGCACCGCCGAGTTTCTCGTGTCGCCATCCCCGAGATCTGTGCAAGCGCTGGAAAGCCCCCCCCCCCTGCCGTTTTCTGCCCCCCCCCCCTTCCTTGCCCTCCCCTGACACCCCCGGCGCTTTGTACCGGACTTGTCTGCGCGTACCTCAATAACAACGTATTGGTTTTCATTTTATATATTATATAAAAAAGAGAGCCGAGTAATCGACCCCAATTTAATTTTGGTCAACACGCGGCGCCTTTCCGGCACAAATCTTCCACCCAGAGGGCCACAGCACCATGAAGCGTCAACACATCTCTTCATTTATTTTAAATCTAAATATATAAAAATAAAGTTGATGAGTTTCACAACATTCGCGTGATCCACCAACCCCCGCTGCTGCTGCCTCCACTGCGCCGGGTGATCGTAGTCAGCGGCCACGTGCAGCAGCGGCAGCAGCGGCAGCAGCGGCAGCAGCGGCAGCAGCGGCAGCAGCGGCAGCAGCGGCAGCAGCGGCAGCAGCGGCAGCAGCGGCAGCAGCGGCAGCAGCGGCAGCAGCGGCAGCAGCGGCAGCAGCGGCAGCAGCGGCAGCAGCGGCAGCAGCGGCAGCAGCGGCAGCAGCGGCAGCAGCGGCAGCAGCGGCAGCAGCGGCAGCAGCGGCAGCAGCGGCAGCAGCGGCAGCAGCGGCAGCAGCGGCAGCAGCGGCAGCAGCGGCAGCAGCGGCAGCAGCGGCAGCAGCGGCAGCAGCGGCAGCAGCGGCAGCAGCGGCAGCAGCGGCAGCAGCGGCAGCAGCGGCAGCAGCGGCAGCAGCGGCAGCAGCGGCAGCAGCGGCAGCAGCGGCAGCAGCGGCAGCAGCGGCAGCAGCGGCAGCAGCGGCAGCAGCGGCAGCAGCGGCAGCAGCGGCAGCAGCGGCAGCAGCGGCAGCAGCGTAGCCGCCACCACCGCCTGGCACGGAGGGTGACTGCCTGGGGAGGCCTTCGTCCAGCAGTGGACAGAGCACGGCAGCTGATGTTGTTGATGATGATGAAGATGATGATGAAGATGATGAAAGGCCAAACAGAGCGGCGGGTAACGACGCGACCTGCCTCGGACCACCGTGCATCCCGCTCCCTCCCGCCCATCGCCACCGCTGCTAGATGTTGCACCCACACATTTGTTGATTGCTGCATATAGATTCAGAAGTGGAGGCGGTGAGGGAAGGCGGAGGAGATGCCCCCTCCAGCCCCCCCCCCACCCACCTCTCCCCTGCCCCCTCCTCTACCGAGCCTGGGTGGCTGCACTTGATAGATTGAAGGAACGGCAGAGTGAAGCGAAAAAAGAACGATTCATCCTCGGACAGAGCCGAGCGCATCTTGAGGTGGTGGGAGGTAGCGGGGGGGGGCTGTGGGGGGGGGGCTGTGGGGGGGGGCTGTGGAGGGGGGGGGGCTGTGGGGAGCGGGGGTGTCAGATCGGGCTACGACGAACAAGATAACAGCTCCATCCTGAACGCGTGCGGCAGGAGGCCGCGGATAAACAAACCGCGACGGGCAGCAGGCGAGGAGCTCCCCCCCCTCTCCTATCCCCCCCTGGGGGGGGGGGGGGAGTTCACGCGCCGCAGTTGCCAAGCCCAAAAGGCTCAAGAGACGCCGAGCGGCGAGCAACAAGCGGCACCGTCGAGGGTGTGAATAGGTACGAGTCGAGCGGCGTCGCTTGCATTGAGCGCAGTCGTTCTTGTGAGAGCTCGGCGCGGATCGAGACGATGGTCGTGGTGGTGGTGGTGGCGGTGGTGGTGGTGGTGGTGGCGATGGTGGTGGTCGTGATGGTGGTGGTGGCGATGGTGGGAAGGGAAGGAGATTCCACGGCGGAGCAGGGCAGGGGACGAAGCAGAGAGAGGAGTGAGGTAACCTGCAGTGTGGTGAGTGGGTGGGTGAGTGGGTGTGTTGTTGTGACCTGCAGTGTGGTGAGTGATTGGGTGAGTGGGTGTGTTGTTGTGACCTGCAGTGTGGTGAGTGATTGGGTGAGTGGGTGGGTGTGTTGTTGTGACCTGCAGTGTGGTGAGTGATTGGGTGAGTGGGTGTGTTGTTGTGACCTGCAGTGTGGTGAGTGATTGGGTGAGTGGGTGGGTGTGTTGTTGTGACCTGCAGTGTGGTGAGTGATTGGGTGAGTGGGTGTGTTGTTGTGACCTGCAGTGTGGTGAGTGATTGGGTGAGTGGGTGGGTGTGTTGTTGTGACCTGCAGTGTGGTGAGTGATTGGGTGAGTGGGTGGGTGTGTTGTTGTGACCTGCAGTGTGGTGAGTAATTGGGTGAGTGGGTGTGTTGTTGTGACCTGCAGTGTGGTGAGTGATTGGGTGAGTGGGTGTGTTGTTGTGACCTGCAGTGTGGTGAGTGGGTGGGTGGGTGAGTGGGTGTGTTGTTGTGACCTGCAGTGTGGTGAGTGATTGGGTGAGTGGGTGTGTTGTTGTGACCTGCAGTGTGGTGAGTGATTGGGTGAGTGGGTGTGTTGTTGTGACCTGCAGTGTGGTGAGTGGGTGGGTGAGTGGGTGTGTTGTTGTGACCTGCAGTGTGGTGAGTGATTGGGTGAGTGGGTGTGTTGTTGTGACCTGCAGTGTGGTGAGTGGGTGGGTGGGTGAGTGGGTGTGTTGTTGTGACCTGCAGTGTGGTGAGTGATTGGGTGAGTGGGTGTGTTGTTGTGACCTGCAGTGTGGTGAGTGATTGGGTGAGTGGGTGTGTTGTTGTGACCTGCAGTGTGGTGAGTGGGTGGGTGAGTGGGTGTGTTGTTGTGACCTGCAGTGTGGTGAGTGATTGGGTGAGTGGGTGTGTTGTTGTGACCTGCAGTGTGGTGAGTGGGTGGGTGGGTGAGTGGGTGTGTTGTTGTGACCTGCAGTGTGGTGAGTGATTGGGTGAGTGGGTGTGTTGTTGTGACCTGCAGTGTGGTGAGTGATTGGGTGAGTGGGTGTGTTGTTGTGACCTGCAGTGTGGTGAGTGGGTGGGTGAGTGGGTGTGTTGTTGTGACCTGCAGTGTGGTGAGTGGGTGGGTGGGTGAGTGGGTGTGTTGTTGTGACCTGCAGTGTGGTGAGTGATTGGGTGAGTGGGTGTGTTGTTGTGACCTGCAGTGTGGTGAGTGATTGGGTGAGTGGGTGTGTTGTTGTGACCTGCAGTGTGGTGAGTGGGTGGGTGAGTGGGTGTGTTGTTGTGACCTGCAGTGTGGTGAGTGATTGGGTGAGTGGGTGTGTTGTTGTGACCTGCAGTGTGGTGAGTGGGTGGGTGGGTGAGTGGGTGTGTTGTTGTGACCTGCAGTGTGGTGAGTGATTGGGTGAGTGGGTGTGTTGTTGTGACCTGCAGTGTGGTGAGTGATTGGGTGAGTGGGTGTGTTGTTGTGACCTGCAGTGTGGTGAGTGGGTGGGTGGGTGAGTGGGTGTGTTGTTGTGACCTGCAGTGTGGTGAGTGATTGGGTGAGTGGGTGTGTTGTTGTGACCTGCAGTGTGGTGAGTGATTGGGTGAGTGGGTGTGTTGTTGTGACCTGCAGTGTGGTGAGTGGGTGGGTGAGTGGGTGTGTTGTTGTGACCTGCAGTGTGGTGAGTGATTGGGTGAGTGGGTGTGTTGTTGTGACCTGCAGTGTGGTGAGTGGGTGGGTGGGTGAGTGGGTGTGTTGTTGTGACCTGCAGTGTGGTGAGTGATTGGGTGAGTGGGTGTGTTGTTGTGACCTGCAGTGTGGTGAGTGATTGGGTGAGTGGGTGTGTTGTTGTGACCTGCAGTGTGGTGAGTGGGTGGGTGAGTGGGTGTGTTGTTGTGGCCTGCAGTGTGGTGAGTGATTGGGTGAGTGGGTGTGTTGTTGTGACCTGCAGTGTGGTGAGTGATTGGGTGAGTGGGTGTGTTGTTGTGACCTGCAGTGTGGTGAGTGATTGGGTGAGTGGGTGTGTTGTTGTGACCTGCAGTGTGGTGAGTGATTGGGTGAGTGGGTGGGTGTGTTGTTGTGACCTGCAGTGTGGTGAGTGATTGGGTGAGTGGGTGTGTTGTTGTGACCTGCAGTGTGGTGAGTGATTGGGTGAGTGGGTGTGTTGTTGTGACCTGCAGTGTGGTGAGTGATTGGGTGAGTGGGTGTGTTGTTGTGACCTGCAGTGTGGTGAGTGATTGGGTGAGTGGGTGTGTTGTTGTGACCTGCAGTGTGGTGAGTGATTGGGTGAGTGGGTGTGTTGTTGTGACCTGCAGTGTGGTGAGTGATTGGGTGCGTGGGTGTGTTGTTGTGACCTGCAGTGTGGTGAGTGATTGGGTGAGTGGGTGGGTGTGTTGTTGTGACCTGCAGTGTGGTGAGTGATTGGGTGAGTGGGTGTGTTGTTGTGACCTGCAGTGTGGTGAGTGATTGGGTGAGTGGGTGTGTTGTTGTGACCTGCAGTGTGGTGAGTGATTGGGTGAGTGGGTGTGTTGTTGTGACCTGCAGTGTGGTGAGTGATTGGGTGAGTGGGTGGGTGTGTTGTTGTGACCTGCAGTGTGGTGAGTGATTGGGTGAGTGGGTGTGTTGTTGTGACCTGCAGTGTGGTGAGTGATTGGGTGAGTGGGTGTGTTGTTGTGACCTGCAGTGTGGTGAGTGATTGGGTGAGTGGGTGTGTTGTTGTGACCTGCAGTGTGGTGAGTGATTGGGTGAGTGGGTGGGTGTGTTGTTGTGACCTGCAGTGTGGTGAGTGATTGGGTGAGTGGGTGTGTTGTTGTGACCTGCAGTGTGGTGAGTGATTGGGTGAGTGGGTGTGTTGTTGTGACCTGCAGTGTGGTGAGTGATTGGGTGAGTGGGTGTGTTGTTGTGACCTGCAGTGTGGTGAGTGATTGGGTGAGTGGGTGGGTGTGTTGTTGTGACCTGCAGTGTGGTGAGTGATTGGGTGAGTGGGTGTGTTGTTGTGACCTGCAGTGTGGTGAGTGATTGGGTGAGTGGGTGTGTTGTTGTGACCTGCAGTGTGGTGAGTGATTGGGTGAGTGGGTGTGTTGTTGTGACCTGCAGTGTGGTGAGTGATTGGGTGAGTGGGTGTGTTGTTGTGACCTGCAGTGTGGTGAGTGATTGGGTGAGTGGGTGTGTTGTTGTGACCTGCAGTGTGGTGAGTGATTGGGTGAGTGGGTGTGTTGTTGTGACCTGCAGTGTGGTGAGTGATTGGGTGAGTGGGTGTGTTGTTGTGACCTGCAGTGTGGTGAGTGATTGGGTGAGTGGGTGTGTTGTTGTGACCTGCAGTGTGGTGAGTGGGTGGGTGAGTGGGTGTGTTGTTGTGACCTGCAGTGTGGTGAGTGGGTGGGTGAGTGGGTGTGTTGTTGTGACCTGCAGTGTGGTGAGTGGGTGGGTGAGTGGGTGTGTTGTTGTGACCTGCAGTGTGGTGAGTGATTGGGTGAGTGGGTGTGTTGTTGTGACCTGCAGTGTGGTGAGTGATTGGGTGAGTGGGTGTGTTGTTGTGACCTGCAGTGTGGTGAGTGATTGGGTGAGTGGGTGTGTTGTTGTGACCTGCAGTGTGGTGAGTGGGTGGGTGAGTGGGTGTGTTGTTGTGACCTGCAGTGTGGTGAGTGATTGGGTGAGTGGGTGTGTTGTTGTGACCTGCAGTGTGGTGAGTGATTGGGTGAGTGGGTGTGTTGTTGTGACCTGCAGTGTGGTGAGTGATTGGGTGAGTGGGTGTGTTGTTCTGACCTGCAGTGTGGTGAGTGGGTGGGTGAGTGGGTGTGTTGTTGTGACCTGCAGTGTGGTGAGTGATTGGGTGAGTGGGTGTGTTGTTGTGACCTGCAGTGTGGTGAGTGATTGGGTGAGTGGGTGGATGTGTTGTTGTGACCTGCAGTGTGGTGAGTGGGTGGGTGAGTGGGTGTGTTGTTGTGACCTGCAGTGTGGTGAGTGATTGGGTGAGTGGGTGTGTTGTTGTGACCTGCAGTGTTGTGGTGGTGGTTAAACACATGTATGGATGGGTTTGAAGAAACATGGGGTGAAGGAATCGATACAGTGAAGTTCCTGGGAACGACAACCATGGCAGTCGCGATATAAGATCGATAGGGAGGCGACTACGGTGAGTTGGTGATCATCAGCCAGCCGGGCTGTGCTTGCCGTTGTTGAAGCCCTGTCAGGGCAGTGTCCTTCATTACATTTCAGAGGGGGCCCACTTCCGCCGATGAGACATCATCAGTGTGAGGGCCGCCACACATTTGCAACCGTTGTTGGGTTTGACAGCAGCGCGATGATGATGTTTGGGTGTTTTTATGCCACGTGTTGTGTATTGCCGGGGCACGGCACCTTCGGGGGCCGTGCTAGAGGCCACCAAAGGGCCCCCAGTGGCCCTGTGGTGGCCTTGCAATGAGGAGCGCTGCCGCAAAGGGGTTAGACTGGTTGGCGATCGCGCCGTTTGCCTTTCCGAAGAAGCCGGCGTGAAAGGGAGACGCGATACGCCGGGCACAGTCGGGGATGGAGTGGGGGGCGAGCCAGGCTCAGCCACGTGTGGTGTCATCCCTCGCTGAACACCCAAACCCGGCCAGAGCGCGGGACCGCAGCGTGTGGCGTGCAGCCCGTAGCCACAGCCCGAAGGACGAGATGTGTGTTTTGCTGCTTGAGAATCAGAATCTTGGTTTCGACAGGAGGAGGGGTGAGGGGGAGGAGACTGTCCAGTAGGGGCGCGGGGATCAGCGAGTTACATCAACAAACGAGAGAACAACATAAAGCGACTTGAGACCAAGATAGCGAAAAAGCGAGGACGTGCCCCACCCAGTGCCGATTCATCCTCGTAGCAATAGTAGCTACATGTGTAGTAGCTACTACTTATGTGTAGTAGCTACATGTATAGTAGCTACTACTTATGTGTAGTAGCTACATGTGTAGTAGCTACTACTTATGTGTAGTAGCTACATGTGTAGTAGCTACTACTTATGTGTAGTAGCTACTACATGTGTAGTAGCTACGGGCCCCGCACTTTCAAGGGTTCTGCGCTAAATGCTTTCAAGCTATCAATTCCGGTTCAGTGATTCTGCACTTGCTCTATTACTATAGTACTATACCACCTTCAACTTTTCTGAACGGCTGGGTGTTTAAGATGAACGCTTTGTCGTATTATCTAGCTGTATAGCACGTGAAAGTAAAAAATTGTGTTTTAATATTTAAGTGTTTTATTTATTTATGGCCCCTTTATAACATCATGCTACAGATCCCGCACTAGCTTCGTCCGGCACTGCCCCCCGCCTCCCCCGGGTTGCTGACTGAGCGAGCGGCTCCCGCACAGTGGGCGGCGGCGTCCGTGGAGATGGTCTTGGCGTTGGTGTTGGTGGTGTTGGTGGTGTTGATGGTGTTGGTGGTTTTGGTGTTTTTTTGTGTTGGGGGTTTGCCGCGCGCAACTGCTGCATGCACGGCGATGGAGTTAGCAAATGGCACAAGTGGAGAGCATGTGTCCATCTCGAGTCCCGTCTCTCCGCATCAAAACAACGCAAGCAGCCTTTACAGCCTTCAGGGAGTGCATCATTTCAGCAGCAATTGGTTCGGCACAAGCATAGTACAATTTATGTTTCTTCGCCAAGGTAAGGCCACACTGAACTATAAAGCTCTTTTTCAGAAGCGACCGAGCTATGACAAATGACAGCTCAACAAAATGGCTTATCACGTGGACATGTATAGCAGTAGCCAAATGCTATAAACGTGTGACGTTGATTATAATTGTGGAGGGAAACCCCAAAGAACCCGGAGAAAAATCCACGCGAGCACAGGGAAAGAGAGAGATGCAAACTCCAAATATACAGCAGGCGTCGAGGTCGGGATGGAACCCACGACCTCCTGCACACCAGGCGAGGTAGTTAACATCTCCTAGCCTCCGCCACGACTTGCTGTAACGGCGTAATTAAACAGCGGCCCGTCCTACAGACGACACTAATCAGAATTAGAATCTGTATTTATACTTGAGGAATCCGATGAGCTATGAAGCTCTTTTTCACAGATGTCCAGTCGGGACACGGGGTACGAACATTACAACAACAAACAACACAGACACACGATGGGAGTGGCAAGTACAACCAAGGTCAACAAATAACCGAAACACATGCAAACAAAACTGACCCCCCCCCCCCATCCTACGAGGCAAAGCCCACTGAGGTATTAACTTCCTTCTCAGAAGCGACTTGGCCACAAATGTTCGCCGCTCAACGACGTGGTGTGTCACCATTTGGACATTGAATTTTTCTCGTTGGCTCCGCCCATCTCCTGTCAGCCCCGCCCCCTCCATCACGGCCCCGCCCCCACTCAACAATTGACTATCCTCCACCACAATTCTCAAGTCATGCTGGGGTTTTCTACCTTGCTCATACATCACGTGTCATACATATGTCAGTCGCAAGACCGTAGCTGCCCACCTGCTTTCTGCCAGTGAGAATGAAAGTTACCCAAAGAAGTGAGCATTGCAAACTGAAGACAAATTCAGGGCGTCTCGTGTAGAGTAACACAGCGCTTGAAATAGGGGGAAAATTACTGAGGGGACTCATTAATGATCCCTCCCCCACCCCCTAGTAGATCTGGCCCATGCACGAGATCTGGACCGTGCACGAGATCTGGACCGTGCACGAGATCTGGACCGTGCACGAGATCTGGACCGGAGAAGGAGGGGAAGGAGGAAGAACTTCGCTCCGCGTGTCTGTAGAGGTGTGTCTGTAGATCTCAGTGTGTCTGTAGATCTATGTGCGTGACTGTAGGTCTCTGTGGGTTTCTGTACGTGTCTGTAGATAGCTGTGTGTGTCTGTGGGTATATGTACGTGTCTGTGAGTCTCTGTGGGTTGTTGTGCGTGTCTGTAGATGTGTGTGTGTGACAGTGTGTCTGTGGATCTCTGTGTGTGTCTGTGGGTCTCTGTGCGTGTCTGTGGGTCTCTGTGCGAGTCTATGGGTCTCTGTGTGAATATATGGGTCTCTGTGTGAGTCTATTGGTCTCTGTGTGAGTCGATGGGGCTCTATTTGAGTGTTATGTGAGCCTGTGGGTGTCCAGATGAGTCTATGGGTCTTGTTAGCCTTTGGGTCTCTTCGTGAATCTATGAGTCTCTGTGCGAGCCTATGGATCTCGTTGTGAGTTTGTGATTCTCAATGTGAGTCTACAGCTCGACCATTCGCCGGCAGCAGCATTAAAGTTGTTTACCACGAGGCCACTCCTGAAGCCGCCCTCTGGCTCACTCAGTCACCTCCACGTGAACACAGGAAAGCTGCGGATTGACTCTCCTGCCATACACAAGCAGAAGTGCATGGGTGCAACCCTGCCCACGTGACCCGTGTACAGGTGCCACCCTGCCCACGTGACACGTGTACAGGTGCCACCCTGCCCACGTGACACGTGTACAGGTGCCACCCTGCCCACGTGACCCGCGTACAGGAGCCACCCTGCCCACGTGACCCACGTACAGGTGCCACCCTGCCCACGTGACCCACGTACAGGTGCCACCCTGCCCACGTATGCTGGGCGGGAGGGAACCCGCCGTGTCTCCCTGCTCTGGAGGGAGAGGAGTTAAAGCCTTGCGTGCCACGAGACGCCTATTACAGCGCGATATCTAAGCGAGGCTAAATTTACATGCGGGAAGTGGGGGGCGGGTGGAGTGGAATGGGGGGGGTGGAAGGGGGGAGAGGCGGGGCATCGTTAACTGGCACCGGGGACGGCAGCTTCAAAACGCGGAGTTTCGGCAGCGCGACGCATTCAGCCCGCAGCTGTTTTTCTTGCCTGCGAACGCACGCAGACAAAGGCAAAGCTTCGCCGAGTAGCCTTTCACAGGCTGTTGGGGAAAGTGCTGTTAAGCGAGGACCTGTGAAGGTCGTCGCGGCAGATGGCGGGGGGTAGTTGTGGGCAGCCAGCACCACGCCCGGCCGCCTTCGTCTCCCCAGTGCTGCAGTCGGATTGTCTGGTTTGTAGCGTAGTTCACTCACTAACCACTGCGCTACCGCTTCCCAACGCACGCACACGAAGCAGGCGCAACGATTGCCGCGATAGCCTTAATGGACGTTTGGGGCAACATACACACACGCACCGTTCGACGATATGTGGCGATGACAACACCACAGTGCTTGTGCCAGTCTACGTGCACCTTGAGGTCACGTCAAGTGTTGAAAGCTCGTTGACAGGAAGCCACGGAACAGAAGCAGGTGCCATAGGATGACGAACAGACGCACCGGCTAAGCTCCCTACTGTGCCCACTCGTTGCGTGTTAGCCGCCCGGTGATCCGCCCGTTGTTGTGAGCGTCACTCCTCCGCCCTCCGCTGTTGTTGGAGGGGGACTGCCTCCAACTGCCCCGGAGTCCTTCACGAGCCTCCTCCACAGAGGCCGATCTGGACACCGCTGGTACCGGTCAACGGCAAGTCCACTCAGCTCCTCGTCCTCTTGTACAGCATTTAATGTCGAGTGGACCCAGGGGAGGCCCACCAGGACCGGACCGCCACTATTGTTGTCCGTGAGCGGGAATCAAACCGGGGTCGCCGCGATCGTAACGCGGCGCGCTAACCACAACACCACCGCTCGCCGCCGACACGCAACTCTCAAATTACCCGCCGCCTCGTCTCGCGTTCGACTCGGCGGGCGGCGGCGGCGTTTCCAAGCCTCGAGCGTCGTGGGCAATGACATTGTTCATCTTCGGTGCCGCACGATGTTTGCAATGGTAAAGGTCTTGAATAGGCGACGTAGAGTCTGGTTTTGTTGTTGACGACCCGACGGACAAAGGAAAGCTGCAGGTGCCGGGCGAGCCGCGTGCGTGTGGCGGGGAGACACCCGGGGGGGGGGGGGGAGCACACCCAGGGGGGGGGGGGGACACTGCCGGGGAGACACCCAGGGCGAGGGGTTGACGGCACACTGCGGCGTCGGCAACGCGACCGAGGGATCACGTCGCGATGACGCGTCGTGTATTCAGCAGGGCTCAACGCGGTAGCGATCTTGGCGCAATCAACAAAGTTGTCTAACAATAGAATGAAGCATCGCCGTACTCAACAAAGGTCAAAGATGGAGTGTTTGTGTCTACCTGAACAAAGGTCAAAGATGAAGTGTTTGTGTCTACCTGAACAAAGTCAAAGATGGAGTGTTTGTGTCTACCTGAACAAAGTCAAAGATGAAGTGTTTGTGTCTACCTGAACAAAGTCAAACATGGAGTGTTTGTGTCTACCTGAACAAAGTCAAAGATGGAGTGTTTGTGTCTACCTGAACAAAGTCAAAGATGGAGTGTTTGTGTCTACATGAACAAAGTCAAAGATGGAGTGTTTGTGTCTACCTGAACAAAGTCAAAGATGGAGTGTTTGTGTCTACCTGAACAAAGTCAAAGATGGAGTGTTTGTGTCTACCTGAACAAAGGTCAAAGATGGAGTGTTTGTGTCTACCTGAACAAAGTCAAAGATGGAGTGTTTGTGTCTACCTGAACAAAGGTCAAAGATGGAGTGTTTGTGTCTACCTGAACAAAGGTCAAAGATGGAGTGTTTGTGTCTACCTGAACAAAGGTCAAAGATGGAGTGTTTGTGTCTACCTGAACAAAGGTCAAAGATGGAGTGTTTGTGTCTACCTGAACAAAATCAAAGATGGAGTGTTTGTGTCTACCTGAACAAAGTAAAAGATGGAGTGTTTGTGTCCACCTGAACAAAGTCAAAGATGGAGTGTTTGTGTCTACCTGAACAAAGTCAAAGATGGAGTGTTTGTGTCTACCTGAACAAAGTCAAAGATGGAGTGTTTGTGTCTACCTGAACAAAGTCAAAGATGGAGTGTTTGTGTCTACCTGAACAAAGTCAAAGATGGAGTGTTTGTGTCTACCTGAACAAAGTCAAAGATGGAGTGTTTGTGTCTACCTGAACAAAGGCAAAGATGGAGTGTTTGTGTCTACCTGAACAAAGGCAAAGATGGAGTGTTTGTGTCTACCTGAACAAAGTCAAAGATGGAGTGTTTGTGTCTACCTGAACAAAGTCAAAGATGGAGTGTTTGTGTCTACCTGAACAAAGTCAAAGATGGAGTGTTTGTGTCTACCTGAACAAAGTCAAAGATGGAGTGTTTGTGTCCACCTGAACAAAGTCAAAGATGGAGTGTTTGTGTCTACCTGAACAAAGTCAAAGATGGAGTGTTTGTGTCTACCTGAACAAAGTCAAAGATGGAGTGTTTGTGTCTACCTGAACAAATGCAAAGATGGAGTGTTTGTGTCTACCTGAACAAAGGCAAAGATGGAGTGTTTGTGTCTACCTGAACAAAGTCAAAGATGGAGTGTTTGTGTCTACCTGAACAAAGTCAAAGATGGAATGTTTGTGTCTACCTGAACAAAGTCAAAGATGGAGTGTTTGTGTCTACCTGAACAAAGTCAAAGATGGAGTGTTTGTGTCTACCTGAACAAAGTCAAAGATGGAGTGTTTGTGTCTACCTGAACAAAGGCAAAGATGGAGTGTTTGTGTCTACCTGAACAAAGGCAAAGATGGAGTGTTTGTGTCTACCTGAACAAAGGCAAAGATGAAGTGTTTGTGTCTACCTGAACAAAGTCAAAGATGGAGTGTTTGTGTCTACCTGAACAAAGTCAAAGATGGAGTGTTCGTGTCTACCTGAACAAAGGCGACCTCACCCACTCCCCCCTCTCTGCACTTTCCTCCAGCCCCTGCACTCCCCCCTCCCCTCGCGTGCGTGGTTCGTATTCTCCAGGGTCAGGAGTCGGCAATCAACAACAATAAGGAGAGATTTGTGGGGGTTTTCGACTTCGGTAACAAACAAAGACAACGCCTCGACAGCTTAAGAGGCGCAGTGCAACGTGATTGACGTATATGGGTCTCTATGTGAGTCGGTGGGTCTCTGTGTGAGTCTGTGCGTCTCTGTGTGAGTCTGTGTCTCTGTGCGAGTTTATGGGTATCTGTGTGAGTCTATGGATCTCTGTGTGAGTCTATGGGTTTCTGTGTCAGTCTATGGGTCTCTTTGTGAGTCTATGGGTCTCTGTGTGAGTCTATGGGTCTCTGTGTGAGTCTATGGGTCTCTTTGTGAGTCTATGAGTCTCTCTGAGAGTCTATGGGTTTCTGTGTTAGTCCATGGGTCTCCGTGTGAGTCTATGGGTCTCTGTGTGAGTTTGGGTCTCTGTGTGAATCTATGGGTCTCTGTGTGAGTCTATGGGTCTCTGTGTGAGTTTATGGGTCTCTGTGAGTCTATGGGACTCTGTGTGAGTCTATAGGTCTCTATGTGAGTCTATGAGTCTCTGTGTGAGTTTATGGGTCTCTGTCTGAATCTATGGGTCGCTGTGTCAGTCTATGGGTCTCTTTGTGAGTCTATGAGTCTCTCTGAGAGTCTATGGGTTTCTGTGTGAGTCCATGGGTCTCCTTGTGAGTCTATGGGTGTCTGTGTCAGTCTATGGGTCTTTTTGTGAGTCTATGGGTCTCTGTGTGAGTCTGGGTCTCTGTGTGAGTCTATGGGTCTATGTGTGAGTCTATGGGTTTCTGTGTGAATCTATGTGTCTCTGTGTGAGTCGATGGGTCTCTGTGTGAGTCTGTAATGTAAGGTTATATCCGGATCGTTGACGGATTACAACTCGTCACGATGATTGGCTCTGCCGGTCCTGGTCCATAGCCAATGGGGGGAAGCCTAGGGGCGTGTCCCTGACGTAATGGAAAGGTGACAGCTGTTTGTAGAGGATTGGTTCTGCTGGCTTTCGCCACAGCCAATGGGGAGACGAGTCAGGGGCGTGGTCCCGGGAGCCTACGGTGGAGTCTGGAAGATTCGATAGAGGCTAACCAGGATTGGTGGAAAGGTACCACGTGAACCGGGTATTAAAAGGGGTGGAGACGAACAACACGTGGTCAGAACTGGAACGAACGAAGGGGAGAGGCCACGCTGAAGCGGGGGTCCAGGCTGCCACGTGGCTGCGCGCGACTCTCTCTTTCTATCCCTCTCACGCTGTCTCTCTCACGCTGTCTCTCTCACGCTGTCTCTCTCACGCTGTCTCTCTCACGCTGTCTCTCTCACGCTGTCTCTCTCACGCTGTCTCTCTCACGCTGTCTCTCTCACGCTGTCTCTCTCACGCTGTCTCCATCACGCTGTCTCCATCACGCTGTCTCCATCACGCTGTCTCTCTCACGCTGTCTGTTAGCGGCGTGAAGGAGTGCTGTAATGAAAGACGAATAAAGACCGGATTCCAGAAGTCGCTTCAACGACCTTTAATAAAAGTCTATGGATCTCTGTGTGAGTCTATGTGTCTCTGTGTGAGTCTATGTGTCTCTGTGTGAGACTATGGATCTCTGTGTGAGTCTATGTGTCTCTGTGTGAGTCTGGATCTCTGTGTGAGTCTATGTGTCTCTGTGTGAGTCTATGTGTCTCTGTGTGAGTCTATGGGTCTCTGTGTGAGTCTATGGATCTCTGTGTGAGTCTATGGATCTCTGTGTGAGTCTATGTGTCTCTGTGTGAGTCTATGTGTCTCTGTGTGAGTCTATGTGTCTCTGTGTGAGTCTATGTGTCTCTGTGTGAGTCTATGGGTCTCTGTGTGAGTCTATGGATCTCTGTGTGAGTCTATGGATCTCTGTGTGAGTCTATGTGTCTCTGTGTGAGTCTATGGGTCTCTGTGTGAGTCTATGTGTCTCTGTGTGAGTCTATGTGTCTCTGTGTGAGTCTATGGGTCTCTGTGTGAGTCTATGGGTCTCTGTGTGAGTCTGTGTCTCTGTGTGAGTCTATGGGTCTCTGTGTGAGTCTATGGGTCTCTGTGTGAGTCTATGTGTCTCTGTGTGAGTCTATGTGTCTCTGTGTGAGTCTGTGTCTCTGTGTGAGTCTATGGGTCTCTGTGTGAGTCTGTGTCTCTGTGTGAGTCTATGGGTCTCTGTGTGAGTCTGTGTCTCTGTGTGAGTCTATGGATCTCTGTATGAGTCTATGTGTCTCTGTGTGAGTCTGAGTCCCTGTGTGAGTCTATGTGTCTCTGTGTGAGTCTGTGTCTCTGTGTGAGTCTATGGGTCTCTGTGTGAGTCTGTGTCTCTGTGTGAGTCTGAGTCTCTGTGTGAGTCTATGTGTCTCTGTGTGAGTCTATGTATGTTGAATTTCTTTTGCACCGTACGTATCCAACCGTGCTCATCGGAGGTGCGGGGGAAAGACAACAAAGTCAACACAAAAACTGTTCTAAAGAAATGAGTTCGTCAGTCGAGATGATGATCAGTTCAAAGTGTCATAGCTCGCAGTGGCTTCTTTACATCGGCAGTAAGAGGCGTTCCAGACGGCCGCAGAAGCGCGTCTGAAAGCGCCGCGCGATGCGGTGACCGCCACCATCTGTGTTCTATGGCAGCAGCCAGGAGCCGCTGCTGCTGCTGCTGCGAGGAAGACCACGGGAGATCACGTGGTGATGGTTCACGCACCGCGACGAGACCAGCGCGGCATTGCGGCTCGTTCGTGGTTTGTGGTGGGAGCCCTGGACTTGCACGGCCATTGTCGCCAGTGCGATCTCCAGTCGCGGCAGTTGAAACACCGGGACGGGTAGCTTAATTACCCGCTCTCAATCCTGTCCGCATAGCACTAGTATAATAGGTTAAGCACAGTTATTCTATTTAAACTAACTATTATAGTTAGTTTATTTGACCATGCAGGTAAGGCCCAGTGAGCGAGAGAACTATTTTTCAGAAGTGACCTCAACGAAGTGGCGTCATCACCACGTGGACATTTAGAGCAGCAAAACACTCGAGACGCGTGATGTTGATTCTGCATGCGGAGGGGAAAAACCGGAGAAACCCGATTAAAATCCACGCGACCACGGGGAGAGAGACAGACACCGAAAACTCCAAATATACAGCAGCAGGCGTCAGGGTCGGGATCGAACCCATCCACAGAGAGATCAGGAGAGTCACGTAGAGTGGATTCGGGAATCGGGGTCATGCCGCTTGTTTGAGAATAATTCTCGCGACACTTTCCGCAAGCTCCCTCCCTCTGACACCCAGTGAGTCGCGCGTATCCATTGGGATAATCAGCCACACCGTGAGCTGGGTGAGTTCATTCTACGCTGCAACGACATTCGTGAGATACGAAGCCTGGACTGAGCATTGGTCCACCAGCTACACTCGCAAGTCGTAGGTTTCTTCTTCGTATCATATTTTCTTGTAACTTATTCCGAGAGACAGAATTAGTCAGCGTGAAGATTCAGCGGCGCCCACGCCCGCAATGCCTGCCGGAAGTTGGGTTCTCATCCAGCAGTGGATCAACAAAAAGAGCAGCAACCGTAACTTTGTACGAATATTAACAACAACACAAAACCAACGATGTACAACTCGACAATCATACGTCGGGGCTACTGTTTAGCGATCATCAGACACGCGCGGTGTGTAACGACTCAAACATTTAAGGGAGAGGCGCTGAATGGATACGTGGCACGTGACGAGTCGCCTCGGGACATCGGGGATAGAGACTGGTGGACGCGGCGTGTGACGACTCGTGGATAGAGAAGGGTGGATGCGGCGTGTGACGACTCGGGGATAGAGAAGGGTGGACGCGGCGTGTGACGACTCGTGGATAGAGAAGGGTGGACGCGGCGTGTGACGACTCGGGGATAGAGACTGGTGGACGCGGCGTGTGACGACTCGGAGATAGAGACTGGTGGACGCGGTGTGTGACGACTCGGAGATAGAGACTGGTGGACGCGGCGTGTGACGACTCGTGGATAGAGACAGGTGGACGCGGCGTGTGACGACTCGGGGATAGAGAAGGGTGGACGCGGCGTGTGACGACTCGTGGATAGAGAAGGGTGGACGCGGCGTGTGACGACTCGGAGATAGAGACTGGTGGACGCGGTGTGTGACGACTCGTGGATAGAGAAGGGTGGATGCGGTGTGTGACGACTCGTGGATAGAGAAGGGTGGACGCGGCGTGTGACGACTCGGGGATAGAGAAGGGTGGACGCGGCGTGTAACGACTCGGAGATAGAGACTGGTGGACGCGGTGTGTGACGACTCGGAGATAGAGAAGGGTGGACGCGGCGTGTGACGACTCGGGGATAGAGAAGGGTGGACGCGGCGTGTGACGACTCGGGGATAGAGAAGGGTGGACGCGGCGTGTGACGACTCGTGGATAGAGAAGGGTGGACGCGGCGTGTAACGACTCGGAGATAGAGACTGGTGGACGCGGCGTGTGACGACTCGGGGATAGAGAAGGGTGGACGGGGCGTGTAACGACTCAGAGATACAGACTGGTGGACGCGGTGTGTGACGACTCGGAGATAGAGAAGGGTGGACGCGGCGTGTGACGACTCGGGGATAGAGAAGGGTGGACGCGGCGTGTGACGACTCGGGGATAGAGAAGGGTGGACGCGGTGTGTGACGACTCGTGGATAGAGACTGGTGGACGCGGCGTGTGACGACTCGGGGATAGAGAAGGGTGGACGCGGTGTGTGACGACTCGGGGATAGAGAAGGGTGGACGCGGCGTGTGACGACTCGTGGATAGAGAAGGGTGGACGCGGTGTGTGACGACTCGGGGATAGAGAAGGGTGGACGCGGTGTGTGACGACTCGGGGATAGAGAAGGGTGGACGCGGCGTGTGACGACTCGGGGATAGAGACTGGTGGACGAGGCGTGTGACGACTCGGGGATAGAGAAGGGTGGACGCGGCGTGTGACGACTCGGGGATAGAGAAGGGTGGACGCGGCGTGTGACGACTCGGGGATAGAGACTGGTGGACGCGGCGTGTAACGACTCGGAGATAGAGACTGGTGGACGCGGCGTGTGACAACTCGGGGATAGAGAAGGGTGGACGCGGCGTGTAACGACTCGGAGATACAGACTGGTGGACGCGGTGTGTGACGACTCGGAGATAGAGAAGGGTGGACGCGGCGTGTGACGACTCGGGGATAGAGAAGGGTGGACGCGGCGTGTGACGACTCGGGGATAGAGAAGGGTGGACGCGGTGTGTGACGACTCGTGGATAGAGACTGGTGGACGCGGCGTGTGACGACTCGGGGATAGAGAAGGGTGGACGCGGTGTGTGACGACTCGGGGATAGAGAAGGGTGGACGCGGCGTGTGACGACTCGTGGATAGAGAAGGGTGGACGCGGTGTGTGACGACTCGGGGATAGAGAAGGGTGGACGCGGTGTGTGACGACTCGGGGATAGAGAAGGGTGGACGCGGCGTGTGACGACTCGGGGATAGAGACTGGTGGACGCGGCGTGTGACGACTCGGGGATAGAGAAGGGTGGACGCGGCGTGTGACGACTCGGGGATAGAGAAGGGTGGACGCGGCGTGTGACGACTCGTGGATAGAGAAGGGTGGACGCGGCGTGTGACGACTCGTGGAGAGAGAAGGGTGGACGCGGCGTGTGACGACTCGTGGATAGAGAAGGGTGGACGCGGCGTGTGACGACTCGGAGATAGAGAAGGGTGGACGCGGCGTGTGACGACTCGTGGATAGAGAAGGGTGGACGCGGCGTGTGACGACTCGGAGATAGAGAAGGGTGGACGCGGCGTGTGACGACTCGTGGATAGAGAAGGGTGGACGCGGCGTGTGACGACTCGGAGATAGAGACTGGTGGACGCGGCGTGTGACGACTCGTGGATAGAAAAGGGTGGACGCGGCGTGTGACGACTCGGAGATAGAGAAGGGTGGACGCGGCGTGTGACGACTCGTGGATAGAGAAGGGTGGACGCGGCGTGTGACGACTCGGAGATAGAGAAGGGTGGACGCGGCGTGTGACGACTCGTGGAAAGAGAAGGGTGGACGCGGCGTGTGACGACTCGGGGATAGAGACTGGTGGACGCGGCGTGTGACGACTCGGGGATAGAGAAGGGTGGACGCGGCGTGTGACGACTCGGGGATAGAGACTGGTGGACGCGGCGTGTGACGACTCGTGGATAGAGAAGGGTGGACGCGGCGTGTGACGACTCGGGGATAGAGACTGGTGGACGCGGCGTGTGACGACTCGGGGATAGAGACTGGTGGACGCGGCGTGTGACGAGTCGGGGATAGAGAAGGGTGGACGCGGCGTGTGACGGCTCGGAGATAGAGACTGGTGGACGCGGCGTGTGACGACTCGTGGATAGAGAAGGGTGGACGCGGCGTGTGACGACTCGGGGATAGAGACTGGTGGACGCGGCGTGTGACGACTCGGGGATAGAGAAGGGTGGACGCGGCGTGTGACGACTCGGGGATAGAGACTGGTGGACGCGGCGTGTGACGACTCGGAGATAGAGAAGGGTGGACGCGGCGTGTGACGACTCGGGGATAGAGAAGGGTGGACGCGGCGTGTGACGACTCGGGGATAGAGAAGGGTGGATGCGGTGTGTGACGACTCAGAGATAGAGAAGGGTGGACGCGGCGTGTGACGACTCGTGGATAGAGAAGGGTGGACGCGGCGTGTGACGACTCGGGGATAGAGACTGGTGGACGCGGCGTGTGACGACTCGGGGATAGAGAAGGGTGGACGCGGCGTGTGACGACTCGGGGATAGAGAAGGGTGGACGCGGTGTGTGACGACTCGGAGATAGAGACTGGTGGACGCGGCGTGTGACGACTCGTGGATAGAGAAGGGTGGACGCGGCGTGTGACGACTCAGAGATAGAGACTGGTGGACGCGGCGTGTGACGACTCGTGGATAGAAAAGGGTGGACGCGGCGTGTGACGACTCGGAGATAGAGAAGGGTGGACGCGGCGTGTGACGACTCGTGGATAGAGAAGGGTGGACGCGGCGTGTGACGACTCGGAGATAGAGAAGGGTGGACGCGGCGTGTGACGACTCGTGGAAAGAGAAGGGTGGACGCGGCGTGTGACGACTCGGAGATAGAGACTGGTGGACGCGGCGTGTGACGACTCGGGGATAGAGAAGGGTGGACGCGGCGTGTGACGACTCGGGGATAGAGACTGGTGGACGCGGCGTGTGACGACTCGTGGATAGAGAAGGGTGGACGCGGCGTGTGACGACTCGGGGATAGAGACTGGTGGACGCGGCGTGTGACGACTCGGGGATAGAGACTGGTGGACGCGGCGTGTGACGAGTCGGGGATAGAGAAGGGTGGACGCGGCGTGTGACGGCTCGGAGATAGAGACTGGTGGACGCGGCGTGTGACGACTCGTGGATAGAGAAGGGTGGACGCGGCGTGTGACGACTCGGGGATAGAGACTGGTGGACGCGGCGTGTGACGACTCGGGGATAGAGAAGGGTGGACGCGGCGTGTGACGACTCGGGGATAGAGACTGGTGGACGCGGCGTGTGACGACTCGGAGATAGAGAAGGGTGGACGCGGCGTGTGACGACTCGGGGATAGAGAAGGGTGGACGCGGCGTGTGACGACTCGGGGATAGAGAAGGGTGGATGCGGTGTGTGACGACTCAGAGATAGAGAAGGGTGGACGCGGCGTGTGACGACTCGTGGATAGAGAAGGGTGGACGCGGCGTGTGACGACTCGGGGATAGAGACTGGTGGACGCGGCGTGTGACGACTCGGGGATAGAGAAGGGTGGACGCGGCGTGTGACGACTCGTGGATAGAGAAGGGTGGACGCGGCGTGTGACGACTCGGGGATAGAGACTGGTGGACGCGGCGTGTGACGACTCGGGGATAGAGAAGGGTGGACGCGGCGTGTGACGACTCGGAGATAGAGACTGGTGGACGCGGCGTGTGACGACTCGGGGATAGAGAAGGGTGGACGCGGCGTGTGACGACTCGGGGATAGAGACTGGTGGACGCGGCGTGTGATGAGTCGGGGATAGAGAAGGGTGGACGCGGCGTGTGACGACTCGGAGATAGAGACTGGTGGACGCGGCGTGTGACGACTCGGGGATAGAGAAGGGTGGACGCGGCGTGTGACGACTCGGGGATAGAGACTGGTGGACGCGGCGTGTGACGACTCGGGGATAGAGACTGGTGGACGCGGCGTGTGACGAGTCGGGGATAGAGAAGGGTGGACGCGGCGTGTGACGGCTCGGAGATAGAGACTGGTGGACGCGGCGTGTGACGACTCGTGGATAGAGAAGGGTGGACGCGGCGTGTGACGACTCAGAGATAGAGACTGGTGGACGCGGCGTGTGACGACTCGTGGATAGAAAAGGGTGGACGCGGCGTGTGACGACTCGGAGATAGAGAAGGGTGGACGCGGCGTGTGACGACTCGTGGATAGAGAAGGGTGGACGCGGCGTGTGACGACTCGGAGATAGAGAAGGGTGGACGCGGCGTGTGACGACTCGTGGAAAGAGAAGGGTGGACGCGGCGTGTGACGACTCGGAGATAGAGACTGGTGGACGCGGCGTGTGACGACTCGGGGATAGAGAAGGGTGGACGCGGCGTGTGACGACTCGGGGATAGAGACTGGTGGACGCGGCGTGTGACGACTCGTGGATAGAGAAGGGTGGACGCGGCGTGTGACGACTCGGGGATAGAGACTGGTGGACGCGGCGTGTGACGACTCGGGGATAGAGACTGGTGGACGCGGCGTGTGACGAGTCGGGGATAGAGAAGGGTGGACGCGGCGTGTGACGACTCGTGGATAGAGAAGGGTGGACGCGGCGTGTGACGACTCGGGGATAGAGACTGGTGGACGCGGCGTGTGACGACTCGGGGATAGAGAAGGGTGGACGCGGCGTGTGACGACTCGGGGATAGAGACTGGTGGACGCGGCGTGTGACGACTCGGAGATAGAGAAGGGTGGACGCGGCGTGTGACGACTCGGGGATAGAGAAGGGTGGACGCGGCGTGTGACGACTCGGGGATAGAGAAGGGTGGATGCGGTGTGTGACGACTCAGAGATAGAGAAGGGTGGACGCGGCGTGTGACGACTCGTGGATAGAGAAGGGTGGACGCGGCGTGTGACGACTCGGGGATAGAGACTGGTGGACGCGGCGTGTGACGACTCGGGGATAGAGAAGGGTGGACGCGGCGTGTGACGACTCGTGGATAGAGAAGGGTGGACGCGGCGTGTGACGACTCGGGGATAGAGACTGGTGGACGCGGCGTGTGACGACTCGGGGATAGAGAAGGGTGGACGCGGCGTGTGACGACTCGGAGATAGAGACTGGTGGACGCGGCGTGTGACGACTCGGGGATAGAGAAGGGTGGACGCGGCGTGTGACGACTCGGGGATAGAGACTGGTGGACGCGGCGTGTGATGAGTCGGGGATAGAGAAGGGTGGACGCGGCGTGTGACGACTCGGAGATAGAGACTGGTGGACGCGGCGTGTGACGACTCGGGGATAGAGAAGGGTGGACGCGGCGTGTGACGACTCGGGGATAGAGACTGGTGGACGCGGCGTGTGACGACTCGGGGATAGAGACTGGTGGACGCGGCGTGTGACGAGTCGGGGATAGAGAAGGGTGGACGCGGCGTGTGACGGCTCGGAGATAGAGACTGGTGGACGCGGCGTGTGACGACTCGTGGATAGAGAAGGGTGGACGCGGCGTGTGACGACTCGGGGATAGAGACTGGTGGACGCGGCGTGTGACGAGTCGGGGATAGAGAAGGGTGGACGCGGCGTGTGACGACTCGGAGATAGAGACTGGTGGACGCGGCGTGTGACGACTCGGGGATAGAGACTGGTGGACGCGGCGTGTGACGACTCGGGGATAGAGACTGGTGGACGCGGCGTGTGACGACTCGGGGATAGAGACTGGTGGACGCGGCATGTGACGACTCGGGGATAGAGAAGGGTGGATGCGGTGTGTGACGACTCGGAGATAGAGAAGGGTGGACGCGGCGTGTGACGACTCGGAGATAGAGAAGGGTGGACGCGGCGTGTGACGACTCGGGGATAGAGAAGGGTGGACGCGGTGTGTGACGACTCGGAGATAGAGACTGGTGGACGCGGCGTGTGACGACTCGGGGATAGAGACTGGTGGACGCGGCGTGTGACGAGTCGGGGATAGAGAAGGGTGGACGCGGCGTGTGACGACTCGGAGATAGAGACTGGTGGACGCGGCGTGTGACGACTCGGGGATAGAGACTGGTGGACGCGGCGTGTGACGACTCGGGGACAGAGACTGGTGGACGTGGCGTGTGACGACTCGGGGATAGAGAAGGGTGGATGCGGCGTGTGACGACTCGGAGATAGAGAAGGGTGGACGCGGCGTGTGACGACTCGGAGATAGAGAAGGGTGGACGCGGCGTGTGACGACTCGGGGATAGAGAAGGGTGGACGCGGCGTGTGACGACTCGAAGATAGAGAAGGGTGGACGCGGTGTGGCGGGCGCGGCAACGTCGCTTCTGGGCCCGGATGATGAAATCCGTGGCGGAGAGTGTGGAGGCCGGGTTGTGACGACGCGGCCACCAGGGACACCAAAGGCAAAGATCCCCCGTATAGCCTGCACAGACTGTTGGGGCAAGTGCTGTGAGCAAGTAGCACCTGTGAAGGCCGGCACGGCTGACGAGGGGGTGGGTGGTCAAGACCACGCTGGGCCGCCTTTGTCTCCCCAGTGGCGATGTTTACACACCGCACCGAATACTAATTTGAGGCTGAGTCGACCTAGGGGAGGCCTAGGACCGATTCAGATCATCGTCATTGGTGTTTGACCGTGAGCGGGAATCGAACTCGGGCTGTCAGGTTCGTAGCGCAGCGCGCTGACCACGACACTACCGCTACCACCAGCGACACCATGCCTGTCTGAGTGTCTAAGCGTCTGTGTGTTTGAATGTCTGAGTGTCTGGCTGGGTGTCTGAGTGTCTGGCTGGGTGTCTGAGTGTTTGAATGTCTGAGTGTCTGACTCTCTGGTTGGCTGAGTGTCTGGCTGTCTGGGTGTCTGACTCTCTGGCTGGTTGGGTGTCTGGCTGTCTGAATGTCTGAGTGTCTGGCTGGGCGTCTGGCTGGGTGTCTGAGTGTCTGGGTGGGTGTCTGGCTGGTTGGCTGGGTGTCTGGCTGAGTGTCAAGTCAACCAATGAATAAGCGATCCGATTTCAACCCGCGCCTCGTTCCACAGCGAGGTGGCCGCGCGTTGTGCGTGCGACCGCCTGCCGCGCCGCTGTTGTCCCGGGGGCGACTGAGATCAACGACGAGAGACGAAGTTGCTCAACCTGATGTGGGATCTCCCCTCCCCACCACTCCCCACTGCCCCCCTCCTCCTCCCCCTTTGACCCCCCCTCGCCCCCCAATTCTACCACCGCAACCTCACAATTCGACGAATTGTCACGACTCGTCGGACGAGAGAAATAAAAAAAAACGACGATCGATATTCGTCCATTTTGCTCCGTTGCCTCCCCCTTTCCGATGACGACTTCAAGTGTGACGTCACATCGCGACGTCGCGCGTCACAGTGGCGTGACGTCACCTCGCCGCGCGAGCTTTAGATGTTTCGTCATTCGTCACTAATTAGAATCCATGCGTGGTGCGTGATGACTTTTCTTTCTTTAAATAACTTTCTTCTTCGGGAACTCACACTCGGGAACTCACACTCGGGAACTCACACTCGGGAACTCACACTCGGGAACTCACACTCGGGAACTCACACTCGGGAACTCACACTCGGGAACGGCTCCCAGCGCGCGGAGCGAAACGTCGGACGTCGTGCTGAACAGCACGCGGGAACAATCCGACAAACACCACTGAGAGATGCACAGCAGGAAATCATCTCCAGCCCCCCCCCCCACGCCCCGCCCCCTCCCCCCCTCCCCCGCGTCTCATGACGCCTACCAATAGAGCGCTTAAGGCGAGCAACCACAAGATTTGCCCGCAAGGATCCGCTCCGATCCTATTAGTCGAACCATTTAGTGACGAGAACACCCCACCGTGACGGAATCCAGAACTCCGCGAAACGCCTTTGCGGCAGCGAGCATCGGTGGCTCCCCTGTGCCGATGAGTCCCAGCGAGGACGAAACGGGGCCGCAGGTTGTCTATGGCGGCACCGCCGCTGCTGTCAATGGACGCCAACGGTGGCCACCTGCGCCGAGAGGAACAACGCGCAGTTCGCCTTCTTCTTCTTCAGCTGCTGCTGCTGCGGATGTATTTTCCGTGCGCAAAGCGCAAAGGCCGAGTGCTTGTCACACGTGGCCGTGTGCTCTGTTCTCGCCATTTCCACCTCGCCTCTCCCTCGCTTGCCTCTGAGACACGAGGCTTCCTCCCTCCCTCTCTCTCCACGCCCCCCACTGCTCTCCCCATCTCCCCTTTGCTCTCTCTCCCCAAGACTCTCGCGCGCTCTCATTTCCTCGTGTTCCCCGAGTTGTCCGTGATCGCTGATGTGTGCACGCGCTCGCTGGGTTCGTAATTGGCTCTTAAGCTCACGGGAACGACGGTGCTACCGGATTATGAGACTCAAAATAACAATCATCGTCGTTCTAATTACCCCCTTGATTTCATCATCGCCATGGGCCATGGCCAATCCACTGCTGGATGAAGGTCTCCCCATATGACCGCCAATGTTGGGACTCTGTGTGAAAACTTCCCTTTGCGATTGCCATTGACATAAATCCGTGCCCGTTCGCACATTCACTACAATCGTCACCCGACATCTTTGTGCAATACTTCTGTAAATGAATGTGTCACAGTGCTACTATCAGCCTAAACACGATGTGTGTCTTGTGCAATATGTTCCATTTCTCGAAGGAAGGAGTTGTTCTCGTCCCGATTTCTAATCGTTACATTGCCGTTGCTTTAATTGACTCAGTTTTGCTTTTGTAATTGTGTTGACAAGTTATTACTCTCGCAAGTGACACTCCCATCCTGGTGTGTCCTGAGTTCTCATCTTTTTTGATTGAGTGCAATTGTGAAAAACAGCCATATCCCACATTAGTACATCTAATCGACATAATCACTGCAGCTCAAAGACGCAGTACCGACAGGGGGTGCGGTCTGAAGACCAGAACCAGTGATTTCGCCGACAATGTGTTCATCAGGGATGCAGTTTGATATCCGGAGAGGAGAATGAAGAAGGGGAGGTTCTGTCCAGGGAGCTTCTGACAAGGAGCAATGTTCTGGCAAATGGGGGAGGGGGGGGGGCATAGGCCGTGCCTTGGCAGGGCTGTCTTCATCGGGTGGCACTGCGTCTTTCATATGGGCGGTGGAAGCGTAACCTGAAGGTCTGTGGGAGGGGGGGGCATTGGTTGGTGTGCATTTTGTGCCAGGGCCTGTGGACAGCAGCGACTTACCGACGGCGATGCAGGCTGGGGATGGCGAGTCGTGTGCCGGCGGCACCTTCCTCTGGATGTTGACCGCAAGGGTCGAGGTGAGTTGGTCGGGCGTTCGTCCGCCACGGAGAAGAGGCGTGAGACTCGGTGACACTGCGGACTTGAGCTTCGTAGACTGTGGCTCGGCCCTCCGTGCCAATTCTCTTGGCCGCCATTCTCAGTGGCACCCGCTTTCTTGTGCCGCTCCGATGGCTTAAACGGAGTCTACTGGAATATGAATCTCTCACGGGCCCCCTGCACACGAGCTGATTCCAAATGCCAAACCCACACACGCTCGGTTTTTTCCTGGTTTTTTCCTGGATTTTTCCTGGATTTTTCTGTTGCGTGTAGTCCCTTTAAGATGTTTCTTGTTCATGTTTTTGTTTGTTGCGGTTGCACCCGAGGCAAGAGCCGGATGGCTCACAGGGCTCTACCTAATAAATGAAACTGAAACGCACGCGGAGTGACCGGCGCGCATTGGCCAAATGTCCCCGCGCTGAGAAATCACCCCGCACGCGCAGCGAACAATTGGTAATTGCATCAAGCAACAGCAGCAGCAGCACCTCCCCCTACTGACAACGACGTTAGGCAGGACCCACTGAACATCTGTGAACTTGCTCTGACATCTCTGGGTTAAAAAAGAGGTTTGTAGCTCATCGGATTCCTCCGGAAAAATACATCGATATTCTGATTCTGCAAGAGAGTCTCGAAGCTCAGTGATGCTTTCTTGGATTAAGGAGGGTGGTGGTGATGGTGATGATAATACATTGGTTGACGTCATTGCTCCATCTCCCATGAGTGGATTTCCTTTTCCGCGTTCCATTCCTCAGCTGGCACCCCATTAACATAATACTAGTAATCGTGTTGTGTAAGGGCCAGCGAGCTGAGTGGCTGTGAAATCGATTTGAGGGTTTGCTGTTTGTGTTCAGTCGCTCCCTGCCAACAAACGCGTGCTGTGTAAACACTCGGTGAATGTCCGCACGTGCACTGCCCGATATTATCTATCCACTGCTGAATGAGTCTCACCCCCCCCCCGCTCCGCCCCACCACCACTACCACCACGTGTCTTGCTGGTCATGACGGGTATTTGACCATGGCCGTACTTCGCCGCCAGGGTCGCGCCTGCGTCTTGTGTACATACGTTTTGTATACATACGGTGTATACGGTGGTTTGTATACATACGGTGTATACGGTGGTTTGTATACATACGGTGTATACGGTGGTCGCTCATCCGAGCACTGTCCAGGCTCAACCCCCGCTTAGCTTATTCCCAGTCTGGTGAGATCGGGCGCATCCCGAACGCTTTGATCATGGGCGCTGACTGGTAATGATAATGATGGCGGAGCATTACAATATCGATCACGACATCAATGAAGATGATTATTGCATTTATCGATCGTGGAAATGATGACGATCCTCTTGTCAATGCAGTACAATACACTGATACACACACAAACAAAAATCCCCCGTATAGCCTTAACGGACGTATGGGGCAAGTGCTGCTAGCGAGTAGCACCGATGGAGGCCGGCACTGTGGCACACGAGGGGGTGGATGTCGAGCACCACGCCCGTCCGCCTTTGTCTCCCCAGTGGTGAGGTTTAGACATTGCACCAGGTACTCATTTTTAAGGCTGAGTCGACCTAGGGCACAGAGGTCCGGGTCCGGTTCGACCATTCGCCACTGTTATTGACCGTGTTGTTGAATGGAACTCGGGTTGCTTGGGTTAGTAGCGCAGCGCCACCAAACACAAAGATCCCCCGTACAGCCTCGAACAGGCTGTCGGCCCAGTGCTGTTAGCGAATAAAGACAAAGACCACCCGTATAGCTTTAACAGACTGCTGCGGCAAGTGCTGTTAGCGAGCACCTGTGAAGCCTGGCACAGCACACGAGGGGGTGGGTGGCCAGCACCACACCCGGTCGCCTTTGTCTCCCCAGTGGCGATGTTCACAACACCGCACCAGGTGCTCATTTGAGGCCGAGTCGAACCCACGCGTGCGCGCACGCAGTCACACGCAGTCACACGCAGTCACACGCGTGTGTACACAGTCACACGCAGGCACACGCAGTCACACGCGTGTGTACACAGTCACACGCGTGTGTACACAGGCACACGCAGTCACACGCAGTCACACGCAGTCACACGCAGGCACACGCGTGTGTACATGGTACGAGTGCACCGCAATGCACCGCACGTGTCTGATATCCTTAGAGCTGCTGTTGCACACACACGGAGAGCATTCATCACGCGCGTGCGTCGCGTTAATGAGCGCCAATTAGCCAAGCCGCTACAATATTCAAGTTCCAAGCCCACGCTCAAACAATTTTACATTTGGTGCCTGCGAGCGGCCGTAGTAATTAGATATTGTTCTGCGATGCTGTGCTCGCGTTGAGCAGTCTCGCAGTGTTCGCAACGCTGAACTTATTTCGCACCGTACGTGGGACGACGAACTAAACGCAAAAAGCAAGCAGTTTTAATGAAATTACTTTTCAATATTTGTTTCAAAGTGCATAGCTCCCAGTGGCTTCCGTAACATCGGAGGGAAGAGGCGTTCCAGACGGCCGCAGAAGTGCGTCTGAAAGCGCCGCGCGCTTTCAGACGCACTTCTGTGTGCGATGGTGAGCCAAGAGACGCCGCTGTGAGGCTGGCCGGAGGTTTGCGTGACGATGGTTTACGCTCGTTGACGAGATCCGCGAGGAGTTGTATTCAGAGCAGCGAATACGAAGAGCGGCACACGAGGGGACGGGAGGCCAGCACCACGCCCGGTCGCATTTGTCTCCCCAGTGGTGACGTTTACACACCGCACCAGGTTCACGATTTTAAGGCACCGCTGGGTGCTGACGGGACAGCTCCTCGCTCTTGCGGACAAGACGGAGAACGACGGCGCCTTCGCTCCCTCCAATAAACCCCACACGGCAACACCCGCACCTACACACACCCCACACGGCAACACCCGCACCTACACACACCCCACACGGCAACACCCGCACCTACACACACCCCACACGGCAACACCCGCACCTACACACACCCCACACGGCAACACCCGCACCTACACACACCCCACACGGCAACACCCGCACCTACACACACCCAACACGGTCACACCCGCACCTACACACACCACGGTCACACCCGCACCTACACACACCCCACACGGCAACACCCGCACCTACACACACCCCACACGGCAACACCCGCACCTACACACACCACGGTCACACCCGCACCTACACACACACAACACGGTCACACCCGCACCTACACACACCCATCGCCGTGCGTTTCCATCTGTACGGGGAATAGAGTGTTGCACCCTCGCGCAATGCTTGGGGGTTTTCTCCAGGTGCTACGGTCTCCTCCCACACGTGTATGATGATAATAATAATAATAAACACAACTCGTCAGTAGTCGCCTTTAAAAATAAATCTTAAAATGAAAAATCCAAATGCGGCAGGAAACCTCTGGGGGGGGGGGCGTAAGAGTCATACGACGCAGCGTGGCTCTCCTTGATGAATAAGTAAATAAGGAAACTCGCAATCCGGATAATCCGCCCGTGGATAATCGGGAGTCGCCGCGTTCTCCCGGTGATGATGAGAGACCTCTCTCTGCAGGAGAGTGAGACGCACCCAGCAGCAGACTGTTGGGGCGAGCGGTGCTAGCCAGCGGCGCGTATGGAGGCCGGAACGACACTCGAGGAGGTGTTTACACATCGCAAACAGGTATTTATTTGAGGCTGAGTCGACCTAGGGGAGGCCCAGGTTCGGTTCAGATATTCGTCACTGGTGTTGGCCGTGAGCGCGAATCGAACTCGGGTGGCTGAGCTCGCAGCGCTTTGCGCTAACCAATGCGCCACCGCTCCCCACTCATCCTTCGCATACAAAAAAAACAAAGATTCCCCGTGTAGCCTTAACAGTCTGTTGGGGCAAGTGCTGTTAGGGAGCACCTATAAAGGCCGGGATGGTACACGAGGGGGTGAGTGACCAGCACCATGCCGCCTTTGTCTCCCCGCACATACACACTCACACGCACGTACACACACACACGCACATACACACTCACACGCACGTACACACACACACACACGCACATACACACACTCACACGCACGTACACACACACTCGCACGCACATACACACACTCACACGCACGTACACACACACACGCACATACACACTCACACGCACGTACACACACACACGCACATACACACTCACACGCACGTACACACACACACACACGCACATACACACACTCACACGCACGTACACACACACTCGCACGCACATACACACACTCACACGCACGTACACACACACACGCACATACACACTCACACGCACGTACACACACACTCGCACGCACATACACACACTCACACGCACGTACACACACACACACTCGCACATACACACACTCACACTCGCACGCACATACACGCACGCACACACGCACATATACGCACACACACACACGCACACACACGTACACACACGCACGCACACACACGCACGCACACACGTACACACACGCACGTACACACACACACATTCACAAGCACGCCGCCGTGTCCACGCGGGCTCGCTGGCTCGCACACGGCCACCCCTCTCCCTCTGTTAGACGCGGCCCGCTGCGCTTATCAGCCCCCACTCCTGCCCACGTGTTCTCTCTCTGTGTGCTCTCTGTGTGCTCTCTCTCTATGTGCTCTCTCTGTGTGCTCTCTGTGTGCTCTCTCTGTGCTCTCTCTCTGTGCTCTCTCTGTGTGCTCTCTGTGTGCTCTCTGTGTGCTCTCTGTGTGCTCTCTGTGTGCTCTCTCTGTGTGCTCTCTGTGTGCTCTCTGTGTGCTCTCTGTGTGCTCTCTCTGTGTGCTCTCTGTGTGCTCTCTGTGTGCTCTCTGTGTGCTCTCTCTGTGTGCTCTCTCTGTGTGCTCTCTGTGTGCTCTCTCTGTGTGCTCTCTCTGTGTGCTCTCTGTGTGCTCTCTGTGTGCTCTCTGTGTGCTCTCTCTGTGTGCTCTCTGTGTGCTCTCTCTGTGTGCTCTCTGTGTGCTCTCTCTGTGTGCTCTCTCTGTGTGCTCTCTCTGTGTGCTCTCTGTGTGCTCTCTCTGTGTGCTCTCTCTGTGTGCTCTCTGTGTGCTCTCTCTGTGTGCTCTCTGTGTGCTCTCTCTGTGTGCTCTCTGTGTGCTCTCTCTGTGTGCTCTCTCTGTGTGCTCTCTGTGTGCTCTCTCTGTGTGCTCTCTATGTGCTCTCTCTGTGTGCTCTCTGTGTGCTCTCTCTGTGTGCTCTCTGTGTGCTCTCTCTGTGTGCTCTCTGTGTGCTCTCTGTGTGCTCTCTGTGTGCTCTCTCTGTGTGCTCTCTCTGTGTGCTCTCTCTGTGCTCTCTCTGTGCGCTCTCTGTGTGCTCTCTCTGTGTGCTCTCTCTGTGTGCTCTCTCTGTGTGCTCTCTGTGTGCTCTCTCTGTGTGCTCTCTGTGTGCTCTCTGTGTGCTCTCTCTGTGCTCTCTCTGTGTGCTCTCTGTGCTCTCTCTGTGTGCTCTCTGTGTGCTCTCTCTGTGTGCTCTCTGTGTGCTCTCTCTGTGTGCTCTCTCTGTGCTCTCTGGCTTCCTCTATCGGCCCCTTTCCCCACTTCAGCAATTGCGCCGGGCGCCCTTTCCCTGATCTCGCCCCCCTAACACCCCCCCCCGCTCCCCCACGTTCGCGCTCGCGTGACGACGGAACACAACGGCCACGTCCCTCTCGTCCTCCTCATCCTCCTCCTCATCTTCATCCTCCTCCTCATCTTCATCCTCCTCCTCCTCATCATCATCCTCCTCATCCTCCTCCTCATCTTCATCCTCCTCCTCATCTTCATCCTCCTCCTCATCATCCTCATCATCCTCACAATAACGGCGGAGAGTCGCTATGGACGATGGGAGACGGCGCGGATTGCGGGTCGCCAGGCTGCTGATGATGACCGCGATTATTGATGGTGGCGGTGGATCGTGATAAAAAAATTGTATATATATACTAACAAACGGATTGCCCAACACGAGCCCACAGCACGTGTCAAGCGGCGAGCAACAAACAGCACTGTCGCGGACATCATCGCCAAGGAGGGCGGACACGTGTGGTGATTTGAGCGCAGATATGGCTGAGAGGCTTTCGCGAAATAACCGATGACGTGGGAGATTGATCGCGACGATGAATGCGATGACGATTGTTGCTGTTGATGAGTGGCGAGGATGATGGTTGGAGGGGGTGGGGTTGCTATTGAAAGGAGAACGAGAGATTAGCGCGGGCGTCGTTCACTTATCGAGGGAAAGTCCTCGCTGAGTCTCGAGCCAGCCCCGTGTTCAGGAGGGATGTTCGATGTGGAGTGCGAGTCAGGCAGCAAATGCCAGTGACGGAGCCGAGCGAGAACGCCGCGGTTCGAATTTCCAGCGCCCGCCCCGGTTAATGCAGCCGCGCGTCCATTCACCCCAGACCGGACTCTCCTCTCGACAGTGCAAGCGAGGTGGCTCGCAGAGCCACACTCGGAGCGGCTCGCAGAGCCACACTCGGAGCGGCTCGCAGAGCCACTCTCGGAGCGGCTCGCAGAGCCACGCTCGGAGCGGCTCGCAGAGCCACGCTCGGAGCGGCTCGCAGAGCCACGCTCGGAGCGGCTCGCAGAGCCACGCTCGGAGCGGCTCGCAGAGCCACGCTCGGAGCGGCTCGCAGAGCCACACTCGGAGCGGCTCGCAGAGCCACGCTCGGAGCGGCTCGCAGAGCCACTCTCGGAGCGGCTCGCAGAGCCACGCTCGGAGCGGCTCGCAGAGCCACGCTCCAGCAGCGTCAGACCGCTGCTCCCCCCTGCGCGCTGTCGCTGCGCGGCTCGAGTCGCCAGCCTCGTCAGAGATTCGAGAAGAGAGGTCGCGAAGGAGAGATCGCCGCTAGAAGAAGCGCTGGCAAGAGAAGGAGCCGCGAAGAGAGCGAGAGAGAAAGAGAGAGAGGGGCTCGGGGCGAGCGAGGCGATTAAAGCGCCTTCGCTCGTTGTCTACTGCGACGCGAACACTCCACTCACTCGCCAACCCGTCCACTCGCTCACCAACCCGTCCACTCACTCACTAACCACTCCACTCACTCACCAACCCGTCCACTCACTCACCAGACACTCCACTCACTCACCAGACACTCCACTCACTCACCAAACACTCCACTCACTCCACTCACTCGCCAACCCGTCCACTCGCTCACCAAACACTCCACTCACTCACCAAACACTCCACTCGCTCACCAACCCGTCCACTCACTCACCAAATACTCCACTCACTCACCAAACACTCCACTCGCTCACCAACCGGTCCACTCGCTCACCAACCCGTCCACTCACTCACCAAACACTCCACTCACTCACCAAACACTCCACTCGCTCACCAACCCGTCCACTCACTCACCAAACACCCCACTCACTCACCAACCCGTCCACTCACTCACCAAACACTCCACTCACTCGCCAACTACTCCACTCACTCACCAAACACTCCACTCACTCACCAACCACTCCACTCACTCACCAACCCGTCCACTCGCTCACCAACCCGTCCACTCGCACACCAACCACTCCACTCGCTCACCAACCCGTCCACTCGCTCACCAACTACTCCACTCACTCGCTAATTCGCCAGCTCGCCAGCTCGTTCACTCATCAAGCCTCCCACTCACCCATCGACCCACTCACCCACCATCTCACTCACCTATGCAATCACTCTCCAAATCCACTCACTCGCGCACTCACCCAAGCGGCTCACTCACGCGCCGTGCGCGAGGCAAGATGAAGCTCGAGTCGCTGCTCCCCCATCTCCCCGTTGGACGCCTTCGGGGGATCCCGATCGAAGGGATGAATGGGGGGAGGGGGACTGGCTTATCGTGATCCCGGAAACAACCACCACCACCACAACCACCAACACAACCACCAGCGACATCAGCGCCGGTTCTCCCCTCCGCTCACTCGTTCTCGGGACGCGAGCGCTTGTATCGCGGGCGGGATGGGTGGGTGAGCGAGTGAGTGCTTTGGTGAGTTAGTGCATTGGTGTGAGAGAGAGTCGGGTGAGTGGAGGGGCGAGGGAGTGAGTGAGCGCGTGGATGGGTTTCTCGTTGCATATCGGTCGGTGAGTGAGTAGATGGGTGAGTGGCAGTGAGTTGGTGAGTGAGCGGATCGGGGAGCGAGCGGTGGGATGGGAGGATGCAGCGAGCTGGCGTACAGGTGACTGTGCGAGTGGAGTGGTTGGTGAGCGAATATCGAGGTTGGTGAGTGAGTGGATGGGTGAGAGAAAGTGAGTAGATTGCTTGGTAAGGGAGCGAGGCGGTGAGTAGTAAATGAGTTAGTGAGTGAGTAGGTAAGTAGGTGAGAGAGTGGGTCAGTAGGCGAGTCAGTAGGTGAGTGAGCGGGCCAGTAAGTGGATCAGTAGGTGAGCGAGTGGGTCAGTAGGCGAGCGAGTGGGTCAGTAGGTGAGTGAGTGGGTCAGTAGGTGAGTGAGTGGGTCAGTAAGTGAGTGAGTGGGTCAGTAGGCGGGTCAGCAGGGGAGTGAATCAGTTGGTGAGTGAGTGAGTGGGTGAATGGGTCAATAGGTGAGTGAGTGGGTGAGTGAGTGAGTAGGCGAGCGTGAGACTCGTACCGGCCGGAGTGCAGAAGAGGCCCGCGAGGAGACAGAGCACCGCGGCCGTCGATAGGAGGCGGCCCCCGCTCCGAAGCGGCCCGCGTCCCGCTCGAGTCCCCGACCCAGGGGCCCGCCCGTGAGCACAGCCCAGCCGCCGCATGGCCGAGGAGCGGGTCTCACGCCGCCGAGACGACCGGGCAACTCCGCTCGTCACAACCTTCAAAGTTCGACTCCGGGTCGAGTCTATACACGAGAGGGATCGGACGCGGCCGTGCGGGGTCGGGTCGCGATGTCGATGCTGTCTGTCTCTCAGTCTCTGCGTCTCCCCGCGTCCCCTCGCTCTCTCGCTCCGTCTCCGTTGAGATGTCGTCTCCGCGAGCCTGCTACGTGTTCGGAGCGTCGTCCTTCAGCGATTAGCGGATTCCTTCCATCCGCGTTCTCCCCTCCCTCCTCCCTCCCTCCTCCTCCTTCCCCTCTTCCTCTAATTAATCAATCAGTCACACCGATCACTCCGCTCTCTGTGTCCCTCGCTATTGTGCCGCGGACAATGACCAGCAAAAGGAAGGAGGGTTTTGACGAGACGAGCGAAGAGGGGGTGATGGTGGGGGGGGGGAGAAAAGCGAGCCGCCACCACCACGGACACGAAAGATCGACCGGCGGAGTCGGGATGATGAATTCGAATTGAAATCAGCAACGCAAAGAAACCCCCACCCAGCACGCGCCAGCAACACGCCGCGCGCAAGCAACTCCTCGGCTGGGACGAGGCGGCGAGCGAACGTCGGACGCGGCGAGAAGAGCTGGCAAGTGCGGCTCCCCCTGCTCTCTCTCCTCTCTCTCTCGCCTCTCCGCTCTCCGCCCCCCTTCTCCACCTCTCCCTCTCTCTCTCCTCTCCCTCCCCCTCCTCCCCCCCACCTCAACTCCCTCCTCCCTCTCTCAGCTCCCTCCCTCTCTCAGCTCCCTCCCTCCCTCAGCTCCCTCCCTCCCTCAGCTCCCTCCCTCACTCAGCTCTCTCAGCTCCCTCCCTCCCCTCCCTCTCCCGCACGAGAGGGTGAGCAGCGCACGGCAACGCACGGAGCAGCGCGCGCGCAGAGACAAAATCGACGTCGCGGAGGATGTGGTGGAGTTGGGGGGGAGGGGCGGCGGGGTGACTGGAGGTGATGGGGGGGGAGGGGGTGATGTGGGATGTGGGCAGAAGAGAGGCAGGAGAGAGGGAGAGCGATGCTTCACTGTGCGAGCTGAGACGGAGAGACGGGGGGGGGGGCGCCGAGGGAGCTGCGCCTCTCGCGTTTCGCTTGACGCGGAGCAGCAGCGACGGCTGCGTTCAATTCCACACCCCCCCCTCGCCCCCCTTCTCTCTCATTCTCTCTGTGTCTCTCCCGTGACCCCGTCCGCTCTTCCCTTTGCTCCCCGTGTCCTTCTGCGCTACGCAATCTCTTCCCCCCTCCCTCTCCCCCTCCCTCCTACGTGCGTCTGGTGCCTGGTGTGTGGCTGGTGCTTGGTTAATGTGGTTGGGGTGGATGGGGTGGCTGGTGTGTGGTTGGTGTGGTTGGTGTAGTGGTTGTTGTGTAGTTGGTGTAGTGGTTGTTGTGTGGTTGGTGTGCTTGGTGTAGTGGTTGGAGTGGTTGGTGTGTGGTTGGTGTGTGGTTATTGTGCTTGGTGTAGTGGTTGGGGTGGTTGGTGTGTGGTTGGTGTGTGGTTATTGTGCTTGGTGTAGTGGTTGGGGTGGTTGGTGTGTGGTTATTGTGGTTGGTGTAGTGGTTGAGGTGGTTGGTGTGTGGTTATTGTGGTTGGGGTGGTTGGTGTGTGGTTGGTGTGTGGTTATTGTGGTTGGTGTAGTGGTTGGAGTGGTTGGTGTGTGGTTATTGTGCTTGGTGTAGTGGTTGGGGTGGTTGGTGTGTGGTTGGTGTGTGGTTATTGTGCTTGGTGTAGTGGTTGGGGTGGTTGGTGTGTGGTTATTGTGGTTGGTGTAGTGGTTGGGGTGGTTGGTGTGTGGTTGGTGTGTGGTTGGTGTGTGGTTATTGTGGTTGGTGTAGTGGTTGGGGTGGTTGGTGTGTGGTTATTGTGGTTGGGGTAGTGGTTGGGGTGGTTGGTGTGTGGTTATTGTGGTTGGTGTAGTGGTTGGGGTGGTTGGTGTGTGGTTGGTGTGTAGTTGATGTGGTTGGTGTAGTGGTTGGGGTGGTTGGTGTGTGGTTATTGTGGTTGGTGTAGTGGTTGGGGTGGTTGGTGTGTGGTTGGTGTGTAGTTGATGTGGTTGGTGTAGTGGTTGGGGTGGTTGGTGTGTGGTTATTGTGGTTGGTGTAGTGGTTGGGGTGGTTGGTGTGTAGTTGATGTGGTTGGTGTAGTGGTTGGGGTGGTTGGTGTGTAGTTGATGTGGTTGGTGTAGTGGTTGTTGTGGTTGGTGTGTAGTTGATGTGGTTGGTGTAGTGGTTGGGGTGGTTGGTGTGTAGTTGATGTGGTTGGTGTAGTGGTTGGGGTGGTTGGTGTGTAGTTGATGTGGTTGGTGTAGTGGTTGGGGTGGTTGGTGTAGTTGATGTGGTTGGTGTAGTGGTTGTTGTGGTTGGTGTGTAGTTGATGTGGTTGGTGTAGTGGTTGTTGTGGTTGGTGTGTAGTTGATGTGGTTGGTGTAGTGGTTGGGGTGGTTGGTGTGTAGTTGATGTGGTTGGTGTAGTGGTTGGGGTGGTTGGTGTGTAGTTGATGTGGTTGGTGTAGTGGTTGGGGTGGTTGGTGTAGTTGATGTGGTTGGTGTAGTGGTTGTTGTGGTTGGTGTGTAGTTGATGTGGTTGGTGTAGTGGTTGTTGTGGTTGGTGTGTAGTTGATGTGGTTTGTGATGTGGTTTGCGTAGTGGTTGGTGTGTAGTTGATGTGGTTGGTGTAGTGGTTGGGGTGGTTGGTGTGTAGTTGATGTGGTTTGCGTAGTGGTTGGTGTGTAGTTGATGTGGTTGGTGTAGTGGTTGTTGTGGTTGGTGTGTAGTTGGGGTGGTTGGTGTAGTGGTTGATGTGGTTGGTGTAGTGGTTGTTGTGGTTGGTGTGTGGTTGATGTGGTTGGTGTAGTGGTTGTTGTGGTTGGTGTGTAGTTGATGTGGTTGGTGTAGTGGTTGGGGTGGTTGGTGTAGTGGTTGTTGTGGTTGGTGTAGTAGTTGGGGTGGTTGGTGTGTAGTTGATGTGGTTGGTGTAGTGGTTGGGGTGGTTGGTATGTGGTTGATGTGGTTGGTGTAGTGGTTGTTGTGGTTGGTGTGTAGTTGATGTGGTTGGTGTAGTGGTTGGGGTGGTTGGTGTGTAGTTGTTGTGGTTGGTGTGTAGTTGATGTGGCAACGCGTGGTTGACGTGTGCTTCATGATTGGTGTGATGTGGTTCATGTCATTGACAGACACCAATCACCAACATCATCATCACCGATACCACCACAACCATCACCAATACCTCCATCACGACCACAACCGCCACCACCAAAATCACGACCACCACCACCACCACAACCCATCGGCCCCATTCAAAACCTGACATTCGCGCTGTCGCGCACGGACACATCCCTCGGAGGCCACGGTGACGTCATTGAAGTTCTTTATTGGCATCTGAAAAGTCCCCCCACAACGCCCCCCCCCCCTCAACGCCCCCCCCCCCACTCAACGCCCCACCCCCTCCTCAACGCCCCCCCCCTCAACCCCCCCTCACGTCCCTCCCCCCTCACCCCCGATCGCCACCAAATTCTCAATTTATTCCTACCAAGTTACCCCAATCTTTCTTCATATTTTTGCTCAACTGTTCCAAACTTTCAACCTTAAATTAGACGAACGGGGAGCGAGTTTAGAAAGTGCATTTATTTATTTATTTTGGAAATAAGAAGAGAAAAAACCCTTCACATTTGCACGGTGACAATTTCGCAGTCAAGGTTATTTTGACCTTGGCTAAAGGTCACGCATTAGCTCATCATGGATCCCACAAGTCCCCCGTTCTAAACAGTCACGAGTCAAGCCTCCATCATCATCACCATCGGCCAAGATCTATCCACCGCTGGATTAAGGCCTTTCTCTCTCACGGTACTGCGATGCAACAATCTTTGCTGTGCCCTCGCACGCGAGCGCACATACGTCGCTCCATCTCCGCGTTGCGCGTCCTCCCTCGACCGCGTCCACCTTCCTGTGGCTCGCCACGACGACTACGACTCGAGTGAGTCCTTGTGGCTGGCAGACTCGCGCACGTGCCGACAAGCGGGTGTTCGTCTGATGGAGTGTGACGGTGCACACAAGACAGCATCAGCTCTCAAGGGCTGTATCTCACAAGCGGCGCCTCCGATCAGCACGGATGGCTGCGTACGGTGCGAAAGAAGTTCAACGTACATTGCGTACTGCTCATAGACTAACACCCATAGGCGCAACACTGCCCATAGACTCGACACAGCACCTCCGATTAGCACGGTTAGCTACGTATGGTTGCGAGAAAAGTTCAACATACATAAACTTAACGATTTTTATTTTACTAGGTAAGGCTATATGCAGTTCGTTTTCAGAAGAGGTCTGGCCATTACAAGTGATTGCTCTGAAATGTATAGCAGCCAAATACCCTAAACGCGACCACGGGGAGAGAGACACAAACTCCAAATATACAGCAGAAGGCGTCAGGGTCGAGATTGAACCCACGACCTCCTGCAGACCAGGCGAGGTGGTTAACATCTCCGGGTCCTCCGGTTTTCCCCTCCACATTTCGAAACATCATGCGTTTCGAGTATGTGGCTGCTATACATTTCCACGTGATAAGCCACTTCGTTGAGCTGTCATTTGTGGCCAGGTCGCTTCAAAAAAAGAGTGGGCCTTACCTGGTATTTTTTTTTATTAATATGGATGAGATCATCGTAATTATTATTATTTGCGCTGCCTTTTTAGATAAGAGCGGAGTGTTTGCCAAGATTTGGCTCATCAGGTGTCGTGTATTGCATGATCTATGGGTTACACTTTGCTCATGCCTAATGTGTTACGCTGGTCGTGTTAGCGACTTTGGCTAATGATATGTCCACACTCAGGAGAATGTAAGTCACGTGTCCTTGTCAGCCACGGGCAATCCGCTGCTAGATGAAGGACTTCCGAAGCCGTTACCATCTGTCACGTTTCTGCGATGTAACCTTCCACAGAGCACCTACAAACGAGCTGATTTCAAAAACTAAACTATAATCTACTTGACACGTAGGCTTTTCGCGAACAATATCATCCATAAGAGGTTTTTTTTTGGGTTAGAGCGCGTAAATATGTGTGGTCACCACATCTACGCCTCTATGTAAGGAACAAAACAGGTGGACTTCTCCACAAATCTGGCTGTCGCCTGATGAAGCTAGTTGTAATTACTGGCGAAACGTCGTACTCAGATTGTAAATGTTGTGGCTTGGCTTTCCAACACACTGGTGTGCTGTACTCGTGACGAATCGGCATGTTCTGTTTACGTGACAACCCTTACTAGTTGGCTGTCGGGTGATAGCGGGTTTTAAGGACACATTTATATATTTACGCGAACTAACCCAAAAAAAATCTCTATTATAATACATTTGCATTTTAGCAGGTAAGGCCCATTGAGCTACGTCGCTCTTTTTCAGAAGCGACCTGGCCACAAATGATAGATCAACGAAGTGGCTTATCATGTGGAAATGTATTGCAGCCAAATACTCTAAACGCGTGGTGTTGATTCTAAAATCTGGAGGGAATACCCGGAGGACCCGGAGAAAAATCCACGCGGCCACGAGACAAGAGAAATGCAATGTACGAATATACAGGCATCATGGTTGGGATCAAACTAACAACCTCCTGCATACCAGGCGAGGTAGTTAACGTCTCGCCACGGTGACACCCATCGTTCCCTCTCCTCCGTGAACGACCACCCAGACTCGCGACATTCCTCGACTTCCACTCCATCACTTCTTGACCATCTACTACCAGACTCGTGTTTCTTCACAGTTATAATCGCTTCTTCAGCCTGCATTGTATGTTCCCTAATTCACATGCTCCTCCGTATGGTCGCTCAATGTAAATCCAAGATAGCATTCCTCCATGCTCAGATCGACCTCGTGGGGAAAGTTCCCTCACGTCGTGCCCCCAACATATTTGCACGATCACTACGTGGACGCCTCAATCAGTTGTTGATGTTGGATGTGCAAATAAATGTACATCCCACTTGTGTCAATCCACTGTCGATTGAAAATGAAGGCCGTCCCGTGCCTTGTGGTGCCCATGAGGGTTTCGTTGACCATACTTCACCGCGCTGGTCGCATGCGGATTGAAGGTGTTACGTGAGGCTGGGAAGGCTGTGGGCCAGGAGATTGGGAGTGGGTCTCCCTGCACTGCCCTCTGCTGCCCGCAGCGCCGATCGCGCCTGTGCTCTGCGCAGGGATCAGCCATCCAAGCAGGGCATGAGGCTGGTGAGGACTTGGGATGGGTGACCACCGCGCCGGAGCATGCCAGGTGTTGTAGGCATGAGGCTGGTGAGAACTTGGGATGGGTGACCACCGTGCCGGAGCGTGCCAGGTGTTGTAGGCATGAGGCTGGTGAGAACTTGGGATGGGTGACCACCGTGCCGGAGCGTGCCAGGTGTTGTAGGCATGAGGCTGGTGAGGACTTGGGATGGGTGACCACCGCGCCAGAGCGTGCCAGGTGTTGTAGGCGTGAGGCTGGTGAGGACTTGGGATGGGTGACCACCGCGCCAGAGCGTGCCAGGTGTTGTAGGCGTGAGGCTGGTGAGGACTTGGGATGGGTGACCACCGCGCCAGAGCGTGCCAGGTGTTGTAGGCGTGAGGCTGGTGGCCAGAAGGCAGCGGTGCTGGAGAGACACCAACCTTGTGTATCGCGTGGTGGGGTTTTGTCCGCACGGCTTCTCTGGCTTGCTGACGAATGAAAAATTAGCGAATGCCGATTGGCGTTTCTGATTGGTGAATGAATGAATGCGGAATCAGCGGAGGATGAGAGAATGGGTGTCAATCTGAGTGAATGATGCGGCGCTGAAGTGAACTGAAACATTCCGTGTGGGGGCTGAAGGTCTTGTGCAGGGTGCACGTGTGCATGAGTTTGGATGAATAGAAAGTGGAAGAAGCCCTTTCTTTGATTGAACAAAATTGAGAAACAGCGTTTTGTTTACTGACTCATAACATGTTAAAGTTAACAAGTTAAAACGCGAACGAGTGAATGATAGAGAGTGCACGGGCCATGGGTGATTAAACTATTTTACTTTTATTTTACCAGGTCAGGCCCACTGAGCTATACAGCTGTTTATCAGAAGCGACCTGGTCACAAATGATAGCTCAACGAAGTGGCTTATAACGTGGAAATGTATAGTGGCGAAATACTCTAAACGTGATGTTGATTCTAAATGTGGAGGGAAAACCGGAGGACCTGGAGAGAGAGAGAGACACCGCAAACTCCAAATATACAGCAGCAGCAGGCGTCAGGGTCGGGATCGAACGCACGACCTCCTGCGTACCAGGCGAGGTAGTCAACATCTCCTGTTATGTCGGTGGCTATGCACGCGGCTGCCTGCAATCCAGCACAGTGGAGGCGGCAGCGAGGGTTGTGGATCACCGCACTGATGTCGTCAAACTCCCTTCCCGTGGGCGCCGGAAGGCGGTACAGCAAGGGGACTCATCGCCATCTGTTCCATCCGTATGGGGATAGAGCGTTGCCCCCTCGCGAAAGGCGTGTAGGTTTTCTCCGGGTTACCTCCCATACTTTGTATAATTACGATAATAGTAATAAACACGACTCGCCGTTGATTGTATGCGAAAAGCATCGTCAAATAAACACGCAAAGTAGCGGCAGCAGGGCCCTCCTGAAGACAAGTCATGCATATGACTCAGCCACGGGATACATAAGTAATATCTCCGTGCAGTGTAAACAAATTAGTTAAAGCAACGATTAAGTGGCTCCGCTGCCTGATTTTCACATGAAATCGTTCCTTCACCCAAAGACTAGACATCTGTGAAAAAAAGAGCTTTATTAGCTCATAAATAAATATTATGATTCTGAAGGTGCTGCTGATTTTGGCGGGAGAACTGATCACGTGCCGAGAGAGCCAATCAGTGCGCTGATCGCGAGCTGTGAGAAAGTGAGAGAGCCAATCAGTGCACTGATCTCGTGTTGTCAGAGAGGGTGAGAGAGCCAATCAATGCGCTGCTGAGAGAGTGAGAGAGCCAATCGATGCGCTGATCGCGCCGAGGTCGGCTTCACCTTCACGCCGCTCATCGGTGAACCACGCGAGGGCGGACGCGCCGCTTTGAGTTCACCCAGCGCAGATAGGCACCGCTCGCCTCCCATTGGTCGCGCCGCATCCCCGCGTGACCGGATTCCGCCAATCAGAGATTTGACTCGGGACGCTCGTCACTTATATGAAGTGGGAAATATAAGAGGAACCGGCGAGGCCTCCACGTCTCCGCGTCGCTCCTCTCCGCTGGGCCTCGCCCCCCGTGAGTTTCCCAGGCGCCAGATTCCTCCCTCGGGGCAGACTCGAATCTCCCCTCGAGCGGAACGAGAAGTGTGCGGCGGTACGGGGCTGCCGATCAGGATCCCTGCGTGACGCCTGTCTCGCCTGGCCGCGGTGCCCGCTCCCCCCGCACCTCTTGGGTAGAGTTTTAGGCGAGACCGAGGAGGTTCTCCGGTCAGTTGCGGGCCTCAGCTCAGGTGCGAATGAACCGCGCGGGCTTTTTAACAAACATTAAAATAATAACATTAATCTTAACTACTGTGTAAGATGGTATAGGCTAACATATAGCTAGTAGTAGTCGTAGCGACGAAATGCATACTGGATGTGTGCCGGCAGTGGAAATATCTGGACAGATCCGGGTGAAATTAAGCTCTGGGTAACATCTGTGGGTCGAGATTTGAAGTTTTCGCGACTGCAAGGATTCACACTCTTTGGTTTTTTCGGTAAAGTCACGTAGGTAAAAATTTAAACTAAATTAAATCACTACGTTTCGGAAGCAACACACGTTTCCGTCATCAGGTAGGACAACCACAGCAAAAAAAATAACCACAGCAAAAGAATATATTAAATTTTGCTGTGGTTGTCCTACTTGATGACGGAAACTTGTGTTGCTTCCGAAACGTCGTGATTTAATTTAGTATTTTATTTTCACCTACGTGACTTTACCGAAAAAACCAAAGAGTATATGTGGGTCTCTATGAGGCCATGAACATGTGACTACATGGACCTCGAAGCTAGCCCGTGGGTCTCTGTAAGTCTGCAAGTCTATCGATCTGCATGTAAGTATATGCATATTCTCTTGTCGTGCTCTGTACATCCGAGGCATCATTTCTCACTGAACGTTGAACAAAGGGGTTCCTCGCGGAGTTCTCGATCCTGGTCGTCAGGAGGGTGCCGGGATACATTTCGGTGCATGAGCAATGGAAGCTTCGGCTTCGTGTGGGAAGAACAACCGCGACACCCCCACCTCGTGCACGAGGGGAGAGCTCAATGGGTCCCGCACGGGACGGCTTTCACGACCACCCCCGCTGCCATCTGCTGGCCACCCGCCCGCGCTGAAGCACCGAGCACAAAGACAAACACCCCCCGCGTTGTCGCCTCAGACTGTTGGGGCAAGCGCTGTTGGCGAGCAACGCCGATGCTATGAAGGCCGGCACAGCACACGAGGGGGTGGGTGGCCAGCACCACGTCCGGCCGCCTTTGTCTCCCCAGTGGTGATGTGTACACACCGCACCGGGTACTCGTTTGAGGCTGAGTCGACCTAGGGGAGGCCCAGCAGGAGTCGAAGTCGGGGCGCCGGGTTCGTAGCGCGGCGCGCTAACCGCTGCGCCACCGCTCTCCACAGTCGCATGCCCTAACGTTCAGCACGAGTAGTGGAGAGGTCAAATAATGATTGATTCTGTAAGTGACGAGGAAAACGCATCGTAACAGACATCGGTGCAGAGTTTCAAACGACGCACAGAGACGTGAACAAAAACCATCACCGGTTACTGAAGCCACTGCATTGTTGGTTCCCCGTGTCCTCGGTCACCATCCAGTTTGAGCAAATGTGACTGGCAGGCAGCAGTGGGCATTAGCGACTGCCGATGAATCCTGATTGTTATGAAACCGTTACACAGTTATCTCTGTGTCTCACTGCTCATGTCAGTCGGTCACATTTGCTAAAATGTATTTGATGGTGACCTAAGATAGGAGGACCATAATGCAGTTCTTCAGGAACTGTTGATGGTTTTTGCTTAAGGGGCCGTCCATAAATGACGTCACGCGATTTTGGACGAATTTTTTACCCTCCCCTCGTCACACGGCGTCACAAAAGTCAGACCCCCCCCTCAAATATGACGTCACAAAGCTCTGCCCCCCCCCCCCCAAAACCATATTTCCGTTTTTTAAATAAAACATGCTTCAAATCGCTTTAAACTATTGTCATTGTAGTGCGTATTTAATGTGGCGCTGCACTCTGATGTAGGAGAACACATTTATTAAAAAGTATATTTAATTAAGTAGAACGTGTTGTCTATTTAAAGTTGCGCATTTTGATGAGACGTCACATTTCTCAAACCCCCCCTCGTCACACATCGTCACAAATGTCTGACCCTGCCCCCCTAGGTGCGTGACGTCATTTATGGACGGCCCCTAATGAACGTGGGCCGAGTGCTTCTCGTACACGTGCTTGTTTGTCACGAAGAGCTGCAGATTATTGAGATGTACCCTTTGTCCCTAGAAGCTGCACATCTCTTGGCCTTGTTATGACCCGCACGGTGTTGCCCCCTGCTCTATGTGTGGCACAAAGTTTGACCTTCGTGTTGCCTCATTGCAATTCCCTTTCAACTATGATTTCCAACTAAAGTTCCAAACAATCCTTCCTGTAAAGTTTTAGTTGTTATTCGTCGCTTATGCTGGTAAAAAAAACGGGCAAAATGCATCTGGTTTGTGCAAAAACTTGGTGGGGAAAAAACGCTTAAAAGATTAGCCTCGCCGATGTGATGTCACAAGGCGCACGACGTGCAAAGTGATCTTGCGTCAGTCGGCACGTGTCACGCTCATTACGCTGGTTGAAACGCCTCGTTATTATCGTTAATTACAAAATGCTGTCGAGGAATAAACTTACGGTGGAACGCACGACAGAATCCGTGCGGTATGCAAGATCTTTTCTAGCTTGTCATTATTTTTTTTGTTTGTTTTCCTTCACAGTCTGCCATGGCCACGCTGAGGTTCGGGCAGCACGTGGTGAGCGCCACCGTGGTATTCTTGCGGAGCGAGCTCTCCTTCGCCATCGTCAATCGCAAGCCCGTGCTTCCGGGCCGTATCCTGCTATCATTCTCCCCCCCGCACGCGAGCGAGCGCGCACCACCACTTACGAGCCCAGAGAAGCAGGGATGGTGGTTTTTGTTTGGATTTGTTTGTCCTGCGAAAATAGGGAAATGAGAAGCGAGTTAGTGGGATGTTTATTTATAGCGGCACTATCCGCAACCGCCTCCCCCAAATCCCTCATCTGCAAACTCTAGATGAACCAAAATTCCGCTTCCAGGGCTCATTCTGTAATCGAGACCACGTAACCCTAACCCGACCCCTCCACAGGCTCCCAATGCAATCCTAGATCAATATAAATATCGTACTCTCCTACGTCTCCCCGCTCATCTCACTCCAATCCACTTTTCTCCCGCAACTGACATCTTCTGTCGAAAGCCCCAGTCAACCTTCACTCTGGATCTCCCTTTCCCAAACCATTTGTGTTGACCCACTCACTTGGTTCAACTCCAGGCTTAAGACCTTCGTTTTTTTCTGCCTATGACTGATGGCCTCTTTATTTCAAATAAACGCGTGCACTGCTTCCTTGCTTCATGTAGAGATGTGGACGCACTTAGACGCTCTGTAAATCCAACTTGTATTCAGAGCCACGTGAAAGCCCGCTGAGAGGCAATTCCATCAACATGTTGCATTCGTTACAGCAAAATAGTATGGTAACGTAATCATTTTAAGAATACAAAAATTATGATTGTGTTGATATATTTGAGGTGAACTTAAACACAAGTAACGCTTTGACAATATTACAATCTGTGTACTTCCTCCTACTGTAATGTACGTGACATGCTCGTGGAATTACCCTGTCAAGATCAATTGCCTCATTTTTAAAATACATCTGGTTAAAACAAGCAGCACAGGAGGTGGCCGGGTGACTGAGGTCTCGGAGACTGAGCCAGTGCCGCCGAAATCCTGAGTTCGAATCGCGAGTTTCAGATCCCAACCGTAGTTTAAACTGGGTTCTCAAGTGCGCCAAATTGATCATCTTGGCCCAGTCGACAACAGTTGGATTTTCCCTTAATTTGGAAGAAAATCCATCTTTGAAAATTTAAATATCAGTTAACTTGACATGTGATGAACAAACTCCACAGGGCACCATCAAACTTATTGGCAGGTCGACAATTTATAAACGCGCATGGGTTACCGTCGATAGTGTATTCATGATGTGTCTTGTTTTTACATGCCGTGGTATGTCAACCATTCAGGACTGCAATTTAGATAAAAATCATTTGCCCGCCTGTCTCGTTAAGGGAGAAATGCTTATAAAATACCGTGGTGTTGGACGTACTCTGACTGTCTTCTTTCATCCAAGTTGGGATGGTGGCGCTGGTGCATTCGGTTTCGTGCACTTGTCAAACCATCGAATTGTTCCATAAATGAGCCATATTCTTACAAAGCTCTAGATAATCACCTTCAAAATCACGCCCCATACGTATCAATTGGGTGGTTTCGAACACACACCCCGGGGTTATTCTCTCTTGTGGAGCTGCTCATATATTGAACACGAACCGGGATCCTGATGGCTTCCAAATGCAACACGAGATGTGACGTTGGGCGCCCCTGTGTGAGACGAGAACGAACGCTGGCGGCGACTTTTGGTGCCCTCTTTTGTAGAGCGCGCCGAAGCCATCGGCGTCTCTCTCATGACCCCCTCGCGATGCGACAGACTGCCGGGCACCTGCGCGGGAGCTCGTTTCGTCGGCCCGGCATTGCGGTAGATGTTCCTCTTGGTGCGCGTTCCCTCCCTTGGCCGGCCACTCCGGCATCGGTCTCGACCATCACCCATCATAGCCATGTGTCCCACCCCAAGCCCACTTTTCTTCATTAGATATTTCTCTTAATTTTGTTCGTGTTCTTGAGTGTTTTTATCGGTGCCCCTAGCTTATATTCACGCGATCTAACCAAACAAAACAAGTCTACTACGTGTTAAACTGCCCTCTAGCTTTTTCAATCATCATACATTCCCCGTGTATTCCATGGCCGGATCGTGAGAGATGGCGGGCGGCTTGGGGAATGCCTTCACTCCAGCAGTGGATCGGTCACGGCTGTTTCTATTCTATTCCTGCGTGTGGAAATATGTTGAGGAGCTGCCAAATGCCAAAGTGAAGGTCTGCTGGCCATGACGAGAGGTTCCTCAGGAAAGGGAGTTCGTGTCGTTTTGCTGCTTCTCCGAAGAAGCGCAAATCACAGTGGTTTAATGTATGGTGCACAGTTTGGGTTGCATGGCCACACCAACACCGTGGCTCGTCTTTCATTTAATAATTATCTGTCGTCATCAGTGATGACGATCATGACAATGACACTATGTGACACACGTTCAGAAACCTGCATGCTGTTGACAAAGAAAATGGAACAAAAGCTGAGAAGGGTGCAAAAAAATTAGCACGGGAGAGATGCATGCTTGGAATCGTGCTGAGAAAAAGAGGAACGCATGGATTAGCGATTTGGAGTACGACAGGGCATGGAATAAATCAATCTCTAGAACATTGAGCGCCCGCTCTACTCGCCGTGGACGATAAGTAGTTGCAATTCCAATGGGATGTGCTCTTTCCTTCTATATTAAGTTGGGAACGTGTCGTACCGCACCCTTACGCTACACACCAAAAAACTAAGACCGATGCCCCGTGTAGCCTGAACAGACTGTAGGGGAAAGTGCTTTTAGCGAGCACCTATGAAGGCCGGAACGGCACACGAGGGGGTGGGTGGGTGGCCAGCACCACGCCCGGCCGCCTTTGTCTCCCCAGTGGCGATGTTTACACACTGCACCAAGTACTCATTTGAGGCAGATTCGACCTAGGGGAAGACCAGGACCGGTGTTAGCCGTGAGCGAGGATTGAATTCGGGCCGCCGGATTCGTAACGCACTGCGCTAACCGCTCCACCACCGCTCCACCATCGCTCTCGACAAACCACATACGCATGTACCCGCCATCTCATTTGGATATAAGTGAAGTATCCCAGCCGTGCGTGCGCTCATTAATCCTATGAATCCTTCAAGCAGGTGACAGCCTCACTGAGACAACACATTGCATATGCCCGTAGCGTATATACAATTAGGAAAATTGCCGTTGCTTTGTCAGCTATGATGTAATGTATGAATGCACGCGCATATACGTTGGAAGGTAATCTATTACCGGTAATGCATTACCGCGGTGAAGTTTCTGAATAAGAGTTATTAGTTTATGATTACATTGTGCCCGTAACAGCCTTGAATCTCACTATGCGCGTGCATACAGTATGCTGTTTAAAGATGAGATTTTGTTCGCTGATTAAGATATTGGAATATATTGTGCAAGTAGCATATTGAGCATGCTGCAGTAAGGCCATTTTGACTTGGCAATTCGTTATTTAAGAGGTGAGTTACCTGAATAAAATTGTATGAGCAAAACAGGTTCGAGATCAACTGTTATAAACAGTTAAACCTCATACCAGCAATCATGTTCTGGAAATTAATATCACCCCGGCAACCAGGTTCCAGAGTTAAACATCGCACCAGCAATCGGGCTCTCTAAGTTCAAATTAAAAACAGTTGAACAATGTAATAAAATGTAACGGATAAACATTCTCTGTGTGTAACAAATTAGACATAACGCTGAGAAGCATTTGTATATTATCCAAGCGTGCGTGTGCGTGAGGACACCGCGAATAGATGTATGTTCGCTTGGAGTAAAAGCTGGCAGGAGGCTGCGTTTACGACCTCCAATGTGAGAAACCCCATTTTGCCGAACCGTTCCCAGGGTGCCGTTGTTGTGCTGCTCGGCGAGCGCAGAGGGCCACCTCTTAAACCCGTGATTGCGCCGAGGGGTGATCATTACGGCAAATACACGAGATCTGGGTGTTCCAGAAGGGGAACGAGCCAGACGCGCCGGAAGAGCGCCGCACGCCACATCGCAAACAAAGCTCGCTTTTGTGGAACTTATTTTTCCTGGTGAGTCTTCGAAAATAACTACTCTGGAAGGAGGTCCATTATTTCGTCCGTAATAACCGCCGGCGGACATACAAGGTGGAAAGATAAACCATCCGGGACTTTTCTTGGGAATTTGTGTCCTTGGGGGTGGGAGTTGTGGGGGATGGAATTTGTGCAAAACGCGGAGGTGGGAGGTCCGTTTCGACGGAGCGACATCGGCTGCTCACGGTGGGAGGCCTCAGTCGGAGCCCCTATCCCCCAGTTGTGCGTGCCGCAAATGCGTTTTCTTGAGGAATCTTCTGAAAATTGGGCCATTTGCACAGAAAGCACCCCCCCCCCCATGCAATTTCCACACATGCTTGCTTTATGTTATTTATTATTTAAACATCTATAACGTTAAAGATGTGTGGCGGCCGTGACGGCGTAACGGATCACAGGCTGGACTTGCGATCCAACGGTCGCCGATTCAACTCGCTATATCTAGGCGCGACGGTGGTGGTTAGAACAATGGGGCCGGTTTCTTTTACCCCCCCTGCCCCCACCCTGCTCATCTCCACAGCGTCTGTCCACACAGCAGCTGCACGAATGGGTCACACCGGGGGTAGTCGATCGGCAGGCCGTGTGTGGCGAGGTGTCGATGCAGAGCGACGACTACAATTTCACATTCAGGTGGTCAAGCCAGCAGACAACCGCCTCAGGAACAGTGGAGTAGTATCACCGTAATGCCTCTTTCGTATTTGTGAATCGGGGCATTGCGTCGTTATACGTTGTACTACTGTGTTCTGGATGACCGCGGTCGCACACTACGACTGAAGAGTTTTAAATTTTCCATTTGTGCATCAGGTATCCGTATCTTGCAGCCACGGTTTGCGCAGTGGATGCGATTTAGGGTGGACCATACGGCAATACATGCTATACGGCTCTCTCAGGCTGGCTCCGGTGGGAACCCTTCTGCCAACAGTGGCGCACGAGCAAGATCTTGGCAGGGCTGCACCTCTTTCCATTTTGCACGATAACAAAGTACGTTTTTGAACACGGCCCATTATTTGGCGATGCGTTCATTACGGACGTATTCATCCTGGGCATGTCGAGTACGCCGATCACTTTCTCAAATCATCTTTGGGACATCTCCTTTATGAATCACGCCCGTTCCCGCCACCGCAGCCGCGTAATGATTTTTTGCCGTCGTGACCTGAAATGTCCCGCGCGTGTAAAACGTCATTTATCATAAACACACGTTTTGTGTGTGTGTATGCGTGCGCGTGTTATGTATTTTTTATGTAATGCCCCTTGAAGGTGTCGTGTTTGTGTGACCGATAATGGCATGCAGCCCGGCGTCACCGCCTCGCTCGGTCCCGCGCCATTATTAGATCCCACACCTTGGCTTGTGCATCCTCGCGAAATAATTTAAATGAACACGGCCGAACGTTTTGATTTATTCACGTGCCCCCTGGCCCTATTCCCAGGGAAATGCGGATCGGCCGAACGAAGGAGGGGAGGACCACCACCCCCACCACCCCCACCACCTCCACCCCCCTCCCCTCTCCTCCGAGGTCATCGCAGAGTGAGGGTCGTGACCCACGTTGCTGTGAGATGCTGTCACCCCGACGTCCGAGTGCGCTTTTCTGTGCCGCCTCTTCAGAGTTTTTCCCCGCGAGCTCTCCCAAGAGCACGACTCAAAACTCAACTTAAACTATTTTCTATTTTACAAGGTAAGGCCGACTAAGCTATGTAGCTTTTTTCAGAAGCGACCTTGCCACAAATGATAGCTCAATGAAGTGGCTCATTGTGTGAAAGTTTATAGCAGCCAAATACTCTGAACGCACGTTTCTAGATGTGGAGGGAATAACCGGAGGACCCGGAGTAAAATCCACGCAACCACAGAGAGAGACACCGCAAACTCCAAAAATAAAGCAGGCATCGGGGTCGGTATCGAACCCACGACCTCCTGCATACAAGGCGAGCGAGTTCACATCGCCACGTGGCGCGCGCTCCTGCGAGTGTCTCTAGGAGCCAGGCGAAGAGCAGGAATGCTCAGCCTGGAAGAGGGCGTGAGGATTACAAGTGGCCGTACGCCGCGATCTGCACGTACAGTGTAAGGTCCACGTCAATCGCCTTCTATAGCTTTTTTTCAAACAAAATGTTTAAGGTTAACAATCGTGATTCAGAGTTCAATAGAAAGAACGGTTGCCCGTTAGGTTAGTAGTGGCATGAAGTGCGGCTACTCTCACCTCCACCAAAGACGCCTGGTCAGCTCCAGAGAGGACCTCTCTATGCCTCCCGCTCTATTGGAGGACCTTCTGCCGGCAGTGGCGTCAGCGCGGAAAATCGACATCGGGGCAACCCTCGTGTGCTCGGTCGCCACGTTGTCCCATCGCGCCGTGTGTGTCCTTGTTTCCTTGACGACGACGGCGGCGCCAGACGTGCTCGTGTGCCCCTTGCGCCCCGCGGAGCGCCTGTGCGACCTCCGACCCGACGAGGTGAGCGACCTCTTTGTAACGGCGCAGCGGGTGGCGGGGGCCATCGGCAAGCACTACGGAGCACCGTCGCTCACCCTTGCCGTGCAGGTAACCTTCGCCAGCGCCCGATGCGCGACCGAGGTGGTGTGATGTCATCGTCCTCGCCTGGTATACAGGAGGTCGTGGGTTCGATCCCGACACTAACGCCTGCTGAAAATGTATGGAGTTTGCGTCTCGCTCTCTTTCCCTGTAGTTGTGTGGATTTTTCCTCTGGGTCCTCCGGGATTTCCCCCCACATTCAGAAACATGCATTCAGATTATTTAGATTATTTTACTGCTATAAATGTTGACATGATGAGCAACTTTGAGCTTTCATTTGTGGCCAGGTTGCGTCTGAAAAATAAGTTACCACCTCAATGGTCTTTGCCTGGTAGGATAGGGATGCTTTAGTTTTATTTCGATGTTTTTGGGCGATTCTTATTTTTTTTACCTTTCCTGTACTATCGTGTTTTTTGTACTGTTTGTTGTTGTAACGTTCTTACCCCATGCCCTGACTAGACATCTGTGAAAAAGAGCTTTATAGCTCATCGTGCAGTATAAAAAGTATAAATAAATACAGGCAGTCCTCTACTTACGATGGAGATGCGTTACGACGACCCCATCGTAAGTCAAAAATATCGTAAGTCGAAGATGGCCTAGCCTACCCAGGAGTCTTAAAGAATGGTGATAATTTAGCAAAACAGCAATTTACAGTAGCGTGCTGTATAAACTCTTTACTGTACGTATTTATTAATTACAATACTGTATTGCACAGTAAAATGTAAAGTAAAAAAAACAAGGTAAATTCTTAACCTACCTATATGAACTGCAATTTAATAGAAAGTTTTTTCAGGAAACAATCCTATCTGCTATGAAAACTTTTAACATGCATTGAATGTATCGTGCCTCGTACGCTGCTGCGTTTGACTGCCGCGCGAAATTAAAAATGTTATTACAATTTTGTCGTATCGCCATCGTAAGATCGAAATATCGTAAGACCGTAACTCGGGGACTACCTGTATTCTCATTTTGGCTCCGACGGGGTCATCGTCCTCCAGCGCCTTCTGCCGAGTGATGGCGACGAAAAGCTCCGTGTGTCCCATCAGGCATCACTGTCAACGGGTCAACGACACCGTCGCCTCGGCTACTACCTCACTCACCATTGCAATGTTATAAAAAAAAATTGTACGAAACTTAATTCACTTTTGTTTCCCGGGAATGTCGATGCTCAACTAACAACAAAAAAGATAATAATGTTGAGTTCAAAATAGAGCGGCGACGTTTGCGCAAATCGCTTCGGGCAAATCGCCGCGGAGAGCCACAGACGGGAGCGGCGAGGCGGGCGAGCTGGCGCCCACAGTAGCCCAAGTTCGGTTTGGGGAGGGCTTCTACGCGGAGGAATACCGAGGGGACAATGCTGCATCCCATTCAGATGAAACGGGTACAGTCTACAGCTCTAGCTGTGCATTCTCTTCTAACGTGGTAATTGTTGCTTTCCCGAAGAACAACCGTGGAAGAATCGCGTTCTAATATATAAAATGGGGTAAAGCAGAGTCCGTGATAACGCGCGAGGTGCGTACGCAGGCCGATCAAAGACTGAGGGCGCGTGGGCAACATCTAGAAGCATCCAGCAGCACCCCGCCTTGTGTGATGCTTCGCCGAGGCAGCTGTACAACCGCTTATTCCTCGAGCACAAAGTAGTTCCATTCACTTGATCGCGTGAAGAAAACAACGCGCGTTATAGTAGAACGGGCTGTACTGCCTTACCCCGCTGTGCCAGGATACGGCATCTCCTCGACGCGCGTGGGAAGGGAGTTTCACAACAACATCACTGCGGTGGTCCGCCAACCCTCGCTGCTGCCTCCACAGCGCTGGGTCACAGGGAGCCCACGTGCATAGCCACCACCGCCCAGCTACATTTGTTTAAATGTGTGTTGGAAACTCATTTTTGGTTCATAACTAAAAACACCTCGTGACATACGATTTATGTAAGTGGCACATTGTACATCTTTGTTTGCTAATTGTGCATTGCAACTATAAAGGATATTTTCGATGATGACCAGTTATGATGATGGCATAGGCTTGTGCTTTGAACCCCGCTGGTCCACGCTGGTTAATACCGCAGGTTTGTCCACCGTATATGGTTACAGTGGACGTTACGGGATCCCGTGACGTCGTTCGAAAAGAGGCCATTGTGCGCCGGGCGTCATGGTCCAACTTGGCTACGTTTCTTTTGTTTTGTTAAAATCACCTGCAGATTATTCAATTGGGATGATGGCACACACAGCAACGTTGCCCCCCACCCCCCCTTACTGCAAAACTGCCGCCGACTGCATCTATGAAACACGCAGGCGCCTCCGTTTACAGTAGCCGTGCGCCTTTAAGAATTCTCGCACAAATGCGGCACATGTACTAAAGCGTAAACAACAACAACAACAACAACCGTCATCGTTCCCTTGCCTCCGTTGATGGCCGTGTTGATGATGCGCGACATTGGCACGGTGTGCCACTTGTGTCCATTCCGCTTGTGTTGTGCTGCTTGTGCCGCTTGTGCGTGTGTGTCTGTGCCGCTTGTGCGTGTGTGTCTGTGCCGCTTGTGCGTGTGTGTCTGTGCCGCTTGTGCGTGTGTGTCCGTGCCGCTTATGTCGTGTCGCTTGTGACCGTGTCGCTTGTGCGTGTGCCGCCCGTGTCTGTAACGCTTGTGTCTGTAATGGTTGTGTCTGTAACGCCTGTGTCTGTAACGCTTGTGTGTGTGCTGCTTGTGTGTGTGCTGCTTGTGTCTGTAACGCCTGTGTCTGTAACGGTTGTGTCTGTTACGCTTGTGTGTGTGCTGCTTGTGTGTGTGCTGCTTGTGTCTGTAACGCCTGTGTCTGTAACGGTTGTGTCTGTAACGCCTGTGTGTGTAACGCTTGTGTGTGTGCTGCTTGTGTCTGTAAAGCTTGTGTCTGTAACGCTTGTGTGTGTGCTGGTTGTGTCTGTAACGCTTGTGTGTGTGCTGCTTGTGTCTATAACGCTTGTGTCTGTAACGGTTGTGTCTGCAACGCTTGTGTGTGTGCTGCTTGTGTCTGTAACGGTTGTGTCTGTAACGCTTGTGTGTGTGCTGCTTGTGTCTGTAACGGGTGTGTTTGTGCGTGCGTCTCTCTCCCCCCCCCCCCACTCCAGGATGGCCCGGAGGCCGGGCAGACTGTGAAGGTGAATGGCATTGAGCATCTCCCGCACAAACAGCAACACACACTCCATAACAATACGAACACGGATACATTATTCATCGCGCCTAAGCTCCGAGCATTTATTATGTCGGGAGTCTCGGTAATGCTCCTCTTGACGTTTTACACGTGCGGGACATTTCAGATCCGACGGAGGCACTTCTGCGTTGAGCCGTGTCACGCAGCAGACTCGCCGCGATGTTTAACATCTCCACGGTTGGCTACGTACGGTGCAAAAGACGTTCAACGTTCAAACATTCATTGATTTACGATTTTATCCCGCTGTCATCCGCGGATCAGCAGGCAGCGATCGCTGACAATACGTAGATTTGTATCGTTTTCGAACTCCCGATGAACTTTCGGGGCGAGGGAAGATCGTTTGAAAGTTATCCAATTTGCAATTCACTGAAATGAAATCCCTGCCGCGAGTCTCTTAGTCAATGCAAGTCGGTGGTCCGTAGTGCTCCTGACGCACGTGCTGTCAGCTGCACGAGCGCTAATTAAAGTAGCTGCTAAATTATGACGTCTTGCAACTGCTGTGCCATCCGTTACTCCGGACAACATGTTATGATTCACTGATGTAGTGAATTATAGATACGTAGAACTTCACTTACTGCTTCTGAATAAGTGTTTTATTTTATTAAATGAGCGACAGTAAAAATGACTGAATAATTTGTCATGGCCCACGTACAGAATATTGTCGCATCGCCGCGTCGCGGCAATGCTGCGATCTACTTCCTGTCTGTCCATCCCCCTATCTCTGTATTTCTCCCTCCCTCTTCCCTACATCTCTCTCCATCCATCCCCTCCCATCACTCCATCTATTTCTCCTAAAAACAGCCCTCCTCCTCCTAAGGCATCGCCGCTTTCCGTCCCGCCTCAACGTCCCCCTCTAACCCACCACCGAAGGCCCCGTTGCCCGGCGAGATGTCGGAAAGTTTGCCGCGTCGGCCGGCGAGCCGGGTCTGTGAGATGCCCCCGCCTGACAGCCCCTCGTGTTTTCTTGTCTCGTCAGCACGTCCACGTGCACCTCCTGCCGCGCCACGCCGGGGACTTCTCGCGCAACGACGACGTCTACACCGAGGCACGGGGCGCCCAACGCTAGTCACCGCACTCACTCCACTAACTCCGCCACGCTCGGAGGGTTTTTATTTGTGACAAAGGTTTTTTTTCGTGGTTAGATCGCGTGAATTATGAATGTGTCCGTTGACCCACCCCCAGCTACTGCTGTGCTGAAGTAAGTAACTAAATGCCACGTTTTGTTCACGTGACAAGCCTTGCCTATTGGATGTGTCGGGTGTTGGGGGTGTTAACGACACGGTTGTATTTACGCGATCTCGCCCGAAAAAAAACTTACGGATAATATTGGTCGCGAAAGCCTACAACTACTTCTACTACGAGTTTTGTGTAACCGGAGTGGAGGACCCTGGGAGGAGCGGGATGGAATCTCGTTTGAATGAGGAGCGACCTGGCTCAACGCAATGACGAGAGCAGCCACATTTGAAATAAGTACGGCAACGAAGCGAATTGAGAAATCGGAGCAAAATTGTACGGCGTGATGAGCGTGTGTCGTGGGATGTGACGGGGACATGGTGAGGGTGTGTCGTGGGATGTGGTGAGGGTGAAATTAAATCAATCTCAATTCATTTAATTTCCTGTACGGCTCGCATCAGTGGCAGGTGGCGTCTGACCCTGCCTTTAACAAAACATGTCGTCTCAACATCACGGCTGGGAGAGACGGACGGGTGTGGCCACTTCACCCTCTCCCACGCCAGGGTGGTTGTACACCACCACACTGCTCCACCACCTCCCCACCACACGACCACCAGCTATGAAGGGCAGCACAACACAGCCGGGGGTAGACCAGAGCATAAAACACAAAGGTGGCCTGGGCATTAGTGCCAACCACGCCACCCCTTCGTGCGCCCTGCTGGCCACAATAATTGCTCGCTAACAGCTCTCTCCCCCGCGCTACGAAGCCCGGGCGACCCGAGTTCAATTTCCACTCGCGGCCGACGCCGGTGACGATTATCTGAACCGCTCCTGGGACTGCCCTGGGTCGACTCAGCCTCAAATGAGTACCTGGTGCGATGCGCAGTAAACATTGTCCATTGTGAGACAAAGGCGGCCGGGCATACACCCACCCACCCCCTTTGTGCTGCGTTCCGCTCTTCATAGATGCTAACTTGCTCAACAGCACTTTGCTCCACAACAATCTGTTGCAGTCTAAACGGGGTGTCTTTGTGTGTGTGTGGTGTGTGTGTGTCGTGTGTGTGTGTGGTGTGTGTCGTGTGTGTGTGTGGTGTGTGTCGTGTGTGTGTGTTATGTGTGTGTGGTGTACACAGCTGCAGCACCACGACAGAGTGGAGAGCGAGGAGGAGGCGCCCTTCCGAAGTTTGCCCGACATGGAGCGAGAGGCGGCGGAGCTGCGAACCTACTTCACGTGACACCACGAGGGAGCTCACACCTGCTTCACGTGACGCCACGAGGGAGCTCACACCTGCTTCACGTGACGTCACGAGGGAGCTCACACCTGCTTCACGTGACGTCACGAGGGAGCTCACACCTGCTTCACGTGACGTCACGAGGGAGCTCACACCTGCTTCACGTGACACCACGAGGGAGCTCACACCTGCTTCACGTGACGTCACGAGGGAGCTCACACCTGCTTCACGTGACGTCACGAGGGAGCTCACACCTGCTTCACGTGACGTCACGAGGGAGCTCAAACCTGCTTCACGTGACGTCACGAGGGAGCTCACACCTGCTTCACGTGACGCCACGAGGGAGCTCAAACCTGCTTCACGTGACGTCACGAGGGAGCTCACACCTGCTTCACGTGACGCCACGAGGGAGCTCACACCTGCTTCACGTGACGTCACGAGGGAGCTCACACCTGCTTCACGTGACGCCACGAGGGAGCTCAAACCTGCTTCACGTGACGTCACGAGGGAGCTCACACCTGCTTCACGTGACGTCACGAGGGAGCTCACACCTGCTTCACGTGACGTCACGAGGGAGCTCACACCTGCTTCACGTGACGTCACGAGGGAGCTCAAACCTGCTTCACGTGACGTCACGAGGGAGCTCAAACCTGCTTCACGTGACGTCACGAGGGAGCTCAAACCTGCTTCACGTGACACCACGAGGGAGCTCAAACCTGCTTTAACACGTGACGCCACGAGGGGAGCTCAAACCTGCTTCACGTGACACCACGAGGGAGCTCAAACCTGCTTCACGTGACGTCACGAGGGAGCTCAAACCTGCTTCACGTGACGCCACGAGGGAGCTCAAACCTGCTTCACGTGACTCCACGAGGGAGCTCAAACCTGCTTCACGTGACGTCACGAGGGAGCTCAAACCTGCTTCACGTGACGCCACGGCGCGGCAAACCCGGCACCCCCCGGCACGAGCGCAAGACCCTTGCAATGGCTGGACACGTTCCGGCGCGATATGAATGTTGTTGTTATTGCTGCTTAGTGAGGCACTCGCTAACATGGAGCGCCTGTTTAAGGCTGTGCACAGGACGTGGTGCGGCTAGCAGCAGCACGCCCCACACCCACACACCCGGCATGCTAGAGCCACACACACACACACCCACACACACACACCCACACACACCCTCACACACCCACACACACCCACACACACCCTCACACACCCACACACACACCCACACACACACACCCACACACACACACATACACCACACACACCCACACACACATACACCACACACACACCCTCACACACACCCTCACACACACCCTCACACACCCCCTCACACACCCACACACACCCACACACACACACCCACACACACACACCCACACACACACATACACCACACACACACCACACACACACACACCCACACACACACACATATGTAGTAAGTTGCAGGAGGCTTGGACGACGTGGTTGGAGGCACACTTATTTATTAATACCAACTTGTATACAGTAACGGGAATACACAGCACTTGAAGGGGTATCGTCCCCTTCACTCGTCTAACAGGGAGACACAACGTCTAACCCCGCTAACCTACGCCCGGGTCCTCCACTACGGAGCTAGGGGAGGCTACCTATCCCAGCCCTGGTCAAGCTGGGATCCCGGCACCCTGAGTCTCCAGACTGGCTCTTATAAGAACATCAGTCTGGGCTCTCGGGGCCACGCCACCGGCTTGCCCTGGTCGGTCCTGACAAGGACAGCGAGCCAGGGGAGCTCCGGGGCCTATGCTAGCTGGTCTTCACTCTTCGCTGGTTAAAGCTAACATTCGACCTCGAGCCCTCCGGCTCACCACCTTTTATAGCACTCGGCCCCCGGGAGGGGCCCGTGGGGGATGCAGGTGCGGACGTCGGTGTGAGCACCTCCTCTGTGTACGGCCCTAACCACGCCCCTTGTGTTTGTTACCCATCCGTGCCCATACATGTTTACAATTACACCTCTACACATACACCCACACACACACCCACAAGACAAAGATAAAGATCCCCTGTATAGCCTTAAAAGACTGTAGGGGCAAGTGCTGTTAGCGAGCACCTATGAAGGCCGGAACGGTACACGAGGGGGTGGGTGGCCAGCACCACGCCCGACCGCCTTTGTCTCCCTAGTGGCGATGTTTACACACCGCACCAGGTACTCATTTGAGGCTGAGTCGACCTAGGGGAGGCCCGGGACCGGTTCAGATAATCGTCACTGGTGTTGGCCGTGAGCGGGATTCGAACTCGTGTCGCCGGGTTCATAGCGCAGCGCGCTAACCGCTACACTACCGCTCCCCACACACACACCCACACACCCACACACACACACACCCACACACACCCACACACACCCACACACACACACACCCACACACACCTACACACCCACACACCCACACACCCACACACACACACCCGGCATGCTAGAGCCACACCCGTCCATTCCTTGTGTCCACACATACACACACACGCTCGCGCACACGCGCGGGCAAAATAGTCCCGTACAAGACAAACAACGCGTTTAAATTTTAAAGGTAATCTTTAAAAGAATAAACAACGCAGAGCGATGGAATTGCCGTGTTTGCGAGATCGCTCGTGAGTGCACGGGGGGGGGGCTGGCGCGGTGAGTGTGGGAGGCACCACTCGTCGTGGAGAGGGGGGTGTGGAGATGCGGGGGGGCTACAGCCCCCTACTTGGCAGAATGGCCAAAGCCGTCTTTATCTCCCCGGAAGTTACCGCCTCCGAGACGCGACACACGCTCAGCCGATGTCGGAATCCCGCTGCCGTATCTGGGGTGCAGCACTCGGTTCCTGCGGCACTGCCGCACCAGAGGAGGGTTCGGAGTGAAGCACCGGTCGGGTCGAGTGGCGGTCCAGCACTCGGCGATTCACTCGTTAGCTCCCCGGCGGGCAGTCGCATCCTGATCACTCTTCTGTCGCTACGAGCCACGGTTGCCGTTCAATCATCGATTCTGCATCCTACGCCGAGGACGCGGTCTGCCAGACACTGGCCGTGTCGTCTCAGCCACACTGCGTACGGACCGCCACCACGGCACAGACAACGCGCTCGCTTCCCCATCCGCTCACCCGTCTCCTCGCCCCCCTGCAGCTCGCCTCACTCCCCTTGGCGCTTCTTCCCTCGCACTGCGGCACTTGAGAATACGCCTCTTCCCGTCGTCTCAACATCCCCGCGCTCTCATAACAATCGCCTCGCTCGATGCGAGGAATATGAACGCGTGTCTAGCGCAACGGTGATGCTGCTGTGGCTGCCCGCTTGGCCATTCGGGGATTTTGGCTGCTCTACATCTCCACGTGATAAGCCGCCTCATTGAGCTGTCATTTGTGGCCATGTCGCTTCTGAAGAGAGCTGCATAGCCCAGTGGGGCCTTACCTGGTCAAATAAAAAAGAGTTTGGATGTTAGTTTGCACCGGCGGCTCTTCCTCAATGGGAACGCGAGGAGTGTGTCTGTGCGGAGCGGTGGCGCAGTGGTTAGCGCGCCGCACTAACGGACACCCGGCGACCCAAATTCGATTTCCGCTCTCAGCCAACATCGTTGACGAATATTTGAATCAGGCCTGGACTTCCCCCCCCCACCCCCCCCCGGTTGATTCAGCCTCAAATGATGAGTACCCGGTGCGGTGTTGTAAACATTTTTGGGGGTTTCAACGGATTACAATTTTATGATGTCAAGGTTTGACATCCATTCGACTGCTTCGGGAGAAGCCGCGTGGATTTGTTTCGGATCGCCGTTGCACTATCCGGTTGGGTCACGTCGTTCACGGGATGTTGCACGGTCACCACCGTCAGCCACGATCCATCCACCGCTGGATGAAAGCCTTCCCCAGGCCACCACCGCCGCCACCTCTCGATGCCGTGATGGCAGCAATCCGTCCGTCACCTGCACGTGAACCGGTTCTCGTCTCGGGAGCGGCGCAAGTGCTCTCGGACGCGTTCCACCAATTCCTCGGCCGCCGCTTCTCGACGTCACCCTGCCCGTGCCGCCGCTCGCTCCTCTCGGCAGTGATGGTCATGGACCCGCTGCGTGTGCTCGCGAATCCACTTCGATGACTTGGGTGGAAACGACGACGACCACGACGTCGTCGTCGTGGTCAGCCGACGGGGGTGGGTGGGCACAATGGGGCCATGTCATCTGAGGTGGCACAAGCCGTGCATCGTCCTTGTGTTTGACGAAGCCGTCTCGTCTCCCACCCCTGGGCTATACAGCTCCTCCACACAGATACTCAGCCCCAAGTGTCCCCTCAGCTGCAGCTCCTCCACAAACTTGGCCTCCTGTTCTACCCCTGGGCTACAGCTCATCCACACAGCTACACTCAGCTTCCCCGTGTCCTCCACACATTTAAACTATAAACTAAACAATTTTCAATTTTATCAGGTAAGGCTCACTGAGCTAGATAGCTCTGTTTCAGAAGCGAGCTGGCTATCACAAATGGTAGCTTAACGAAGTGGCCATATCATCGTGTGGAAATTTATGGCAGCCAAATGTATCTTCCCCTCTGCTGCAGCTCTTTCGACAACAGTTACACCAAGCCTCCTCTATAACCTCAGGCTTGCCTCCAACTCCTCCGGCATGGGGGGGGGGGGGGCTTCCGCCCAAGCCTGTACTGTAGAGCTCATCATGCCCAGTGTTGGGCCGCTGCACACGTGACCGTCTTCAAGGCAGCGGGGTGCCAGTGGTGCTGTGCGTGTGTCGGGCATGGCCACAACGACGGACGTGTCGCGGGCTCCTTCAAACTCAACGCTCAACTTTGTGTGCGTTTCGTTTATTGTCCATCTCAGTCAACCCATGGCGCCTGGGTCTGTCCCGTAACCTCCTGCCAGCAGACGTTGGACACGTGGCCTTAGAGTGCACACGGCCTGGCACGAGCGCAGTGGTGACGTCTCCGCCGCGTGGTGGCGACTTGGCGGTTCTTGTTGTCCTGTGCCCGCACCTGCGATTAGCGCGGTTGTCTACTGTGGGGTGCGAAAGAAGTTCAAGGTCCAACGTCCATTCAAGGTCGCGAGTGCTCCATTGTATCCTCGCCCACCCCTCCCCCGTCCACGAATTACGTCACAATGGGCCTCGGCCCCGCCCTGTGCGTGAAGCGTGCGCCCGTTGCCGTGCCAACGTCGAGGAGGGGATCCATCAAGGGACGCGCTGTTTCATCATGCAGTGTAATGCATCCGCGACCGGATCAATATAAATTATGTTAATGTGGAGAGGAAGCCAATCGGCGTCGAGGGGCAGTCTAATATGGGCCTTTTTCGATCCACAAATCATCTCTTTAAATCTAGAAATCAAGTGACAAGAATCAATTTACCGATATATTCCTGTTTAATGTGTATTCACAATGCCACAGCTTGATCCATGCTCGATCCATGCTCGATCCATGCTTGATTCATGCTCGATCCATACTTGTACACATACAGGTATTCGAAATATCCTGTTACCAGCACACGTGGCGCAGCGTGGGCAGACCCTCCATGTGCCACCGGTTGTGTCCTTACCATCCCCGCCTTGGCTCGCGATCGTCATCAGTGACACCGTGATATGAATGTTGAATGAATGGAAGGGGGGGGGAGCGCTTCTCTCAGACCCCTGCCAGGCAACACCCAGCGGCCACACACACGCCTGTCAATGTCTGTGTCCGTGTGAATATTGCAGGTCGCGTGTATGTGTGTGAGTGTGCGTGCGTGCGTGTGGAGAGCGTCCGTGTAGCGGTTAGCGCGCTGCACTACGAACCGAGCCACCCAGCCCGGGTTCGGTTCCCGCTCGCGGGGCAACACCGGCGAGTATCCTCGTGCGGGGCGTGAACATCGCCACTGGGGAGACAAAGGCGGCCGGGCGTGGTGCTGGCCACCCACCACCTCGCGTGCCGTTCTGGCCTTCACAGACGTTCGCTAACAGCACTTGCTCGTACAGTCTGCAAAAGTCCATAGGGGGGAGGGGGGATCTTTGTCTTTGTTCCGGTACATTTGTATTGACACGTGCGTGTGTGCGTGTGTTTCAGTGTCCTTTTGCATGTTTGTTTCTGAGTTTACGTTTTGCGTTGCGTGTGTATGTGTCTATACGAGTGGGTGTGTTTGAGTGTGCGAGCGAGGGAGTGTGTTTGAGTGAGTGAGGGTGTTTGAGTGTGAGAGTGAGTGAGTGTGTTTAAGTGTGCGAGTGAGTGAGTGTGTTTGAGTGTGCGAGTGAGTGTGTTTGAGTGAGTATGTTTGAGTGAGTGAATATGTTTGAGTGAGTGAGTCTGTTTGAGTGAGTGTGTTTGAGTGTGAGAGTGAGTGAGTGTGTTTGAGTGTGCGAGTGAGTGTGTTTGAGTGTGCGAGTGTGTTTGAGTGTGAGAGTGAGTGAGTGTGTTTGAGTGTGCGAGTGAGTGTGTTTGTGTGTTTGAGTGAGTGTGTTTGAGTGTGTGAGTGAGTGTGTTTGAGTGTGTGTGTTAGTGAGTGTGTTTGAGTGTGTGAGTGAGTGTGTTTGAGTGTGTGAGTGAGTGTGTTTGAGTGAGTGAGTGAGTATGTTTGAGTGAGTGAATATGTTTGAGTGAGTGAGTCTGTTTGAGTGAGTGTGTTTGAGTGTGAGAGTGAGTGAGTGTGTTTGAGTGTGCGAGTGAGTGTGTTTGAGTGTGCGAGTGAGTACGTTTGAGTGAGTGAGTGTGTTTGAGTGAGTGAGTGTGTTTGAGTGTGAGAGTGAGTGTGTTTGTGTGTTTGAGTGAGTGTGTTTGAGTGTGTGAGTGAGTGAGTGTGTTTGAGTGTGTGTGTGAGTGAGTGTGTTTGAGTGTGTGAGTGAGTGTGTTTTAGTGTGTGAGTGAGTGAGTGTGTTTGAGTGTGTGAGTGAGTGTGTTTGAGTGTGTGAGTGAGTGAGTGTGTTTGAGTGAGTGTGTTTGTGTGTTTGAGTGAGTGTGTTTGAGTGTGTGAGTGAGTGAGTGTGTTTGAGTGTGTGAGTGAGTGAGTGTGTTTGAGTGTGTGAGTGAGTGTGTTTGAGTGTGTGAGTGAGTGTGTTTGAGTGTGTGAGTGAGTGAGTGTGTTTGAGTGTGTGAGTGAGTGTGTTTGTACCATGTGGGCGTGTGACCACCGGCTTACAATCTGGCTCGCTCCTATCACCAAATCGATCCATCTGGGCCCATTGGCCCAATGGAACGACATCAGAAGCATATAGGAATTGAGAGAACATTGCTGCTATTATGACACACGTACACACAAACTCCTACATCCACACGCTCATATAACAAAACAAAGACAAAGATCCCAGCGTATAGCCTTTTAACAGACTGTTTAACACGTCGGCTTTCGCGACCAGTATTATTCAGACTGTTAGGCCAAGTGCTGTTAGCGAGCACCTACGGACGCCGGCACGACACACGAGGGGGTGGGTAGCCAACACCACGCCCGGCCGCCTTTGTCTCCCCGGTGGCGTTCACATCGCACACGGTACTCATTTGAGGCTGAGTCGGCCTAAGGGAGGCCCAGGACCGGTTCAAATAAATCGTCGCTGGTGTTGGCGGCCATGAACGGGAATCGAACTCGGGTCACGGGGTTCGAAGCGCAGCGTAGCGCTCACCGCTGCACCACTGCTCTCCGCGGCACAGACACACAGAGACACACGTGGGCGAGAGCGGCACGTGGGGCAGATCCCGATTGCGGCGTAAAGCAGGCGAGACCTCGACTTGATCTGTCGGTCCGAACGCGTCCTCGAACGCAGGCGCCGCGGGGTCACGAGCGGCTTGCTCAGAGACGCGCTGCTACCATCTCTGTAATCGACTTTCTATTCACGTACAGACACTTGGGGTGGTTCTGGCACCTGGTGAAGATGCCCCCCCCCCCCGGTCGACTCCCACTGGAACTCTAGCGGGCAGCAGCAAGTCACGCTGGGCGACGATCCCGGGGCAGGCCCAGGACACGCTCGTGGTGGGACGACGTCGCTCGGCTGGCCTGGGAACCCCGATACATTCCCCAGGAAGAACTAGAGTTTGTGTCAAGTAGTGTATAGTGTAGTGTAGTAGTATATAGTGTAGTGTAGTAGTGTATAGTGTAGTGTATAGTAGTTTATAGTGTAGTGTAGTAGTGTATAGTGTAGTACAGTAGTGTATAGTAGTGTGTGGTAGTGTGCAGTGTAGTTTAGTAGTGTATTGTGTAGTGTATAGTAGTTTAGTTTATAGTGTAGTATAGTAGTTTATAGTGTAGTATAGTAGTTTAGAGTGTAGTAGTGTATAGTGTAATGTAGTAGTGTATAGTGTAGTAGTGTATAGTGCAGTCTATGTTCGTGTATAGTGTAGTGTAGTAGTTTATAGTGTAGTGTATAGTGTAGTATAGTAGTGTATAGAGTAGTGTATAGTCGTGTCGTAGTGTATAGTGTAGTACAGTAGTGTATAGTAGTGTGTGGTAGTGTGCAGTGTAGTTTAGTAGTGTATAGTGTAGTGTATAGTGTAGTAGTATATAGTGTATAGTCGTGTCGTAGTGTACAGTGTAGTACAGTAGTGTGGTAGTGTGTGGTAGTGTACAGTTTAGTTGTGTATAGTGTAGTTTAGTAGCGTATAGTGTATTATAATAGTGTATAGTTTAGTGTATAGTAGTTTATAGTGTAGTCTATAGTAGTGTAGTAGTTTATAGTGTAGTCTATAGTAGTGTATAGTGTCGTGTAGTAGTGTATAGTGTAGTGTATAGTGTCGTGTATAGTGTTGTCTATAGTCGTGTATATTGTAGTAGTGTATAGTAGTTTATAGTGTAGTAGTGTATAGTAGTTTATAGTGTAGTGTATAGTGTAATAGTGTAGTAGTGTATATTGTAGTAGTGTATAGTGTAGTGTATAGTAGTTTAAAATGTAGTAGTGCTGGAGTCTGTCGCCAGAGAAAGGGAGAAACGAACGAAGCGACGAACAGGCAGCGCCTTGGCAGCTCAAGGCGCTCGCTCGCGTGGTTGAAACAAGCGATGGTGAGAAACGGAGCGATTTAGCCGACAAAGGGGGGCCCAGTGCAATGGCCGAGGAGTGAGTGGCCGTAACAGAGGGGCATCGTGGGGGGGGGGGGGGTCACGGAAGGGGCGGGATGGAGTGGAGGGGCGCGGGGGAGGGAAGGGGAAGGGCGATGGAGAAGAGCTAATGAGGTAGTGAGCCTTTGAGAGAGAAACGGAGCGAGGTTAAGGGGGGGGGGACTGCTTAATGTATAGGGGCAGTGTTGAGTCTATGGACAGTGTTGAGTCTATGGGCAGTGTTGAGTCTATGGGCAGTGTTGAGTCTATGGACAGTGTTGAGTCTATGGGCAGTGTTGAGTCTATGGACAGTGTTGAGTCTATGGGCAGTGTTGAGTCTATGGTGCAGTGTTGAGTCTATGGGCAGTGTTGAGTCTATGGGCAGTGTTGAGTCTATGGGCAGTGTTGAGTCTATGGGAGTGTTGAGTCTATGGGCAGTGTTGAGTCTATGGGCAGTGTTGAATCTATGGTGCAGTGTTGAGTCTATGGGCAGTGTTGAGTCTATGGGCAGTGTTGAGTCTATGGACAGTGTTGAGTCTATGGGCAGTGTTGAGTCTATGGGCAGTGTTGAGTCTATGGGCAGTGTTGAGTCTATGGGCAGTGTTGAGTTTATGGGCAGTGTTGAGTCTATGGGCAGTGTTGAGTTTATGGGCAGTGTTGAGTCTTTGGGCAGTGTTGAGTCTATGGGCAGTGTTGAGTCTATGGGAGTGTTGAGTCTATGGGCAGTGTTGAGTCTATGGGCAGTGTTGAGTCTATGGGCAGTGTTGAGTCTATGGACAGTGTTGAGTCTATGGGCAGTGTTGAGCCTATGGTGCAGTGTTGAGTCTATGGGCAGTGCTGAGTCTATGGGCAGTGTTGAGTTTATGGACAGTGTTGAGTCTATGGGCAGTGTTGAGTCTATGGGCAGTGTTGAGTCTATGGGCAGTGTTGAGTCTATGGGCAGTGTTGAGTCTATGGGTAGTGTTGAGTCTATGGGCAGTGTTGAGTCTATGGGTAGTGTTGAGTCTATGGGCAGTGTTGAGTCTATGGGCAGTGTTGAGTTCATGGACAGTGTTGAGTCTATGGGCAGTGTTGAGTTTATGGGCAGTGTTGAGTCTATGGGCAGTGTTGAGTCTATGGGCAGTGTTGAGTCTATGGGTAGTGTTGAGTCTATGGGCATTGTTGAGTCTATGGGCAGTGTTGAGTCTATGGGCAGTGTTGAGTTTATGGGCAGTGTTGAGTCTATGGACAGTGTTGAGTTTATGGGCAGTGTTGAGTCTATGGGCAGTGTTGAGTCTATGGGCAGTGTTGAGTCTATGGGTAGTGTTGAGTCTATGGGCAGTGTTGAGTTTATGGGTAGTGTTGATTCTATGGGTAGTGTTGAGTCTATGGGCAGTGTTGAGTTTATGGGCAGTGTTGATTCTATGGGTAGTGTTGAGTCTATGGGCAGTGTTGAGTTTATGGGCAGTGTTGATTATATGGGCAGTGTTGAGTCTATGGGTAGTGTTGAGTCTATGGGCAGTGTTGAGTTCATGGACAGTGTTGAGTCTATGGGCAGTGTTGAGTTTATGGGCAGTGTTGAGTCTATGGGCAGTGTTGAGTCTATGGGTAGTGTTGAGTCTATGGGCATTGTTGAGTCTATGGGCAGTGTTGAGTTTATGGGCAGTGTTGAGTCTATGGACAGTGTTGAGTCTATGGGCAGTGTTGAGTTTATGGGCAGTGTTGAGTCTATGGGCAGTGTTGAGTCTATGGGTAGTGTTGAGTCTATGGGCATTGTTGAGTCTATGGGTAGTGTTGAGTCTATGGGCAGTGTTGAGTTCATGGACAGTGTTGAGTCTATGGGCAGTGTTGAGTTTATGGGCAGTGTTGAGTCTATGGGCAGTGTTGAGTCTATGGGTAGTGTTGAGTCTATGGGCATTGTTGAGTCTATGGGCAGTGTTGAGTTTATGGGCAGTGTTGAGTCTATGGACAGTGTTGAGTTTATGGGCAGTGTTGAGTCTATGGGCAGTGTTGAGTCTATGGGCAGTGTTGAGTCTATGGGTAGTGTTGAGTCTATGGGCAGTGTTGAGTTTATGGGCAGTTCTTCCTCAATGGGAACGTGAGGAGTGTGTCTGTGCGGAGCGGTGGCGCAGTGGTTAGCGCTCCGCGCTAACGGACACCCGGCGAGCCGATTTCGATTTCCGCTCGCAGCCAACATCGTTGACGAATATTCGAATCGGGCCTGGACTTCCACCCCGGTTGATTCAGCCTCAAATGATGAGTACCTGGTACGGTGTTGCAAACATCACCACGAGGGAGACGAAGGCGGCCGGGCGTGGTGTTGACCACCCACTCCCTCGTGGACCTTGTTGACCTTCATGGGTGCTACTCGCTCACGGGACTTGCCCCGGCAGTCTGTGGAGTCTTTGTGTGTCGGAGACGGTGAGAGGGCCATGCACATGGAGGTGAAGGGACGAGGAGCAGGGTGACCTCGAGATCAAGGTGACCTGGGGATGAGTCAGTGCGCAAGACCTGCCTCTGTGTGACTGTGTGTGACTGTGTGTGTGACTGTGTGTGACTGTGTGCGTGTGTGACTGTGTGTGACTGTGCGTGTGTGACTGTGTGTGTGTGTGTGCGTGTGTGACTGTGTGTGACTGTGCGTGTGTGACTGTGTGTGTGTGTGGGGCGACCCGGGTTCGATTCCCGCTCACGGTCAACGCCAGTGACGATTATCTGAACGGTACTGGGCCTCCCCTAGGTCGACTCAGCCTCAAATGAGTACCTGGTGCGGCGTGTAAACATCGCCACTGGGGAAACAAAGGCGGTCGGACGTGGTGCTGGTCACCCACACCCTCGTGTACCCTTCCGACCTTCATAGGTGCTCGCAAACAACACTTGCTCCTACAGTCTGTTAAGGCTACACGGGGGATCTTGTGTGTGTGTGTGTGCGGGGTCTGACTGCGTGTCTGTGTCTCTGTACGTGTGTCTCTGTACGTGTGTCTGTGTCTATCTGTGCGTGTGTGTCTGTGCGGGGTCTGACTGTGTGTGTGTGTCTCTGTACGTGTGTGTCTGTGTCTATCTGTGCGTGTGTGTCTGTGCGGGGTCTGACTGTGTGTGTGTCTCTGTACGTGTGTGTCTGTGTCTATCTGTGTGTGTGTGTGTGTCTGTGCGGGGTCTGACTGTGTGTCTGTGTCTATCTGTGCGTGTGTGTCTGTGCGGGGTCTGACTGTGTGTGTGTCTCTGTACGTGTGTGTCTGTGTCTATCTGTGTGTGTGTGTCTGTGCGGGGTCTGACTGTGTGTGTGTGTGTCTGTACGCCTGTGTCTATCTGTGCGTGTGTCAGTGTGTGTGTGTCTGTACGTGCATTACGAACCCGGTGACACGAGTTCGATTCCCACTCACGGCAAACACCAGTGATCATTATCTTAACCGGTCCTGGGCCTCCCTTAGGTCGACTCAATGCGGTGTATATACATCACCACGAGGGAGACAAAGGCGGCCGGGCGTGGTGTTTTAGTTTAGTTTTAGTTTCATTTATTTGGTATAGCGCTGTGAGCCATTCGGCTCTTCAATCGGGTGCAACCGCAACACCCACCCCCTAGTGTCGGCCTTCATAGATGCTCCTCGCTAACAGCACTTGCCCCAACAGTCTATTAAGGCTATACGGGGGATCTTTGTCTTTTTGTCTGTTCGTGTCTGTCTCTGTTGTGTGCCGGGCGTGGTGCTGGCCTCCCTGTGCCCTGCCGACCTTCATCGGCGCTCCTACTCGCTAACAGCACTTGCCCCTCAGCACTCTATCAAGGCTATACGGGGAGTCTTTGTCTGTGTTTTGTTGTGAGGGAAGTCGGTGAGGCGGGGGGGGGCTGGCCACGTGTGCACACTCTCATCTCACGATCTCCGTCTCATAGCTCTCATCTCTCTCATCTCTCTCTTCCTTCAAAAGTCAGTCTTCTCCCTCCCCGAGAGCGCGCCCAGAGACACGGAGCTTTAATAAATCCGCCCGAGCCGGGCACGCGTGGCCAGAGGTGACGCAATTAAAGCGCTACAACACCAAACACAAAAAAAATGCCCTTCTTCCGCTCTTACATTTTTAAACACCAACTCCGACGTCGCCTGACCCCTGCGAGATTAATCTCGCAGGGGTCAGGCGACGTCTCGCAGGGGTCTCTCCGCCCCCTAAAATACCCCGAGCGCGGCGCCCCTCCAGCCGCGACCCCCCCCCCCCCCCCCCGGTCGCCCACGCCATTCCTGAGTCCCATGGAAGTTTACGGCCGTGAGAGTTCATCTCGCCGCTCGACGTCCTCCACGGCGCCGCTCTGCCGCGTCCGATTACCCCCCTCCCCTTCCCCCATCTGCTCCGCAAAAAGCCGCGGCTCCTGTGCCCCCCCCCTTGCTCCAAGCCGCTCCCTCCGACTCCCCCTCCTCCTGCTGCTGCCGCTATCCCTGCTGCTGCTGATCCTGCTGCTGCTGCCGCTGCTATCCCTGCTGCTGCTGCTCCTGCTGCTGCTGCCCCTGCTGTTGCTATCCCTGCTGCTGCTGCTGTTATCCCTGCTGCTGCTACCCCTGCTGCTGCTGCTGCTCCTGCTGCTGCTCCCCCTGCTGCTGCTGTTATCCCTCTCCTCCCTCTTCTCCTAATCACTCAGTGGCACCATGGTCGTGGCGTCTCACGTCTCGCTGGGGGCGGCTCATAAGCCCCATTATACACATCATCGATTTCAATCGGCGCACAATTCCTGACAGGGTCTTTCAATATAATACTTCTCTCCCTGTGTGTGCGCGCGATCTCTCTCCCCCTCTCTCTCTCGCTTCCTTTAGCCTCCCCGTACCCTCTCCGATTCATCCTCTCACCTATCCACTCGTTCGCTCTCTCCCATCTCCCCTGTCCCATCCCTCCCCCCGTCTCCCATCTCCAATCCCTCTCTCCTATCGTCTCACTCTCCCTCCCCCGCCACCCATCTCTTTATCTCTCTCTCTCTCTCATCTCCCCGAGCGCCGTCACGCTGCCTCTCTCCATAACACGCGGCGGCACAGGAGCCCGTGATTAACGCCTCCTCCGCCAGCTCACCTCCTCACCTCCCTACCCTCGCTGCCCTCCATCTCTTCTATCCCTCCACCTCCCCCGCAATGCCCCCTCCCCTGCCCCCCCTCCCCTCCCCCCCGCGGTGCGATGTTAAACGCACGACGCGCGGTGGTGCAGGGTGCGTAATTGGGACGTAACTCTGAGCGTGTCGTCCCATCCGGTGATTTAGTCTCCGAGCCCCCTGCATCTCCGCTCGTGAATATTCACGGCGAGCAGCCAGACCTCAGAAGCAGAATATTTATTCGCACCGGAGGAATCCGATGAGCCACGGAGATCTTTTCATTTTTTTCCACCCCCCCCCCCCGCCCCCCATCAGACGTCCAGATCTCGCGCGATCTTCACCGATCGGCCGCGATCGGTCCCACTGCTGGGTTAAGGCCTCCACCTCCTCCACCTCCTCCACCACCACCTACTCCACCACCTCCTCCACCTCCTCCACATCCTCCACCTCCACCATCTCCTCCACCACCTCCTCCACCTCCTCCACATCCTCCACCTCCACCACCACCATCTCCTCCACCACCTCCACCACCTCCTCCACCTCCTCCACCTCCTCCACCTCCTCCACCACCACCTTCTCCACCTCCTCCACCTCCTCCACCCTCCTCTGCAAGCCGCCACTTTACACGATCTCGCGATGATGCGACGGAACCCAACCCTAAGCAGCTCTCTGCGTGCCAGCTGATCTAATGCCCTCCTCACTCCAACTTCTGGCGCGTCCTGCCCAAGACCCCCACTCACTCACGTCGGACGATGTCGCTCTTTCACCTGCAGCCCACCGGTCTCTCTCTCTGCCTCTCTGTGTCTCTCTCTGTCTCTCACTGTCTCTGTGTCGCTCACTGTCTCTGTGTGTCTGTGTCTCTCTCTGTCTCTCACTCTGTCTCTGTCTCTCACTGTATGTGTGTATCTCTGTCTCTGTGTGTCTGTGTCTCCCTCTGTCTCTCACTCTCTCTCCTTTTTTTACGATCAGTGGAAACAAGAAGATGCTCGGTGTAGTCGGCACTTTGCTTCGTTCATCATTTCGTATTTTTTTTACTTTGCTTTATGTACCCCCCCCCCTCTCGCTCACTCTCTCGCTCTCTCTCGTTATGGCGGTGTACAGAACGAGAAAAAAAGATGCTGGAGGGTGACACTGACGGCTGCTCTGTGCTTCCAGTGTTCAGAGGCCTGCTTAAGGCGCGGCTCCGGCTGGAGCACGCCATGTACCACACACATATTGGTGATGTGCAGCGCGTCTTCTTCAAACGCTGGGGAGCCGGACAAGCCCCTCTCTGTACCAGCGTGGATGGCACCCTCGTGTTCACCTTCTGAAGCGCTCGCTCGTCACCGTGGCGTGCGCGATGACACCACAACCACGTCACTTTTCTCTATTGTGCACGATGCATTTGGTGCCACAGCGCGTCGATTTGTAGCGTTTATTTCCATTGGTTGCTGGTGACTTTGTGTATTTCATATTGAAATCGCCTCCAGTGCTTTTTGCTGCTGGCGGAAATAAAAGTTCTTTCAAAGTCAAAAAGTCTCGTTCTGCACGCAGCCCTTCTCGCAGTCCGACGGCCTCCGTCGGGTAGCTCATATCAGCATGCAGAGCTCCACGTCATCTACCACCGAGCACACGGCCTCCTCCAGCGCCCACTGCTCCTTGAAGGCCGGCACGGCGTGGGTCAGCCGCGCATGGCGGAACTCCAGCCACACCCTGGCTACGACCAGAGCGCGGAAGATGCCCAGGCTGCTGGCTGGACGTTTCCCCTCCACGGCCACCTTCCTCGCCCTGTATATGGCGAGGAAGGCATAGTCGGCGAGCACGTTGACCAGCCCCTGAAGATGTTGGGATCCGTCGCCCTTTTGGTATCCAAAGATGAGGACCGTCGGGGAGAAGTGGAGGCTGAACCTTAGGAGGATGTTTCTCAGGACCTTGAACAACAAGTCCAGGCTCTTGCACTCCACGTATTGGTGCGCCACCGTCTCCACTGTCTCTGTGTGTCTGTGTCTCTGTGTGTCTGTCTCTGTCTCTCTCTCTCACTGTCTCTGTGTCTCTCTCACTGTTGCTGTCTCTCACTGTCTCTGTGTGTCTGTGTCTCTCTGTCTTTGTGTGTCTGTGTCTCTATGTGTCTGTCTGTGTGTCTCTCTCACTGTCTGTGTCTCTCTGTCTCTGTGTGTCTGTGTCTCTCTGTCTCTGTGTGTCTGTCTCTCACTGTCTCTGTGTGTCTGTGTCTCTCTGTCTGTGTCTGTCTCTCACTGCCTCTGTGTGTGTCTCTCTGTCTCTGTGTGTCTCTCTGTCTCTGTGTGTCTGTGTCTCTCTGTCTGTGTCTCTGTCTGTGTCTCTCTCTCTCTCTCCGCCAGTGTCATTGCGAGCAAGCCTCTCGCCATGCCGCTTTGCGCCTTTCGTAGTTTTTTTTGTGTTTGTTACGAAAATTTCCTCCGCGATCGGCCCGTGGGGTCGCCACAGACAGCACGCCCCGGTCCAGCCACGATTCATATCCACGTTACTATGAGTATCTGTTAAATATAAATATGTGTGTGTGTGTGTGTATCGAGTGAGTGTGTGACGAGACGCAATTGTGTTTAAGCGTGGTATGAATCCTAATCGTATTATGTGCGCTTCATAAAATGCATAACGCAACAGCGAGTAACACACACATCACACTCTCAACACGCACAGCGGTGAGGACATCGGTTCGATTCCATCTCCCGGCACGGCAGGATTTAGAAGTATCGGAGATCCCCTGGCGGCCTTAATAGGTGCTCGCCAACAGCACTTGCCCCTGCGGTCTGGCAAAGGCGATGCGTTGGGGATCCTTGCACTTATCTTTGTCCGCGCGCACTTACCACGCCTAATTTCCCCAGAGCTCCACGCGGATTTCACCTTTTCCTTTTAATTTACATCAAATGTGGTCCGCCTGGGGCCTCCAAGACTCACGCGTTTAACCTCCCCCTCACCCCCTCCCCTCCTCGCCCCCCTCACCCCCTCCCCTCCTCGTCCCCCCTCACCCCTCCCCTCCTCGCCCCCCCACCCCCTCCCCTCCTCGTCCCCCCACCCCCTCCCCTCCTCGTCCCCCCCACCCCCTCCCCTCCTCGTCCCCCCACCCACTCCCCTCCGCCTGCCATCTCCCTCCCACTCCAACATCCCCATCCGTCCGTCCCTCCCTTCCCTGCCTCACCCACTCACTTGCGTCCTCATCCGTTCACTCGCTCGCACACTCACCGACTCTCTCTATCCCACTCACTCACTCATCCTTTGCTCACTCAATATTCCACTCTCTCTCACACGCACGCACTCACGTGCTAATTATGGTGCTTTTGTAATGTTGGTGACCCATGTGGCTCTTACAAACGACACTCCACCCTTGTGCCTATTGAGCTACCAGCTGGTGACACGACATCAACTTGATCGCTTGCGACTTTCACGGGAGCGCACAGAGTATTGCCAATACTGTGATGTACGTTGACCACCCACACTCACCCCACACACTCACACACTCACTCACTCACACACTCACTCAGCCACTCACTCACCTATACACCTACTCACCCACTCACTCACCCATACACTCACTCACCCACACACTCACTCACCAACTCACTTACCCATACACTCACTGACCCACGCACTCACCCACACACTCACTTACCCACTCACTCACCCACACACTCACACACTCACTCACCCACTCAACAACAACACACAGGCGTCATGGTGACGTCACCATGACGCCTGTGCCAGGCCATGTGCACCTTGAGGCCACGTGAAGTGTCGAACGCCCGCTGGCAGGAGGTCACGGGGCAAACCCAGCAGGTGCCACGGGTCGACTGACTGAGATGACGGAGATGACTGGCTTGGCTAATGCACCACCTGTGCCCCCTAATGTGCCAACTTGCTGTGCTTTAGCCACCCGGTACTCCGCTCGTTGTTGTGAGCGTCGCTCCTCCGCCCTCTGTTGTTGTTGGAGGGCGACTGCCTCCAACTGCCCAGTAGAGTCCTTCACTAGCCTCTTCCACAGAGGCCGATTTTGACACCGCTGGTACCAGTCATCGGCAAGTCCACTCAGCTCCACGTCCTCCTGTACCACATCACTCCATCTCTTCTCTAGCCAGTGCTGCGCCCTTTTAGCTCTCTCTATCCGGCCGAACAATAGCTGTTTAGGCATGCGGTGGCTGGGCATGCGGGCTACATGACCCAGCCAACGCAGCCTTGCCTGCCGGAGGAGCTCACCGATTGGACTTTGCCCAGATCTTTCAAGGATTTGTGAGCTCCTCACACAATCCAGCCCGGTTAAACCCAGGATGGATCGTAGGCAGGCCAGCCTAAATGTTTCTAACCGGCGAAGATGTTCCATTAGGGGGGTCCACGTTTCGCAAGCGTACAGAAGGGAGGGAATGGCCGTGGCCGAGAAGACCTGAAGCTTTTCGTGCGGAGTGACAGACCAGGTAGCTTCCACACAACGTTACGCAACCGATGAAAATACATTGCCGCTCGACTGATTCGGAGTGAAACCTCTGCTGTTAAACCGGAGCCGGTCATGAGCACACTACCCAGGTATAGGACACTCTCCACTCTCTCCACAAATGCCCCATAACCGATTGGGAGTTGTGGGGGTGGAGTGTCCGATGGTACAAAATACCAAGGCAGGTGCTTAGTTTTGGTGGGGCTGATGGTAAGGCCCCACCTCTTAGTGGCACGGACCAGTTTTAGCAGCAGCGTCTCCAACTCGTCCTCTGAATGAGCAGCAATTGCCAAATCATCGGCATACATAACGTGGTTGACCAATAGGGAACCATTCCTTGACCGCACCCCGGCATCGATCAACCTCCCATTATAGCTGTACCAAATGGAAATTCGCCCGGTACAGCTATTGAAGGCTTCACGAACTACGTGGTCAAAATATATGTTAAATAATGTGGGAGCCAGAGGACATCCCTGCCGCACCCCAAGGTGAACAGGGAATGGCTCCGACTCCCGGCCACGTAGTTTACCCGGGCCAGCTCACCATCATGAAGGTCCTAAATGATCGTGAGCAGAGGGTCAGGGACTCCGAAAGCACGAAGAACAGCCCAGAGCCCAGGCCTACTGATGGTATCATAGGCCTTGACGAGGTCAATAAAGCAGAGATGTCGGTCTTGTTGGAATTCCATACACCTCTGCTGTAGCAGACGGACAGAAAATATGGCATCTGTGCAGAGGCTTGCGGAACCCGCAAGAGGCTTGCGGGTTCCGCAAGCCTCTCCTCAGCGTGCCTAGCAAGGCGATGTTGAATAATCCTTGCCAGGACCTTTCCCGGCACACTGAGGAGTGAGATGCCCCTGTAGTTGTTACAGTCTGTGCGGTCCCCCTTCTTAAAGACGGGGACCACCAGGGCATCCTTCCAGTCCTGCGGAACCCGTCCAGTGGTCCAGACTGTTGTAATGATGTCACACACTCACACACTCACTCACCCACTCACTCACTCGCTCACCCTATCACTCTCCCTCTCACTCACTCATGCACTCACTCAATTCATCGACTCTCTCATTCACTCACCATCTCAATCAATCCGCGCGTAGACTCCTCTGATCGGATAGCAGCAGCAGCTGCTTGGAATGACACCGTGCGACAGAAGGAGGAGGAGACTCGCACGTCTCGTAGACGTCGCATCGATTGTTCAAGTAACGTGGACGCGGGCAGCACGCGTCGCTGGACGGGTTGATGGATGGGCCTGCGGTCAAGCCTAACAGCGGAGTGGCAGCTAAAGGGAGAGAGAGCACGCCAGAGAGAGGGAGAGAGAGCACTGCACACAGAGAAAAAAAAAGGGGAGAGTAAAAATAATAAAAAATAAAATAAATAGAAAAGAAAAAAGAACGGAAAAAACAGAAATAGATCAAATAGATTTTAAAAAAGAAAAGAAAAAAACATACAAAAAGAAGAAGAAAAAATGAAACAAAAACATTAAATATAAATAAGTAAAACAGTAAATAGAATTTTTTTTTTAAATAAGCAAGAAAAAAGAGAGAAAAGAAAAGAAAAATAGAATAAAAAAACAGAAAAGATGAACAAAAAAAAGAAATGAAAATAACAAGAAACTACAGGAGAGAGAGAGAGAGCACGCCACACAGAGAGAGGGCTCGCCAGAGAGAGAGAGAGGCAGCGAGAGGCCTACCACCACCATGGGGATGGAGCGATCCATGCAGCTCGCGTGTCGAGTGCATTGTTCCATCGCAAGACGCTGAGAGACACCGTGCAGAGTGATGGAGACCTTCATCCAGCAGCGGATATACCTTGGCTCCTGATGATGATGATTTGATATCCACTTTTTTTACTTCGTCTCTCACGCACGCAGCCGTGATCCGGAGTTTTGGAGTGCAAGGGGGGAGGGGGGGAGCGGAGGGGGTTGGCGGAGCACGCAGAGAAGCGCTCAGATTCCCAGCACGCGGCGCGATGTCGCTCAGGCGACGCCGCGTGGCGGGGAGAGTGCCGTGGCCGACCCCGTCTGTGCGGCCCCGACAACCTCGACCGGGCCACCAACCCCCCAGCCCCCCCCAATCCCAGGCCCCCCACCCCGAGCCGCCCCCCCCCCCTCCTGCCCACGCGGCGCCGATCACTTTGGCGAGCGTCGTGTCGTCTCGTTAGCGTGCGCATCGCGCTGACGTCTCAATCAAAGTTAGGATCCTGGACCAGACGTGCTCACGTCTGGTTGTGTTATTCCTCAAAGTAATTTAATGTTGTCTGATTAGCTGATTTGCATTCGCTAATTACCGCTAATTATCTCGCGCGCGCGCACGTGGTCTGATCTGCAGAGCGGGTCACGGTTTTTGTTTGTCGCTTGGCTCGTGATGCGACCCCGCCGGGTCCCCGCCGGGTCTGGCTCTGCAGCACGTGGCTTTTGGTTTAACTACGCAACATTCGGAACCCCCGCAGACATCAGGAGAAGCAGCATCAACAGCAGCAACAGCATCAACAGCAGCAGCAGCAGCATTAACAGCAGAAGCGTCAAATCAACATTCCTACCGACATACGCCTCTCAATCATCATCAGTAGCAGCATCAGCATCATTCCACCTTTCAAGTGCCTTCGTCGGCGCTGCTGCTACTCGCTAACAGCACTTGCCCCAGCAGTCTGTCAAAGGCTACACGGGGGCTTTTTGTCACTGTGAATGTCTGTGGCCTGCTGCTGATGCTGCTGCTGCTGCTTGATGCAGCCACGTGGCATGAGTGGCAGATGCAATAATTTGCGCTCACATCTCGATCTCTTACCCCTGCCGCTATCTCCGCCGGGGGGTGGGGGAGGGGGGAGCTGTCAATCAGAACCCCCTCGGACACTCCCCTCTGCCGGGGCCCCTGTCACCCAGACGGTCCCTCGCGAAGCCCCGCCCACCAGCACCACCACCAGCACCACCCTCGCCATCACCCCCACCACCTCCACCACCATCCCCACCACCACCGGTCCTGCGCCTCCCCTAGGTCGACTCAGCCTTAATCGAGTACCTGGTGCGGTGTGCAGTAAACATGACCACGAGGGAGACAAAGGCGGCCGGGCGCGGCGCTGAGCACGCAGCCGCTCGTGCGCCGTGCCGCCCTTCGTCGATGCGACTCGCGAACAGCAACTTGGACCCCCCCTGCCACCCTCGCCACCGTCTCAACGACACCTCTCACCTCGAAGGAGTTTGGTTGTGGTGGTAGGGGTGGTGGTAGGGGTGATGGTAGGGGTGATGGTGGTGGTAATGGTAGAAGTGGTGGTAGTTGTGGTCGTGGTGATAGTAAGGGAAGTGGCGGTAGTGGTGGTGGTAATAGTGGTATTAGTAGTAGTGCTGGTAGTGGTGGTGATAGTAGTGGTGGTATAGTGGTGGTAGTAGTAGTGGTGGTAGTAGTAGTGGTGGTAGTAGTGGTGGTAGTGGTGGTGGTAGTAGTAGTACTGGTGGTATTAGTGGTGGTAGTAGTGGTGGTGTTAGTAGTTAGTAGTGGTAGTGGTGGTAGTAGTGGTAGTAGTAGTAGTGGTGGTAGTAGTGGTGGTAGTAGTAGTGGTGGCGTTAGTAGTGTTAGTAGTGGTAGTAGTGGTAGTAGTGGTGGTAGTGGTGGTAGTGGTGGTAGTAGTGGTGTTAGTAGCAGTCGTGGTGTTAGTAGTAGTGGTGGTAGTAGTTGTTGTGTTAGAAGTGGTGGTGTTAGTAGTGTTAGTAGTGGTAGTGGTGGTAGTAGTGGTGGTAGTAGTGGTGGTAGTAGTGTTAGTAGTGGTAGTGGTGGTGGTAGTAGTAGTGGTGGTAGTAGTAGTGGTGGTAGTGGTGGTGGTGGCCGCTGTCACACGTGGATTGGCTGTGGGGTAGTGGAGGTAGTGGGGGGTTGTGCGGGTTGTGGGGGGTGGTAGTGGGGGGTGGTAATGAAGGGTTAGTGGGGGTGTAGTGGGGGGTGGTAGTGGGGGGTGTAGTGGGGGGTGGTAGTGGTGGGGGTAGTGCGGGGACGTGCGTAAACGGGGTTTTCTGCTGGGCTCTGGCCCAATCACACGGCCCGGGGTATTGGGGGGCGGAGCCCAGTATGGGGGCGTGTGGGAGGGGCCGCCGTTCACCTCGGGTCCAATTGGAGGCGAAGTGAACGGGGGTGGAGCCAGCAGGGCAGTATGGGAACGCCGGATCTGACGATCCGAAAGGGGAGGAGTCAGGATCACGTGGTAAAGATATAGGTGGGAGCCCGGAAGGGATCGGGGTCAGTTGCTGTAGTTAAGAGGCTGGGCCACGTTGGGTGGCCGGAGGGGATCCGCACCATCGGCCACGTGGCTGAAGGACCTTCGGCACGCCGTCGGCCAGCGGTGTGCGGAGTGAGGGAGTGGAGGAGCTATTGGAGGAGTGCGCGGGGGCGCGTGCGAGGAGACGCTGGTCCGCGGTCAGGACCAGCGGGGTGCGAGGAAACTAAATAAAAGACCAACGGAGACCAGCAGTGCCTGACGAAGTATTTTATTACACTCCAATGACAACAGCTGTTACTAAAAAAAGAATAATCAAATAAAATAAATATTAAGATTTTCCCACTGATCTGTTATAAATGTAATTTCTGTACGATTCCAATCATTTTTATAGTCACAATCACCAAATTTGCGGAGCTCCGCTGCAAATACAGGAAGAGACGAGAGGTGAGGCAGCGACGAGCTCAGCCTCCCCTCTGATTGCGCAACCCCTCAGTAACTGGATTGAGCACGGGCAATAAGTGTGTGCCTGTTACGATCTCAGTATGTCACCAATGTAATGTTTGTAGACTCCTTCATTTAATGTCCTCGCCTTCCATACTCCAGGTAACTTATTTCACGTATGTGTATTAAGATATTTAGGCTCGCTGGTCTCGTCATAAAACTGCAATGAAAAAGCACCAGGGGAGGCAGCCATCACATCTGCCTCACTGAGGGGGACGTGTCTAACACGCCCCCCTCAGTGAGGACACGCCCCCCTCAGTGTGTGACTCGCTCTGACACGAGCCAGTGCCTCCACAGCCATTGACCTCACCGCACGTCACTGGTACGTCGGTGCTGCTCGCTGACAGCACTTGCCCCAACAGTCTGCGAAGGCTACACGGGCAGGAGGGAGTTCTTTGCCTCTGCTCCACCGGGCGCCTTTGCCTTTGTGTGTGCGCGCGCGCGAGCGAGCGAGGTGAGCGCTCGGGCCGAGGTTGTCATCCGATAAGTGGAGGAGGTTGCGTTGCGAACAGATGTCGAGCTTTCTCACGCAGAGCCGCGCTCCACCCCCACCCCCCCAGACACGGACTCGCCTCGCGCAGCCTGGAGGCGAGCGCTCGTCAGCGCTGTTAGCGAGCACCTATTAAGGGAAAGCCAAGGGGCACGAGCGGGAGTGGCGTGTCCCCCTAATTTGTTTTAAAAAAACCGCGCCGCCGGTCGCCTTTGTCTCTCCCCAGCGCTGATTGGTGGTGTTGTTGTTGTTCTACACACGGCGCCGCGTTACTAATGTTGAGGTTGAGTCGACCTAGTGGATACCCACGATTGAAGGTTTTGGATCGGAGCTGCTGCTGATGTTTTTGAATTTCGTGGCTGGAGTTCGTAGCGCGGCGCGCTAACCACTGCGCCACCACTCCCCACGGAGAGAGCTCTAAACACACACACACGTGTTACTACACACACGTGTTACTACACACACACACGTGTCACTACACACACGTGACACTACACACACGTGTTACTACACACACACGTGTCACTACACACACGTGTCACTACACACACACGTGTCACTACACACACGTGTCACTACACACACACACGTGTCACTACACCCACATGTGTCACTACGCACACATAGTGTTACTACACACACGTGTCACTACACACACATAGTGTTACTACACACACACACGTGTCACTACACACACACACGTGTCACTACACACACAAGTTACTACACACATAGTGTTACTACACACACACACGTGTTACTACACACACATAGTGTTACTACACACACGTGTTACTACACACACACATGTTACTACACACACGTGTCACTACACACACATAGTGTTACTACACACACACACACGTGTTACTATACACACGTGTCACTACACACACACAAGTTACTACACACACACATAGTGTTACTACACACACGTGTTACTACACACACACATGTTACTACACACACAAGTTACTACACACACACATAGTGTTACTACACACACGTGTTACTACACACACACATGTTACTACACACACGTGTCACTACACACACATAGTGTTACTACACACACGTGTTACCACACACACACGTGTTACTACACACACACACGTGTCACTACACACACACGTGTTACTACACACACACGTGTCACTACACACACATAGTGTTACTACACACACACATGTTACCACACACACACGTGTTACTAGACACACGTGTTACTACACACACACACGTGTATTGGCACATATAAACACGTAATTGCAGTGCTCCATTGCAGGCGAGACAGTCCGAGACGCTATTCTGGGAATCATTGGTATAGCCCAGGGGTCGGCAACCAAAATAACAAGAAGAGCCATTTCTTTCAAATTCGGTACAAAATTCAGTATTTCAAGAGCCGCAATGCATCTGAGTACATACTGTACATACGTACATATCGTCAAGAAGCAGCCCGCAAAGAGCCGCATGCGGCTCCGGAGCCGTAGGTTGCCGACCCCTGGTATAGCCGCATCGAACTCGGCTTGACCAGCGATTGTTTTCATTCACTTAAAATTATAAACAAACCTGGTCTCGGGTATTAGTGGTAGTGCCTTACGCCGATAAACGCCTCCTCCAAGCCGAGACCTAGCAGCGTTCCGGAAAATATGGAGTGAAAAAGTGAACGTTTACAACAACCACACACGCACACACGTGTGAACACACACACAGACACATCCACACACAGGCACGCGAACACACACACAGACACATCCACGCACGGGCACGCGATATCACAACCACCACCTCCACCTCCTCTTAACCCGCAGGCCGCGCTCAAAATCTCTCAATTTCCAAAAGGCATTGATCCGTCAATTGCAGGCACTTTCCCTCTGCACCCTCCTCCTCCTCGCACCCCCCCAATCCCGTGGGGACGAGCCCTGTGCATCGCGACAGCTTGCGTGGCAAGGCCGTGCCAGGCTGTTTGGATAATGTAATTGGTGCGATACATCAAGCGCTTCGCTTTATCCCGTCTCGCGCGCGTAACCCCTTCCTCGGAACGCCGCAACACCCCCTCGGCGTCCCAGAGCCCCGCCCAGAGCCCCGCCCGAGTGGAGGAGCTGTCGCCCGGGGGGCACGGGGAGGGTGGCCGCGTTGTTCGCGACATCTCTCTTTGCTCTGCGACTCGCGGACGGCAATGAGGCAGAGATCGCCAGTGCCGCCTCTACTAGACGCCTTTGCCCGTTCCCCAGGTCCCGTTGCGCCCTCCATAAGACCCGCACCTTGATAAGGGGCATTTGCATCATTAATTTGTGGCCGCTATAATTTACGACTATAATGAGCCAAAAATGTCTGTGTCCCACACGTGGCGTCACTCCACGTCGGCCAGCCCCCCTCATTAATAATCATATAATCATGAGCAAGTGACGTCCTCCACATGGACCACCCCTCCCTCATTAATAATCATGAGCAGGCGACGTCACTCCACATCAAACAGCCCCCCTCATTAATAATCATGAAGAGGTGACGTCTTCCAAATGGACACCCCCCCCCCTCCATTAATATTAATTAGTGACGTCACTCCACACTGGGGGGCGAGGCGCCTCCTCCCCCCTCCTCTGCGTCAACTCACAACCCTCACTACAAAGGCAGAACCCTCACGTCACGCGATCTCCGTGACGCTGTTGAGACATCAAAGTAAAAAGGACGTCGTGATGAACAAGGGATTATAACCGATAAATGAAATAGGTCTGTGTCACCGCGCCCTTACAAATTGCACACGAATGATGGACGCGATGTCTATCACGTCGCAGTCTGTGTTGAGGCTGCTGACCCCCGGGTCCTCCCCCGGCGGGGGGTTGACCTCGGGGGGGCTGCTGCCTCCTGACTCCTCACTCCTCACTCGTGCGAGAGCCGCTGCTGCTGCTCAACTCCTCGCTCGCGGGGGGCGGGGGGCTGCCGCTCTCCGACTCCTCGCGCCGCGGCCCCTCGAGCCCGCGGGTCCTGTCTGTGGGGCATGGCTCGGGGCTGGCGCTCGGCTGCCTGGAAATAATCCTTCGCTCCTCACTCACACCCCTCCCAACGTTAGGAGGAGACTCCCTGCACGCCACGGCCCACACCTCGTGCACGCGCAGCCACTCAGACGCGACGTCTCCGCTCTCACAACCACGCGCACCAATCACACGCGCGGAACGCGGGGGTCAGGGGTCAAAGGGCAATGACGTCACTCGCACACGCGTTGCCGCCGAGGGTGGGTAATGGAGATTGTTTAAAGGGCTGTGGGGCGGGTGTTCGGGGTTGGTTTTAGCACGAGTATTACGGCTCCCTGGGGAATCTAATAAATGGTTTACTCGTCCCCTGGCTCTTCCACGCAATGATGAAGGCTGGCGACAGGATTCGCGCGCAAACTCGGCTACACGGGTCGCGGTACTCGACCGAGTGCGCGAGTCAGACTCGTGCACGATGGTCGCCCCGATATCGTTAGGCACGCGCCAATCCCCGCGTCCTGACGAACGTGCACTACACGCTCTCCCCACACTCGCAGAAACCACACGACACTGTTGTAGGTCACTAACGATTTATTCCCGGCGTGCCTGATACTACCTATCCCGGAGCCCGAAGCCATAATCAGTGGGGTTACTAACCGCTTCACGATGGTCTTAACCCAATTTTTCCCGCGGAATTACCGCGCCGTTCTCTACCTCTCTCTCGTATTCGCAGTTCGATTCGTACGGAGCTCCTGCGGGCCAGTCCTCGCGGCACTGCGACTCGTCACACGGACGTTCGAGTGGCTGGAGAGTCGGCCGATCGCTGACTTGTGCCGGACACGAACTGACTCTATCTCTACCTTCCCTCGCCTTTTATTGTGCTTTACATCAAAGAAAAGTCGTCGCTGATCCGATGGCCTTCCCGGCCAATCAGATTGCTCGTCCGCCCCGCAGCTTCAGATCTCTTAGCCCGTCCGCATCCCGATTTCCATATAAAAGGGACTGCCGCTAAGCTCCTAACCAATCAGAGTGCCTGCCCTGGTTTCCTGCCCCCCTACCTGCCTGCTAACCCCTCTGTGTTGTCTTAACCGCGGGGGCTGAGTAGCCTCGTCGTGACCGTGTAAGTCAATTCAGCCTGGGGGAAGCCCCGCCAATTCCCTGGCCTCAGGGAAAGCCGTGGAGAAGGTCCCCCCACGAGGAGGGCTCCTGGGTGAAAACCTGTGGGCCAGGCGACTTCCCCTCGCGAGGCTCGACGTGGGGGTGGGTGACGCGTGTGTCCGTGTGGGTGGTGGTGAGGGAAGAGCAGCGTCGGTCAGGCCGCTCCGTGCTGTGGCATCACATTTGCTTTTCGCTTGCAAGTTTCAGATTTACTGAAACACACGCGTCCCTGGACGGGCAAAAGGCGAGTTATTATTAGTCTACGGGTTTCTACGTCAGTCTCATGGTCTGTCTGTGTGAGTTTGTGAATCTCCGTGTGAGGCTGTGGCTCTCTGTGTGATTCTGTGTCTCTGTCTGTGGCTCTGTGGCTCTCTCTGTGTGTGAGGCTGTGGCTCTCTGTGTGGCTCTATCGCTGTGTGGCTCTCTCTGTGTGTGGCTCTCTCTCTGTGTGTGGCTCTCTCTCTCTCTCTGTGGCTCTCTCTGTGAGTCTGTGGCTCTCTCTGTGTGTGACTATTTCTCTCTCTGTGTGGCTCTATGTCTGTGGCTCTGTGTGTGTGGCTCTATCTCTGTGTGGCTCTGTGTGTGTGTGGCTCTCTCCCTCTCTCTATGGCTCTCTCTTTGTGGCTATCTGTGTGTGAGGCTGTGACTCTCTCTGTGCGTGACTATTTCTCTCTCTGTGAGGCTCTCTCTCTCTGTGTGTGGCTCTCTGTGTGTGTGGTTCTCTCTCTTTGGCTCTCTCTGTGAGTCTGTGGCTCTCTGTGTGTGTGACTATTTCTCTCTATGTGAAGCTCTATCTCTGTGTGGCTCTGTGTGTGTGTGTCTCTCTCTCTCTCTGTGTGTGTCTCTCTCTCCGTGGCTCTGTGTGTGGCTCTCTCTGTCTGTGAGTCTGTGGCTCTCTGTGTGAGTCTGTGTCTGTGGGGAGCGGTAGTGTAGCGGTTAGCGCGCTGTGCTATGAACCCGGCGAACCGGGTTCGATTTCCGACTCAGCCTCAAATGAGCACGTGGGGTGGCGTGTAAACATCACCACTGGGGAGACAAAGGCGGTCGGGCGTGGTGTTGGCCACCCACCCCCTCTTGTACTGTTCTGGCCTTCATAGCTGCTCGCTAACAGCACTTGCTCCTACAGTCTGTTAAGGCTATACGGGGGATCTTTGTCTTTTATCTTTAGCTCTGTGTGTGTGTCTCTCTCTCTGTGACTCTCTCTCTTTGTGAGGCTGTTTAGGGAGGAGTCGCCAAGGCTGCCCCCCCACCCACGAGATGCGAGTGGCGAATCTCGATCCCCAGCCCCGAGGCCACGCGCGCCGCCCGAACGAGCTCCGTCGTGAAAACCCGGGCAGGAGTGGTAAGAGGGAGTGGTGAGTGGTGAGATGGAGTGGTGAGAGGGAGTGGTGAGTGGGAGTGGTGAGTGGGAGTGGTGAGTGGGAGTGGTGAGAGGGAGTGGTGAGTGGGAGTGGTGAGTGGGAGTGGTGAGTGGTGAGAGGGGAGTGGTGAGTGGTGAGAGGGAGTGGTGAGTGGGAGTGGTGAGAGGGAGTGGTGAGAGGGAGTGGTGAGAGGGGAGTGGTGAGTGGTGAGAGGGAGTGGTGAGAGGGAGTGGTGAGTGGGAGTGGTGAGAGGGAGTGGTGAGTGGTGAGAGGGGAGTGGTGAGAGGGAGTGGTGAGAGGAAGTGGTGAGAGGGAGTGGTGAGTGGTGAGAGGGGAGTGGTGAGTGGTGAGAGGGAGTGGTGAGAGGGAGTGGTGAGTGGGAGTGGTGAGAGGGGAGTGGTGAGAGGGAGTGGTGAGAGGGAGTGGTGAGAGGGAGTGGTGAGTGGTGAGAGGGGAGTGGTGAGTGGTGAGAGGGAGTGGTGAGAGGGAGTGGTGAGAGGGAGTGGTGAGTGGTGAGATGGGAGTGGTGAGTGGTGAGAGGGAGTGGTTAGAGGGAGTGGTGAGAGGGAGTGGTGAGTGGTGAGAGGGGAGTGGTGAGTGGTGAGAGGGAGTGGTGAGAGGGAGTGGTGTGAGGGAGTGGTGAGTGGTGAGTGGGAGTGGTGAGTGGGAGTGGTGAGTGGGAGTGGTGAGTGGTGAGAGGGAGTGGTGAGAGGGAGTGGTGAGTGGTGAGAGGGAGTGGTGAGAGGGAGTGGTGAGAGTGGTGAGCGGGAGTGGTGAGTGGGAGTGGTGAGTGGTGAGAGGGAGTGGTGAGTGGTGAGTGGTGAGAGGGAGTGGTGAGTGGTTAATGGTGAGAGCGGAGTGGTGAGAGGGAGTGGTGAGAGGGAGTGGTGAGTGGTGGGAGGGCGTGGTGAGTGGTGAGTTGTGAGAGGGGAGTGGTGAGTGGTGAGTGGTGAGAGGGAGTGGTGAGAGGGAGTGGTGAGAGTGGTGAGCGGGAGTGGTGAGTGGGAGTGGTGAGTGGTGAGAGGGAGTGGTGAGTGGTGAGTGGTGAGAGGGAGTGGTGAGTGGTGAGTGGGAGTAGTGAGTGGTTAATGGTGAGAGCGGAGTGGTGAGAGGGAGTGGTGAGAGGGAGTGGTGAGTGGTTAATGGTGAGAGGGGAGTGGTGAGAGGGAGTGGTGAGAGGGAGTGGTGAGAGGGAGTGGTGAGTGGGAGTGGTGAGAGGGAGTGGTGAGTGGGAGTGGTGAGAGGGAGTGGTGAGAGGGAGTGGTGAGAGGGAGTGGTGAGTGGTTAATGGTGAGAAAGGAGTGGTGAGTGGTGAGAGGGAGTGGTGAGAGGGAGTGGTGAGTGGTGAGAGGGAGTGGTGAGTGGTGAGTGGTGAGTGGTGAGAGGGAGTGGTGAGTGGTTAATGGTGAGAGCGGAGTGGTGAGAGGGAGTGGTGAGTGGTTAATGGTGAGAGGGGAGTGGTGAGAGGGAGTGGTGAGTGGGAGTGGTGAGAGGGAGTGGTGAGAGGGAGTGGTGAGAGGGAGTGGTGAGAGGGAGTGGTGAGTGGTTAATGGTGAGAAAGGAGTGGTGAGTGGTGAGAGGGAGTGGTGAGAGGGAGTGGTGAGAGGGAGTGGTGAGAGGGAGTGGTGAGTGGTTAATGGTGAGAGGGGAGTGGTGAGAGGGAGTGGTGAGAGGGAGTGGTGAGAGGGAGTGGTGAGAGTGGTGAGCGGGAGTGGTGAGTGGGAGTGGTGAGAGGGAGTGGTGAGTGGTGAGTGGGGGTGGTGAGAGGCAGCGGTGAGAGGGAGTGGTGAGTGGTGAGAGGGAGTGGTGAGAGGGAGTGGTGAGTGGGAGTCGTGAGTGGTGAGTGGGAGTGGTGAGTGGTGAGAGGGAGAGGGAGTGGTGAGTGGGAGTGGTGAGTGGGAGTGGTGAGAGGGAGTGGTGAGAGGGAGTGGTGAGAGGGAGTGGTGAGTGGGAGTGGTGAGTGGTGAGTGTGAGTGGTGAGAGGGTGTGGTGAGTGGTGAGAGGGAGTGGTGAGTGGTGAGTGGGAGTGGTGAGTGGGAGTGGTGAGTGGTGAGTGGGAGTGGTTAGTGGTGAGTGGTGAGTGGGAGTGGTTAGTGGTGAGTGGTGAGAGGGATTGGTGGGAGGGAGTGGTGAGAGGGAGTGGTGAGTGGTTAATGGTGAGAGGGGAGTGGTGAGAGGGAGTGGTGAGAGGGAGTGGTGAGAGTGGTGAGCGGGAGTGGTGAGTGGGAGTGGTGAGAGGGAGTGGTGAGTGGTGAGTGGGGGTGGTGAGAGGCAGCGGTGAGAGGGAGTGGTGAGTGGTGAGAGGGAGTGGTGAGAGGGAGTGGTGAGTGGGAGTGGTGAGTGGGAGTGGTGAGTGGGAGTGGTGAGAGGGAGTGGTGAGAGGGAGTGGTGAGTGGTGATAGGGGAGTGGTGAGTGGTGAGAGGGAGTGGTGAGAGGGAGTGGTGAGTGGTGAGTAGTGAGAGGTGAGTGGTGGGAGGGAGTGGTGAGAGGGAGTAGTGAGAGGGAGTGGTGAGTGGTGAGAGGGAGTGGTGAGTGGGAGTGGTGAGAGGGAGTGGTGAGTGGTGAGTGGGGGTGGTGAGAGGCAGCGGTGAGAGGGAGTGGTGAGTGGTGAGAGGGAGTGGTGAGAGGGAGTGGTGAGTGGGAGTGGTGAGTGGGAGTGGTGAGTGGGAGTGGTGAGAGGGAGTGGTGAGAGGGAGTGGTGAGTGGGAGTGGTGAGTGGGAGTGGTGAGTGGGAGTGGTGAGAAGGAGTGGTGAGAGGGAGTGGTGAGTGGTGAGTGGGGGTGGTGAGAGGCAGCGGTGAGAGGGAGTGGTGAGTGGTGAGAGGGAGTGGTGAGAGGGAGTGGTGAGTGGGAGTGGTGAGTGGGAGTGGTGAGTGGGAGTGGTGAGAGGGAGTGGTGAGAGGGAGTGGTGAGTGGTGATAGGGGAGTGGTGAGTGGTGAGAGGGAGTGGTGAGAGGGAGTGGTGAGTGGTGAGTGGTGAGAGGTGAGTGGTGGGAGGGAGTGGTGAGAGGGAGTAGTGAGAGGGAGTGGTGAGTGGTGAGAGGGAGTGGTGAGTGGTGAGTGGTGAGAGGGAGTGGTGAGAGGGAGTGGTGAGAGTGGTGAGTGGGAGTGGTGAGTGGGAGTGGTGAGTGGTGAGAGGGAGTGGTGAGTGGTGAGTGGTGAGAGGGAGTGGTGAGTGGTGAGTGGTGAGTGGTGAGAGGGAGTGGTGAGTGGTTAATGGTGAGAGGGGAGTGGTGAGTGGTGAGTGGTGAGAGGGAGTGGTGAGTGGTGAGAGGGAGTGGTGAGTGGTGAGTGGTGAGAGGGAGTGGTGAGTGGTGAGTGGTGAGAGGGAGTGGTGAGTGGTGAGAGGGAGTGGTGAGAGGGAGTGGTGAGTGGTTAATGGTGAGAGGGGAGTGGTGAGAGGGAGTGGTGAGAGGGAGTGGTGAGAGGGAGTGGTGAGAGTGGTGAGCGGGAGTGGTGAGTGGGAGTGGTGAGAGGGAGTGGTGAGTGGTGAGTGGGGGTGGTGAGAGGCAGCGGTGAGAGGGAGTGGTGAGTGGTGAGAGGGAGTGGTGAGAGGGAGTGGTGAGTGGGAGTGGTGAGTGGGGAGTTGTGAGAGGGAGTGGTGAGTGGTGAGAGTGAGAGGGAGTGGTGAGTGGGAGTGGTGAGTGGGAGTGGTGAGAGGGAGTGGTGAGAGGGAGTGGTGAGTGGGAGTGGTGAGTGGTGAGTGTGAGTGGTGAGAGGGTTTGGTGAGTTGTGAGAGGGAGTGGTGAGTGGTGAATGGGAGTGGTGAGTGGGAGTGGTGAGTGGTGAGTGGGAGTGGTGAGTGGTGAGAGGGAGTGGTGAGTGGTGAGTGGTGAGAGGGAGTGGTGAGTGGTTAATGGTGAGAGCGGAGTGGTGAGTGGTGAGAGGGAGTGGTGAGAGGGAGTGGTGAGTGGGAGTGGTGAGTGGGAGTGGTGAGAGGGAGTGGTGAGTGGGAGTGGTGAGAGGGAGTGGTGAGAGGGAGTGGTGAGTGGGAGTGGTGAGTGGGAGTGGTGAGAGGGAGTGGTGAGAGGGAGTGGTGAGAGGGAGTGGTGAGTGGTTAATGGTGAGAAAGGAGTGGTGAGTGGTGAGAGGGAGTGGTGAGAGGGAGTGGTGAGAGGGAGTGGTGAGTGGTTAATGGTGAGAGGGGAGTGGTGAGAGGGAGTGGTGAGAGGGAGTGGTGAGAGGGAGTGGTGAGAGTGGTGAGCGGGAGTGGTGAGTGGGAGTGGTGAGAGGGAGTGGTGAGTGGTGAGAGGGAGAGGGAGTGGTGAGTGGGAGTGGTGAGTGGGAGTGGTGAGAGGGAGTGGTGAGAGGGAGTGGTGAGAGGGAGTGGTGAGTGGGAGTGGTGAGTGGGAGTGGTGAGAGGGAGTGGTGAGAGGGAGTGGTGAGAGGGAGTGGTGAGTGGTTAATGGTGAGAAAGGAGTGGTGAGTGGTGAGAGGGAGTGGTGAGAGGGAGTGGTGAGAGGGAGTGGTGAGAGGGAGTGGTGAGTGGTTAATGGTGAGAGGGGAGTGGTGAGAGGGAGTGGTGAGAGGGAGTGGTGAGAGGGAGTGGTGAGAGTGGTGAGCGGGAGTGGTGAGTGGGAGTGGTGAGTGGGAGTGGTGAGAGGGAGTGGTGAGAGTGGTGAGTGGGAGTGGTGAGTGGGAGTGGTGAGAGGGAGTGGTGAGAGGGAGTGGTGAGAGGGAGTGGTGAGTGGGAGTGGTGAGTGGTGAGTGTGAGTGGTGAGAGGGTGTGGTGAGTGGTGAGAGGGAGTGGTGAGTGGTGAGTGGGAGAGGTGAGTGGGAGTGGTGAGTGGTGAGTGGGAGTGGTGAGTGGTGAGAGGGAGTGATGAGTGGGAGTGGTGAGAGGGAGTGGTGAGTGGTGAGAAGGAGTGGTGAGTGGTGAGTGGGAGTGGTGAGAGGAAGCGGTGAGAGGGAGTGGTGAGTGGTGAGAGGGAGTGGTGAGTGGGAGTGGTGAGTGGGAGTGGTGAGAGGGAGTGGTGAGTGGGAGTGGTGAGAGGGAGTGGTGAGAGGGAGTGGTGAGAGGGAGTGGTGAGTAGTTAATGGTGAGAAAGGAGTGGTGAGTGCTGAGAGGGAGTGGTGAGAGGGAGTGGTGAGAGGGAGTGGTGAGAGGGAGTGGTGAGTGGTTAATGGTGAGAGGGGAGTGGTGAGAGGGAGTGGTGAGAGGGAGTGGTGAGAGGGAGTGGTGAGAGTGGTGAGCGTGAGTGGTGAGTAGGAGTGGTGAGAGGGAGTGGTGAGTGGTGAGTGGGGGTGGTGAGAGGCAGCGGTTAGAGGGAGTGGTGAGTGGGAGTGGTGAGTGGGAGTGGTGAGAGGGAGTGGTGAGTGGTGAGTGGGGGTGGTGAGACGGAGTGGTGAGAGGGAGTGGTGAGTGGGAGTGGTGAGTGGGGAGTTGTGAGAGGGAGTGGTGAGTGGTGAGTGGGAGTGGTGAGTGGTGAGTGGTGAGAGGGAGTGGTGAGTGGTGAGAGGGAGAGGGAGTGGTGAGTGGGAGTGGTGAGTGGGAGTGGTGAGAGGGAGTGGTGAGAGGGAGTGGTGAGAGGGAGTGGTGAGTGGGAGTGGTGAGTGGTGAGTGTGAGTGGTGAGAGGGTGTGGTGAGTGGTGAGAGGGAGTGGTGAGTGGTGAGTGGGAGTGGTGAGTGGTGAGTGGGAGTGGTGAGTGGTGAGTGGTGAGAGGGAGTGATGAGTGGGAGTGGTGAGAGGGAGTGGTGAGTGGTGAGAAGGAGTTGTGAGTGGTGAGTGGGAGTGGGAGTGGTGAGAGGGAGTGGTGAGTGGTGAGTGGTGAGAGGGAGTGGTGAAAGGGAGTGGTGAGAGGAAGCGGTGAGAGGGAGTGGTGAGTGGTGAGTGGTGAGAGGGAGTGGTGAGTGGGAGTGGTGAGTGGGGAGTTGTGAGAGGGAGTGGTGAGTGGTGAGTGGGAGTGGTGAGTGGTGAGTGGTGAGAGGGAGTGGTGAGTGGTGAGAGGGAGTGGTGAGTGGTGAGAGGGAGTGGTGAGTGGGAGTGGTGAGAGGGAGTGGTGAGAGGGAGTGGTGAGTGGGAGTGGTGAGTGGTGAGTGTGAGTGGTGAGAGGGTGTGGTGAGAGGGAGTGGTGAGTGGTGAGTGGGAGTGGTGAGTGGTGAGTGGGAGTGGTGAGTGGTGAGAGGGAGTGATGAGTGGGAGTGGTGAGAGGGAGTGGTGAGAGGGAGTGGTGAGTGGTGAGAAGGAGTGGTGAGTGGGAGTGGGAGTGGTGAGAGGGTGTGGTGAGTGGTGAGCGGTGAGAGGGGAGTGGTGATAGGGAGTGGTGAGTGGTGAGAGGGAGTTGTGAGTGGTGAGTGGGAGTGGTGAGAGGGAGTGGTGAGAGGGAGTGGTGAGAAGGAGTGGTGAGTGGGAGTGGTGAGTGGTGAGAGGGAGTGGTGAGAGGGAGTGGTGAGTGGTGAGTGGGAGTGGTGAGAGGGAGTGTTGAGAAGGAGTGGTGAGTGGTGAGTGGGAGTGGTGAGAGGGAGTGGTGAGTGGTGAGTGGGGGTGGTGAGAGGCAGCGGTGAGAGGGAGTGGTGAGTGGTGAGAGGGAGTGGTGAGTGGGAGTGGTGAGTGGGGAGTTGTGAGAGGGAGTGGTGAGTGGTGAGTGGGAGTGGTGAGTGGTGAGTGGTGAGAGGGAGTGGTGAGTGGTGAGAGGGAGAGGGAGTGGTGAGTGGGAGTGGTGAGAGGGAGTGGTGAGAGGGAGTGGTGAGAGGGAGTGGTGAGTGGGAGTGGTGAGTGGTGAGTGTGAGTGGTGAGAGGGAGTGGTGAGAGGGAGTGGTGAGAGGGAGTGGTGAGAGGGAGTGGTGAGAGGGTGTGGCGAGTGGTGAGAGGGAGTGGTGAGTGGGAGTGGTGAGTGGTGAGAAGTAGTGGTGAGTGGTGAGTGGGAGTGGGAGTGGTGAGTGGTGAGAGGGAGAGGGAGTGGTGAGTGGTGAGAGGGAGTGGTGAGTGGTGAGAGGGGAGTGGTGAGTGGTGAGTGGTGAGAGGGAGTGGTGAGAGGGAGTGGTGAGAGGGAGTGGTGAGTGGGAGTGGTGAGAGGGAGTGGTGAGAGGGAGTTGTGAGAGGGAGTGGTGAGTGGGAGTGGTGAGTGGTGAGTGTGAGTGGTGAGAGGGTGTGGTGAGTGGTGAGAGGGAGTGGTGAGTGGTGAGTGGGAGTGGTGAGCGGGAGTGGTGAGTGGGAGTGGTGAGTGGTGAGAGGGAGTGATGAGTGGGAGTGGTGAGAGGAAGTGGTGAGAGGGAGTGGTGAGTGGTGAGAAGGAGTGGTGAGTGGGAGTGGGAGTGGTGAGAGGGTGTGGTGAGTGGTGAGCGGTGAGAGGGGAGTGGTGATAGGGAGTGGTGAGTGGTGAGTGGGAGTGGTGAGAGGGAGTGGTGAGAGGGAGTGGTGAGAAGCAGTGGTGAGAGGGAGTGGTGAGTGGTGAGAGGGGAGTGGTGAGAGGGCGTGGTGAGTGGTGAGAGGGAGTGGTGAGTGGTGAGAGGGAGTGGTGAGAGGGAGTGGTGAGTGGTGAGAGGGAGTGGTGAGAGGGAGTGGTGAGTGGTGAGAGGGAGTGGTGAGAGGGAGTGGTGAGTGGTAAGAGGGGAGTGGTGATAGGGAGTGGTGAGTAGTGAGAGGGAGTGGTGAGTGGTGAGAGGGAGTGGTGAGAGGGAGTGGTGATAAGGAGTGGTGAGAGGGAGTGGTGAGAGGGAGTGGTGAGTGGTTAATGGTGAGAGTGGAGTGGTGAGTGGTTAATGGTGAGAGGGAGTGGTGAGTGGGAGTGGTGAGTGGTGAGAGGGAGTGGTTAGAGGGAGTAGTGAGAGGAAGTGGTGAGTGGGAGTGGTGAGTGGGAGTGGTTAGAGGGAGTGGTGAGTGGTTAATGGTGAGAGGGAGTGGTGAGAGGGAGTGGTGAGAGTAGTGAGCGGGAGTGGTGAGTGGGAGTGGTGAGTGGTGAGAGGGAGTGGTGAGTGGTGAGTGGTGAGAGGGAGTGGTGAGAGAGAGTGGAGAGTGGGAGTGGGGAGAGGGAGTGGTGAGAGGGAGTGGTGAGTGGGGGTGGTGAGTGGAGAGTGGGAGTGGTGAGAGGGAGTGGTGAGTGGGAGTGGTGAGTGGGAGTGGTGAAAGGGAGTGGTGAGTGGGGGTGGTGAGTGGAGAGTGGGAGTGGTGAGAGGGAGTGGTGAGAGGGAGTGGTGAGTGGGAGTGGTGAGTGGGAGTGGTGAAAGGGAGTGGTGAGTGGGGGTGGTGAGTGGTGAGAGGGAGTGGTGAGAGGGAGTGGTGAGTGGTTAATGGTGAGAGGGGAGTGGTGAGAGGGAGTGGTGAGAGGGAGTGGTGAGTGGTGAGAGGGAGTGGTGAGTGGTGAGAGGGAGTGGTGAGAGGGAGTGGTGAGTGGGAGTGGTGAGTGGGAGTGGTGAGTGGGAGTGGTGAGTGGGAGTGGTGAGTGGTGAAAGGGAGTGGTGAGAGGGAGTGGTGAGAGGGAGTGGTGAGATGGAGTGGTGAGAGGGAGTGGTGAGTGGTGAGAGGGGAGTGGTGAGTGGTGAGAGGGAGTGGTGAGAGGGAGTAGTGAGAGGGAGTGGTGAGTGGTGAATGGTGAGAGGGGAGTGGTGAGTGGTGAGAGGGAGCGGTGAGAGGGAGTGGTGAGAGGGAGCGGTGAGAGGGAGTGGTGAGAGGGAGCGGTGAGAGGGAGTGGTGAGAGGGAGTGTTGAGAGTGAGTGGTGAGAGTGGTGAGCGGGAGTGGTGAGAGGGAGTGGTGAGTGGTGAGAGGGGAGTGGTGAGTGGTGAGAGGGAGTGGTGAGAGGGAGTGTTGAGAGGGAGTGGTGAGAGGGAGTGTTGAGAGTGAGTGGTGAGAGTGGTGAGCGGGAGTGGTGAGTGGGAGTGGTGAGTGGTGAGAGGGAGTGCTGAGTGGTGAGTGGTGAGAGGGAGTGGTGAGTGGTGAGTGGTGAGTTGTGAGAGGGAGTGGTGAGAGGGAGTGGTGAGTGGGAGTGGTGAGAGGGAGTGGTGAGAGGGAGTGGTGAGAGGGAGTGGTGAGTGGTTAATGGTGAGAGGGGAGTGGTGAGAGGGAGTGGTGATAGGGAGTGGTGAGTGGTTAATGATGAGAGGGGAGTGGTGAGTGGTGAGAGGGAGTGGTGAGAGGGGAGTGGTGAGAGGGAGTGGTGAGAGGGAGTGGTGAGTGGTGAGTGGTGAGAGGGAGTGGTGAGAGTGGTGAGTGGGGGTGGTGAGAGGGAGCGGTGAGAGGGAGTGGTGAGTGGTGAGTGGTGAGAGGAAGTGGTGAGAGGGAGTGGTGAGTGGGAGTGGTGAGTGGGGAGTTGTGAGAGGGAGTGGTGAGTGGTGAGTGGGAGTGGTGAGTGGTGAGAGGGAGTGGTGAGTGGTGAGAGGGAGAGGGAGTGGTGAGAGGGAGAGGGAGTGGTGAGAGGGAGTGGTGAGAGGGAGGGAGTGGTGAGAGGGAGTGGTGAGTGGTGAGTGGGAGTGGTGAGTGGTGAGAGGGAGTGGTGAGTGGTGAGAGGGAGTGGTGAGTGGTGAGTGGTGAGCGGTGAGAGGGGAGTGGTGATAGGGAGTGGTGAGTGGTGAGAGGGAGTGGTGAGTGGTGAGTGGGAGTGGTGAGAGGGAGTGGTGAGTGGGAGTGGTGAGTGGGAGTGGTGAGAGGGAGTGGTGAGAGTGGTGAGTGGGAGTGGTGAGAGGGAGTGGTGAGTGGTGAGTGGTGAGAGGGAGTGGTGAGAGTGAGTGGTGAGCGGGAGTGGTGAGTGGGAGTGGTGAGTGGTGAGAGGGAGTGGTGAGTGGTGAGAGGGAGTGGTGAGTGGTGAGTGGTGAGAGGGAGTGGTGATTGGTTAATGGTGAGAGGGAGTGGTGAGAGGGAGTGGTGAGAGGGAGTGGTGATTGGTTAATGGTGAGAGGGGAGTGGTGAGAGGGAGTGGTGAGAGGGAGTGGTGAGTGGTTAATGGTGAGAGGGGAGTGGTGAGAGGGAGTTGTGAGAGGGGAGTGGTGAGAGGGAGTGGTGAGTGGGAGTGGTGAGAGGGAGTTTTGAGAGTGGTGAGCGGGAGTGGTGAGTGGTGAGTGGTGAGAGGGAGTGGTGAGTGGTGAGTGGGGGTGGTGAGAGGGAGCGGTGAGAGGGATTGGTGAGTGGTGAGTTGTGAGAGGGAGTGGTGAGAGGGAGTGGTGAATGGTGAGTGGGAGTGGTGAATGGGAGTGGTGAGTGGGAGTGGTGAGAGGGAGTGGTGAGTTGGAGTGGTGAGTGGGAGTGGTGAGAGGGAGTGGTGAGAGGGAGTGGTGAGAGGGAGTGGTGAGTGGTTAATGGTGAGAGGGGAGTGGTGAGAGGGAGTGGTGATAGGGAGTGGTGAGTGGTTAATGATGAGAGGGGAGTGGTGAGTGGTGAGAGGGAGTGGTGAGAGGGGAGTGGTGAGAGGGAGTGGTGAGAGGGAGTGGTGAGTGGGGAGTTGTGAGAGGGAGTGGTGAGTGGTGAGTGGGAGTGGTGAGAGGGGAGTGGTGAGAGGGAGTGGTGAGAGGGAGTGGTGAGTGGGGAGTTGTGAGAGGGAGTGGTGAGTGGTGAGAGGGAGTGGTGAGAGGGGAGTGGTGAGAGGGAGTGGTCAGAGTGGTGAGTGGGGGTGGTGAGAGGGAGCGGTGAGAGGGAGTGGTGAGTGGTGAGTGGTGAGAGGGAGTGGTGAGAGGGAGTGGTGAGTGGGAGTGGTGAGTGGGGAGTTGTGAGAGGGAGTGGTGAGTGGTGAGTGGGAGTGGTGAGTGGTGAGAGGGAGTGGTAAGTGTTGAGAGGGAGAGGGAGTGGTGAGAGGGAGTGGTGAGAGGGAGGGAGTGGTGAGAGGGAGTAGTGAGTGGGAGTGGTGAGTGGTGAGTGTGAGTGGTGAGAGGGTGTGGTGAGTGGTGAGAGGGAGTGGTGAGTGGTGAGTGGGAGTGGTGAGTGGTGAGAGGGAGTGATGAGTGGGAGTGGTGAGAGGGAGTGGTGAGAGGGAGTGGTGAGTGGTGAGAGGGAGTGGTGAGTGGTGAGTGGTGAGCGGTGAGAGGGGAGTGGTGATAGGGAGTGGTGAGTGGTGAGAGGGAGTGGTGAGTGGTGAGTGGGAGTGGTGAGAGGGAGTGGTGAGTGGGAGTGGTGAGTGGGAGTGATGAGAGGGAGTGGTGAGAGTGGTGAGTGGGAGTGGTGAGAGGGAGTGGTGAGTGGTGAGTGGTGAGAGGGAGTGGTGAGAGTGAGTGGTGAGAGTGGTGAGCGGGAGTGGTGAGTGGGAGTGGTGAGTGGTGAGAGGGAGTGGTGAGTGGTGAGAGGGAGTGGTGAGTGGTGAGTGGTGAGAGGGAGTGGTGAATGGTTAATGGTGATAGCGGAGTGGTGAGAGGGAGTGGTGAGAGGGAGTGGTGAGAGGGAGTGGTGAGTGGTTAATGGTGAGAGGGAGTGGTGAGAGGGAGTGGTGAGAGGGAGTGATGAGAGGGAGTGGTGAGTGGTTAATGGTGAGAGGGGAGTGGTGAGAGGGAGTGGTGAGAGGGAGTGGTGAGTGGTTAATGGTGAGAGGGGAGTGGTGAGAGGGAGTTGTGAGAGGGGAGTGGTGAGAGGGAGTGGTGAGTGGGAGTGGTGAGAGGGAGTTTTGAGAGTGGTCAGCGGGAGTGGTGAGTGGGAGTGGTGAGAGGGAGTGGTGAGTGGTGAGTGGGGGTGGTGAGAGGGAGCGGTGAGAGGGAGTGGTGAGTGGTGAGAGGGAATGGTGAGAGGGAGTGGTGAGTGGTGAGAGGGAGTGGTGAGTGGTGAGAGGGAGGGGGAGTGGTGAGTGGGAGTGGAGAGAGTGAGTGGTGAGAGGGAGTGGTGAGAGGGAGTGGTGAGTGGGAGTGGTGAGTGGTGATTGTGAGTGGTGAGAGGGTGTGGTGATTGGTGAGAGGGAGTGGTGAGAGGGAGCGGTGAGATGGAGTGGTGAGAGGGAGTGGTGAGTGGTGAGTGGGAGTGGTGAGTGGTGAGAGGGAGTGGTGAGAGGGAGTGGTGAGAGGGAGTGGTGAGTGATGAGTGGGAGTGGTGAGTGATGAGTGGTGAGAGGGAGTGGTGAGAGGGAGTGGTGAGAGTGGTGAGCGGGAGTGGTGAGTGGGAGTGGTGAGTGGTGAGAGGGAGTCGTGAGTGGTGAGAGGGAGTGGTGAGAGGGAGTGGTGAGTGGGAGTGGTGAGTGGTGAGAGGGAGTGGTGAGAGGGAGTGGTGAGTGGTGAGTGGGATTAGTGAGTTGTGAGTGGTGAGAGGGAGTGGTGAGAGGGAGTGGTGAGAGGGAGTGGTGAGTGGGAGTGGTGAGAGGGAGTGGTGAGAGGGAGTGGTGAGCGGTGAGAGGGAGTGGTTAGAGGGAGTGGTGAGTGGTGAGAGGGAGTGGTGAGTGGTGAGTGATGAGTGGGAGTGGTGAGAGGGAGTGGTGAGAGGGAGAGGGAGTGGTGAGTGGGAGTGGTGAGTGGGAGTGGTGAGTGGTGAGTGGGAGTGGTGAGAGGGAGTGGTGAGTGGTGAGAGGGAGTGGTGAGTGGTGAGTGATTAGTGGGAGTGGTGAGAGGGAGTGGTGAGTGGTGAGAGGGAGTGGTGAGAGGGAGTGGTGAGAGGGAGTGGTGAGTGGTGAGTGGGAGTGGTGAGAGGGAGTGGTGAGGGGTGAGAGGGAGTGGTGAGTGGGAGTGGTGAGTGGTGAGTGGGAGTGGTGACAGGGTTCGGTGAGTGGTGAGACGGAGTGGTGAGTGGTCAGAGGGAGTGATGAATGGGAGTGGTGAGAGGGAGTGGTGAGAGGGTGTGGTGAGTGGTGAGAGGGAGTGGTGAGTGGTTAGTGGGAGTGGTGAGAGGGTGTGGTGAGTGGTGAGCGGTGAGAGGGGAGTGGTGATAGGGAGTGGTGAGAGGGAGTGGTGAGTGGTGAGTGGGAGTGGTGAGAGGGAGTGGTGAGTGGGAATGGTGAGTGGGAGTGGTGAGAGGGAGTGGTGAGAGTGGTGAGTTTGAGTGGTGAGAGGGAGTGGTGAGAGGGAGTGGTGAGTGGTGAGAGGGACTGGTGAGTGGGAGTGGTGAGTGGTGAGAGGGAGTGGTGAGTGATGAGTGGTGAGAGGGAGTGGTGAGTGGGAGTGGTGAGAGGGGAGTGGTGAGTGGTGAGTGGTGAGAGGGAGTGGTGAGTGGTGAGTGATGAGTGGGAGTGTTGAGTGGGAGTGGTGAGTGGGAGTGGTGAGTGGTGAGTGGTGAGAGGGAGTGATGAGTGGTGAGTGGTGAGAGGAGAGTGGTGAGTGGGAGTGGTGAGTGGTGAGAGGGAGTGGTGAGTGGTGAGAGGGGAGTGGTGAGTGGGGGTGGTGAGTGGTGAGTGGTGAGTGGGAGTAGGAGTGGTGAGTGGTGAGAGGGAGTGGTGAGTGGTGAGTGGTAAGAGGGAGTGGTGAGTGGGAGTGGTGAGAGGGAGTGGTGAGTGATGAGTGGTGAGTGGGAGTGGTGAGAGGGAGTGGTGAGTGGGAGTGGGAGTGGTGAGTGGTGAGTGGTGAGAGGGAGTGGTGAGTGGTGAGTGGTGAGAGGAAGTGGTGAGTGGTGAGTGGTGAGAGGGAGTGGTGAGTGGTGAGTGGTGAGAGGGAGTGGTGAGTGGTGAGTGGTGAGAGGGAGTGGGAGTGGTGAGTGGTGAGAGGGAGTGGTGAGTGGTGAACAATACAAGGTTAGACGCAGCCACTTGTCACGCGCTCCCTTCCTTGGATTCCACTCCACCACTACCACAACCAGCACCACGACCCCCACCACCACCACCACCTCCACCACCACCCCAACACCCCCCATGACCACCACCATTACCCCCAACACCCCCCACCACCACCACCACAACCACCACTACCACCCCCACAACCCCCACCTGCCTCCAATTGCCAAGTAGCGTCCACAGAGGCCGATCTTGACACCGCTGGTACCAGTCATCGGCAAGTGCACTCAGCTCCACGTCATCCTGTACCACATCACTCCATCTCTTCTCTAGCCCGTACCGCGCCCATTTAGCCCCCTCGATCCAGCTGAACAAAAGCTGTTTAGGCATGCGGTGGCTGGGCATGCGGGCTACATGACCCAGCCAACGCAGCCTTGCCTGCCGGAGGAGCTCACCGATGGGACTTTGTGCAGATCTTTCAAGGATGTGTGAGCTCCTCACACAATCCAGCCTGGTTAAACCCAGGATGGATCGTAGGCAGGCCAGCCTAAATGTTTCCAGCCGGCGAAGATGTCCCATTAGGGGGGTCCACGTTTCACAATCGTAGAGAAGGGAGGGAATGACCGTGGCCCAGAAGACCTGAAGCTTCGTGCGGAGCGATAGACCAGATAGCTTCCACACAGCGTTACACAACCGATGAAAAGATAATGCCGCTCGACTGATTCGGAGTGAGACCATTATCAGGTCATGTGTACACTGCCCAGGTATGGGAAACTCTCCACTCTCTCCACAACTGCCCTATCACCAATTGGGAGTTGTGGGGGTGGAGTGTTCGATGGTACAAAATACCCTGGCAGGTGCTTAGTTTTGGTGGGGCCGATGATAAGGCCCCACCTCTTGGTGGCAAGCTCCAGGTTCAGCAGCAGCGCCTCCAACTCCTCCTCTGAGTGAGCAGCAATTACCAGATAATAGGCATACATAACGTGGTTGAGCAATAGGGAGCCATCCCTTGACACCCCCCCCACTACCCTCACCCCCACCACTACCCCCACCACCACCGCCCCGACCACCGCCACCGCCTCCACGACCACCATCACCCCCACAACCCCCACCACCATCACCACCACCACCCCCACAACCCCCACCACCATCACCACCACCACCACCCCCACCACCACCCCCCACCACCACGCCCACCACCCCCACGACCACCACCACCCCCACAACCCCCACCACTACCCCCATCACCACCACCCCGACCACCGCCACCGCCCCCACGATCACCACCACCCCACAACCCCCACCACCATCACCACCCCCACCCCCCACCACCACGCCCACCACCACCACGACCCCCACCACCACCCCTACCACCACCACCCCCGCCACCACCACCACCACCACCCCTCCATTACCCCCACCACCCCCCACCACTACCCCCACCACCACCCCCACCACCACCCACACCACCATCCTCACCACCTCCACCAGCACTCAGTACGATCCCAAGCCTACGCCCTTGACAACAGCTGAACACACAGAGTCACGTGTGCTACGCGTGACTCTGCGTGTGTGTGTGCATCACTTTGTGTATATCCGCAGATCTGTGTATGCATGCCCGCGCGCCTATGTGTGTGTATCTCTGCGCGTGTAATAACGCGGTCATGTCGTGGTTAGCGCGCTGCGCTACGAACCTGACCACCCGGGTTCGATTCCCGGGCCTCCCCTAGGTCGACTCAGCCTCAAGGAAGTACCTGGTGCAGTGTGTAAACATCGCCACTGGGGAGACAAAGGCGATCGGGCGTGGTTGCTGGTCACCCACTCCCTCGTATGCCGTGCCGACCTCCACAGGTGCTCGCGAACAGCATTTGCCCCAACAGTCTGTGTAGTCTATACGGGGAATCTTTGTTTGGTCTGTAGCTAGAGAGCGGTGGCGCAGTGGTTAGCGCGCTGCGTTACGCTGCGGAACCCGGCCACCCGAGTCAGTTTCCTGCTCACGACCCCGATGGCACTGACGAGTAAATGGGCCTCCCCTAGGTCGATTCAGTCTGATATTCGTACTTGGGGCGGTGTGTAAACGTCACAGCTGGGGAGACAAAGGCGGCCGGCCGTGGTTGTCGGCCCAGCAACTCCTCCGTGTGCCGCAGCGGCTTCGGTGCGAGCTGGTGCGGGGCCTGTGGCGTGATGGTATAAAGGGGCCCCGAATTTAAACAAAAACACATAAATGTCCAAACACAACGTTTTAACTTGCATAGTGAAGTAATTGTATTTTTTCATTTTCCATACAGCCAGATAATAGGACAAATCGCTAACCTTAAACACCCAGTCTTTCGTAAAAGTCGAAGGCGGTATAGTACTACAGTAACAGAGCAAGTGCAGAATCACTGAACCGGCATTGATAGCTCGAAAGCATTTAGCGCAGGTCCTTGAAAGCGCGGGGCCCGTAGCCACTACACATGTAGCCACGATACGTGTAGCCACTACACGTGTAGCCACTACTACACGTGTAGCCGCTACTACACGTGTAGCAGCTACTACACGTGTAGTAGCTACTACACGTGTAGCTACTACTACACGTGTAGTAGCTACTACACGTGTAGTAGCTACTACACGTGTAGCTACTACTACACGTGTAGTAGCTACTACATGTGTAGCCACTACACGTGTAGTAGCTACTACACGTGTAGTAGCAGCTACTACACGTGTAGTAGTGGCTACGGACACCGGCGGCCCGAGTTCAATTCCCGCTCACGGTCACCGACACCACTGACGATGATCTGGACCGGTCCTGGGCCTCGCTTTCAGGTCGACTCAGCCTCAAATGAGTGGGGGTCTTTGTCGATTGTGTGAAGTGGACACGGATCTGTGGCTGTGCGGACGCGGCTGTGATCACGGTGACGGACGAGACAGCGAGACGAGGGGGATACAAAGGCGGGTGACGGAGAGAGATCGGGGGAGGAGGAGGATGGAGGAGGAAGAAGAAGAGATGGAGGAGGAAGAAGAAAAGAGGGAGGAGGAGGGTGGAGGAGGGAGACGCGGAGGAGGAGCAGGAGGAGGGAGCTCTCTGGCAGTGACTCTGCCGCTCTCTCTCTCCAAGGGGGCGGGCGGACCGGCGCTGAGAGGCTCTAGTTCGAGGGGGTTGTCCGTGACATTGGAACCGTGGGGGTGCGGGGGGGCGCGGGGTTGTGGGGGTCGAGGGGGCCCCGTCTGCCTCTCGGACAACCCCACCCCCCTGCTCCTCCATAACCCCCCCCAACTCCCTCCTCCACCTCCCACAGTCTGCCAGAGTGTGGAACATATGTATGTGGTGTGTGTGTCTGCATCTGTACGTACAGGCTGTGTGTGTGTGTACGAATGGCTGGTGAAACATCAGCACGGGAGAGACAAAGGGGGGCGGGCGTGGTGCTGACTACCCACCCTCACCCCCACCCTCACCCCCACCCCACCCTCACCCCACCCCCACCCTCACCCCCACCCCACCCCCACCCCACCCTCACCCCCACTCCACCCTGTGTGGGGTGGGTGGGGTGTGTGTGTGTGGTGTGTGTGTGGGGGGTGTGTGGGGGGTGTGTGTGTGTGGTGTGTGTGTTGTGTGTGTGGGGTGTGTTTGTGTGGTGTGTTTGTGTGGGGTGTGTGTGGTGTGTGTGTGGGGTGTGTGTGGGGTTTGTGTGTGTGGTGTGTGTGTGTGGTGTGTGTGTGGGGTGTGTGTGTGTGGTGTGTGTGTGGTTGTGTGGGGTGTGTGTGGTGTGTGTGTGGGGTGTGTGTGGGGTGTGTGTGTGGGGTGTGTGTGCGTGGTGTGTGTGGGGGTGTGTGTGTGGTGTGTGTGTGGGGTGTGTGGGGTGTGTGTGTGGGGTGTGTGTGTGGTGTGTGGGTGGTGTGTGTGTGTGGTGTGTGTGGTGTGTGTGTGGTGTGTGGGGTGTATGTGGGGAGGGGAGTGTGCTGTGTGTGTGGGGTGTGTGTGTGTGGTGTGTGTGTGTGGGGGGTGTGTGTGGGGGTTGTGTGTGTGGTGTGTGTGTGTGGGGGGGGTGTGTGTGTGGTGTGTGTGTGGCGTGTGGGGTATGTTTGTGTGGGGTGTGTGTGTGGTGTGTGAGTGGGGTTTGTGTGTGTGGTGTGTGTGTGGGGTGTGTGTGTGTGGGGTGTGTGTGGTGTGTGTGGTGTGTGTGGTGTGTGTGTGTGTGGTGTTTGTGGCGTGTGTGTGGGGTGTGTGTGTGTGGGGTGTGTGGTGTGTGGTGTGTGTGTGGGGTGTGTGTGTGGTGTGTGTGTTTGGGGTGTGTGCGTGGTGTGTATGGGGTGTGTGTGTGTGGGGTGTGTGTGTGTGTATGGTGTGTGTGTGTGGTGTGTGTGTGGGGTGTATGTGGGGGGGGGTGTGGTCTGTGTGTGGTGTGTGTGTGTGGTATGTGTGTGGGGTGTGTGTGGGGGGTGTGTGTGTGTGGTGTGTGTGTGTGGGTGTGTGTGGGTGTGTGTGTGGGTGTGTGAGGGGGTGTGTGGGTGTGTGAGGGTGTGTGTGTGGTGTGTGTGTGGGTGTGTGTGGTGTGTGTGTGGTGTATGTGTGTGGTGTGTGTGGTGTTTGTGTGATGTGTATGTGGGGGGAGGTGTGGTGTGTGTGTGGGGTGTGTGTGTGTGTGGGGGGGGGTGTGTGGGGGGGGGGTGTGTGTGGTGTGTGTGTGTGGGGGGTGTGGGGTGTGTTTGTGTGGTTTGTTTGTGTGGGGTGTGTGTGTGGGGAGCGTGTGTGGGGCGTGTGTGGGGCGTGTGTGTGGCGTGTGTGTGTGTGGTGTGTGTGGCGTGTGTATGGGGTGTATGTGTGTGGGGTGTGTGTGTGTGGTGTGTGTGGGGTTTGTGTGTGGTGGGTGTGTGTGGGGTGTGTGTGTATGTGGAGTGTATGGTGTGTGTGTGTGTGGTGTGTGGGGGTGTGTGTGTGGTGTGTGTGTGGGGTGTGTGGGGGTGTATGTGTGGTGTGTGTGTGGTGTGTGGGTGTGTGTGGTGTGTTTGTGGGGTGTGTGTGTGCGGTGTGTGTGTGGTGTGTGGGTGTGTGTGGTGTGTGTGTGTGGTGTGTGTGTGGTGTGTGTGTGTGGTGTGTGTGTGGTGTGTGTGTGGTGTATGGGTGTGTGGGGTGTGTGTGTGCGGTGTGTGTGTGGTGTGTGTGGGGTTTGTGTGTGGGGTGTGTGCGTGGTGTGTGTGTGGGGTGTGTGTGTGGGGTGTGTGTGTGTGGGGTGTGTGGTGTGGGGTGTGTGTGTGGGGTGTATGTGGGGGGGGGTTGTGGTGTGTGTGTGGTGTGTGTGTGGGGTGTGTGTGGGGGGTGTATGTGTGTGGTGTGTGTGTGGGGTGTGTGTGGTGTGTGTGTGGGGTGTGTGTGGTGTGTGTGTGTGGGGTGTGTGTGCGTGGTGTGTGTGGGGGTGTGTGTGTGGTGTGTGTGTGGTGTGTGTGGGGTGTGTGGGGTGTGTGTGTGTTGTGTGTGTGTGGGGGGTGTGTGTGGTGTGTGGGTGGTGTGTGTGTGTGGTGTGTGTGTGGTGTGTGGGGTGTGTGTGTGTTGTGTGTGTGTGGTGTGTGTGTGTGTGGTGTGTGTGTGTGGGGTGTGTGGGGTGTGTGTGGTGTGTGTATGTGGCGTGTGTGTGGGGTGTGTGTGTGTGTGGGGTGTGTGTGGTGTGTGTGTGGGGTGTGTGTGGTGTGTGTGTGGGGTGTGTGTGCGTGGTATGTGTGGGGTGTGTGTGTGTGGTGTGTGTGTGGTGTGTGTTTGGTGTGTGGGGTGTGTGTGTGTTGCGTGTGGTGTGTGTGGGGTGTGTGTTGGGTGTGTGTGGGGTGTGTGTGCGTGGTGTGTGTGTGAGGTGTGTGTGTGTGTGGTGTGTATGTGTGGTGTGTGGGGTGTGTGTGTGGGGTGTATGTGGGGGGGGGGTGTGGTGTGTGTGTGGTGTGTGGGGTGTGTGTGTGGTGTGTGTGTGTGTGGGGTGTGTGGGAGGGGTGTGTGTGTGGTGTGTGTGTGTGTGGTGTGTATGTGTGTGGCGTGTGTGTGGGGTGTGTGTGTGTGTGTGGTGTGTGTGTGTGGGGTGTGTGTGTGGGGTGCGTGTGCGTGGTGTGTGTGTGGGGTGTGTGTGTGTGTGGTGTGTGTGATGTGTGTGTGTGGTGTGTGTGTGTGGGGTGTATGTGGGGAGGGGGGTGTGCTGTGTGTGTGGGGTGTGTGTGTGTGGTGTATGTGTGTGGGGGGTGTGTGTGGGGGGTTGTGTGTGTGGTGTGTGTGTGTGGGGGGTGTGTGTGTGTGGTGTGTGTGTGTGTGGCGTGTGGGGTGTGTTTGTGTGGGGTGTGTGTGGTGTGTGTGTGGTGTGTGAGTGGGGTTTGTGTGTGGTGTGTGTGTAGGGTGTGTGTGTGTGGGGTGTGTGTGGTGTGTGTGGTGTGTGTGTGTGTGTGTGGGGTGTGTGGTGTGGGGTGTGTGTGTGGGGTGTATGTGGGGGGGGGTTGTGGTGTGTGTGTGGTGTGTGTGTGGGGTGTGTGTGGGGGGTGTATGTGTGTGGTGTGTGTGTGGGGTGTGTGTGGTGTGTGTGTGGGGGTGTGTGTGGTGTGTGTGTGTGGGGTGTGTGTGCGTGGTGTGTGTGGGGGTGTGTGTGTGGTGTGTGTGTGGTGTGTGTGGGGTGTGTGGGGTGTGTGTGTGTTGTGTGTGTGTGGGGGGTGTGTGTGGTGTGTGGGTGGTGTGTGTGTGTGGTGTGTGTGTGTGGTGTGTGGGGTGTGTGTGTGTTGTGTGTGTGTGGTGTGTGTGTGTGGTGTGTGTGTGTGGGGTGTGTGTGGTGTGTGGGGTGTGTGTGGTGTGTGTATGTGGCGTGTGTGTGGGGTGTGTGTGTGTGTGGGGTGTGTGTGGTGTGTGTGTGGGGTGTGTGTGGTGTGTGTGTGGGGTGTGTGTGCGTGGTATGTGTGGGGTGTGTGTGTGTGGTGTGTGTGTGGTGTGTGTTTGGTGTGTGGGGTGTGTGTGTGTGGTGTGCTGTGGTGGTGTGTGGGGTGTGTGTTGGGTGTGTGTGGGGTGTGTGTGCGTGGTGTGTGTGTGAGGTGTGTGTGTGTGTGGTGTGTATGTGTGGTGTGTGGGGTGTGTGTGTGGGGTGTATGTGGGGGGGGGGGGTGTGGTGTGTGTGTGGTGTGTGGGGTGTGTGTGTGGTGTGTGTGTGTGTGTGGGGTGTGTGGGAGGGGTGTGTGTGTGGTGTGTGTGTGTGTGGTGTGTATGTGTGTGGCGTGTGTGTGGGGTGTGTGTGTGTGTGTGGTGTGTGTGTGTGGGGTGCGTGTGCGTGGTGTGTGTGTGGGGTGTGTGTGTGTGTGGTGTGTGTGATGTGTGTGTGTGGTGTGTGTGTGTGGGGTGTATGTGGGGAGGGGGGTGTGCTGTGTGTGTGGGGTGTGTGTGTGTGGTGTATGTGTGTGGGGGGTGTGTGTGGGGGGTTGTGTGTGTGGTGTGTGTGTGTGGGGGGTGTGTGTGTGTGGTGTGTGTGTGTGTGGCGTGTGGGGTGTGTTTGTGTGGGGTGTGTGTGGTGTGTGTGTGGTGTGTGAGTGGGGTTTGTGTGTGTGGTGTGTGTGTAGGGTGTGTGTGTGTGGGGTGTGTGGTGTGTGTGTGTGGTGTGTGTGTGGGGTGTGTGTGTGGTGTGTGTGTGTGGGGTGTGTGCGTGGTGTGTATGGGGTGTGTGTGTGTGGGGTGTGTGTGGTGTGTGTGGTGTGTGTGTGTGGTGTGTGTGGCGTGTGTGTGGGGTGTGTGTGTGTGGGGTGTGTGTGTGTTGCGTGTGGTGTGTGTGGGGTGGGTGTTGGGTGTGTGTGGGGTGTGTGTGTGTGTGGTGTGTGTGTGAGGTGTGTGTGTGTGTGGTGTGTATGTGTGGTGTGTGGGGTGTGTGTGTGGGGTGTATGTGGGGGGGGGGGGTGTGGTGTGTGTGTGGTGTGTGGGGTGTGTGTGTGTGTGGTGTGTGTGTGGGGTGTGTGGGAGGGGTGTGTGTGTGGTGTGTGTGTGTGTGGTGTGTATGTGTGTGGCGTGTGTGTGGGGTGTGTGTGTGTGTGTGGTGTGTGTGTGTGGGGTGTGTGTGTGGGGTGCGTGTGCGTGGTGTGTGTGTGGGGTGTGTGTGTGTGTGGTGTGTGTGATGTGTGTGTGTGGTGTGTGTGTGTGGGGTGTATGTGGGGAGGGGGGTGTGCTGTGTGTGTGGGGTGTGTGTGTGTGGTGTATGTGTGTGGGGGGTGTGTGTGGGGGGTTGTGTGTGTGGTGTGTGTGTGTGGGGGGGGGTGTGTGTGTGGTGTGTGTGTGTGTGGCGTGTGGGGTGTGTTTGTGTGGGGTGTGTGTGGTGTGTGTGTGGTGTGTGAGTGGGGTTTGTGTGTGTGGTGTGTGTGTAGGGTGTGTGTGTGTGGGGTGTGTGTGGTGTGTGTGGTGTGTGTGTGTGTGTGGTGTGTGTGGCGTGTGTGTGGGGTGTGTGTGTGTGGGGTGTGTGGTGTGTGTGTGTGGTGTGTGTGTGGGGTGTGTGTGTGGTGTGTGTGTGTGGGGTGTGTGCGTGGTGTGTATGGGGTGTGTGTGTGTGGGGTGTGTGTGGTGTGTGTGGTGTGTGTGTGTGGTGTGTGTGGCGTGTGTGTGGGGTGTGTGTGTGTGGGGTGTGTGTGTGTGGTGTGTGTGTGGGGTGTGTGTGTGGTGTGTGTGTGTGGGGTGTGTGCGTGGTGTGTATGGGGTGTGTGTGTGTGGGGTGTGTGTGTGTGTATGGTGTGTGTGTGTGGTGTGTGTGTGGGGTGTATGTGGGGGGGGGGTGTGGTCTGTGTGTGGTGTGTGTGTGTGGTATGTGTGTGGGGTGTGTGTGGGGGGTGTGTGTGTGTGGTGTGTGTGTGTGGTTTGTGGGGTGTGTGTGTGGTGTGTGTGGGTTGTGTGTGTGTGGTGTGTGTGCGGTGTGTGTGGGGAGTGTGTGCGTGGTGTGTGTGTGGGGTGTGTGTGGTGTGTGTGGTGTGTGTGTGAGGTGTATGTGGGGGGAGGTGTGGTGTGTGTGTGTGTGGGGGGGTGTGTGTGGGGGGGGGGGGTGTGTGGTGTGTGTGTGGGGGGGGGGGTGTGGGGTGTGTTTGTGTGGTTTGTTTGTGTGGGGTGTGTGTGTGTGGGGCGTGTGTGGGGCGTGTGTGTGGCGTGTGTGTGTGGTGTGTGTGGCGTGTGTATGGGGTGTATGTGTGTGGGGTGTGTGTGTGTGGTGTGTGTGGGGTTTGTGTGTGGTTTGTGTGTGGTGGGTGTGTGTGGGGTGTGTGTGTATGTGGAGTGTGTGTGTGTGTGGTGTGTGGGGTGTGTGTGTGGGGTGTATGTGGGGGGGGGTGTGGTGTGTGTGTGGTGTGTGGGGTGTGTGTGTGGTGTGTGTGTGTGGGGTGTGTGGGGCGTGTGTGGGGCGTGTGTGTGGCGTGTGTGTGTGTGGTGTGTGTGGCGTGTGTATGGGGTGTATGTGTGTGGGGTGTGTGTGTGTGTGGTGTGTGTGGGGTTTGTGTGTGGTGGGTGTGTGTGGGGTGTGTGTGTATGTGGAGTGTGTGGTGTGTGTGTGTGTGTGGTGTGTGGAGTGTGTGTGTGGGGTGTATGTGGGGGGGGGGGGGTGTGGTGTGTGTGTGGTGTGTGGGGTGTGTGTGTGTGGTGTGTGTGTGTGGGGTGTGTGGGGGTGTGTGTGTGTGTGGTGTGTGGGTGTGTGTGGTGTGTTTGTGGGGTGTTTGTGTGCGGTGTGTGTGTGGTGTGTGGGTGTGTGGTGTGTGTGTGTGGTGTGTGTGTGTGGTGTGTGTGTGGTGTGTGTGTGGTGTATGGGTGTGTGGGGTGTGTGTGTGCGGTGTGTGTGTGGTGTGTGTGGGGTTTGTGTGTAGGGTGTGTGCGTGGTGTGTGTGTGGGGTGTGTGTGTGGGGTGTGTGCGTGGTGTGTGTGTGGGGTGTGTGTGTGGGGGGTGTGTGGTGTGGGGTGTGTGTGTGGGGTGTATGTGGGGGGGGGGGTTGTGGTGTGTGTGATGTGTGTGTGGGGTGTGTGTGGGGTGTGTATGTGTGTGTGTGTGGTGTGTGTGTGTGTGTGGGGTGTGTGTGTGGGCGGTGTGTGTGGTGTGTGTATGGGATGTGTGTGGTGTGTGTGATGTGTGTGGTGTGTGTATGTGTGGTGTATGTGGGTGTGGTGTTTGTGTGGGGTGGGGTATGTGTGGTGTGTTTGTGGGGTGTGTGTGGTGTGTGCGGGGTGTGTGTGTGGGGTGTGTGTGTGGTGTATGTGTGGTGTGTGTGGTGTTTGTGTGGTGTGTGTGGTGTGTGTGGGATGTGTGGTGTTTGGTGTTTAGTGTTTGTGGGGTGTGTGGGGATGTGTGTGGGGTGTGTTTGTGTGGTGTGCGTGGGGTGTGTGGTGTAAGTGTGGTGTTTGTCGGATGTGTGGGGTGTGTGGGGTGTGTGTGGCGTGTGTGATGTGTGTGGGGTGTGTGTGGTGTGTGTGTGTGGTGTGTGTGGGGTGTGTGGGGTGTGTGTGGGGTGTGTGGCGTGTGTGTGGTGTGTGTGGTTTGTGCGGTGTGTGTGGTGTGTAGTGTGTGTGGTGCGTAGTGTGTGTGGTGTGTTGGGTGTGTGTGGTGTGTGTGGTGTGGTGTGTGTGGTGTGTCTGGGGTGTGTAGGGTTCGTAGTGTGTGTGGGGTTCATCTAAACCGGTCCTGGGCCTCCTTTTAGGTCGACTCAGCCTCAAATGAGTACCTGCTGCGGTGTGTAAACATCGTGTGCCGTTCCGGCCTTCATAGGTGCTGCTCGCTAACAGCACATGCCCCAACAGTCGTGTGTGTATGGTGTGTGTGTGTTTAGGGTGTGTGCGTGTTTAGGGTGTGTGCGTGTTTAGGGTGTGTGTGTAGGGTGTGTGTGTATAGAGTGTGTGTGTGTAGGGTTTGGTGTGATAGTGTGTGTGTGTGTAGGGTGTGTGTGTGTAGGGTGTGTGTGTGTAGGGTGTGTGTGTATAGAGTGTGTGTGTGTGTAGGGTGTGTGCGTGTTTAGGGTGTGTGTGTAGGGTTTGGTGTGATAGTGTGTGTGTGTGTGTAGGGTGTGTGTGTGTAGGGTGTGTGTGTGTAGGGTGTGTGTGTATAGAGTGTGTGTGTAGGGTGTGTGTGTAGGGTGTGTGGGTGTAGGGTTTGGTGTGATAGTGTGTGTGTGTAGGGTGTGTGTGTGTAGGGTGTGTGTGTATAGTGTGTGTGTGTGTAGGGTGTGTGCATGTTTAGGGTGTGTGTGTAAGGTGTGTATGTGTGTGTAGGGTTTGGTGTGATAGTGTGTGTGTGTAGGGTGTGTGTGTGTAGGGTGTGTGTGTGTAGGGTGTATGCGTGTTTAAGGTTTGGTGTGATAGTGTGTGTGTGTGTGTAGGGTGTGTGTGTGTAGGGTGTCTGTGTGTAGGGTGTGTGTGTGTGTGTAGGGTGTGTGTATAGAGTGTGTGTGTGTAGGGTGTGTGCGTGTTTAGGGTGTGTGTGTCGGATGTGTGTGTGTAGGGTTTGGTGTGATAGTGTGTTTGTGTAGGGTGTGTGTGTGTAGGGTGTGTGTATAGAGTGTGTGTGTGTAGGGTGTGTGCATGTTTAGGGTGTGTGTGTCGGGTGTGTGTGTGTAGGGTTTAGTGTGATAGTGTGTGTGTGTGTGTAGGGTGTGTGTGTGTAGGGTGTGTGTGTATAGAGTGTGTGTGTGTAGGGTGTGTGTAAAGGGTTTAGTGTGATAGTGTGTGTGTGTGTGTAGGGTGTGTGTGTGTAGGATGTGTGTGTATAGAGTGTGTGTGTGTGTAGGGTGTGTGTGTGTAGGGTGTGTGTGTATAGAGTGTGTGTGTGTAGGGTGTGTGTGTAAAGGGTTTGGTGTGATAGTGTGTGTGTGTGTGTAGGGTGTGTGTGTAAAGGGTTTGGTGTGATAGTGTGTGTGTAGGGTGTGTGTGTGTAGGGTGTGTGTGTATAGAGTGTGTGTGTGTAGGGTGTGTGTGTAAAGGGTTTGGTGTGATAGTGTGTGTGTGAATGTGTAGGGTGTGTGTGTATAGAGTGTGTGTGTGTAGGGTGTGTGTGTGTAGGGTGTGTGTGTAAAGGGTTTGGTGTGATAGTGTGTGTGTGTGTGTAGGGTGTGTGTGTGTAGGGTGTGTGTGTATAGAGTGTGTGTGTAGGGTGTGTGTGTAAAGGGTTTGGTGTGATAGTGTGTGTGTGAATGTGTAGGGTGTGTGTGTGTAGGGTGTGTGTGTATAGAGTGTGTGTGTGTAGGGTGTGTGTGTAAAGGGTTTGGTGTGATAGTGTGTGTGTGAATGTGTAGGGTGTGTGTGTATAGAGTGTGTGTGTGTAGGGTGTGTGTGTGTAGGGTGTGTGTGTAAAGGGTTTGGTGTGATAGTGTGTGTGTGTGTAGGGTGTGTGTGTATAGAGTGTGTGTGTGTAGGGTGTGTGTGTAAAGGGTTTGGTGTGATAGTGTGTGTGTGAATGTGTAGGGTGTGTGTGTGTAGGGTGTGTGTGTATAGAGTGTGTGTGTGTAGGGTGTGTGTGTAAAGGGTTTGGTGTGATAGTGTGTGTGTGAATGTGTAGGGTGTGTGTGTATAGAGTGTGTGTGTGTAGGGTGTGTGTGTGTAGGGTGTGTGTGTAAAGGGTTTGGTGTGATAGTGTGTGTGTGTGTGTAGGGTGTGTGTGTGTGTAGGGTGTGTGTGTATAGAGTGTGTGTGTGTAGGGTGTGTGTGTAAAGGGTTTGGTGTGATAGTGTGAATGTGTAGGGGGGGGGTGTGGAGCAGTTCGATTCCAGCTTATAGCCAACATCGGTTACAAACATTCTAAACCTGTTGGGGGCTTCCTCTAGGTCGACTCAGACTCAAATGAGTACCTGGTGCGGTGTGCAAACCTTCAGTGTGCCGTACCGGCCTCAAAGCTATACGGGGGAGCTTTGCCTCTGGCGCCAGGCATCTCAGTCGGTGAACCCATAACACCTGGGGCTGTCCTGTGGCCTCCTGCCACCGGCGTGTGTGTGTAGGGTGTGTGTGTAAAGGGTGTGGTGTCATAGTGTGTCGCCTCTAAGTGCACCTAGCCTGGCACAATCACGATGGTGACGTCACCGTTGCTTCGTTGTTGTCAAGTAACGGAGCAGTTAGTACGAACCGGGCGACCCACGAAGTCTCAACATCGTGGACAAATCTTCAGGTCAAGACCCGCAACATTGACTCTGCCTCAAATACATACCTGCTGTGGTGCCTACCAACATCTACGAGTGTTTCAGAGTGTGAGCGAGTGTTTCAGAGTGCGAGCGATTGTTTCAGAGTGTGAGCGAGTGTTTCAGAGTGTGAACGAGTGTCTCCGAGCGTGAGCGAGTGTTTCAGAGCGTGAGCGAGTGTTTGAAAGCGCGAGCGAGTGTTTCAGAGTGCGAGCGAGTGTTTCAGAGTGCGAGCGATTGTTTCAGAGTATGAGCGAGTGTTTCAGAGTGTGAGCGAGTGTCTCAGAGTGTGAGCGAGTGTTTTAGAGTGCGAGCGAGTATTTCAGAGTGTTAGCGAGTGTTTCAGAGTGTGAGAGAGTGTTTCAGAGTGCGAGCGAGTGTCTCAGAGTGTGAGCGAGTGTTTCAGAGCATGAGCGAGTGTTTCAGAGTGCGAGCGAGTGTTTCAGAGTGTGAGCGAGTGTCTCAGAGTGCGAGCGAGTGTTTCAGAGTGTGAGCGAGTGTCTCAAGAGTGCGAGCGAGTGTTTCAGATTGTGAGCGAATGTCTGTGAGTGTGAGCGAGTGTTTGTGAGTGTGAGCGAGTGTTTCAGAGTGCAAGCGAGTGTCTCAGAGTGCGAGCAAGTGTTTCAGAGTGTGAGCGAGTGTCTCAGAGTGCGATCGAGTGTCTCAGAGTGTGAGCGAGTGTTTCAGAGTGTGAGCGAGTGTTTGTGAATGTGAGCGAGTGTTTCAGAGTGCGAGCGAGTGTGTCAGAGTGCGAGCGAGTGTCTCAGAGTGCGAGCGAGTGTTTGTGAGTGCGAGCGAGTGTTTGTGAGTGTGAGCGAGTGTTTGTGAGTGTGAGCGAGTGTCTCAGAGTGCGAGCGAGTGTTTCAGAGTGTGAGCGAGTGTCTCAGAGTGCGATCGAGTGTCTCAGAGTGTGAGCGAGTGTTTCAGAGTGTGAGCGAGTGTTTGTGAATGTGAGCGAGTGTTTCAGAGTGCGAGCGAGTGTGTCAGAGTGCGAGCGAGTGTCTCAGAGTGCGAGCGAGTGTTTGTGAGTGCGAGCGAGTGTTTGTGAGTGTGAGCGAGTGTTTCAGAGTGCGAGCGAGTGTTTCAGAGTGTGAGCGAGTGTTTGTGAGTGTGAGCGAGTGTTTCAGAGTGCGAGCGAGTGTTTGTGAGTGCGAGCGAGTGTTTGTGAGTGTGAGCGAGTGTTTCAGAGTGCGAGCGAGTGTTTCAGAGTGTGAGCGAGTGTTTCAGAGTGTGAGCGAGTGTTTCAGAGTGCGAGCGAGTGTTTCAGAGTGTGAGCGAGTGTTTGTGAGTGTGAGCGAGTGTTTCAGAGTGCGAGCGAGTGTGTCAGAGTGCGAGCGAGTGTCTCAGAGTGCGAGCGAGTGTTTGTGAGTGCGAGCGAGTGTTTGTGAGTGTGAGCGAGTGTTTCAGAGTGCGAGCGAGTGTTTCAGAGTGTGAGCGAGTGTTTGTGAGTGTGAGCGAGTGTTTCAGAGTGCGAGCGAGTGTTTGTGAGTGCGAGCGAGTGTTTGTGAGTGTGAGCGAGTGTTTCAGAGTGCGAGCGAGTGTTTCAGAGTGTGAGCGAGTGTTTGTGAGTGTGAGCGAGTGTTTCAGAGTGTGAGCGAGTGTTTCAGATTGTGAGCGAGTGTTTGTGAGTGTGAGTGAGTGTCTCAGAGTGCGAGCGAGTGTCTCAGAGTGTGAGCGAGTGTCTGAAAGTGCGAGCGAGTGTTTTAGAGTGTGAGCGAGTGTTTCAGAGTGCAAGCGAGTGTCTCAGATTGCGAGCGAGTGTTTCAGAGTGCGAGCGAGTGTCTCAGATTGTGAGCGAGTGTTTCACAGTGTGAGCGAGTGTCTCAGAGTGCGAGCGAGTGTTTGTGAGTGTGAGCGAGGGTCTCAGAGTGTGAGCGAGTGTTTGTAAGTGTGAGCGAGTGTTTGTGAGTGTGAGCGAGTGTCTCAGAGTGTGAGCGAGTGTTTCAGAGTTTGAGCGAGTGTTTGTGAGTGTGAGCGAGTGTCTCAGAGTGTGAGAGAGTGTCTCAGATTTCGAGCGAGTGTTTCAAAGTGCGAGCGAGTGTCTCAGAGTGCGAGCGAGTGTTTCAGAGTGTGAGCGAGTGTCTCAGATTGTGAGCGAGTGTCTCAGATTGTGAGCGAGTGTTTCAGAGTACGAGCGAGTGTCTCAGATTGTGAGCGAGTGTCTCAGATTGTGAGCGAGTGTCTCAGATTTCGAGCGAGTGTTTCAAAGTGCGAGCGAGTGTCTCAGAGTGCGAGCGAGTGTTTCAGAGTGTGAGCGAGTGTCTCAGATTGTGAGCGAGTGTCTCAGATTGTGAGCGAGTGTCTCAGAGTACGAGCGAGTGTTTGTGAGTGTGAGCGAGTGTTTGTGAGTGTGAGCGAGTGTCTCAGAGTGTGAGCAAGTGTCTCAGAGTGCGAGCGAATGTTTGTGAGTGTGAGCGAGTGTTTCAGAGTGTGAGCGAGTGTCTCAGATTGTAAGCGAGTGTTTCAGAGTGCGAGCGAGTGTCTCAGATTGCGAGCGAGTGTTTCAGAGTGTAAGCGAGTGTCTCAGATTGTGAGCGAGTGTTTCAGAGTGCGAGCGAGTGTGTCAGAGTGCGAGCGAGTGTTTGTGAGTGTGAGCGTTGTGTTTCAGAGTGTGAGCGAGTGTCTCAGATTGTGATCGAGTGTTTCAGATTGTGAGCGAGTGTCTCAGAGTGCGAGCGAGTGTCTCAGAGTGCGAGCGAGTGTTTCAGAGTGTAAGCGAGTGTTTCAGAGTGCGAGCGAGTGTCTCAGATTGCGAGCGAGTGTTTCAGAGTGTAAGCGAGTGTTTCATTTTGTGAGCGAGTGTTTCAGAGTGCGAGCGAGTGTGTCAGAGTGCGAGCGAGTGTTTGTGAGTGTGAGCGTTGTGTTTCAGAGTGTGAGCGAGTGTCTCAGATTGTGATCGAGTGTTTCAGAGTGCGAGCGAGTGTTTCAGAGTGTGAGCGAGTGTCTCAGAGTGCGAGCGAGTGTTTGTGAGTGTGAGCGAGTGTTTCAGAGTGTGAGCGAGTGTCTCAGATTGTGAGCGAGTGTTTCAGAGTGCGAGCGAGTGTCTCAGATTGCGAGCGAGTGTTTCAGAGTGTGAGCGAGTGTCTCAGATTGTGAGCGAGTGTTTCAGAGTGCGAGCGAGTGTGTCAGAGTGCGAGCGAGTGTTTGTGAGTGTGAGCGAGTGTTTCAGAGTGTGAGCGAGTGTCTCAGATTGTGAGACGAGTGTGAGCGAGTGTCTCAGAGTGCGAGCGAGTGTTTGTGAGTGCGAGCGAGTGTCTAAGAGTGTGAGCGAGTGACTGAGTGTGGGCGAGTGTCACGTGACGAGCCCCTCCCCCTTCAACCCCCCCCCCATTGCCCCCCTCACCCCCCCTCACCATCCCCAAGCGAACGTTCATCCTAATGATGATGTCATTGTTTCAAGGACACGATTGGTACTCAGACCACGTCCACGCGCTCGCGCGCGCACACGCGGCGCTCAGGGAGTGGCGAGGCACGCATCCACCGCCCCCCCCCCCCCAAAAAAAAAAGAACCTCCCACCTGCTCCCCCACCCTCAACGGGGGTCAGGGTTTACCCCCCCATCACCACCACTCTCACTCCCCTCCCCACTCAGCCCGTCACGCGACGTCGTCGGCTGTAGCGGAACAAAAGGCATCCATCCGACACACGCAGTTCCCTACAATCGCTTCCGACAGATTGAAATCGAGCCCCCCCCTCCCCCGCAGCCCCTCCCCCCATCTCTCACCCCCCCTTAACCCCCCCCACCTTCATCCCCCTCCGCCGTGAAGGTCACGGCGCCTCTCGCCACGTGACGAGAGGAGAAGTTACCTCCGCTGCGCTGCTTCCCGCACGTTACATTTGTATTGTTTCCCTCCGTAGCATCTCCGCCGCGAGGTCTCTTCCCACCCCTCTCGGGGAGCTGCCCGAGGCTGAGCCACGGAAAATACCCCTCAATCTCTGGACGTGCCGCGCGGCGTCTGTTGAACTTCTTTCGCACCGTGCGCAGCCAACCGCGTTCGTCTCCCCACGAAAGAGACGTCACACGTAGCCCTCTGCACGTGTGTACGTGTGTGTGTACGTGTGTGTGTGCGTGTGTGTACGTGTGTGTGTGTGCGTGTGTACGTGTGACTGTGTGTGTACGTGTGTGTGTGTGTGACTGTGTGTGTACGTGTGTGTGTGTGTGTGACTGTGTGTGTGACTGTGTGTACGTGTGTGTGTGTGACTGTGTGTGTGACTGTGTGTGTACGTTTGTGTGTGTGTGACTGTGTGTGTGACTGTGTGTGTACGTGTGTGTGTGTGTGTGTGACTGTGTGTGTACGTGTGTGGGTGTACGTGTGTGTGTGACTGTGTGTGTGTGACTGTGTGTGTGACTGTGTGTGTACGTGTGTGTGTGTGACTGTGTGTGTACGTGTGTGTGTGACTGTGTGTGTACGTGTGTGGGTGTACGTGTGTGTGTGTGACTGTGTGTGTGTGACTGTGGGTGTGGTGGGGTGGGAGAGCGGTAGTGGAGCGGTTAGCGCGCTGCGCTACGAACCTGGCGACCCGTGACGATTATCTGAATCGGTCCTGGGCCTCCCCTAGGTCGACTCAGCCTCAAATGAGTACCTGATGCAACGTGTCAACATCGCCACGAGGAAGACAAAGGCGGCCGGGGGTGGTGTTGGCCACCTACCCCCTCATGTGCCATGCCGGCCTTTCTAGGTGCTCGCTAACAGCACTTGCCCCCACAGTCTGTTGAGGCTATACGTGGGTTATTTGTCTTTGTAGTGTGTGGCGCGGCAGTTAGCGCTGCACTACGAACCCGGCGACTCGAGATCGATTCCCCGCCCAGAGCCAACATCGGTGGCGATTATCTGAAACCGGTCCTGGGCCTCTGCGAGGTCGGCTCAGCCTTAAACAATTTGGAGTGGATTCAGCTGAGTCGCAGACGTACTCTTCGGAGGCAACGCATTCATGAATACCAACACACTCAACACCCAATGGTGGTGGACCACCAGGCTGACTACACTAACTACACTAACTACACGTGGAGTAGCTACAACGGACAGGACCCCAGCTTGGGTCCAGGTCCACGCGTTGGCGACTTCTTGTTGGACGCGGCACGTGCACCTTCAGATGACACCAGCGACGCTGCACCCCGGCGGCCCCTCTCGGGGACGCGGCGGCTGGTGTCCTCGCTGGCGGTGGCTGCCTCTTGGCCACGGCCACCTTCTCGAACCCTCGAGCTCAGCGGACCCCAACCTTGTTGGCACCAGGGACCGGTTTCGTGGGAGACAATTTTTTTCACGGACCTGGGGGGGGTCATCAATGGGTCTTTCCCCCTTTTCAAAGAAGCTCTCCGGCGACGTTTGTTTTCTACTCATCGTGGCTCGGGGTTAGAGCTTGTGGGCTCACCAACACCGTGACTGAGACGAGCGCGCAGTGCGGGAGAGAGGCGCCAAGTGGTGAACAATAAGACAATGGGGGCGGGGGCCACGCGCGGACCCACCGCTCTCACCTCCTGCTGCTGTGCGGCCCCGTTCCTAACAGGGGTTGGGGACCCCTGGTCTAGCACGTGACCACCCCCTAGCCCCCACCTGGGGCCCTAGTGTAGATCTCACTGGTCACGTGCCTTCCGGGGTCAACCAGAGTGCCACGGCCCGGGGTAACCTCACCCCATGGCTGACACTCCCACACTCCCTCCTGTAGGGGTCGGCACTGCACGCCACGCGTGGTGCCACTGAGCGCTGTCCCAGCGCTCACCGAGCCCCCTCTAGGGCCGGTACTACACCCACGTGTACGGGGTGTCCGCGATGGCGATGCGCATCGCTCGCCGTGCCCCTCTAGGGCCGGCACCACACGGTGACATCCGCGATGTCGCTCCACGGGTAGCGGAGTGCGACGTGCAACGAGAACCTTGCTGGCCACGCACGACCCCACGTGTGGGAGCCGCGGCGACCTGAACAGGTGCTCGCCAACAACACTGTCGCGGTGCCCATAGTGGCTTGTTGGGGGTGGGGTGCGGACATCTTTGTGTCTTTCGTATCTTGTGCAGAAATTGCCGCTGCGCGCTCGCGCCCCGCGACCCTATCGCGACCTCCATTGGGAGGCCTCGAGGTCGAGGGAGGGAGGAGATCGCTTCTCGGGCTGGCGACTCCGAGGGGGTGAGAAAGACTCCGATTCGTGGGACGCGCAGCTACAGCCTGTGAGCATTGGGCAGTTCGGCGGCGTTGAATGAAGTGAAGCCTCGTCCTGTGCCGACGAGAGCCTGGGATCCCAAACCCGATGTTCGGAGTTCGCTTTGTATGAACGCCGATGCTGCTGATACGATGACCTCCCTGATGGCAGCGTGGGGAATGTGTAACGGCACTATGTGTGTGTGTGAACTAAATACGTGTAAAGGCACTATGTGTGTGTGTGAACTAAATACGTGTAAAGGACTCTGTGTGTGAACTAAATACGTGTAAAGGCACTCTGTGTGTGAACTAAATACGTGTTAAGGCACTCTGTGTGTGAACTAAATACGTGTAAATACACTCTGTGTGTGAACTAAATACGTGTAAATACACTCTGTGTGTGAACTAAATACGTGTAAAGGCACTCTGTGTGTGAACTAAATACGTGTAAATACACTCTGTGTGTGTGTGAACTAAATACGTGTAAAGGCACTCTGTGTGTGTGTGTGAACTAAATACGTGTAAAGGCACTCTGTGTGTGAACTAAATACGTGTAAATACACTCTGTGTGTGTGTGAACTAAATACGTGTAAAGGCACTCTGTGTGTGTGTGTGAACTAAATACGTGTAAAGGCATTATGTCTGTGTGTGTGTGTGAACTAAATACGTGTAAAGGCACTCTGTCTGTGTGTGTGTGAACTAAATACGTGTAAAGGCACTCTGTCTGTGTGTGTGTGAACTAAATACGTGTAAAGGCACTCTGTGTGTGTGTGTGAACTAAATACGTGTAAAGGCACTCTGTCTGTGTGTGTGTGTGAACTAAATACGTGTAAAGGCACTCTGTCTGTGTGTGTGTGAACTAAATACGTGTAAAGGCACTCTGTGTGTGTGTGAACTAAATACGTGTAAAGGCACTCTGTGTGTGAACTAAATACGTGTAAAGGCACTCTGTGTGTGTGTGAACTAAATACGTGTAAAGGCATTATGTCTGTGTGTGTGTGTGAACTAAATACGTGTAAAGGCACTCTGTCTGTGTGTGTGTGAACTAAATACGTGTAAAGGCACTCTGTGTGTGTGTGAACTAAATACGTGTAAAGGCATTATGTCTGTGTGTGTGAACTAAATACGTGTAAAGGCACTCTGTGTGTGTGTGAACTAAATACGTGTAAAGGCACTCTGTGTGTGTGTGTGAACTAAATACGTGTAAAGGCACTCTGTGTGTGTGTGAACTAAATACGTGTAAAGGCACTCTGTCTGTGTGTGTGTGAACTAAATACGTGTAAAGGCACTCTGTGTGTGTGTGTGAACTAAATACGTGTAAAGGCATTCTGTCTGTGTGTGTGTGAACTAAATACGTGTAAAGGCACTCTGTCTGTGTGTGTGAACTAAATACGTGTAAAGGCACTCTGTCTGTGTGTGTGTGAACTAAATACGTGTAAAGGCACTCTGTCTGTGTGTGTGTGAACTAAATACGTGTAAAGGCACTCTGTCTGTGTGTGTGTGAACTAAATACGTGTAAAGGCACTCTGTCTGTGTGTGTGTGAACTAAATACGTGTAAAGGCACTCTGTCTGTGTGTGTGTGAACTAAATACGTGCAAAGGCACTCTGTCTGTGTGTGTGTGAACTAAATACGTGTAAAGGCACTCTGTCTGTGTGTGTGTGAACTAAATACGTGTAAATGCACTCTGTCTGTGTGTGTGTGAACTAAATAGGTGTAAAGGCACTCTGTGTGTGTGTGTGAACTAAATACGAGCATCGTCTGCCTGCCTTTCTGACACGGAGATCTCGCGCACAGCCCATTGACGGCACACAGTTAAAGATCCCCCCCCCCAAGTGTAGTCTCCACAGACTGTTGGGGCAAGTGCTGCTAGCGAGTAGCTGCACGTGTGAAGGCGCCGGCACGGCACGCGATGGCGGTGGGTGGCCAGAAGCACGCCCGGCCGCCTTCGTCTCCCCCCCAGTGGCGATGTTTACTGCACACCGCACCGGGGACTCGTTTTGAGGACCGATTCAGATCATCGTCGCCGTGAGCGGTGAACGAACCCGGATCGCCAGGTTCACAGCGCAGCACGCTGACCGCCACACTACCGCCCGCCACGCATTGGAGCATCTTCGTGATCTCTGATTGTACATCCCCGGCATGTTTCTGCGTAAACCAGCGGAACGGAGCGTGGCCTCTTCCGGAGCTGTCCGAGGCCGAGCTACGGAAAATGTCTCCCGCTGTGACGATGGCGATGGCGTGGAGCGTTCGATGGCTCGTGATGAAGACGAGAGGAACTCAACAATACTTTGTTTATCTCGCCAGGTAACTCGCACTGAGCTTTGTCGCTCTTCTTCAGAAGCGACCTGGCTGCCGCAAATGATAACTCGACGAAGTGGCCTATCATCGTCGTCATCATCACCACGTGGAAATGTTTTGCAGCCAAATACTCTGAAACGCGTGACGTGGGAGGGGGAAGCCGGAGGAGCCGGAGAAAAACTCCTCGTGACTACGGGGAGAGCGAGAGACACCGCAAACTCCAAATGCTCAGCAGCAGGCGTCAGGGTCGGGATCGAACTCATCCCTCCTGCATACCAGGCGAGGTAGTCAACATCTCGCCACCGCGACGTCATCATCATCATCATCCAGCAGTGGATAGACCATGGCTGCTGCTGCTGCTTTTCCTGTTACTCGATTATGACGATAGGAACCGCTCCTCTGATATCGCCGCCACGTGCTCTCCCCCCGCGGCTACAGTACAGCGATGAGTGGGATGACCTTATAGAGAGAGATATAGAGAGAGAGAGACAGAGAGAGAGAGACAGAGAGAGAGAGATCCTGGCGGTGATGTTTGCGCACACGTCACCCCCCGAGTGGTTTCGCGCTGCCATTGTTAACGACGAGACGCGACGGAGCCTGGAGGGTGCACACACGCACACCCCAACACACACACACACACCAACACACACACACACACCAACACACACCCCAACACACACACACACCCCAACACACACACCAACACCCACACACACACACACCAACACACACACCAACACACACCAACACACACACACCAACACACACACCAACACACACACACCAACACACACACCAACACACACACACCAACACACACACCAACACACACACACCAACACACACACCAACACACACACACCAACACACACACCAACACACACACACCAACACACACCAACACACACACCAACACACACCAACACACACCCCAACACACACACCAACACACACACACCAACACACGCACACATCAACACACACACCAACACACACACAAACACACACACACCAACACACACACACAGCGAGTGGCACGGATGAAGACTGCCACAGCCACACGATGGGGTGGGGGGTCAGCACCGCTCCTGGCCGCCTTTGTCTCCCCGATGCCGATGTTTACACACCGCACCAGATACCATTTAAGGCTGAGTCGACATAGTTGCGACCCGGGACAGATATTTGTCACCTAATGCGAGCCGTGAACGGGAATCGGACTCGGGTGGCCGGGTTCTTAAGTGCATTGCGCTAACCACTGTGCCACCGCTCCCCCACACACGACCACATCAACAGCAGCCCCGTTGGTAAATCGCACCACCTGTGCTCTCCCACTGTGCCAACTCGCTGCGTTTTATCCGCCCGGCACTCCGCTCGTTGTTGTGAGCGTCGCTCCTCCGCCCTCCGTTGTTGTTGCTGGAGGGTGACTGCCCCTCCGACTGCCCCAGCAGCAGCAGCAGCGTCCTTCACGAGCCTCCTCCTCCTGCTCCTCCACTTGCTCCTCCACAGAGGCCGATCTTGACCCCGCTGGTATCGGCAAGTCCACTCAGCTCCACCTCCTCCCGTAGAACCGCGTCAGCTCCATCCGTCCAGCCCGTGCCGCGCGCGTGAGCGCCCCTCTCTCCGCGCGGACGCGATCTTCCTGGGCGACACGTTGGCTGGGCACGCGGGCGGCGTGACCCAGCCAACGCAGCAATGCCCGAGGAGCTCACCGATGGGACCCGCGTCCACATCTCTCGATGATGTATGGGCTGCTCGCACAATCCGGCCCGCATGGTTAAACCCGGGATAGATGGCAGTCGGGCTGCTCTGAATGTTTCAAACCGGCGCAGATGTTCATTTAAAGGCGGTTCCATTGTGGGTTGCAGAAGATCCGGTGATGGACGCAGACAATACCTTCAGGTGCACGCGGACACACGCGTGCATGCGCAGCGACGCCAAGGCTGAGTTGATCGATCGCTATATCTCTCACTCGCACGCAGATGTGATTGTGTCATTCCTCCTCTCCCTCCCTCTCTCTCTCTTGGTGTTTACACTGGGACGTCAATTACGCAGCCACTGTGTACACGCCGAGTGTTGCCTTGCGACAGTTTGGCCCTTGGGAGAGAGGGAGAGGGGGGTGGGGGAGCGAGGGGGGTGGGGGGATGGGCCTGGGGGGGTTGTGAAAGGGGGGGTAGCAGTGGGGGGGGGGGGGGCAGCTTTGCGTGATGAATGCCTTCGTCGATCCAGCGCGACCGCTTATAAATATTTAGCGAAATTAAATCGGGAGGGTGCGCGTGGGCGCGCGTAAAGCTACAGGCAAAGATCCCCCGTGTAGCCCACGCAGCTTGGTTGGGAGGGGGGGGTCCAAGTTGCTGTTCGCGAGTCGCATCGACGAAGGGCGGCACGGCGCACGAGCGGCTGCGTGCTCAGTGCCGCGCCCGGCCGCCTTTGTCTCCCTCGTGGTCATGTTTACTGCACACCGCACCAGGTACTCGATTAAGGCTGAGTCGACCTAGGGGAGGCGCAGGACCGGTGGTGGTGGTGGGGGGTCGAGGGGGTGGTGGGGGTGGTGGTGATCGGGTGGGCGTAGTGGTGGTAGTGGGGGTGGTGGAGATGGTGGTGGGGGTGGTGGGGATGGTGGTGATGGAGGTGATGGGGGTGATGGGGGTGATGGGGGTGGTGGTGGGAGTGGTGGGAATGGGGGTTGTGGTGGGGGCGGTGGTGGTGGTGGTGGGGGTGGTGGTCGTGGGGGTTGTGGTGGGGGCGGTGGTGGGGGTGGTGGTGGTAGGGGTGATGGGGGTGTTGGTGGAGGTGGTGGGAGTGGTGGTTGTGGGGGTGGTGGTGGTGGGGGTGGTGGTCGTGGGGGTTGTGGTGGGGGCGGTGTTGGGGGTGGTGGTGGTGGGGTGGTGGTGTTGAATAATTATTCAACATGGGCTTGCCAGGCACGCTGAGGAGAGGCTTGCCGAGCCTCAATGAGGTTTCAGGAAAGGGCGGTCCTGCACAGATGCCATATTTTCTGTCCGTCTGCTACAGCAGAGGTGTAGGGAATTCCAACAAGACCTAAATCTCTGCTTTATTGACCTGGTCAAGGCCTATGATACCATCATTAGGCCTGGGCTCTGGGTTGTTCTTCGTGCTTTCGGAGTCCCTGACTCTATTCACGATCATTAAGGATCTTCAAGATGGTGAGCGGGCCCAGATAAAACTACGTGACCGGGAGTTGGAGCCATTCCGTGTTCACCTTGGGGTGCGACAGGGATGTCCTTTGGCTCCCACATGTTTTAACATCTATTTTGACCACGTAGTGCGTGAAGCCTTTGCTGTACAGGAAGAATGTCCATCTGGTACAGTTACAATGGGAGGCTGATCGATGCCCGGGTGCAGTCAAGGGATGGCTCCCTATTGGTCAACCACGTTATGTATGCCGATGATCTGGTTATTGCTGCTCACTCAGAGGAGGAGTTGGAGGCGCTGCTGCTGAACCTGGAGCGTGCCACTAAGAGGTGGGGCCTTATCATCAGCCCCACCAAAACTAAGCAACTACCTGGGTAATTTGTACCATCGGACACTCCACCCCCACAACTCCCAATTGTTGATGGGGCAGTTGTGGATAGAGTGGAGAGCTTCCGATATCTGGCAGTGTGCTTATGCCCAGCTCTGGTTGGACAGCAGAGGTCTCACTCCGAATCAGCCGAGCGGCATTATCTTTTCAACAGTTGCGTAACGCTGTATGGAAGCTACCTGGTCTATCGCTCCACACGGAGCTTCAGGTCTTCTGGGCCACGGTCATGCCCTCCCTTTTCTATGATTGCGAAACGTGGACCCCCCCCCCCCCCCCTATTGGAACATCTTCGCTGGTAAGAAACATTTAGGCTGGCCTGCCTACGATCCATCCTGGATTTAACCAGGCTGGATTGTGTGAGGAGCTCACAAATCCTTGAAAGATCTGCACAAAGTCCCATCGGTGAGCTTTTCCAGCAGGCAAGGCTGCGTTGGCTGGGTCATGTAGCCCTCATGCCCAGCCACCGAATGCCTAAACAGCTTTTTTCGGCCGGATAGAGGGGGCTAAACGGGCGCGGCACGGGCTAGAGAAGAGATGGAGTGATGTGCTACAGGAGGATGTGGAGCTGAGTGGACTTGCCGATGACTGGTACCAGCGGTGGAAAGATCGGCCTCTGTGGAGGAGACAGTCGCCCTCTAACACCAACGGAGGGCGGAGGAGCGACGCTCACAACAACGAGCGGAGCGCCGAGTGGCTAAAGCACAGAAAGTTGACACAGTAAGGGGCACAGGTGGTGCATCGGTCACTCATCTCAGTCAGTCCACCCATGGCATCTGGGTCTGTCTCGTGACCTCCTGAAAGCGGGCGTTCGACACTTCACGTGGCCTCAACGTGCACATAGCCTGGCACAAGCGTCCTGCTGACGTCACTGGCAGTTTGTGGCGAATGACGGTGGTTGTTGTTGGTGGTGGTGGTGGTGGTAGGGGTGGTATGGGTAGTGGGGGTGACTACATTATCAGTGGCATAATAACTACATTATCAGTGGTGTAGTAGCTAAATTTTCAGTGGTGTAGTAACTACATTATCAGTGGTGTAGTAGCTACATTTTCAGTGGTGTAGTAACTACATTATCAGTGGTGTAGTAGCTACATTTTCAGTGGTGTAGTAACTACATTATCAGTGGTGTAGTAGCTACATTTTCAGTGGTGTAGTAGCTACATTATCAGTGGTGTAGTAGCTACATTTTCAGTGGTGTAGTAGCTACATCATCAGTGGTGTAGTAACTACATTATCAGTGGTGTAGTAGCTACATTATCAGTAGTGTAGTAACTACATTATCAATGGTGTAGTGACTACATTATCAGTGGTGTAGTAACTACATTATCAGTGACGTAGTAACTACATTATCAGTGGCGTAGTAACTACATTATTAGTGGCGTAGTAACTACATTATTAGTGGCGTAGTAATTACATTATCAGTGGTGTAGTAACTACGTCATCAGTGGTGTAGTAACTACATTTTCAGTGGCGTAGTAACTACATTATCAGTGGTGTAGTGACTACATTATCAGTGGTGTAGTAACTACATCGTCAGTGGCATAGTGACTACATTATCATTGGTGTAGTGACTACATTATCAGTGGCGTAGTAACTACATTATCAGTGGCGTAGTAACTACATTATCAGTGGTGTAGTAACTACATTATCAGCGGTGTAGTGACTACATTATCAGTGGTGTAGTGACTACATTATCAGTGGTGTAGTAACTACATTGTCAGTGACGTAGTGACTACATTATCAGTGGTGTAGTGACTACATTATCAGTGGCGTAGTAACTACATTATCAGTGGCGTAGTAACTACATTATCAGTGATGTAGTAACTACATTATCAGTGGTGTAGTGACTACATTATCAGTGGTGTGGTGACCACATTATCAGTGGCGTAGTAACTACATTATCAGTGGTGTAGTGACTACATTACCAGTGGTGTAGTGACTTGTGTAGTGACTACATTGTCAGTTGTGTAGTAACTACATTATCAGTGGTGTAGTAACTACATTATCAGTGATGTAGTAACTACATTATCAGTGGTGTAGTGACTACATTATCAGTGGTGTAGTGACTACATTATCAGTGGTGTAGTGACTACATTATCAGTGGCGTAGTAACTACATTATCAGTGGTGTAGTAACTACATTATCAGTGGTATAGTAAAAACATTATCAGTGGTGTAGTGACACCATCATCAGTGGTGTAGTAACTACATTCTCAGTGGTGTAGTAGCTACATTATCAGTGGCGTAGTGACTACATTATCAGTGGTGTAGTAACTACATTATCAGTGGCGTAGTAACTACATTATAAGTTGTGTAGTAACTACATTATCAGTGGTGTAGTAACTACATTATCATTGGCGTAGTAACTACATTATCAGTGGCATAGTAACTACATTATCAGTGGTGTAGTAGCTACATTATCAGTGGTGTAGTAGCTACATTATCAGTGGTGTAGTAACTACATTATCAGTGGTGTAGTAGCTACATTATCAGTAGTGTAGTAACTACATTATCAATGGTGTAGTGACTACATTATCAGTGGTGTAGTAACTACATTATCAGTGACGTGGTAACTACATTATCAGTGGCGTAGTAACTACATTATTAGTGGCGTAGTAACTACATTATTTGTGGCGTAGTAATTACATTATCAGTCGTGTAGTAACTACGTCATCAGTGGTGTAGTGACTACATTATCAGTGGTGTAGTAACTACATTTTCAGTGGCGTAGTAACTACAGTATCAGTGGTGTAGTAACTACATTATCAGTGGTGTAGTGACTACATTATCAGTGGTGTAGTAACTACATTATCAGTGGTGTAGTAACTACATTATCAGTGGTATAGTAAAAACATTATCAGTGGTGTAGTGACTACATCATCAGTGGTGTAGTAACTACATTCTCAGTGGTGTAGTAGCTACATTATCAGTGGCGTAGTGACTACATTATCAGTGGTGTAGTAACTACATTATCAGTGGCGTAGTAACTACATTATAAGTTGTGTAGTAACTACATTATCAGTGGTGTAGTAACTACATTATCATTGGCGTAGTAACTACATTATCAGTGGCATAGTAACTACATTATCAGTGGTGTAGTAGCTACATTATCAGTGGTGTAGTAGCTACATTATCAGTGGTGTAGTAACTACATTATCAGTGGTGTAGTAGCTACATTATCAGTAGTGTAGTAACTACATTATCAATGGTGTAGTGACTACATTATCAGTGGTGTAGTAACTACATTATCAGTGACGTGGTAACTACATTATCAGTGGCGTAGTAACTACATTATTAGTGGCGTAGTAACTACATTATTAGTGGCGTAGTAATTACATTATCAGTGGTGTAGTAACTACGTCATCAGTGGTGTAGTGACTACATTATCAGTGGTGTAGTAACTACATTTTCAGTGGCGTAGTAACTACAGTATCAGTGGTGTAGTGACTACATTATCAGTGGTGTAGTAACTACATCGTCAGTGGTGTAGGGGTGTTAGAGAGAGAGCCGTTATGCATGGCAGTTTATGGGAAACAAACACAGTGGGCGGGGCTACGTGAGTGCACGGGGGGGGGGGTGCTCTCAACGACGTCCGCACCAGGCAGCCCGGGGCCCCACCCCTCAGCGGGGGTTGAGTATAAAGGGGGATGTGTCAGAGGGCTCGGGGCAGAATGTTAAAGCTAAACCAGTGAAGACCGAAGATCGTCTAGCTAGAGCCCTGGACTCCCCTGGGATGCCGCCCTTGTCAGGGCCGCGCAGGACCGAGCCAGCGGCGTGGTCCCGAGAACCAGAGCTAGTGCTCTCGGACTCCGGGTACCGTAGCCCGACTTACCAGTGTCGGGCCAGACAGCCTCCCCTAGCCCGTTAGTGGAGGACTAGGAGGTAGGTCAGAGATAGCTAGCAGTGTATTCCCAGCTAGCCGGGTGAGGGGGCCGATACCCCCTCCAGTATTGTATGTCCGCGGTTGTGACAACTGTTGCGGAATAAATACGTGTGCCTCAACCCCGGGTGTCCAAGAGTCCTCAACGGTATTACATCTGGTGTCAGAAGTAAAAATCTATGAACATGGACACGCGCCGGTCAGCTCGGGTCAGGATACCGGGGGCGGAGGACACCGCTGCAGTCGGAGAGCCCGGGACGGGTGAAGAGAGCACGGAGCAGTCGGGGCCAGATACGGCTACTCCGCAGCAAAAGGAGGGTCGAGAGGTGTCGGCAGAGGGGCTGAGGCAGGCGCACGCCAAGCTGATGGAGCTGCTGCACGCCGCTGCCAGCATGCTGGACCACATCACTCAGCTGGGGGCTGCTGGACCGCCACGGGGCGACGAAAGCCGACGACCACAGCGCCTTCCCGCCATTTCGGCGGAACACCAATTTGAAAATCCCACCATCACCGCAGCTGCAGTTGAGGGCATGGCCGGCCTGAGCATCGCGTCCAACGGCGGGCATACTGTACCTGCCGCGTCATCGCCAACGGACGGGACGTCACCACGGGTGCGACCGGCGATGCCATCGGTCGTGCGCGCCGAAGCAGAGCCGGGTGAGGGGGAAGAGGGAGGGCGACCTTCTGCGGCAGCCGCTGCGCTACATCAGCGACTGCCTCCACTCAAAGAATTTGTGGGCGAGGAAGGCGACTGGGGCGGCTTCCAGCGGCGCTTCCTCGCTCACCAGGAGATGGCGAAGTGGACGGACGCCGAGGCTCTCCACGCGCTGCCAGCACTCTTCGACAGCGACGCCCTTGCCACTTTAACATCGGCACCGAAGGAGAGGCGCTCTACGCTGCAGACGGCGATGCAGGTGCTGGCTGCAGTTTACGGTCCGCCGTCAGACTGTCGCCAACTCTTCTACGATCGCCAGCGGGGGGCAAAGGAGTCGCCTCTGGCGTACCGCACAAGCCTCCTGGCACTGGCAAAGGCAGCCTTTCCATGGATGGACAACGAAGGTGTCGACGCCATGGTTACAGAGAAGATACTCCTGCTGGCGGACGACTTGGAGATCGTCATCATCGCACAGGACGACGCGGAGATGTGCTTCCTCCAAGCAGCACGACTCCTCCACGCAAACCTGCTCGCGCAACGACGCAAGGCCAGCAAGGCGGCGAGCGAGCGTACCGTGGCTGCAGCCACCCTCCCGGCGGAGGAGATCTGCGCCATCGACCATCAACGGTCGCAGGGAGCGGGAGTACGGGCGGACCGGGGCGGCTCGAGCCATCCCGATCATCCGTCGTCGTCACCAGCGCTCCCGCGCTGCTACAACTGCGGCATCCGGGGCCATGTCGCCTCGGGGTGCCGCTCTCCTCGGCAGCGCGGGACGACACCTCGACGGGACGCCGGCCCTCTTCCCAAGCTCCATCATCATAACCCGGCGAGTCACGGCACCTCACATGTTTGGCCCACGCACACACCCGCCACACACTCATACACCGCACCGATTGGGGGGCCAATATCGCGCACCATCGCACCAACATGCACCGCTCTGGGTACTCAGATTGAACCCAGCCAGTGGTCCGTGTTGGCCCATCGTGTTGTAGCCGCGTCGTCGGGGTCGTTGGCCGTTGTGGGGCACATCGACGGGGTCGAGGTGCGCATCCTGGTCGATACGGGAGCTTCGGCGACCATTATTTTGGAGTTAATTTACAATATTCTCCCTGCCCAGAGCCGTCCTTTGATGCCTGTTAACGTGCCATTCTTTGCTGCTAACGGGGGCTCACTTGGCATCATCGGACAGATTCGAGCCCTAATTTGTATCGGGGATATTAAATTGTCTGGGCCGATTTTTGTTTCCTCCTCGCTGGCGGTTCCGTGCCTGCTGGGGACGGACTTCCTGGCCAAAATGCCGATTAGGATATTAATCGACCAGGGATGCATTGAGCTCCCGTCGGGCCGACGCATGGCGTTTCTGCCATCCCCCGGTACGAGTCGGACGGCGTTCGCAACGGTGCCGGCGTTTGTAGATAGAACGGTGCGCGTTCCTCCGGGGGCACAAATGTTGGTTCCTTTGAAACTTCGGCGGCCCTTCGCTAAGGGCATTGGGGCCCAAGGGGTTCTGCTGGGGCCATCTAGGGCCGGGGTTAGTGGACCTCATTTACTTCCGGCCCAGACCATAGTAAGAGGGGACGGAGACCCCTTCATCGCAGTCCTCAATGTGGGCTCGCAGACGGTGGTGGTCCCGCAGGGGACCGTGCTTGCTCACGCGACGCCGGTGCCCTGTGAGGAACCCGTCGCGAATCACGTGAGTGCTGTCCCTGCGCTGCGACCACATTCGGACAGCGATGAAGGGTGGCTCGAGGCGCTTTGTGCGGGATCGACGGACCTGTCAAATTCAGAGCGTCAACAGCTTAAAACGCTACTGCGGGAATTTTCCGACGTTTTCAGTCGGGACAAATACGATTTGGGTTGCACTCATCTGCTGCGTCACCATATTGATACGGGTGACAGCGCGCCAATACGCCAGAATCCGTTTCGGTTAAGTCCCGCCGAAAAGGACCATGTCAAATCAGCTATTGATGACATGTTAGCCGCCGACATCATTTCTCCTTCCACCAGCCCTTGGGGAGCGCCGATCGTCCTGGTTAAAAAGCAGGACGACTCATTGCGGTTTTGCGTTGATTTTCGGCGCCTTAACAAAATTTCGGTTGCCGACGCATACCCGCTCCCACGGATGGACGAATCGCTGGACGCCTTGGCGGGAGCGCGATTCTTCTCCACATTGGATTTACTTTCGGGATTCTGGCAGCTTCCTCTGGACGATGATTCAAAGCCTAAAACTGCTTTCCGTACACCGCACGGCCTGTTCCAATTCAACCGGTTGCCGATGGGACTCCACTCAGCGCCGGCAACTTTCCAGCGTTTGATGGAATTGGTTTTGGCTGGATTGCAATGGGATTCGTGCCTGATTTATTTGGATGACGTTATCGTCTTTAGTAAAACTTTTGATGAACATCTCCAGAGGTTGCGGGCGGTTTTCCTAAAGATGCGGGCTGCTAATTTGAAATTCAAAGCCCAAAAATGTCATCTGTTACGCGATTCGGTGCGTTATTTGGGACACATCGTGGGGCGCTCAGGTATTGCTACCGATCCCGCCAAAACGCAGTGCGTCAGCTCCTGGCCGACTCCCACCTAGGTGGGAGAGGTCAGGAGTTTTATTGGCTTCGCGTCGTATTACCGACGTTTCGTCGCAGATTTTGCGACGATTGCGAAACCCCTACATGCTTTAACATCAAAAGGGGTTCGGTTCCACTGGGGTCAGGAGGAGGAGGCTGCTTTCTGCTCCCTTCAGGACGCCCTGGTAAAAGCTCCTCCCTTGAGTTACCCCGATTTTTCTAAGCCTTTTTTGCTCGACACCGATGAGAGCAACACAGGTATTGGGGGCGTGCTTTCCCAGGTGGTTGACGGCGTGGAACGGGTGGTTGCGTACGGCAGTCGGGTGTTGTCTCCGGCGGAGCAAAGATATTGTGTCACCCGTCGGGAACTGTTGGCAATTGTCTATTTCATCCAACAATATCGCCCATATCTGTACGGTCGGCATTTCACCATCCGCACAGCTCATGCGGCACTGCAGTACGCCCTGCGAGTTCAACAGCCATCGGGACAATTGTCCCGATGGTTGGAGATCCTCCAGGATTTTGATTTTGAAACCACCTACCGTAAGGGCGTTCGCCACACAAATGCTGACGCTCTGTCGCGCATGCCAACCACCTCCGAATGTGCATGCGTCCTGGGGTCGGGACGTTGCAGGCCAGCAGGGGACATACCGGTTCCGGTCCTGGCGGCCGCCGGCCATGACGAAACATTGGTTCCAAATTCAATCGCACAACAGGGAAAAGATTCCCTGTTGGGGATGCCCGTCAATGAATGGGGGCGCCTCCAGATGGAGGATACCTCTCTCCTCGGGTTGCGTCGTCGCGTCGGCTGTGCTGGGCAGGGCAGGGGTGATGCCGACGCATGGGAATTGGTGCATGGTCTGCTGATGCACTGGGACGGAAAATCCCATCGACATCGTCTGGTGGTCCATTCGGGGTTGCGGGGCAAGGCGGTGTGGGCCGCACATGAGCGCCTCCTACACCTGGGGACCCAAAAGACCCTCGCCTTACTCCAACTCGATTATTTTTGGCCAGGCATGACGAAGGATGTCGGGGATTTACTGGGGTCATGCCCTCGGTGCGCGCAACGAAAACCGCCAGCACGTGTGTCTAACCCACCCTTGCAGTCAATCAAAGTGTCCAGAGTTAACGAACTCGTTGCGCTGGATATTTTGGGCCCATTTCCCGCCACACCCAGGGGCAATACATATTTGTTAACTGGTGTGGAGTATTTTACACGCTGGCCTATGGCCTGGCCCCTTGCCAACCAGTCGGCAGCAGCCATCATGGAGGCCTTTGTTCAGGGTTATGTCCTGGACAAAGGTGCTCCGGAGCGGCTGCTGACCGACCAGGGCAAAACATTTTCCGGTAAATTGCTCAAAGAAGTCTGTGAGCTCCTGGGCATGAAGAAAATTCGTACCTCCCCGTATCACCCGCAGACTGACGAGATGGTCGAGCGTCTGCATCGGACCATCGCGTCAATGTTGTCACAGCAGGTGTCGGACTCACAGACCGATTGGGGTATTGGCGGCGTACCGGATGGCCCCCCACGCAGCTACGGGATTTTCACCCTTCTACCTCATGTACGGCCGCGAACCTGACCCGCCTGTTCGTGCCCAGCTGCAGATCCCCGCGCCTCAGGGAAAAACTAAATTGGCTGACCATGTAAAATTTTATTTGGCCAAATTGACAGAGGCACGGGATGCTGCCATGCAAAACTCTGACCTCCGTCAGAAAGCGAATGAGCGGCTCAGACTGGGTCGGGCACACATGCTGCAGTGGAAGCCGGGGGACAAGGCATGGCTGCACTGTCCCCAGGTGCCACTCGCAACCTCCTCTAAGCTGGTGCGGCCGTGGCGGGACCCTGTGGAGGTGGTCGAGGTTTTGCGACCGCAGTGCGTGCGCATCAAATGGGGGAAGCGGCGGTGGTTCGTCCACCCCTCTAGATTAAAACCCTTCGTTGCGGTACACATCCCCACTTCACACACACGTGGCCAAACATGTGGGGGGTCGACCGACTCACTGGGTCCGTCTCCGTCACGCTCACCTAATGCCTTGCCGGCTGTGCCACCTCCAGGTGCATCAGGAATGACGGGCTCACGCCCGATCACCCCTCCTGGGGATGCCAAGGGTCACGCGGCGTCGGATGAGGACTCACTCCGAGACAGACAGTTGCCACCTGACGGTCCACCACCCGGGGTTACCCCGTGTGAGGGGCCCGCTGCACGGACACGCGCTAAAATGCGCAGACTGTTGTGAGGCCGGAAGATGTGTACATAGGTTGTGTTCATTGCGTGTTGTGTGTGTGGTGGGTTCCCTGCAAATTGTGTATAGACTGTTTTTACGGAATTCGTATTTAATCGGGGGGGTGCGTCGGGTTGTTTTCTCTTCATGCTGTTGCGTTCTTGTTGTGTTGTTCTTGTTATTGTTGAAAAATAGTGAGGCACACGTGCGGTCAGGGGGTAAATGCGCTTTTATTGTCGTTTTTTTTGTATGTTGGCAGCCGGGACGGCTGCAAGCTATGCGGGGGGGGGGTGATGTAGGGGTGTTAGAGAGAGAGCCGTTATGCATGGCAGCTTATGGGAAACAAACACAGTGGGCGGGGCTACGTGAGTGCACGGGGGGGGTGCTCTCAACGACGTCCGCACCAGGCAGCCCGGGGCCCCACCCCTCAGCGGGGGTTGAGTATAAAGGGGGATGTGTCAGAGGGCTCGGGGCAGAATGTTAAAGCTAAACCAGTGAAGACCGAAGATCGTCTAGCTAGAGCCCTGGACTCCCCTGGGACGCCGCCCTTGTCAGGGCCGCGCAGGACCGAGCCAGCGGCGTGGTCCCGAGAACCAGAGCTAGTGCTCTGGGACTCCGGGTACCGTAGCCTGACTTACCAGTGTCGGGCCAGACAGCCTCCCCTAGCCCGTTAGTGGAGGACTAGGAGGTAGGTCAGAGATAGCTAGCAGTGTATTCCCAGCTAGCCGGGTGAGGGGGCCGATAGCCCCTCCAGTATTGTATGTCCGCGGTTGTGACAACTGTTGCGGAATAAATACGTGTGCCTCAACCCCGGGTGTCCAAGAGTCCTCAACGGTATTACAGTGGCATAGTGACTACATTATCATTGGTGTAGTGACTACATTATCAGTGGTGTAGTGACTACATTATCAGTGGCGTAGTAACTACATTATCAGTGGCGTAGTAACTACATTATCAGTGGTGTAGTAACTACATTATCAGCGGTGTAGTGACTACATTATCAGTGGTGTAGTGACTACATTGTCAGTGACGTAGTGACTACATTATCAGTGGTGTAGTGACTACATCATCAGTGGTGTAGTGACTACATTTTCAGTGGCGTAGTAACTACATTATCAGTGGTGTAGTAACTACATTATCAGTCATGTAGTAACTACATCATCAGTGGTGTAGTGACTACATTAGCAGTGGTGTAGTGACTACATCATCAGTGGTGTAGTAACTACATTATCAGTGGTGTAGTGACTACATTATCAGTGGTGTAGTGACTACATTACCAGTGGTGTAGTGACATGTGTAGTGACTACATTATCAGTGGTGTAGTGACTACATTACCATTGGCGTAGTAATTACATTATCAGTGTTGTAGTGACTACATTATCGGTGGTGTAGTAACTACATTATCAGTGGTGTAGTAACTACATTATCAGTGGTGTAGTGACTACATTATCAGTGGTGTAGTAACTACATTATCAGTCGTGTAGTAACTACATTATCAGTGGTGTAGTAACTACATTATCAGTGGCGTAGTGACTACATTAGCAGTGGTGTAGTGACTACATTATCAGTGGTGTAGTGACTACATTATCAGTGGTGTAGTAACTACATTATCAGTGGCGTAGTGACTACATTATCAGTGGTGTAGTAACTACATTATCAGTGGCGTAGTGACTACATTATCAGTGGTGTAGTGACTACATTATCAGTGGTGTAGTGACCACATTATCAGTGGTGTAGTGACTACATTATCAGTGGCGTAGTAACCACATTATCAGTGACGTAGTAACTACATTATCAGTGGTGTAGTGACTACATTATCAGTGGTGTGGTGACTACATTATCAGTGGCGTAGTAACTACATTATCAGTGGTGTAGTAACTACATTATCAGTGACGTAGTGACTACATTATCAGTGGCGTAGTAACTACATTATCAGTGGCGTAGTAACTACATTATCAGTGGTGTAGTGACTACATGTTCAGTGTTGTAGTGACTAAATTATCAGTGGTGTAATAACTACATTATCAGTGGCGTAGTAACTACATTATAAGTGGTGTAGTGACTACATTATCAGTGTTGTCGTAACTACATCATCAGTGACATAGTGACTACATTATCAGTGGTGTAGTGACTTGTGTAGTGACTACATTATCAGTGGCGTAGTAACTACATTATCAGTGGTGTACTAACTACATCATCAGTGACGTAGTAACTACATCATCAGTGACGTAGTAACTACATCATCAGTGACCTAGTGACTTGTGCAGTGACACACACACAGCACGCGCCTCCTCAAGGATTCCCTCCAAGCGTCCCAAGCTGCCGCGTTCGCCCCACTTCGACACCCCCCCCCACCATTCACATTCCCCCCCACCACTCACATCCCTCCCACCCACTCACATTCCCCCCCCCCCACCACTCACATCCCCCCCCACCACTCACATTCCCCCCCCCCACCACTCACATCCCCCCACCACTCACATTCACCTCTCCACCACTCACATTCCCCCCCCCACCACTCACATCCCCCCCCCCACCACTCACATTCACCTCCCCACCACTCACATTCCCCCCCCCAACCACTCACATCCCCCCCACCACTCACATTCCGCCCCCCCACCACTCACATTCCCCCCCCCACCACTCACATCCCCCCCCCCCCACCACTCACATTCACCCCCCCACCACTCACATTCCCCCCCCACCACTCACATCCCCCCACCACTCACATTCCCCCCCCACCACTCACATCCCCCCCACCACTCACGTTCCCCCCCCCACCACTCACATTCCCCCCCCACCACTCACATTCTCCCCCCCCACCACTCACATTCCCCCCCCCACCACTCACATTCCCCCCCCCACCACTCACATCCTCCCCACCACCACTCACATTCCCCCCCCCCCACCACTCACATTCCCCCCCACCCACCACTCACATTCCCCCCCGCACCACTCACATCCCCCCCACCACTCACATTCCCCCCCCCCACCACTCACATTCCCCCCCCCACCATTCACATCCCCCCCCCACCACTCACATCCCCCCCACTACTCACATTCCCCCCCACCACTCACATTCCCCCCCCCCCACCACTCACATCCCCCCCCCCCACCACTCACATTCACCTCCCCACCACTCACATTCACCTCCCCACCACTCACATCCCCCCCCCCAACCACTCACATCCCCCCCACCACTCACATTCCCCCCCCCACCACTCACATTCCCCCCCACCACTCACATTCCCCCCCACCACTCACATTCACCCCCCCACCACTCACATTCCCCCCCCACCACTCACATCCCCCCCACCACTCACATTCCCCCCCCCACCACTCACATTCCCCCCCCCCCACCACTCACATTCCCCCCCCCCACCACTCACATTCCCCCCCCCCCCACCACTCACATCCTCCCCACCACCACTCACATTCCCCCCCCCCCACCACTCACATTCCCCCCCCCACCACTCACATTCCCCCCCCCCCACCACTCACATCCCCCCCACCACTCACATTCCCCCCCCCACCACTCACATTCCCCCCCCCACCACTCACATCCCCCCCCCACCACTCACATCCCCCCCCACCACTCACATTCCCCCCCACCACTCACATTCCCCCCCCCCCACCACTCACATCCCCCCACCACTCACATTCACCTCCCCACCACTCACATTCCCCCCCCAACCACTCACATCCCCCCCACCACTCACATTCCCCCCCCACCACTCACATTCCCCCCCTCCACCACTCACATCCCCCCCACCACTCACGTTCCCCCCCCCCACCACTCACATTCCCCCCCCCACCACTCACATTCTCCCCCCCACCACTCACATTCCCCCCCCCACCACTCACATTCCCCCCCCCCACCACTCACATCCTCCCCACCACCACTCACATTCCCCCCCCCACCACTCACATTCCCCCCCCCCCCACCACTCACATTCCCCCCCGCACCACTCACATCCCCCCCACCACTCACATTCCCCCCCCCCCACCACTCACATTCCCCCCCCCACCACTCACATTCTCCCCCCCCACCACTCACATTCCCCCCCCCACCACTCACATTCCCCCCCCCCACCACTCACATCCTCCCCACCACCACTCACATTCCCCCCCCCCCACCACTCACATTCCCCCCCCACCCACCACTCACATTCCCCCCCGCACCACTCACATCCCCCCCACCACTCACATTCCCCCCCCCCACCACTCACATTCCTCCCCCCCACCATTCACATCCCCCCCCCACCACTCACATCCCCCCCACTACTCACATTCCCCCCCACCACTCACATTCCCCCCCCCACCACTCACATCCCCCCCCCCACCACTCACATTCACCTCCCCACCACTCACATTCACCTCCCCACCACTCACATCCCCCCCCAACCACTCACATCCCCCCCACCACTCACATTCCCCCCCCCACCACTCACATTCCCCCCCACCACTCACATTCCCCCCCACCACTCACATTCACCCCCCCACCACTCACATTCCCCCCCCACCACTCACATCCCCCCCACCACTCACATTCCCCCCCCCCACCACTCACATTCCCCCCCCCCCACCACTCACATTCCCCCCCCCCACCACTCACATTCCCCCCCCCCCCACCACTCACATCCTCCCCACCACCACTCACATTCCCCCCCCCCCACCACTCACATTCCCCCCCCCACCACTCACATTCCCCCCCCCCACCACTCACATCCCCCCCACCATTCACATTCCCCCCCCCACCACTCACATTCCCCCCCCCACCACTCACATCCCCCCCCCACCACTCACATCCCCCCCACCACTCACATTCCCCCCCACCACTCACATTCCCCCCCCCCACCACTCACATCCCCCCACCACTCACATTCACCTCCCCACCACTCACATTCCCCCCCCAACCACTCACATCCCCCCCACCACTCACATTCCCCCCCCACCACTCACATTCCCCCCCTCCACCACTCACATCCCCCCCACCACTCACGTTCCCCCCCCCACCACTCACATTCCCCCCCCCCACCACTCACATTCTCCCCCCCACCACTCACATTCCCCCCCCACCACTCACATTCCCCCCCCCACCACTCACATCCTCCCCACCACCACTCACATTCCCCCCCCCCACCACTCACATTCCCCCCCCCCCCACCACTCACATTCCCCCCCGCACCACTCACATCCCCCCCACCACTCACATTCCCCCCCCCCCACCACTCACATTCCCCCCCCCCACCATTCACATCCCCCCCCCCACCACTCACATCCCCCCCACCACTCACATTCCCCCCCACCACTCACATTCCCCCCCCACCACTCACATCCCCCCCCCCCCACCACTCACATTCACCTCCCCACCACTCACATTCACCTCCCCACCACTCACATCCCCCCCACCACTCACATTCCCCCACACCACTCACATTCCCCCCCCCCACCACTCACATCCCCCCCCCCCACCACTCACATTCACCTCCCCACCACTCACATTCCCCCCCCCACCACTCACATTCCCCCCCACCACTCACATTCCCCCCCACCACTCACATTCACCCCCCCACCACTCACATTCCCCCCCCCCACCTCACATCCCCCCCACCACTCACATTCCCCCCCCCACCACTCACATTCCCCCCCCCCCCACCACTCACATTCCCCCCCCCCCACCACTCACATTCCCCCCCCCCCCACCACTCACATCCTCCCCACCACCACTCACATTCCCCCCCCCCACCACTCACATTCCCCCCCCCCACCACTCACATCCCACCACTCACATCCCCCCCCCACCACTCACATCCCCCCCACCACTCACATTCCCCCCCACCACTCACATTCCCCCCCCCACCACTCACATCCCCCCCACCACTCACATTCACCCCCCCCACCACTCACATTCCCCCCCCACCACTCACATCCCCCCCACCACTCACATTCCCCCCCCCCACCACTCACATCCCCCCCACCACTCACGTCCCCCCCCCCCCCACCACTCACATTCCCCCCCCCACCACTCACATTCCCCCCCCCCCACCACTCACATTCCCCCCCCCACCACTCACATCCTCCCCACCACCACTCACATTCCCCCCCCCACCACTCACATTCCCCCCCCCCACCACTCACATTCCCCCCACCACCACTCACATCCCCCCACCACTCACATTCCCCACCGCTCACATTCCCTCCCCCCACCACTCACATTCCCCCCCCCCCACCACTCACATTCCCCCCCACCACTCACATTCCCCCCCCCCCACCACTCACATTTTGCCCCCCACCACTCACATTCCCCCCCCCCCACCACTCACATTCCCCCCCCCCACCACTCATATTACCCCCCCCCCACCACTCACATCCCCCTCCCCACCACTCACATCCCCCCCCCCACCACTCACAATCCCCCCACCACTCCCATCCCCCCCCACCACTCACATCCCCCCCCACCACTCACATTCCCCCCCCCACCACTCACATTCCCCCCCCCCCACCACTCACATTCCCCCCCCCCCACCACTCACATTCCCCCCCCCCCCACCACTCACATTTGCCCCCCCCCACCCCACATTCCCCCCACCACCACTCACATTCCCCCCCACCACCACTCACATTCCCCCCCCCACCACTCACATTCCCCCCCCCCCCACCACTCACATTCCCCCCCGCACCACTCACATCCCCCCCCACCACTCACATTCCCCCCCCCCCACCACTCACATTCCCCCCCCCCCACCATTCACATCCCCCCCCCCACCACTCACATCCCCCCCACCACTCACATTCCCCCCCACCACTCACATTCCCCCCCCACCACTCACATCCCCCCCCCCCACCACTCACATTCACCTCCCCACCACTCACATTCACCTCCCCACCACTCACATCCCCCCCCACCACTCACATTCCCCCACACCACTCACATTCCCCCCCCCACCACTCACATCCCCCCCCCCCACCACTCACATTCACCTCCCCCACCACTCACATTCCCCCCCCCCACCACTCACATTCCCCCCCACCACTCACATTCCCCCCCACCACTCACATTCACCCCCCCACCACTCACATTCCCCCCCCACCACTCACATCCCCCCCACCACTCACATTCCCCCCCCACCACTCACATTCCCCCCCCCCCCACCACTCACATTCCCCCCCCCCCACCACTCACATTCCCCCCCCCCCACCACTCACATCCTCCCCACCACCACTCACATTCCCCCCCCCCACCACTCACATTCCCCCCCCCACCACTCACATCCCACCACTCACATCCCCCCCCCACCACTCACATCCCCCCCCACCACTCACATTCCCCCCCACCACTCACATTCCCCCCCCCACCACTCACATCCCCCCCACCACTCACATTCACCCCCCCCACCACTCACATTCCCCCCCCACCACTCACATCCCCCCCACCACTCACATTCCCCCCCCCCACCACTCACATCCCCCCCACCACTCACGTCCCCCCCCCCCCCCACCACTCACATTCCCCCCCCCACCACTCACATTCCCCCCCCCCACCACTCACATTCCCCCCCCCACCACTCACATCCTCCCCACCACCACTCACATTCCCCCCCCCACCACTCACATTCCCCCCCCCCACCACTCACATTCCCCCCACCACCACTCACATCCCCCCACCACTCACATTCCCCACCGCTCACATTCCCTCCCCCCACCACTCACATTCCCCCCCCCCACCACTCACATTCCCCCCCACCACTCACATTCCCCCCCCCCCACCACTCACATTTTGCCCCCCACCACTCACATTCCCCCCCCCCACCACTCACATTCCCCCCCCCCACCACTCATATTACCCCCCCCCCACCACTCACATCCCCCTCCCCACCACTCACATCCCCCCCCCCCACCACTCACAATCCCCCCACCACTCCCATCCCCCCCCACCACTCACATCCCCCCCCACCACTCACATTCCCCCCCCCACCACTCACATTCCCCCCCCCCCACCACTCACATTCCCCCCCCCCCACCACTCACATTCCCCCCCCCCCCACCACTCACATTCCCCCCCCCCACCACTCACATTCCCCCCCCCCCCCACCACTCACATTCCCCCCCCCCACCACTCACATCCCCTCCCCACCACTCACATTCACCCCCCCCCCACCACTCACATTCCCCCCCCCCACCACTCACATTCCCCCCCCCACCACTCACATCCCCCCCCCCACCACTCACATCCCCCCCCCCACCACTCACATTCCCCCCCCACCACTCACATTCCCCCCCCCACCACTCACATTCCCCCCCCCACCACTCACATTCCCCCCCCCACCACTCACATCCCCACCACTCACATTCCCCCCCCCCCCCACCACTCACATTCCTCCCCACCACTCACATTCCCCCCCCCCCCCCACCAGTCACATTCCCCCCCCCACCACTCACATTCCCCCCCCCACCACTCACATTCCCACTTTCCCTGACGAGTCCCAACCACCCTCCCTGTCAATCACCCTCCATTTCCCGCCATTTCCATTTTGTATTTCTCCCTCCAATCCCCTTCGACGTCTCTGCCCCCAGCCAACTCCCCTTTCAGGCCCCGCGAGGCGCCCCTCAGGGATGCGCTGTGACTTGCTCCTTGCCGGCTGCCCGTGCCACGCACAGCGTGTCCACCACGTGACGCGAGCATCGTCTGTTGCAGCTTCAATCTCCCCTCCTCCTCCTTCATCCACGTGGACAGGGCAGAGTAGACAGCGGAACACCCCCAGCCTTCTCTACTCTGCCCTGCCCTGTCTACTCTGCCCCGTCCACTCTGCCCCGTCCACTGTGCCCTGTCTACGCTGCCCTGTCCACGCTGCCCTGTCCACGCTGCCCAGTCCACGCTGCCCTGTCCACGCTGCCCTGTCCACTCTGCCCTTGTCCACTCTGCCCTGTCCACTCTGCCCTGCCCACGCTGCCCTGCCCACTCTGCCCTGTCCACTCTGCCCTGTCCACTCTGCCCTGTCCACTCTGCCCTGTCCACGCTGCCCTGTCCACTCTGCCCTGTCCACGCTGCCCTGTCCACGCTGCCCTGTCCACGCTGCCCTGTCCACGCTGCCCTGTCCACTCTGCCCTGTCCACTCTGCCCTGTCTACGATGCCCTGTCCACTCTGCCCTGTCCACTCTGCCCTGTCCACTCTGCCCTGTCCACGCTGCCCAGTCCACGCTGCCCTGTCCAAGCTGCCCTGTCCACTCTTCACTGTCCACGCTGCCCTGTCCACTCTGCCCTGTCCACTCTGCCCTGTCCACTCTGCCCTGTCTACGCTGCCCTGTCCACGTTGCCCCGTCCACTCTGCCCCGTCTACTCTGCCCTGTCCACTCTGCCCTGTCTACTCTGCCCTGCCCACGCTGCCCTGTCCACGCTGCCCTGTCCACGCTGCCCCGTCCACTCTGCCCCGTCCACGCTGCCCTGTCCACGCTGCCCCGTCCACTCTGCCCCGTCCACGCTGCCCCGTCCACGCTGCCCTGTCCACTCTGCCCTGTCCACTCTGCCCTGTCCACTCTAACCTGTCCACGCTGCCCTGTCCACTCTGCCCTGTCCACGCTGCCCTGTCCACGCTGCCCTGTCCACTCTGCCCTGTCCACTCTGCCCTGTCCACGCTGCCCTGTCCACGCTGCCCTGTCCACTCTGCCCTGTCCACTCTGCCCTGTCCACGCTGCCCTGTCCACTCTGCCCTGTCCACGCTGCCCTGTCCACTCTGCCCTGTCTACGCTGCCCTGTCTACTCTGCCCTGTCCACTCTGCCCTGTCCACGCTGCCCTGTCCACTCTGCCCTGTCCACGCTGCCCTGTCCACTCTGCCCTGTCCATTCTGCCCTGTCCACTCTGCCCTGTCCACGCTGCCCTGTCCACTCTGCCCTGTCCATTCTGCCCTGTCCACTCTGCCTTGTCCACGCTGCCCTGTCCACGCTGCCCTGTCCACTCTGCCCTGTCCACTCTGCCCTGTCCACGCTGCCCTGTCCACTCTGCCCTGTCCACGCTGCCCTGTCCACTCTGCCCTGTCCATTCTGCCCTGTCCACTCTGCCCTGTCCACGCTGCCCTGTCCACTCTGCCCTGTCCATTCTGCCCTGTCCACTCTGCCTTGTCCACGCTGCCCTGTCCACGCTGCCCTGTCCACTCTGCCCTGTCCACTCTGCCCTGTCCACGCTGCCCTGTCCACGCTGCCCTGTCCACTCTGCCCTGTCCACGCTGCCCTGTCCACTCTGCCCTGTCCACTCTGCCCTGTCCACGCTGCCCTGTCCACTCTGCCCTGTTCACGCTGCCCTGTCCACTCTGCCCTGTCCACGCTGCCCTGTCCACTCTGCCCTGTTCACGCTGCCCTGTCTACTCTGCCCTGTCCACGCTGCCCCGTCCACTCTGCCCTGTCCACGCTGCCCTGTCCACTCTGCCCTGTCCACTCTGCCCTGTCCACGCTGCCCTGTCCACGCTGCCCTGTCTACTCTGCCCTGTCCACGCTGCCCCGTCCACTCTGCCCTGTCCACGCTGCCCTGTCCACTCTGCCCTGTCCACTCTGCCCTGTCCATGCTGCCCTGTCCACTCTGCCCTGTCCACTCTGCCCTGTCCACGTTGCCCCGTCCACTCTGCCCCGTCTACTCTGCCCTGTCCACTCTGCCCTATCTACTCTGCCCTGTCCAAGCTGCCCCGTCCACTCTGCCCCGTCCACGCTGCCCTGTCCACGCTGCCCTGTCCACTCTGCCCCGTCCACGCTGCCCCGTCCACGCTGCCCTGTCCACTCTGCCCTGTCCACTCTGCCCTGTCCACTCTGCCCTGTCCACTCTGCCCCGTCCACGCTGCCCCGTCCACGCTGCCCTGTCCACGCTGCCCTGTCCACTCTGCCCTGTCCATTCTGCCCTGTCCACTCTGCCTTGTCCACGCTGCCCTGTCCACGCTGCCCTGTCCACTCTGCCCTGTCCACTCTGCCCTGTCCACGCTGCCCTGTCCACGCTGCCCTGTCCAGTCTGCCCTGTCCACGCTGCCCTGTCCACTCTGCCCTGTCCACTCTGCCCTGTCCACGCTGCCCTGTCTACTCTGCCCTGTCCACGCTGCCCCGTCCACTCTGCCCTGTCCACGCTGCCCTGTCCACTCTGCCCTGTCCACTCTGCCCTGTCCATGCTGCCCTGTCCACTCTGCCCTGTCCACTCTGCCCTGTCCACGTTGCCCCGTCCACTCTGCCCCGTCTACTCTGCCCTGTCCACTCTGCCCTGTCCACTCTGCCCTATCTACTCTGCCCTGTCCAAGCTGCCCCGTCCACTCTGCCCCGTCCACGCTGCCCTGTCCACGCTGCCCTGTCCACTCTGCCCCGTCCACGCTGCCCCGTCCACGCTGCCCTGTCCACTCTGCCCTGTCCACTCTGCCCTGTCCACGCTGCCCTGTCCACGCCGCCCTGTCCACTCTGCCCTGTCCACTCTGCCCTGTCCACGCTGCCCTGTCCACTCTGCCCTGTTCACGCTGCCCTGTCTACTCTGCCCTGTCCACGCTGCCCCGTCCACTCTGCCCTGTCCACGCTGCCCTGTCCACTCTGTCCTGTCCACTCTGCCCTGCCCACTCTGCCCTGTCCACGCTGCCCTGTCCACTCTGCCCTGCCCACTCTGCCCTGTCCATGCTGCCCTGTCCACTCTGCCCTGTCCACGTTGCCCCGTCCACTCTGCCCCGTCTACTCTGCCCTGTCCACTCTGCCCTGTCTACTCTGCCCTGCCCACGCTGCCCTGTCCACGCTGCCCTGTCCACGCTGCCCCGTCCACTCTGCCCTGTCCACGCTGCCCCGTCCACTCTGCCCTGTCCACGCTGCCCTGTCCACTCTGCCCTGTCCACTCTGCCCTGTCCACTCTGCCCTGTCCATGCTGCCCTGTCCACGCTGCCCTGTCTACTCTGCCCTGTCCACGCTGCCCCGTCCACTCTGCCCTGTCCACGCTGCCCTGTCCACTCTGCCCTGTCCACTCTGCCCTGTCCACTCTGCCCTGTCAATGCTGCCCTGTCCACTCTGCCCTGTCCACTCTGCCCTGTCCACGCTGCCCTGTCCACTCTGCCCTGTCCACGTTGCCCCGTCCACTCTGCCCCGTCCACGCTGCCCTGTCCACGCTGCCCTGTCCACTCTGCCCCGTCCACGCTGCCCCGTCCACGCTGCCCTGTCCACTCTGCCCTGTCCACTTTGCCCTGTCCACGCTGCCCTGTCCACTCTGCCCTGTCCACTCTGCCCTGTCCACTCTGCCCTGTCCACTCTGCCCTGTTCACGCTGCCCTGTCTACTCTGCCCTGTCCACGCTGCCCCGTCCACTCTGCCCTGTCCACGCTGCCCTGTCCACTCTGCCCTGTCCACTCTGCCCTGTCCACGCTGCCCTGTCCACTCTGCCCTGCCCACTCTGCCCTGTCCATGCTGCCCTGTCCACTCTGCCCTGTCCACGTTGCCCCGTCCACTCTGCCCCGTCTACTCTGCCCTGTCCACTCTGCCCTGTCTACTCTGCCCTGTCCACGTTGCCCTGTCCACGCTGCCCCGTCCACTCTGCCCCGTCCACGCTGCCCTGTCCACGCTGCCCCGTCCACTCTGCCCCGTCCACGCTGCCCCGTCCACTCTGCCCTGTCTACTCTGCCCTGTCCACTCTGCCCTGTCCACGCTGCCCTGTCCACTCTGCCCTGTCCACGCTGCCCTGTCCACGCTGCCCTGTCCACTCTGCCCTGTCCACGCTGCCCTGTCCATTCTGCCCTGTCCACGCTGCCCTGTCCACTCTGCCCTGTCCACGCTGCCCTGTATACTCTGCCCGTTCCACTCTGCCCATTCCACGCTGCCCTGTCCACTCTGCCTTGTCCACGCTGCCCTGTCCACTCTGCCCTGTCCACTCTGCCCTGTCCACGCTGCCCTGTCCACTCTGCCCTGTCCACTCTGCCCTGTCCACTCTGCCCTGTCCACGCTGCCCTGTCCACGCTGCCCTGTCCACTCTGCCCTGTCCACTCTGCCCTGTCCACGCTGCCCTGTCCACGCTGCCCTGTCCACTCTGCCCTGTCCACTCTGCCCTGTCCACGCTGCCCTGTCCACGCTGCCCTGTCCACTCTGCCCTGTCCACGCTGCCCTGTCTACTCTGCCCTGTCCACGCTGCCCCGTCCACTCTGCCCTGTCCACGCTGCCCTGTCCACTCTGCCCTGTCCACTCTGCCCTGTCCACTCTGCCCTGTCCACGCTGCCCTGTCCACTCTGCTCTGTCCACTCTGCCCTGTCCACGCTGCCCTGTCCACTCTGCCCTGTCCACGCTGCCCTGTCTACTCTGCCCTGTCCACGCTGCCCCGTCCACTCTGCCCTGTCCACTCTGCCCTGTCCACGCTGCCCCGTCCACTCTGCCCTGTCCACTCTGCCCTGTCCACTCTGCCCTGTCCACTCTGCCCTGTCCACGCTGCCCTGTCCACTCTGCCCTGTCCACTCTGCCCTGTCCACTCTGCCCTGTCTACTCTGCCCTGTCCACGCTGCCCTGTCCACGCTGCCCTGTCCACTCTGCCCTATCCACGCTGCCCTGTCCACTCTGCCCTGTCCACTCTGCCCTGTCCACGCTGCCCTGTCCACGCTGCCCTGTCTACTCTGCCCTGTCCACGCTGCCCTGTCCACGCTGCCCTGTCCACTCTGCCCTGTCCACGCTGCCCTGTCCACTCTGCCCTGTCCACGCTGCCCTGTCTACTCTGCCCTGTCCATGCTGCCCCGTCCACTCTGCCCTGTCCACTCTGCCCTGTCCACTCTGCCCTGTCCACTCTGCCCTGTCCACGCTGCCCTGTCCACTCTGCCCTGTCCACTCTGCCCCGTCCACTCTGCCCTGTCCACTCTGCCCTGTCCACGCTGCCCTGTCCACTCTGCCCTGTCTACTCTGCTCTGTCCACGCTGCCCTGTCCACTCTGCCCTGTCCACTCTGCCCTGTCCACTCTGCCCTGTCCACGCTGCCCTGTCCACTCTGCCCTGTCCACTCTGCCCTGTCCACGCTGCCCTGTCCACGCTGCCCTGTCCACTCTGCCCTGTCCACGCTGCCCTGTCTACTCTGCCCTGTCCACGCTGCCCCGTCCACTCTGCCCCGTCCACGCTGCCCTGTCCACTCTGCCCTGTCCACTCTGCCCTGTCCACTCTGCCCTGTCCATGCTGCCCTGTCCACTCTGCTCTGTCCACTCTGCCCTGTCCACGCTGCCCTGTCCACTCTGCCCTGTCCACGCTGCCCCGTCTACTCTGCCCTGTCCACGCTGCCCCGTCCACTCTGCCCTGTCCACTCTGCCCTGTCCACGCTGCCCCGTCCACTCTGCCCCGTCCACTCTGCCCTGTCCACTCTGCCCTGTCCACTCTGCCCTGTCCACGCTGCCCTGTCCACTCTGCCCTGTCCACTCTGCCCTGTCCACTCTGCCCTGTCTACTCTGCCCTGTCCACGCTGCCCTGTCCACGCTGCCCTGTCCACTCTGCCCTATCCACGCTGCCCTGTCCACTCTGCCCTGTCCACTCTGCCCTGTCCACGCTGCCCTGTCTACTCTGCCCTGTCCACGCTGCCCTGTCCACGCTGCCCTGTCCACTCTGCCCTGTCCACGCTGCCCTGTCCACTCTGCCCTGTCCACGCTGCCCTGTCTACTCTGCCCTGTCCATGCTGCCCTGTCCACTCTGCCCTGTCCACGTTGCCCCGTCCACTCTGCCCCGTCTACTCTGCCCTGTCCACTCTGCCCTGTCTACTCTGCCCTGCCCACGCTGCCCTGTCCACGCTGCCCTGTCCACGCTGCCCCGTCCACTCTGCCCTGTCCACGCTGCCCCGTCCACTCTGCCCTGTCCACGCTGCCCTGTCCACTCTGCCCTGTCCACTCTGCCCTGTCCACTCTGCCCTGTCCATGCTGCCCTGTCCACGCTGCCCTGTCTACTCTGCCCTGTCCACGCTGCCCCGTCCACTCTGCCCTGTCCACGCTGCCCTGTCCACTCTGCCCTGTCCACTCTGCCCTGTCCACTCTGCCCTGTCAATGCTGCCCTGTCCACTCTGCCCTGTCCACTCTGCCCTGTCCACGCTGCCCTGTCCACTCTGCCCTGTCCACGTTGCCCCGTCCACTCTGCCCCGTCCACGCTGCCCTGTCCACGCTGCCCTGTCCACTCTGCCCCGTCCACGCTGCCCCGTCCACGCTGCCCTGTCCACTCTGCCCTGTCCACTTTGCCCTGTCCACGCTGCCCTGTCCACTCTGCCCTGTCCACTCTGCCCTGTCCACTCTGCCCTGTCCACTCTGCCCTGTTCACGCTGCCCTGTCTACTCTGCCCTGTCCACGCTGCCCCGTCCACTCTGCCCTGTCCACGCTGCCCTGTCCACTCTGCCCTGTCCACTCTGCCCTGTCCACTCTGCCCTGTCCACGCTGCCCTGTCCACTCTGCCCTGCCCACTCTGCCCTGTCCATGCTGCCCTGTCCACTCTGCCCTGTCCACGTTGCCCCGTCCACTCTGCCCCGTCTACTCTGCCCTGTCCACTCTGCCCTGTCTACTCTGCCCTGTCCACGTTGCCCTGTCCACGCTGCCCCGTCCACTCTGCCCCGTCCACGCTGCCCTGTCCACGCTGCCCCGTCCACTCTGCCCCGTCCACGCTGCCCCGTCCACTCTGCCCTGTCTACTCTGCCCTGTCCACTCTGCCCTGTCCACGCTGCCCTGTCCACTCTGCCCTGTCCACGCTGCCCTGTCCACGCTGCCCTGTCCACTCTGCCCTGTCCACGCTGCCCTGTCCATTCTGCCCTGTCCACGCTGCCCTGTCCACTCTGCCCTGTCCACGCTGCCCTGTATACTCTGCCCGTTCCACTCTGCCCATTCCACGCTGCCCTGTCCACTCTGCCTTGTCCACGCTGCCCTGTCCACTCTGCCCTGTCCACTCTGCCCTGTCCACGCTGCCCTGTCCACTCTGCCCTGTCCACTCTGCCCTGTCCACTCTGCCCTGTCCACGCTGCCCTGTCCACGCTGCCCTGTCCACTCTGCCCTGTCCACTCTGCCCTGTCCACGCTGCCCTGTCCACGCTGCCCTGTCCACTCTGCCCTGTCCACTCTGCCCTGTCCACGCTGCCCTGTCCACGCTGCCCTGTCCACTCTGCCCTGTCCACGCTGCCCTGTCTACTCTGCCCTGTCCACGCTGCCCCGTCCACTCTGCCCTGTCCACGCTGCCCTGTCCACTCTGCCCTGTCCACTCTGCCCTGTCCACTCTGCCCTGTCCACGCTGCCCTGTCCACTCTGCTCTGTCCACTCTGCCCTGTCCACGCTGCCCTGTCCACTCTGCCCTGTCCACGCTGCCCTGTCTACTCTGCCCTGTCCACGCTGCCCCGTCCACTCTGCCCTGTCCACTCTGCCCTGTCCACGCTGCCCCGTCCACTCTGCCCTGTCCACTCTGCCCTGTCCACTCTGCCCTGTCCACTCTGCCCTGTCCACGCTGCCCTGTCCACTCTGCCCTGTCCACTCTGCCCTGTCCACTCTGCCCTGTCTACTCTGCCCTGTCCACGCTGCCCTGTCCACGCTGCCCTGTCCACTCTGCCCTATCCACGCTGCCCTGTCCACTCTGCCCTGTCCACTCTGCCCTGTCCACGCTGCCCTGTCTACTCTGCCCTGTCCACGCTGCCCTGTCCACGCTGCCCTGTCCACTCTGCCCTGTCCACGCTGCCCTGTCCACTCTGCCCTGTCCACGCTGCCCTGTCTACTCTGCCCTGTCCATGCTGCCCCGTCCACTCTGCCCTGTCCACTCTGCCCTGTCCACTCTGCCCTGTCCACTCTGCCCTGTCCACGCTGCCCTGTCCACTCTGCCCTGTCCACTCTGCCCCGTCCACTCTGCCCTGTCCACTCTGCCCTGTCCACGCTGCCCTGTCCACTCTGCCCTGTCTACTCTGCCCTGTCCACGCTGCCCTGTCCACTCTGCCCTGTCCACTCTGCCCTGTCCACTCTGCCCTGTCCACGCTGCCCTGTCCACTCTGCCCTGTCCACTCTGCCCTGTCCACGCTGCCCTGTCCACGCTGCCCTGTCCACTCTGCCCTGTCCACGCTGCCCTGTCTACTCTGCCCTGTCCACGCTGCCCCGTCCACTCTGCCCCGTCCACGCTGCCCTGTCCACTCTGCCCTGTCCACTCTGCCCTGTCCACTCTGCCCTGTCCATGCTGCCCTGTCCACTCTGCTCTGTCCACTCTGCCCTGTCCACGCTGCCCTGTCCACTCTGCCCTGTCCACGCTGCCCCGTCTACTCTGCCCTGTCCACGCTGCCCCGTCCACTCTGCCCTGTCCACTCTGCCCTGTCCACGCTGCCCCGTCCACTCTGCCCTGTCCACTCTGCCCTGTCCACTCTGCCCTGTCCACTCTGCCCTGTCCACGCTGCCCTGTCCACTCTGCCCTGTCCACTCTGCCCTGTCCACTCTGCCCTGTCTACTCTGCCCTGTCCACGCTGCCCTGTCCACGCTGCCCTGTCCACTCTGCCCTATCCACGCTGCCCTGTCCACTCTGCCCTGTCCACTCTGCCCTGTCCACGCTGCCCTGTCTACTCTGCCCTGTCCACGCTGCCCTGTCCACGCTGCCCTGTCCACTCTGCCCTGTCCACGCTGCCCTGTCCACTCTGCCCTGTCCACGCTGCCCTGTCTACTCTGCCCTGTCCATGCTGCCCCGTCCACTCTGCCCTGTCCACTCTGCCCTGTCCACTCTGCCCTGTCCACTCTGCCCTGTCCACGCTGCCCTGTCCACTCTGCCCTGTCCACTCTGCCCCGTCCACTCTGCCCTGTCCACTCTGCCCTGTCCACGCTGCCCTGTCCACTCTGCCCTGTCTACTCTGCCCTGTCCACGCTGCCCTGTCCACTCTGCCCTGTCCACTCTGCCCTGTCCACTCTGCCCTGTCCACGCTGCCCTGTCCACTCTGCCCTGTCCACTCTGCCCTGTCCACTACGCTCTGTCCACGCTGCCCTGTCCACTCTGCCCTGTCCACGCTGCCCTGTCCACTCTGCCCTGTCCACGCTGCCCTGTCTACTCTGCCCTGTCCACGCTGCCCTGTCCACGCTGCCATGTCCACTCTGCCCTGTCCACGCTGCCCTGTCCACTCTGCCCTGTCCACTCTGCCCTGTCCACTCTGCTCTGTCCACTCTGCCCTGTCCACGCTGCCCTGTCCACTCTGCCCTGTCTACTCTGCCCTGTCCACGCTGCCCTGTCCACGCTGCCCTGTCCACGCTGCCCTGTCCACTCTGCCCTGTCCACTCTGCCCTGTCCACGCTGCCACCTTCTGACCCACATCATTGTCCTGTTGTCTCTCCACATGACCCAGCCACAGCAGGCTCTCTCTCATCTTCTCTGTGATTTCTACCCCCTCGAGTCTTCCTCTCACTTCTTAATTTCTCACCCCCCTGTCCTTCCTCGTTAAACCCAAACATCCACCTCAACATCCTCACCTCTGGCACTGCCACAACTTTGTTGTGCCCCAGCACTCGGCGCCTTACAACAGCACCGGCCTCACCACCGTCTTGTACTATACACTACACTATACACTACACTATACACTACGCTATACATTACACACTATACACTACACTATACACTACACACTACACTATACACTACACTATACACTACACTACACACTACACTATACACTACACTATACACTACACTATACAATACACACTACACTATACACTACACACTACACACTACACTACACACTATACACTACACTATACACTACACTATACACTACACACTACACTACACACTACACTATACACCAGGGACGGTTTCTTCATTAGGACGATTGGGCGACGCACCACCAAAGTGTGAAAGGGACTTTTTCAATCACATTCACAATCTCATTCAACCACAGAGTTACGCTAGCCGTCACTGTGCCTCTGGATATAGTCCAATCAGCGTCATGTCACGGTCTGTGGAGTACCGCCTCTTTTTGGGCGATTTCACTCTGGCTGAGAATCGCCCAGAGTGTTCCCATAGACTTACATTCAAAGATGTTTTTTTTCGAACTGCAGGCACTGCAATGCATTCTCTATGGGTTCCGGGAGGGCTCGCACTAACGTGATTACGTCATCATACGTATCCTTAACTTATGCAGCGATTGGTGGGAACAAACATCGCTGTCGGAGGGAAGCCTTGTATGTCTAAAACTGTTACTTTTCAGGAAACGAAAGAAAACCTGTTTTGTCCCCAAAATAATTTCCAAGCTTTTTTAATGCTTTTCATTGGTTAAATATTTGTAAAACACATTGACAGATGTAAAGGGTGACCAATAGCATTAATTTTTGAAAAAATATGGAGATATAAAATATGGATTCTGCCTGATACATTGTTGCTGTCGGGATGGAAACCTTGTATCTCCATATTTATATTATAATAAATAATTTATTTTATAACTAAAATAAATGTATTTATTTTGTCAGGTCTGCGACACAATCTTGGTCCACACCAAAGAAAGGTTCTCCTTTACCGACCACCTTGTAAGTGCCACGCTGCTACAAGGAGAGATCTTACAACAGCATGGCCATACATTCCCTGTTGAGGCTCTGAACATCACTATCAGGGCATACCCTATGTTAAATAAGGCGAAGCTGAAGACTGAACTGTCTCTCATTTATGAGAGTCCAGAATTCAAGGGCTGCTGTGGTGCACTGGCGCTGTACCAGGTTTTGCTGAAGTACAACCTCCAGGATACTTTTTCAGAGACTGTTGCTCTGTTGAACATCCTCATAACCACTCCCATGACAACTGCTGAAGCTGAGAGGTGTTTCTCAACCTTAAAGAGAATCAAGACATTCCTGAGAAATGTAATGGGACAGAAACGTCTGAATGCACTGGCTATGCTTTCTATGGAGAGGGAACTAGTCAGGAACATGCCTGCTTTCAATGAGAGAGTAATTGATCACTTTGCTACTTTGAAAGAGAGAAGAGCAAAATTTCAGTATAAGTAAACAGTGTATTAAGCGAGTAATGTGATGTAAGCAGTGTAATAATAGTGAGTATAGAAACAAACAAGGAGATGTATTGTAAGAGTCACTTTATTTTTCATTAATATTAAAGTAGTGAAGTTGCCTTTACATGCTTAAGCTGTTAATTTATCCATTGCATGGGTGGACCTTATCCTTATCAATCATCCAAACATTTCCCCCCCCTGAGAGATTTAGGCAGGAGCCGCCACTGCTATATACTACACACTACACTATACACTACACTATACACTACACTATACACTACACTATACACTTGTAGTGACATAAGAAGGGAGGGGCTGCTGGGGGCTCTGGCACCCTGGGCGGGCCAGGCGCTTGGGCCCCTTGGCGCCAGTCGCTGGGTTCCCAGGCGGGTCAGACGCTTAAGCCTCTTGGCGCCAGGCGTTGGGTTCCCTGGCGGCCCAGGCGCTTAAGCCGCTTGGCGCCTGTGGGATATCTGGGGGTGCACACGGCCCCACCCCTCGTTGGAGACTTGGCATAAAAGGGGAGCTCCCTGGACGATCAGGGCCAGTCGTAGCTCAAGACCCAAGACCCAAGACCAGCCATCTGAGGACCCTGGGACGCTGTGAGAGCCAGTGGTGGGACTCTGGATCTCCCGACTCTACGACCTTGTGAGGGCGAGTTCCAGAGCGTAGCCAGAGTAGTGTATCTAGGCTGTGTACCTAGGCTGTGTACCTGGGAGTTGTTGTGAGTATCAGGACTGTTGGACTGTTGGAGTGCTGTTGGATTGTAATAAAGAAGTTACCTCTACAAGTGTCTCCGGAACCCGTTACATTTGGAGTCAGAAGTGGCTATGGAGACAAGAAGTAAGCCACGCACCTTCAGTCCTGATGGCGATGTCGAGGAGCAAGCAGCGATGGGGCGGCCAACGCCGGCCGACAACGATGCCGCACCGCCGGCCGACAGCGGCGCTGCACCGCCGGCCGACAACAACACCGCACCGCCGGCCGACAGCGACGCTGCACCGCCGGCTGAGCAGCTGTCTGCTCCGCCGACCGTCCCCTCTCCAGCGTCGGGAGCAGGGATAGAGGAGGCGCTGCTTCGCCTCGCAGAGCTGCTCTGCACCACCGCCTCCCTCCTGGGCGGGATGTGGCGCTCACAGGCGATGGCGGGAGGGAGAGAGGAGGCGCGGCGCTCGCCCGAGCCCGCCGCCGCCGCCACAAACATGGTGGACGCCACCGCCGTTCCCGCCACCGGCGTTCCCCCCACGGATGTGGGGGATGCTTCCGGGTGTGTCGTCACTTCTGCCGGGGGAGCAATGACTGCTGGGAGCGACGTCACTTCCGGGCCCAGCGTGGTCAAACCAAACAACGCCGCGTCATCAGCGCTGCGACCTTCACCGCCGGACGACAGCTGGCTTCAACCTAGCATACCGCGTCATCAGCGCTGCGACGGGACAGTGAAGGCGCCATTCTTACTGTAACCGGCGCCGAGGCCGGCACATCGATCGACACGCTGGTCGTTGCCTCTGCTGCTCTGGCCAAAGGTTGGAGGTCGGGAGACCAGGCCCCTGACATTTCGTCCATTTACGCGCTCCGAATTAATGATTTTTGTTGACATTTTCTTCGTTGTCGTCGGAGAGTCGTGATTGTTGTTGGGTAAACTGTGTGGAGCTTCGCTCGTGAGTGTTGTCAATGTGTGTGCGAAACTTTGCTTGTGATTGTTAACAATGTATGGTTTGTATTGAACTTTGGTCGTGATTGTTCATGTATAGCTTGTGCTGTCATTGTTAACGATGTATAGACTGTATGGGGCATTTATCTTGAGATGGTGACATGCTGCCAAGGATTTGGAATTGTCATGCTGGCTCTAAAATATCTTGGGGTGCAGATCCTGACCAGGATGGCCCAGCGGGTGTTGCGTGTCTAACACGAGAGTTGTGGTCCCGTCATGCTATGGCTGACGGCTTGACCTGACAGCCCGGAGATAGAGACACTCCGTGGCATGTCTAGCCTAGTGGGCTGTGTGCTCACATGGCTCGGAGAGTGTGGTCCCGTCATACTATGGCTGACGGCTTGACCTGACAGCCCGGAGATTGAAACACTCCGTGGCATGTCTAGCCTAGTGGGCTGTGCGCTCACATGGCTCGGAGAGTGTGGTCCCGTCGTGGAATGGCTGATGGCTTGACCTGATGGCCCGGAGGTTGAGATCCTCTGTGGTGCGTCTGGAGCAGTAGGCTCGCCCTGACGGCCCGGAGATTGAAACACTCCGAGGCGCGTTGAAACAGTGGGCTGGAGATTCGTGGTGTTCAGGTGTAGTTGTCCCGTTACGTTGGGACTGTATCCCTCAGTTGTTAGGGTGCATGTTGTGCAGGGAGTGAACGATGGGTCGTCTCAGCTCGGTCGGTACAGCTATATGCTGCGATGTGAGTCTTGGAGAGAGACTGGGTCGTCTCAGCTTGGTCGGTACAGCTATATGCTGCGATGCGAGTCTTGGAGAGAGACTGGGTCGTCTCAGCTCGGTCGGTACAGCTATATGCTGCGATGCGAGTCTTGGAGAGAGACTGGGTCGTCTCAGCTCGGTCAGTACAGCTATATGCTGCGATGCGAGTCTTGGAGAGAGACTGGGTTGAAGTTCCCCCGATATGGCCGACGCGTGCTACTGGTTGTGACGCCGCGTCGGAAAGGCGATGGGGTGGTAACATAAAAATTCCCCCCCGATATGGCCGACGTGCGGGGTTTTAGGATGGAGACGCCACGTTGGAAAGGCGGGGGGTGCTAACGGTTGACATGTAATGTCGGTGGTGGTCCTCATTGAGGGCTGCTGGGACGCAAGCACGGAATGCCTTGGAGATGCGGTTCGCGCGTGCGGCCACCATTTATAGACAGGAGCAGGCAGATTTATTTTGTTTGTGTCATGTCAATTTTATATATATTTTTTCAAATGTAGATCCTGGAGCAGCCCTGAAGTGCGACTTCTGTGCCCAGTACATGGGTCGGCCCTGAAGTACGATTTCTCGACCCGGAACGTAGACAGACGTCCGGATTAGTGTGTGTAGAGGGATGCTCGACATGTTGGTCTTCGCCTTCTCTCCACCTGATGGATGGGAGGCTGGCAGGGTGGTGTGGAACCCTGCCATCCATGCGGTGGTTGTGCATCCAACGCGTCGGAATCTGTATATTTGTTGTTGTTAATTCCCCGTTTTCTATGCGGATGTCGAGGAGGGCTAGGTGTGCCATGGGTCGTTTGTTCACGTGTCATTGCTTCACCTTTTTGTTGATTGATGCTTGTATATAGTGTAAAGTTGTACAGGTTGGTTATGGTATTTATGTTTGCTTTCTTGTTCTCTTTTCTTTTCCTGTTGAGGCTCGCGTGTTTTTTTCTCTCTCTCCCTTTCGTTAATTTAAACTTTCTAATTATTGACAGCCGGGACGGCTGGAGGCTACATAGAGGAGGGTAATGTAGTGACATAAGAAGGGAGGGGCTGCTGGGGGCTCTGGGACCCTGGGCGGGCCAGGCGCTTGGGCCCCTTGGCGCCAGGCGCTGGGTTCCCAGGCGGGTCAGACGCTTAAGCCTCTTGGCGCCAGGCGTTGGGTTCCCAGGCGGCCCAGGCGCTTAAGCCGCTTGGCGCCACCAACGGGGGGGGGCTGGGTGTGCTCTGTGGGATATCTGGGGGCGCACACGCCCCCACCCCTCGTTGGGAACTATGCATAAAAGGGGAGCTCCCTGGACGATCAGGGCCAGTCGTAGCTCAAGACCCAAGACCAGCCATCTGAGGACCCTGGGACGCTGTGAGAGCCAGTGGTGGGACTCTGGAACTCCCGACTCTACGACCTTGTGAGGGCGAGTTCCAGAGCGTAGCCAGAGTAGTGTATCTAGGCTGTGTACCTAGGCTGTGTACCTGGGAGTTGTTACAGAGTATCAGGACTGTTGGACTGTTGGAGTGCTGTTGGATTGTAATAAAGAAGTTACCTCTACAAGTGTCTCTGGAACCCGTTACACACTGCACTATACACTACACTATACACTACACTATACACTATACTACACACTACACTATACACTACACTATACACTACACTACACACTACACAACACACTACACTATACACTACACTATAAACTACACTATACACTATACACTACACTACACACTATACACTACACTACACACTATACACGACACTATACACTACACACTATACACTACACTACACACTACACTATACACTACACTATACACTACACTACACACTACACAACACACTACACTATACACTACACTATAAACTACACTATACACTATAAACTACACTACACACTATACACTACACTACACACTACACTATACACTACACTATACACTACACTACACACTACACAACACACTACACTATACACTACACTATAAACTACATTATACACTACTATACACTACACTACTATACACTACACACTACACTACACCACACACCCTTCCCTGCAACCAAACTGGGACCCTCTTAAATCACACACACCACACCAGTCATCAGCCATCCAGCCCGTGTTCTCACCACTCTGTGGCTACAGCCACTATAAGGCGTGATGTGGCTTGCTGTGTTTGCGGTATTTGAACTCGAGACGCCTTCAGTGAGTCGCATTTGCGAGAGGGGACGTTGGGGGCATGAGTCAGGGTGGGGGGGGGGCTACACTTGCTCCGTATGCGTGTTTTCACAGTGTGGGGGGAGCCGTTGCGGAAAGTAACAAAATGTTACAGAGTAAAAATCAAGATGTTTACCACTGATCTGCGTAACGTCATTTCTGTACGATTCCAATCGTCTTCAAAGTCCAAATCGCCACATTTGCGGCGCTCCGCTGCACCCGCAGGGAGCGACGAGGAGGAGGCAGCGACGCGCTCAGCCTCCCCTCGGGTTGCGCAGCCCCCCAGACACGGGATGGAGCGCGTGCCCGTTGCTATCTCTCTGTCGCCATTGGAATCGTACAGAGATGACATTTGGGGCACAGATCAGTGGGGAAACAAAAATCGTAATTTTTTTCGTAACAGCTATTTCCATTGGAGTATGTCAGGTGAGAGGCTCTGCCTCCCCTGTTGTCTCGTAGCGGGTGGCGCTGCGCTACGAACCCAGCCTCCCCCTAGGTCGACTCAGCCTCAAATGAGTACCTGGTGCGGTGTGTAAAGAACATCGCCGCTGAGGAGACAAAGGCGGTCGGGCGTGGTGTTGGGCACCCAAACCCCTCGTGTGCTGTGCCGGCCTTCACACGTGCTGCTCGCTAACAGCACTTGCCCCAACAGTCTGTTAAGGCTACACGGGGGATCTTTGTGTTTCTCCCAATTGAGTTATTTGCAGGGTCATTTTCGAATTTGAAAAATGTTGACCCTGGCGCAATGGGCTGCTCTTACGACCCACGTCACGGGGTCTTTAACTCCCCCCCGCTGTGAGTGACGCAGATGGCGCGTCGCGTCATTGTGGTCATTCTAAATTAAGCAAAAACAAATGTTTATATTGTTGCCTCTTAAGGGCCCCGCTGAGCGATGTAGCTTTGTTTATCAGAAGCGAGCTGTCTATCACAAATGATAGCTCGACGAAGTGGCCTTATCATCGCGTGGACATTCACAGCAGCCAACTACTCTAAACGCGTGCTTCTAAACGACAAGGGCAGCCGCTGGGTTCCAACCGCGAACCTCTGTGACGAGAAACGGCGAACGCGCTACCGGCTGGGACAAAAAGACAAAGATCCCCCGTATAGCCTTAACAGACTGATGGGGTAAGTGCTGTGAGCGAGCTCCGACTGGGAAACAGACTCACTCACTCTCGCAGACAACAAAGACAAAGATCCCCCGTATAGCCTTGACAGACTGATGGGGTAAGTGCTGTGAGCGAGCTCCGACTGGGAAACACACTCACTCACTCTCGCAGACAACAAAGACAAAGATCCCCCGTATAGCCTTAACAGACTGATGGGGTAAGTGCTGTGAGCGAGCTCCGACTGGGAAACACACTCACTCACTCTCGCAGACAACAAAGACAAAGATCCCCCGTATAGCCTTGACAGACTGATGGGGCAAATGTTGCTGTTGGCCGTGAGCAGGAATCGATTTCGGGTCGCCGAGTTCGTAGCGCAGTGCGCTAACCGGTGCGCCACCACTCCCCCCAATCGCTCCCGCGCGCACGCACACACACACGCATGCACACACACACGCGCACACACACGAACACACACGCGCACACACGCACACACACACGCATGCACACACACACGCGCAAACACACACACGAACACACACACACGAACACACACGCGCACACACGCGCACACACACGCATGCACACACGCACACACACGCACACACACGAACACACACACACACCCGCACACACACGCACACACGAACACACACGCGCACACACGCGCACACACATGCGCACACACGCGCACACACACGCATGCACACACGCACACACACGCACACACACACGCATGCACACACACCCGCGCACACACACGAACACACACACACGAACACACACGCGCACACACACGCATGCACACACGCACACACGCACACCACACACGCACACACACGCATACACGAACACACACGCGAACACACGCGCACACACACGTATGCACACACGCACACACACACGAACACACACGCGCACACACACGCACGCGCGCACACACGCGCACACGCGCGCACACGCGCGCACACACACGCGCACGCACGCGCGCACGCACCCGCGCACACACGCACACACACGCGCAAACACACACACGCGGGGCTGTTAAATGAGGTGTCAACTCGTCAGCAGCCAATCATAAACTGTTTCCCAGCTCCGCTGTCAAACCCCACAGCATCCCAATCCGGCCATCCTTCACCACCACAACCCGATAGCGACTCCCCCCGCCCCCCCCCCCTCTCGGAGCCCCTCCCCCCAACCGCCCCCGCACCGCGCCCCACATTTCTCAAGGAGCCACCCGTGCCGATGTGAAGCCCCCGTGCGGCCGTCTTTGTGTTTTATTTTAAATCTAAATTTAATTGATTGGTCATTGATTGATGAGAGTGTTGGCGCGGGGGCGCTGATGGGGGCTGAGACCTCACTTCAAGGGTGTGAGGGTGGGTCGGATGTGAGGGTGGGTGGGTGTGGGTGGTGGGTGGGTGAGGGTGGGTGGGGGTGTGTGGGATGTGAGGGTGGGTGGTGGGTGGGTGGTTTTCGGTGACAGAGTCATCCCGAGTGGAAATCCTTGGAAGTCTTCAGAAATTCCGCCGAAATTCACATCCAAGAAATCGGAAGTCATCCCACCCTCAGCTCTCCAAGCTGCCGTGAGCGTGGCGAGCGTGCGCATGGGGGGTGGTGGTGGTGGAGCGGTCAGGGCCCCGCGCAGCGCTCGGGAACCCGGCCTCCCCGGTTCGACTCCCGCTCGCGGTCAGCTCCGGCGACGACTTCCTCGGCCTCGGCGCCTCCTCGCTCGGGTCGGAACACGCGGCACGTCGGCCACATGATCCTGCCACGGATTCAATGAATATATCAATTAGTCGCGACTCGGATCGCGCGCGCATTAGCGTCTACCCCTCAGCTAGCTAATGGCCCTAATTAGGGTGTAGCATGCGAGCACATCTCTGGACGCTTTGACATTTTTCGTGCATTTTTATTTAGACTGTGTATCCTCCCCACCATCTCCTCCCCCTCTCCTCCCACCCCACCCAATTCGTGTTCATACTCCCAGGAGAGTGTTCCAACTAAGAGAGATATAATTAACTCGCTACGTCGTCTCCTCTCGGAGGTTAATGGTTATGGATGACGTCATTATCGTTACGTTCATCACGGCAATCGCCATCATCGCCACCATTACCACCGCCATCATCAATGCCATCATCAGCACCATCACCATCATCACCGCCACCATCATCACCTCCACCATCACCACCATCATCACCGCCACCATCAACCAATAGCAACACCATTCGCCACTAAGTGAAAGTGACGTCACCGCGGTGCCCGTGCCAGGCCACGTGCACTTTGAGGCTATCACGTGAAGTGTCGAAGGCTCGTTGCTGACAGGAGGAGATCTCGGGACAGACCCAGCGGGTGCCATGCGTTGGCTGACTGAGATGAGTGTTAGATGCACCACCTGTGCCCCCTACTGTGCCATCACCACCACCAAATCAACCCCATCAAATAAATTGTGGTTCTGCACTTAATTTGTCTACATTCCAGCTCTGATTTTTTTAAAATTTCGGTTTGACCGTCATAGGACAAGCATTGACTCTGTGTGTGTGAGAGAGAGCGGGTTCGGAGGTCACGCTCGGGTGGGGGAGTGCTGCCCTCCGCCGTGCTGATCACGACTCACTTGGAGGCATCTCAGAGGGTAGCTCCGTCCTGTCTGCTTCCCCCGGTCCGTTCTCGAACACGGAGGAGGGCGCCGCTCTTTCTCCAAACGAATTTGCTCATCCCCGCGACCGGGGCGCCGATGTCACGGCACGGCCTGCCACCTTTGTGGCCGGGTGGAGACCACCAACTCGCCCCACTCGGGAATGCGGTCAAGTCACGGGCAGCGGCCGGAACCCGGATTGGAACCCTCAGCGGCGCCAGCACTCGGGACGTCTCTGCCCTCTCGGCCGTCAGGAGGAGTTGACCGCTCATTCATTGATCGATTGACCACTGACCACTTTATCTCCCTTAATAGGAGGGGTTAAGGCGCAGCCCTGCAAGTCCTCGCGCCCGCCACTGCCCGAGAGAGTTCTGTAGAGTACCCACACTTTACCCCACCACCATGCGTTCCCCTGCAAGCCTGACTCTGCTGATGAGGAACTGAATGCTGAAACCGGTAGTTGCTTGTATTGAACCAATGCTGCTGCTGAAATAAAATAAAAATCACTCGCGAAATGTGCGAATTGCTAATAGGATGTGTACAAATAGATATATTCGTTATTGTTTCTATGTAGGGACAGATATGGGAAGGGGGTCGAATGATCGAGATCGATTGAGAGAGATGTGGAGAGATTCGCAGGACTCGAGAGTGCACAGAGAGGGAGGACACCCGAAGGGCGACGGATCCCAACATCTTCAGGGGCCGGTCAACGTGCTCGTCGGCTACGCCACGCTCGCCATGCACAGGGCGAGGAAGGTGGCCGTGGAGGGGAAACGTCCGGCCAGCAGCCTGGGCATCTCCGCGCTCTGGTCGGAGCCAGGGTGTGGCTGGAGTTCCGCCATGCGCGGCTGACCCACGCCGTGCCGGCCTTCAAGGAGCAGTGGGCGCTGGAGGAGGCCGTGTGCTCGGTGGCAGAAGACGGGGAGCTCTGCGGGGAGACACGAGCTGCCGTCGGAGGCCATAGGACTGCGAGGAGTGCTGGGTGCAGATGCAGCACTTGTCGTAGTTTAAAAAAATAACATTGAAAACAGGGGGAGCATAGAGAGAGAGTAGGGAGAGAGGGGGTAGGGAGAGGGGGTAGAGAGACAGGAAGGGGTAAGGAGCCGAGCGTGCTTCTTCGTGTTGATGTCTGTGTCTACGAAGAAAGTAGCACAGATTGATTTTGTTTCACGATGGTCAAACACGTAAAATCTTTCATTTAAAAAAGGGGGGGAGCACATAAAGCAAAGCCACGGAAATAAACCTTAAAAACGACATGATGAACGAAGCAAAGTGCCGACTAAACCGAGCATCTTCTTGTTTCCTCTGATCGTAAAAAAGAGAGGTCACGGGAGCGCTCTCTCTCTCTCTCTCTGTGCTCTGTCTGCACTGGGTTAGCTGACGTGGTTAGGTTATGAGGATAGAGTTTAGGGTATAGGCGTTAGGGTATAGGGATAGGGGTTAAGGTATCAGTATAGGGGATAGGGTATCGGTATTGGAGTTAGGGTATAGGGATAAGATGGCAAATGGGAGTAGTGTTCTGTGTAGGGTTAATGTAAAGGTTATGTTTGGGGTTGGAGGTTATGGGTAAGGCTAGAGGTTTAAAGATAGGGTTCGTTGAAGGAGATGAGGTTATTTCATGGTGAGGCTTTAAAGCAGGTTCATGGTTATGATTAGGGATTAACAAGAGGGTTGTTACTGATAAAGACAGGGTTAAGGAAAGGATTAATGCCAGGGATAGAGTAAAGGTTACTGTTAGGGTTAGGGATGGGATTAGCGCTAATGTTAGGGATAGGGTTAATGTTGGGGTTAAGATTACTGTTGGGGTTAAGGTTAATATTAGGGCTAATGTTGGGTTTTGGGTTAATGTTGGAGTTCGGGACGGGATTGGGGTCAACGTCAGGGTCAGGGTTCAACCCAACCCCTGCTCCTCCCATCCCCACCCTACGTGGTGTCTCTCCATCCCCACCCCACGTGGTGTCTCTCCATCCCCACCCCACGTGGTGTCTCTCCATCCCCACCCCACGTGGTGTCTCTCCATCCCCACCCCACGTGGTGTCTCTCCATCCCCACCCCACGTGGTGTCTCTCCATCCCCACCCCACGTGGTGTCTCTCCATCCCCACCCCACGTGGTGTCTCTCCGTAGCGCCGCAGCGGAAGCCGCGGAGACGCGGCCAGACCACGGCAGCACGAGGCAGGGTCACGTGGGTGCGGCCCCCCCTATCCCCCTCAATCCCCCCACCAGCTAAGCCCCCCTCCTCCCCCTACCCCACTCAATTCCCCCCACCCACCATAGCCCCCCCCCTCTCTCCCCATCTCCCTCACACCCCCCATAGCCTAGCCCCCCACTCCTACCACACTAGACCCCTCCCCCTCAATTCTCACCCTCCTCCCGCTGCCCCACTAACCCCTCCCCCCTATCCCCCTCAAGCCCCCCAATAGCCCCCCTCCTCCCCCTAGACCCCTCTCTCTATCCCCCACAATTTCACTCCCACCACCATAGCCCCCCCCCCCCACCTACCCCCACCAATTCCCAGCCTCTGGACTGTGTAGATATGAGAGGCGATGTGGGGGGTATCAAATCATTAGCAGCCCTTCGTCAAACCAACACATTTGTCAACACCGCTGCTTGGCCTTAATAGATACAAAGAGTTTATATAAATAAATAAATATACACACGCCATGGTCATATGCGACGTTCCGGGCAATGGCCCACTGGGGGATGAGGTAATCGCCCCACTGTCGGCCGTGGAGGTTGTTTGTGGCCATACTTCACCACGCTGGTCAGTGCGGATTGGTGAAGGGGTGTGGTGGCAGGGGCCTGGGATGCCACTCGCCACTGATGTTCGCCGTGGTCAGGGATCGAACTCGGCTCGCGGGGTTTAGAGTGCAGGGTGCTCAACCACTGCGCCACCACCCTACCCATGCGTTCAGTATACGGCCAATTAACTGCACAGTACATCTTCCCATGTACGTACGGGTCGAAAGAAGTTCAACATACAGTTCTTGGAACATTAACAACTCATATTCTTTGGGTCTTTCGATAAAGCCACGTAGATAGAAAAATGTATCTAAATAATAACAATATCACGACGTTTCCATTATTTTTCCTATCTACGTGGCTTTGCCGAAAGACCCAAAGAATATGAATTCCTGCAGTCACGAAAGTTTTAAGTCAAGAATTAACAATTCAGTTTAACACGTAAGCTTTCGCGACCAGTATTATTCATAATAAACGTTGTTGGGTGAGATCGCGTTATTATAAATGTGTCGCAACCCTCCACCACCCGACACGGCCAATGGGTGAAAAATGTGTCACATGAACAAAACGCCAATGAGTCACTTATTCAGCCCGCCCACCGGCGTGTTTGAAGAGTGGATCCACAACATTTAGAATGTGAGTAGTTCGACGTTTCGCTGGTAATTACATCCAGCATTTTCGGGCGATTTGCCAAAATAGTGAAGCCAATCCACCTGCTTCCGGTCTTAAATAGTGCAAGATGACGTCATCATTGTTGAACCCCATCAGGATTCGAGATCAGAGGCGGAGGTGGGGGGGGGTATTGCAATTATGTAATAGATCAGTAATCAGCCACTTAGCATGTTACTCCTCTTTAAGGAATTGCAATATGTATTGTGTCTTACTTAATAATAGCTTCCAGGCCGCGCTAAGTCTGTAGCTATCAGAGCGGTTAAAATTATTTGTATTTTTCTCAATTTCGATGGATTCTCTAATTAGTTTTGGCCAGTCATATTTAGTTTTGCATAACACTTCAACGCTATCAAAATAAATTGAGTGTCCTTGTTGGCAAGCATGTTCTGCAACTGTTGACAGTTGTGTTTGAGATAATTTAATGTTAATTTGGTGTTCTTTTAGTCTTACGCTAATGTTACATCCCGTCTGTCCAATATAACATTTACCGCATAAGCAATTTATCCGATATACACCTTCTGTTGATAACTTCGGTAATTAATCTTTAGTACAAGACACACATTTTTTTATTTTGTGTACCGTACGAAATCTTACTTTAATGTTTTGCTTTTGCAAAATACGGGCTAATTTGTCAATTACTCCTGAGATATATGGTATTTTTTTAAATAATCTGATCACTTTCCGCAGTATTGTTGTTCGGTCTTGGTTTGGCGTTCAATGCTCTGTTAATTTGAGCATTATTGTAGCCATTCAGTCGTAGTGCTTCTTTAACAAGTTTAATCTCTCTCCTTACACTTTCACCATCTGACACTGTTTTTGCCCGATGTATGAGCATCTTGATGAGAGAAGATTTCTGTGCTGGGTGATGATGCGAAACTGCATTCAGATAGGCATCAGTGTGTGTTCCCTTTCGGGAGACGCTGCGTGTTATTTTACCATTTAGACCACGTCCAAGCAAAATATCTAAGAAGGCCGGGTTTTGTGCATTGAGATGGTTTTTTTTTATCATTAAGTGTATCTTTACCATGTGGCCAGACAACCAAAGTTTCATCGACATATCTAAACCAAAAAAATGGTTTTAATGTACTTGAGGCAAGTGCTCTTGTTTCAAAGTTTTCCATGTACAGATTTGCTATAGCAGGAGATAAAGGAGAGCCCATTGCTGCTCATTCCTTTTGTTTAAAGAAGTCACCTCTCCATAATAAAGAAGTGTTATTTAGACAATGGTCAGCTAGTTTTGGAATATCTTCTGGTAAACCTGTCTTCTTTAGTCGTGTATAAAGTAATTTATGTGACTCGGTAACTGGAACATTAGTGAATAGAGAAATTACATCAGAACTCACCAGAATATAATTAGGGTTAAGTTTAATATCTTTCATCACATTCACAATAAGTTTTGAATCTCTTATAAATAAAGATGTCCTACCCGGCTGTGACCGACACGGCACCTGGGGAGGCCTTCATCTAGCAGTGGAGCACTAGAAGGGCTGTACTCTAAGACGGCCGATAAAAAAAAATCCTAATTCATTCGGCCGATGAAAATGCATCGCAAGGTTTAGTAATGGCGCTGTATCGGACGATTGCGAACCACTAAATAGATAAGACTCGCCAACGGGAAACATAAATGCTCTGATATTTGTGTAAAGACCGAAAACTAGCAGACCACTTACCTGGCACGGTACGCGTATAGTGTAATAGTGCCTGCTGGTGGACAGCAGTGGCAACTGTGGTGGACAGACAGCGCACACGCCGGTGAGGGCGTGAGCACGGGGTGTTGGCAGGGCGGAGGAACTGGGGCAAGGGTCACGGAGGACCCCGTCTGGAGGCCCCTGGAACCTGCCGGCGGGTTCGAGAAGGGAGGCGCGGTCAGGGCGGAGCCCGGCCGCACTGGGAGCATAAAAGGAGCCGAGAGCGGGAGCTCGAGGCTGCCGGTTCTGGGAGTGGACTCGACTCGTCGTTGCTGTCGTCTCATCGCCGTCATCGCTGCCGTCTTCGCTAGGTATTGTGATGCAGGATAGTTGTTGGCTATCTCAGTCAGCGTCGTCAGTGTTAGACGGCTAGTGGTGTGTACAGGCTAGGCTAAGCTGCTGTGGAGAGGGTGTGGACGAGACCGTGAACATTGATTAATAAAGGTGCCTCCTACAAACCTTGTCTCCGAATCACTGACACTACACGAGTATAAATGGACAGTGTGTCAAGCCTCTGATTAGTGCAGACAGGCCTCAAAGAGGATTGGTTAGGGATAGACAATTGAACTGATTGGTTGAGAAATTCACACGTAAAAGGCGGGAGGACGAGGGTGGACTGTCGGGTTTAACTGTGGACAACCGTGAGAGAATGAAGACTGGCTGAGGGAAATGGCGTGACTGAAGCGTCGAGGAAGGGGGCCTCGAGGGATATGAAAGGGGAGAAAGCACTAAGGGGAAAGGCCGCTTGGAGAGAAGACAAAGTCCAAACATCAAGAACGGAAGCCCGGGCCTAGAAATAGCGTGTCCTAAATAAATGCTCTTAGTAACACAAGGACCCGTGTCGACGTCACTACACATTGCCTTTCTGCTGTCCTCATGTTGGCGTTCTAACACCGGCGGTGAGGCAAGGCCACAAGGGAGGCTGCTGTCTCTCTGGTCTAGGCCAGTCGGTTTCAAAGACAATGCGTACATTATTATCCGGGCCACATTTGTTTTGCATGTTTTAGCCACAAGTACGTGTGGTGAATGCAGCCTCAATGCCTTGCAGAAACAGATGTATCGTCCATTTGGCGTTTGAACATCTTAACGCAACTCCTGTTTTATTGCCAGAAAGGGTCAAACAAACCACACCTATTCTTATTTTTCATCATAAATACCGTGTAGACAGAGGGGTGCCGGTGAACGCTCCGCCACTGCGTTACTTGAGACAGCTGGCCTGAGAGTTTCATAGCCGCGACAAACAACCACAGAGGCAATCGGGCATCCAGATGATGGTGGATTGGCCCGCACGGTTTGAGACCCGGGTTAGGGCAATCGAGTGAAGGTGTTTAGGGCTATGACAACCCACGTATGCACGTGATGTGACGCCCGACGCAGCAGTCGTCTTTATTTCTTCCAGCACGAGACACACACGCGGGTCTTCAAACATTCCGTTCACTCCAAGCGTCCCGAGCTGCTGCGTTCCCCCCACTTCTGTCTCCCTCAAGCCCCTTGACCCACTTTCCCTCCAGCCAATCACCTTCCCACTTTCTCGAACGGATCCCAACCATCCTCCCTGTCAATCACCCTTCCTTTCCCGCCCTTTCAATGTTTTTACTTCTACCTCCAATCCCTCTCAATTTAACCTGCCTCTAACAAATTCCCCTTTCAGGCCCCCTTAAGTACCAATCAGAGGGTTGTTTTTTACTTCCTTATTATCCGTGCCGCATGGTGTCCACCACATCAAGTGAGTGTCGTTGGGAACGATACAATCTCTACATATGCATGCACTCTATTTTGAAATTATTTTGCACCGTACACGAAGCCAACCTCCGCACCTCCGATGAGCACGGTTGGCTATAACACCTCCAGATGACCTCCAGATTGCCACCAGATTTTACCAATATGACCTACAGATGACCTACAGATGAACTCCAGATGACCTCCAGATGACCATTAGATTACCTCCAGATTCCATCCAGATGACTTCCAGGTGACCTCTATATTGACTCCATATTTCATCTAGATGACTTACAGACGACCTCCAGATGAACTCCAGATGACCTCCCGATGAACACAGCACAAACTAAAAAACGAAGCTTTTGAAATGGCAATAAACAGACAACGGGTGACTGGAACACCAATATGTAAACATAGTCCTGAATAGCAAGGCTAAAGTTCGTGTTCAGGTTAGGTTTAAGTGTATGGGCTGGGTTTAAGGTTAGATAGTTGGGGTTAACATTTCGATTGAGCTTGGGATTCAGGTTATGGTTATGCTTGATGTCCATACTAGAGTGAGGGCTAACGTTATATAGTTATGGTCGCGGTTAGGCTTAAGGCCAAGGTTAAAGTTCTGAGTTATGGTTCTCAAACTGAAATCTCAAATCGCTGCAGGAGGTATGCGTGACTCGCGCGGTATTCCCATGGAGGTGCACGCGTGGGCCAACCGCAGCCAGAACCGGGCGCTACCAACGCAAGTTGCCCCCAGCTCTGCGATCCTACATGGGGAAGTTTGGACAACTCCACGATATGAGAAAGAGAGGGAGGGAGGGAACGCCGCTGGCGTTATCGATCACGATTCACCTGAAGCCGGGACGACGAGTCGATCGAGTGGATGAATCAACTCCAAGTCGTCATAGGCGACCAGGAGTAGTGTGTGTATGTGTTGTGTCCTGCTTCTACTTGTGTTTGTGCATGACAAAGAACCCCTGTGCAGACTACACAGAATGTTGGGGCAAGTGCTGTTAGCGAGCACCTATTGAAGCCCGGCACGGCAACACGAGGGGCTGTGCGACCAACACCACGCCCGGCCGCCTTTGTCTCCTCGCAGTGCCGATGTCTTTACTCACTGCCCGTGTCGACCTCGAACGGAGGCCCCGAACCGATGCAGATATCACTCCCCCGCTCCTGTCGTATCTGGGCAACACCTTAGGGCCGTGAACCGAATTCTCGCTCTCTCTCGCAAACCACCGCGCCACCGGCTCCCCCGCCAGGCCCGTCGCCATCAATAAGAGCCGGCGCGACGGAGCGGACCACTCGCTTCGTGCCGCACCTGCACCACCACCACCCCGACGCGCCGGAGCCACCGCGGCGGGCAGATTGTGGCATTTTTTATTTTGACTTTTTAATTAACTCGCCCAAGAAGGCAATCATAACTCTGAGCGGGTAACCAATTCGAGGCGAGCACTGCGGACGATCGGGGTGGGAGGGTTTGGGGGGGGGTTGGGTGGCGAGGGGGGGGGGTTGGTGGGGAGCGGGGGGTGTGAAGGGAGGGGAGGGGCATCGTGTTGACCTTTCCGGGCCTGGCAGCTACCAAGAGCCAATTACAGAGGCAATCAGTGGGGGACCCCCCCCCCCCCCGTCTGCACGGCCCCTCCCTCCAAACGCGCGATCCTCACGCTGGAGAACCGCTTCTTCTCGACCCGGGATTTCAAGCGGAGCGGATTGGGGGGCAATAGGACCAGGGGTGGGGGGGGGTACAGGGGTGTGTGTGGCACGGGTGACTGATGTATTTGTATGATTGGGGGGCAAGAGGACCGGGGGGTGGGGGAGGGGGGTACAGGGGTGTGTGTGGCACGGGTGACTGATGTATTTGTAGGATTGGGGGCTATATGGCCGGGGGGGGGTACAGGTGTGTGTGTGGAGCAGGCGTCTGATGTATTCGTAGGGACCCGGCGAAGTTCAGAATCCATCAGAATCATAATTTTTGTGATTCGTCCTGGAGAAATCCGATGAGCCACTAAGCTCTTTCCTCCCCACAGGTTGTCCGCTGATTCACAGATGTCCTGTTGCACTGGAGAGCCACGCCACATCGTCGCAGCAGCAGCAGCAGGGGTGGTATCAGCGTTAACATCAGCAATAGCAGCGGGAGATATTAACAATTACTTAAACTAAACAAAAAAAAGTCTACTATTTGTTTCTTATTTCACCAGCTAAGACCCACGGGTGTATATCGCTCGTTTTCAAAAGCGACCTGTCCACAAACGATAGCGCAACTTCGTGGCGTGTCATCACGTGGAAATTGAAAGCAGCCAAATACTCTAAACGCGTGATGATGTTTCTCAGTGTGGCTGGAATAAAACCGGAAGAACCGGAGAACATTCACGCGACCACGGGCAGAGAGAAAGAGAGAGACACCGCAAACTCCAAATGTACAGCAGCAGGCGTCAGGGTCGGTATCTAACCCACGACCTCCTGTACACCGGGCGAGGTAGTTAACATCTCCGAGCAACCGTGGCGCCCCAATCAGGAGGGTCGCTGCTGCTGCTACTACTTGGGGATTCTATTGCACGGTTTTCTGCCCAATTAATGACTAGTCGTGTTTACCATCATTATTATAATCATACCACGTGGGAGGAGGAAACCGGAGCACCTGGAGGAATCCCCACGCCTTGCGCGAGGGGGCAACACTCGATCCCCGCCCCCGTACAGATGGAAACGGATGGCGATTAGTCCACACTTGCTGGCTCCACCGGCTCCTGGCAACCTCCTGGACGCCCACGGCTAGCAGGTTCACGACGCTCGCGCAGCGGAGACCCCGGCAGACGCCCTCTCTGCTGCCTCCACGGCAAGTTCCACCACCACCGCCGCCACCGCCACCACCACCACCACCGCCGCCACCACCACCGCCACCACCGCCGTAACCGCCGCCCCCACCGCCTCCACCACCACCGCCACCACCACCGCCACCACCACCACTGCCGTCACCGCCGCCGCCACCACCGCCACCGTCGCCGCCACCACCACCACCACCCGGCCAGCGGGTGAACGATGGAGGGAGCCGCGTGCCCAGACGGCTCGCGTTGCTTTCCGCTTCTCTGCGCCGCTCCTCCCGTTCCGCACGATTCCACGCAGCAGCAGTAGCAGCAGCAGCAGCTGTAGCAGTAGCAGCAGAAGTTGTAGCAGCAGTATTAGCAGTAGCACCAGTAGCAGCTGTAGTAGCAGCATTATCAGCAGTAGCAGCTGTAGCAGCAGTATTAGCAGTAGCAGCAGTAGCAGCAGTAGCAGCTGTAGCAGCAGCAGTAGCAGCAGCAGCAGCAGCAGTAGCAGCAGCTATAGCAGCATTAGCAGCAGCAGTAGCAGCAGTAGTAGCAGCAGTAGCAGCAGCTGTGGCAGCAGCTATAGCAGCAGCAGTAGTAGCAGCAGCTGTAGCAGCTGTAGCAGCAGTCGCAGCAGCAGCTGCTACTGCTGCGTCTTCTGTCCGCGGTGCGGCTGACGGCTTGGGACACCGTTTGTTGACGTGTCGCCACGGTGGCGAAGAGATGTTGACTACCTCGCCTGGTGTGCAGGAGATCGATCCCGACCCTGACGCCTGCTGCTGCTTATTTGGAGTTTGATGTGTCTCTGTACACTCTCGAGTACTGCGAATCTCTCCACATCCCTCTCAATCGATCTCGATCATTCGACCCCTTCCCATATCTGTCCCTACCCATTACGACTATAATAGCCCAGAAATGTGTGTAACGCGCGTGATGTCACCCCACATGCCGCACCCCCCCCCCCCCCCCGTCATTAATAATAAAATAATAATCATGAGCGGGTGGATTTTTACACTCAGAAGGTCGAGCGGAAAGATATTATTTTTCGCAAAGTCGCTTCAAATATGACGACGTTTCTTTACAGAAAGTGACGGTCAAAAATACCTCTACGCAGCACATCCACACGTGACGTCACTGCAAAAGAGGACCCCCCCCGTCATTACTATCATAAGCAAGACATCTTTTACGCAAATTCACTTTAAATTTGACGTTTCTTTATTGAAAGTCACTAAAATAAAGAACTATACGCAGACATTTCTTTACGTAAATATTACAGCTTCCGTCCTAGGACGGGCAAAAGGCTAATTGAAGGTCAGTTAAATACAGTGCTACCATCCCGTGTTGACATGCCGTGCCATCACGTGAGCGCGTCCCAATCGGACTGGGACCTCTTCATCCCGGGGGTGCTGGCCGCGTGCAGGTTGGCTCCTCATGCCTCCACGGGGTTCTTCCCTTTTTACCTTGTGTATGGGAGGGAACCCGAGCCCCCCCCCCCATGCACGCCCAACTGGACCTAGGTCCTGCCAAGAAAGGTTCGCCTGTTCCCGTCCCAATGGGGCTCGCGCTCGATTGGCTGCGCGTGGCACAGCAGGCGGCTCCAGAGAATTCGGCCAGCCGGCAGGCGGCCACCGAGCGCCTGCCCAGGCACCGGGCGGTCGGCCTGCCGCGGGAAAAGGGCCGGTCGGCGTGGCTGCACTGCCCTCAAACGCCGGTGGGTATGTCCCCTAAATTACATCGCCCGTGGCGGCAGGGCCCTGCCGAGGTCGTGGAGGTCCGCCGACCTCAACGTGTCTGCATTCGGTGGGGCCGTCGGCGCTGGACCGCGCGCCCATCGCGACTCAAGCGGGTGGTGCCGCCGGGGCCCCCCGATTCGTCCCCGATTCCGTAGCGGCCGGCGATGGATGCGTCCGACGAGCTGGGCCGCGGGGGTCGTGGCGATGCGAGCGATGCCCTGCCCTTGCGCTCGCCCGGCGGCGTGGGGCCGTCCGGAGGATGTCCCGGCGAAGGCCCCGTCCCCCTCCGGGCCGCCGCCTGTTCCGGAGGCCGACGCTGCAGGGGGCCGTGGCCCACCGTTGGGCGCGCCCGCGGAGCCCCCGCCGGTCGTACCGCAGGCGGCGTCTCGACCCGCCCAGGTGCCGGCGGGCTCGCCGTCGGCCGATGCGCCGACGCCTCGGGCGGCGGCCGCCACGGGGGGGGAGCGGGCCGGCGGGCGGCACGCGCTCAAGGGGCGTGGCCCGTGGGGCAGTCTTCTTCAATCCCCTGCCTTGTCGCCACTTACGTTGCCACGAGAGGCGACTCTGTCCTGACTCATCGGGTTCCGTGCCGCCCTAAAGTTGTGTTCCTGCCAGCGACCGGTCTCGTGTTCCTTGTCTTTGTGGCTCCCGCCCGGACAGACTCCGCTCACGTGATTGTTGCAGCCGGGTCGGCTGGTTTTTTTCACAGGGGAAGGGGGGGGTGATGTTGTGGAGTAGTTGATGACGTCATGTCACCCTGGCGTGTAGAATGGATGACGGCTTGTCACCCGGGGATATATAAGCTGAGACGGGTGACGTGAAGGGGGTCGTCGTGAGAGGTTAGACGTGGGGACCCAGGGGAGGGGGACATTAGCACCGGGCGGGGGGGGGGGGGCTACTTCACCCGGCCGACCGAGTTGACTGGCTGAGGGAAGAGCCCCAACAGCCTGGGTGGGTGCTAGGGACCTGCCAGTACCCATCCCCTGGGGAGCTATACGGCAGTGCATGAGGACTGTTCGGCTTAAGCCCCTACTGAGTTCCTGGGCGTAAGCCCCGAATAAACCTGGCGTGAGCCCTGACCAGAAGAGACGTCTCCGTGTCGATTCTTCCACTCAACATATGTATTGTACATATGTGTCATCTATATACAAGACACATGTTTATAAGACTTATATATGTCTTATATATGTCTTTTATATATATACAAGACACATATAAGACGTATTTATGCGCCTCATACATATATAAGACGCACTTTTATGTCCATCTGGGATGCGTTATCTTCCGATCACAGCGAGCCTGCTGATTGGCTCCGTCTAATTGGTGGCAATGAAGTTGTTTTAGAATCTCGCCTCATTATAAAGCGCGACGGGAGGGGGGGGCTGGGGGGCTGCGTGGGTGATTTCACTTCATGGCTAATGACTCTCGGGTAACGTATGAAGAGAGTGGGGGAGTGGCAGAGTGGGGGGGGGGTAGTGGGGGAGTGAATGAATGAAGGTATGATGGGAGTGTGAGGGAGTGAATGAATGAGTGATGGGAGAGTGGGGGAGCGTGGGTGGCTTGTGGGTAGGGAGGCGAGCTTTGGTGGGTTGGGTAGACAGTGGGGGAGCTGTGTTTAAAAAGTGGAGGGCTGGAGTGAGAGAGGACTCAGTAGATTTGAGGGGGGCGTGCCCCCCACTGTGCCTCTAATTGACTCATTCATCTGAGCCCCTCACTCGCTCCGCGTAGCTGCCAACTACGCGGAGGGTTTTACACGCACAAAGACAAAGATCCCCCTGGAAGTCTTGACAGACTGCTGGGGCAAGTGCTGTTAGCGAGCGCCTATGAAGGCCGGCACGGCACACGACGGGTTGGGTGGCCAGCACCACCATCCTCATTGGCGATGTTGACACATCGCACCAGGTACTCAATTGAGGCTGAGTCGACCTCGCGGAGGCCCAGGACAAGTTCAGATAATCGTCACTGGTGTTGGCCGTGAGCGGGAATCGAACTCGGGGCGACGGGTTCGCAGCGCTGCGACACGACCGCTCCCGACACAAAGACACACAGACACACACGTCCCCCTGAGTCTCCCCGTGTGTCCCCGACGTCTCCCCGTGTCCCCCTGTGTGGCACCGTGTCTCCCCGTGTCCCCACGTCTCCCCGTCTCCCTCTGTGTGGCCCCGTGTCTCCCCGTATCCCCACGTCTCGCCGTCTCCCTCTGTGTGGCCCCGTGTCTCCCCGTGTCTCCTCGTGTCTTCCCGTGTCCCCAAGTCTCCCCGTGTCCCCGTGTCTCCCCGTGTCCCCCTGTGTGGCACCGTGTCTCCCCGTGTCCCCACGTCTCCCCGTCTCCCTCTGTGTGGCCCCGTGTCTCCCCGTGTCTCCTCGTGTCTTCCCGTGTCCCCAAGTCTCCCCGTGTCCCCGTGTTTCCCCGTGTCCCCCTGTGTGGCACCGTGTCTCTCCGTGTCCCCACGTCTCCCCGTCTCCCTCTGTGTGGCCCCGTGTCTCCCCGTGTCCCCACGTCTCCCCGTGTCCCTCTGTGTGGCCCCGTGTCTCCCCGTGTCCCCACGTCTCCCCGTGTCCCCCTGTGTGGCCCCGTGTCTCCCCGTGTCCCCCACGTCTCCCCGTCTCCCCGTGTCTCCCCGTGTCCCCACGTCTCCCCGTGTCTCCCCGTGTCCCCCTGTGTGGCCCCGTGTCTCCCCGTGTCCCCGTGTTTCCCCGTGTCTCCCCGTGTGCCCCCGTGTGTCCGCGTGTCCCGCCACACGGCAGCTCTGTGTGAGATCGTGGCGAGTCGCGAATTCGTTTTCTTTGTGTTGTCACGAATCTCTTGAGATTTCGTGAGACAGAGAGGACAGAGCAGAGGGCTGGGGGGGAGACTAGGAGAGGGTGGGGGGGGAAGGAATAGGATTGAGGGGGGGGCACCGACAATCCCCCCCCCCACTGCCAAATTACTCGGTCCACGCGCAGCAGTGATGGATGCTGCCGTTTGTAGGAAATCGACAAAAATTACAATTCTCAACCTTACCCTGTTGCCTCTCCCTCGGGGGGGGGGGCGTTAGAGAAGCGGCTCGCAGCCAGGAGGTGTCCAGCTCAAATCCTGGTGGTTGTGTGGGAGGTTGACTCAGAAGCATCATCCTTCCTGTGTAGGTCGATAAAACGAATACCACTTTGTGGTAGGGAAGCCAAAACTCCCAGCCGATTCGTTTGAAAAGGATATAACTTTGACGAAAAATAAGAATAGTTTTTACCCTTTGGTGAGTCATTAATTATTTGGAAAATGTTTCTATTTGTTGTCTGAACATCGTAACGCCTCCTGTTGTATCACCAGGAAGGGTAAACACCCCATTCTTATTATACTCTTTGGGTCTTCCGGTAAAGTCACATAGATAGAAAATAATAAAAAATATTATAGAAAAAATAAGAATAAATGCTTCCTTTCTCTCTACGTGACTTTACCGAAATACGCAAAGAGTTTGAATTCCTGCAGTCACGACAGCAGCTTCAAGTCAACACCTGTTCTTATGTTTTCATACTTTCACACCGGCAAAATAGGTCCCATTTTGAGATCACTTTGACTTTGCTAACGGCTCTCGCTGCTGCCAGGAGGTCACGGGACAGGCCGAGGGGCCATGGGTTGACTCATTGAGATGATGACTGGCTGCTGCAAGCACCTGTGCCCCCCACTGTGCCAACGTCTTGCGTTGTATCCCACTTGCCAGCACTCCGCTCGTTGTTGTGAGCGTCGCTCCTCCGCTCTCTGTTGTTGCCGGAATGCGACTGCCTCCTCCTCCTCCACAGAGACCGATCTTGACACCGCTGGTACCGCTCATCGGCAAGTCCACTCAGCTCCACGTCCTCCTGTGTCACGTCAGCTCCATCTCTTCTCCCACGTGTTGTCGCGCGCCGTTTAGCGTCCCCCTATCCGGCCAAACACGCAGACACAGTCACAGACACGCACACAGACACGCACACAGACACGCACACAGACACGCACACAGACACAGACACGCACAGACACAGACACGCACACAGACACGCACACAGACACGCACACAGACACGCACACAGACACGCACAGAGACACGCACAGACACGGACACGCACAAAGACACGCACAGTCACAAACACGCACACAGACACGCACAGACACGCAGTCACAGACAAAGATCCCCCGTGTAGCCTTAACAGACTGTGGGGGCAAGTACTGTTAGCGAGCACCTATGAAGGCCGGCACGGCACACGATGGGGTGGGTGGCCAACACCACACCCGGCCGCCTTTGTCTCCCCAGTAGCGATGTTTACACACCGCGCCAGGTACTCATTTGAGACTGAGTCGACCTAGGGGAGGTGCAGGACCGGTTCAGATAATTGTCACCGGCGTTGGCCGTGAGCGGGAATCGAACTCGGGTCACCGGGTTCGTAGCACAGCTCAGCGCTGACTGCTGCGCCACCGCTCCCCGCGGAGACGCGCGCGTGTGCACCTTGAACTTCGTTCGCACCGCACACGCAGCCGATGGGAGGAGGAGCGTTTCACGATCACCCGCCGGAAACACAGCGCAGCTGCGGGAACACTGCCTGTGTGGCCTTCGCACGGAAGTGTGTATATATAATGGGCGACGTTTCGGGCAATGACCCTTCTGGCTCAACCACGGCTTTAGTTTACACATGGCAGCCAACGTCAGGCCGGCTCCGTTTAGTCGCTAGGTAGTCGTAGGTGTCACAGGTAGTCGCGAGTAGTCGTGGGTAGTCGTAGGTAGGAGGCACCGCGCACGGAGTTATGGGGGAAGCCTGCATCGACACGTTGTGTAGGGCCATCACCACCATCACTACCACCACTGCCATCACCACCATCATCCTTTAGCTCAGTATGTGCACACCCCATCATCACCATCACTACCACCACTGCCATCACCACCATCATCATTTGCCCAAGTATGTACACACCGCGGTCGGGCGTGTTGCTGCCCACCCCCCCTCGTGTGCTAACAGGACTTGCCCCAACAGTCTGCTAAGGCTATGCGGGGGATCTTTGTGTTTGTGTGTGTACCGTCTCTGAGTGTAGTTGTTTTCACGTTCAATTACATAGTTATAATGAAGGCACGAAGCATTGAATTATCACCACACCACACATCACCACACCACACATCACCACACATCACCACGACACACATCACCACACATCACCACACCACACATCACCACACCACACATCACCACACATCACCACACCACACATCACCACATCACACCACCACACCACACATCACCACACCACACATCACCACACATCACCACACCACACATCACCACACCACACATCACCACTCCACGCATCACCACACCACACCAAACATCACCACACCACTCCACATCACACATCACCACATCACACCACACATCACCACACCACACATCACCACACATCACCACACCACACATCACCAGACCACACATCACCAGACCACACATCACCACACCACACATCACCACACATCACCACACATCACCACACCACACATCACCACACATCACCACACCACACATCACCACACATTACCACACATCACCACACACCACATATCACCACACCACACCACACATCACCACACATCACCACACCACACATCACCACACCACACCACACATCACCACACCACACATCACCACACCACACCACACATCACCACGCATCACCACACCATACATCACCACATCACACCACACATCACCACACCACAACACACATCAACACACCACACATCACCACACCACACATCACCACACATCACCACACATCACCACACCACACCACACATCACCACACATCACCACTCCACACCACACCACACATCACCACACCACACATTACCACACCACACATCACCACACATCACCACACCACACATCACCACACCACACATCACCACTCCACGCATCACCACACCACCCCACACATCACCGCACCACACATCACCACACCACACATCACCACACATCACCACACATCACCACACCACACATCACCACACCACACATCACCACACATCACCACACCACACATCACCTTACCATACATTACCACACCACACCACACATCACCACACCACCACACCACACATCACCACACCACACATCACCACACATCACCACACCACACATCCCCACACCACACCACACATCACCACACCACACATCACCACACCACACATTACCACACCACACATCACCACTCCACGCATCACCACACTACACCACACATCACCACATCACCACGCCACACATCACCACACACCACACATCACCACACCACACATCACCACTCCACGCATCACCACACCACACATCACCACTCCACACATCACCACACATCACCACTCAACGCATCACCACACCATACCACACATCACCACGCCACACCACCACACACATCACCACACCACACATCACCACACCACACATCACCACACATCACCACACCATACATCACCACACCACACATCACCACACCACACATCACCACACCACACATCACCGCACCACACATAACCACACCAAACATCACCACACATCACCACACCACACATCACCACACCACACATCACCACTCCACGCATAACCACACCACACCACTCCACACCACACATCACCACACCACACCGCACATCACCACACCACACATCACCACACATCACCACACCACACATCACCACACATCACCACACCACACATCACGACACATCACCACACCACTCCACGCATCACCACACCACACCACACATCACCACACATCACCACACACCATATATCACCACACCACACCACACATCACCACACATCACCACACCACACATCACCACACCACACCACACATCACCACACCACACATCACCACACCACACCACATATCACCACGCATCACTACACATCACCACATCACACCACACATCACCACACCACAACACACATCAATACACCACACATCACCACACCACACATCACCACACATCACCACACATCACCACACATCACCACACCACACCACACATCACCACACATCACCACATCACACCACACATCACCACACCACAACACACATTACCACACCACACATCACCACTCCACGCATCACCACACCACACATCACCACTCCACACATCACCACACATCACCACTCAACGCATCACCACACTACACCACACATCACCACATCACCACGCCACACATCACCACACACCACACATCACCACACCACACATCACCACTCCACGCATCACCACACCACACATCACCACTCCACACATCACCACACATCACCACTCAACGCATCACCACACCATACCACACATCACCACGCCACACCACCACACACATCACCACACCACACATCACCACACCACACATCACCACACATCACCACACCATACATCACCACACCACACATCACCACACCACACATCACCACACCACACATCACCGCACCACACATAACCACACCAAACATCACCACACATCACCACACCACACATCACCACACCACACATCACCACTCCACGCATAACCACACCACACCACTCCACACCACACATCACCACACCACACCGCACATCACCACACCACACATCACCACACATCACCACACCACACATCACCACACATCACCACACCACACATCACGACACATCACCACACCACTCCACGCATCACCACACCACACCACACATCACCACACATCACCACACACCATATATCACCACACCACACCACACATCACCACACATCACCACACCACACATCACCACACCACACCACACATCACCACACCACACATCACCACACCACACCACATATCACCACGCATCACTACACATCACCACATCACACCACACATCACCACACCACAACACACATCAATACACCACACATCACCACACCACACATCACCACACATCACCACACATCACCACACATCACCACACCACACCACACATCACCACACATCACCACATCACACCACACATCACCACACCACAACACACATTACCACACCACACATCACCACTCCACGCATCACCACACCACACATCACCACTCCACACATCACCACACATCACCACTCAACGCATCACCACACCATACCACACATCACCACGCCACACCACCACACACATCACCACACCACACATCACCACACCACACATCACCACACATCACCACACCATACATTACCACACCACACATCACCACACCACACATCACCACACCACACATCACCGCACCACACATAACCACACCAAACATCACCACACATCACCACACCACACATCACCACACCACACATCACCACTCCACGCATAACCACACCACACCACTCCACACCACACATCACCACACCACACCGCACATCACCACACCACACATCACCACACATCACCACACCACACATCACCACACATCACCACACCACACATCACGACACATCACCACACCACTCCACGCATCACCACACCACACCACACATCACCACACATCACCACACACCATATATCACCACACCACACCACACATCACCACACATCACCACACCACACATCACCACACCACACCACACATCACCACACCACACATCACCACACCACACCACACATCACCACGCATCACTACACATCACCACATCACACCACACATCACCACACCACAACACACATCAATACACCACACATCACCACACCACACATCACCACACATCACCACACATCACCACACCACACCACACATCACCACACATCACCACATCACACCACACATCACCACACCACAACACACATTACCACACCACACATCACCACACATCACCACACCACACATCACCACACCACCCATCACCACTCCACGCATCACCACACCACCCCACACATCACCACACCACACATCACCACACCACACATCACCACACATCACCACACATCAACCAAACCACACATCACCACACCACACATCACCACACATCACCACACCACACATCACCACACCACACATCACCACACCACACATCACCACACCACCACACCACACATCACCACACCACACCACACATCACCACACATCACCACACCACACATCACCACACCACACCACACATCACCACACATCACCACACCACACATCACCACACCACACCACACATCACTACACCACACATCACCACACCACACATCACCACACCACACATCACCACTCCACGCATCACCACACCACACCACACATCACCACATCACCACACCACACATCACCACACACAACACCACACCACACATCACCACTCCACGCATCACCACACCACACATCACCACCCCACACATCACCACTTAATGCATCACCACACCATACCACACATCACCACGCCACACCACCACACACATCACCACACCACACATCACCACACCACACATCACCACACATCACCACACCATACATCACCACACCACACATCACCACACCACACATCACCACCCAACACATCACCGCACCACACATAACCACACCACACATCACCACACATCACCACTCCACGCATAACCACACCACACCACTCCACACCACACATCACCACACCACACCACACATCACCACACCACACATCACCACGCATCACCACACCATACATCACCACATCACACCACACATCACCACACCACAACACACATCAACACACCACACATCACCACACCACACATCACCACACATCACCACACATCACCACACCACACCACACATCACCACACATCACCACTCCACACCACACCACACATCACCACACCACACATTACCACACCACACATCACCACACATCACCACACCACACATCACCACACCACACATCACCACTCCACGCATCACCACACCACCCCACACATCACCACACCACACATCACCACACCACACATCACCACACATCACCACACATCACCACACCACACATCACCACACCACACATCACCACACATCACCACACCACAAATCACCATACCATACATTACCACACCACACCACACATCACCACACCACCACACCACACATCACCACACCACACCACACATCACCACACATCACCACACCACACATCACCACACCACACCACACATCACCACACCACACATCACCACACCACACATCACCACACCACACATCACCACTCCACGCATCACCACACCACACCACACACCACCACATCACCACGCCACACATCACCACACACCACACATCACCACACCACACATCACCACTCCACGCATCACCACACCACACATCACCACTCCACACATCACCACACATCACCACTCAACGCATAACCACACCATACCACACATCACCACGCCACACCACCACACACATCACCACACCACACATCACCACACCACACATCACCACACATCACCACACCATACATCACCACACATCACCACACCACACATCACCACACCACACATCACCGCACCACACATAACCACACCAAACATCACCACACATCACCACACCACACATCACCACACCACACATCACCACTCCACGCATAACCACACCACACCACTCCACACCACACATCACCACACCACACCGCACATCACCACACCACACATCACCACACATCACCACACCACACATCACCACACATCAGCACACCACACATCACGACACATCACCACACCACTCCACGCATCACCACACCACACCACACATCACCATATACCACACATCACCACACCACACATCACCACTCCACGCATCACATCACCACACATCACCACTCAACGCATCACCACACCATACCACACATCACCACGCCACACCACACATTACCACACACCATATATCACCACACCACACATCACCACACATCACCACACCACACCTCACCACACCACACATCACCACACATCACCACACCACACATCACCACACATCACCACACCACTCCACGCATCACCACACCACACCACACATCACCATATCACCACACCACACATCACCATATACCACACATCACCACACCACACATCACCACTCCACGCATCACCACACCACACATCACCACTCCACACATCACCACACATCACCACTCAACGCATCACCACACCACACCACACATCACCACACATCACCACACATCACCACACACCATATATCACCACACCACACCACACATCACCACACATCACCACACCACACATCACCACACATCACCACACCACACATCACCACACATCACCACACCACTCCACGCATCACCACACCACACCACACATCACCACATCACCACACCACACATCACCATATACCACACATCACCACACCACACATCACCACTCCACGCATCACCACACCACACATCACCACTCCACACATCACCACACATCACCACTCAACGCATCACCACACCACACCACACATCACCACACATCACCACACATCACATCACCACACATCACCACACCACACATCACCACACCACACCACACATCACCACACCACACATCACCACACATCAGCACACCACACATCACCACACATCAGCACACCTCACCATATACCACACATCGCCACACCACACATCACCACTCCACGCATCACATCACCACACATCACCACTCAACGCATCACCACACCATACCACACATCACCACGCCACACCACACATTACCACACACCATATATCACCACACCACACATCACCACACATCACCACACCACACCTCACCACACCACACATCACCACACATCACCACACCACACATCACCACACATCACCACACCACTCCACGCATCACCACACCACACCACACATCACCATATCACCACACCACACATCACCATATACCACACATCACCACACCACACATCACCACTCCACGCATCACCACACCACACATCACCACTCCACACATCACCACACATCACCACTCAACGCATCACCACACCACACCACACATCACCACACATCACCACACATCACCACACACCATATATCACCACACATCACCACACCACACATCACCACACATCACCACACCACACATCACCACACATCACCACACCACTCCACGCATCACCACACCACACCACACATCACCACATCACCACACCACACATCACCATATACCACACATCACCACACCACACATCACCACTCCACGCATCACCACACCACACATCACCACTCCACACATCACCACACATCACCACTCAACGCATCACCACACCACACCACACATCACCACACATCACCACACATCACCACACACAATATATCACCACACCACACCACACATCACCACACATCACCACACCACACATCACCACACCACACCACACATCACCACACCACACATCACCACACCACACCACACATCACCACGCATCACTACACATCACCACATCACACCACACATCACCACACCACAACACACATCAATACACCACACATCACCACACCACACATCACCACACATCACCACACATCACCACACCACACCACACATCACCACACATCACCACATCACACCACACATCACCACACCACAACACACATTACCACACCACACATCACCACACATCACCACACCACACATCACCACACCACCCATCACCACTCCACGCATCACCACACCACCCCACACATCACCACACCACACATCACCACACCACACATCACCACACATCACCACACATCACCAAACCACACATCACCACACCACACATCACCACACATCACCACATCACACATCACCACACCACACATCACCACACCACACATCACCACACCACCACACCACACATCACCACACCACACCACACATTACCACACATCACCACACCACACATCACCACACCACACATCACCACACATCACCACACCACACATCACCACACCACACATCACCACACATCACCACACCACACATCACCACACCACACATCACCACTCCACGCATCACCACACCACCCCACACATCACCACACCACACATCACCACACCACACATCACCACACATCACCACACATCACCACACCACACATCACCACACCACACATCACCACACCACCACACCACACATCACCACACCACACCACACATCACCACACCACACATCACCACACCACACCACACATCACCACACCACACATCACCACACCACACATCACCACACCACACATCACCACTCCACGCATCACCACACCACACACCACCACATCACCACGCCACACATCACCACACACCACACATCACCACACCACACATCACCACTCCACGCATCACCACACCACACATCACCACTCCACACATCACCACACATCACCACTCAACGCATAACCACACCATACCACACATCACCACGCCACACCACCACACACATCACCACACCACACATCACCACACCACACATCACCACACATCACCACACCATACATCACCACACCACACATCACCATACCACACATCACCACACCACACATCACCGCACCACACATAACCACACCAAACACCACCACACATCACCACACCACACATCACCACACCACACATCACCACTCCACGCATAACCACACCACACCACACATCACCACACATCACCACACCACACATCACCACACCACACCACACATCACCACACCACACATCACCACACCACACATCACCACACCACACATCACCACTCCACGCATCACCACACCACACCACACATCACCACATCACCACACCACACATCACCACACACCACACAACACCACACCACACATCACCACTCCACGCATCACCACACCACACATCACCACCCCACACATCACCACACATCACCACTTAATGCATCACCACACCATACCACACATCACCACGCCACACCACCACACACATCACCACACCACACATCACCACACCACACCGCACATCACCACACCACACATCACCACACCACACATCACCACACCACCACACCATACATCACCACACCACACCACACATTACCACACATCACCACACCACACATCACCACACCACACCACACATCACCACACATCACCACACCACACATCACCACACCACACCACACATCACCACACCACACATCACCACACCACACATCACCACACCACACATCACCACTCCACGCATCACCACACCACACCACACATCACCACATCACCACACCACACATCACCACACACCACACAACACCACACCACACATCACCACTCCACGCATCACCACACCACACATCACCACCCCACACATCACCACACATCACCACTTAATGCATCACCACACCATACCACACATCACCACGCCACACCACCACACACATCACCACACCACACATCACCACACCACACATCACCACACATCACCACACCATACATCACCACACCACACATCACCACACCACACATCACCACCCAACACTTCACCGCACCACACATAACCACACCACACATCACCACACATCACCACACCACACATCACCACACCACACATCACCACTCCACGCATAACCACACCACACCATTCCACACCACACATCACCACACCACTCCGCACATCACCACACCACACATCACCACACATCACCACACCACACATCACCACACATCACCACACCACTCCACGCATCACCACACCACACCACACATCACCACATCACCACACCACACATCACCATATACCACACATCACCACACCACACATCACCACTCCACGCATCACCACACCACACATCACCACTCCACACATCACCACACATCACCACTCAACGCATCACCACACCATACCACACATCACCACGCCACACCACACCACACATCACCACACCACACATCACCACACCACACATCACCACACATCACCACACCACACATCACCACACCACACATCACCACACCACACATCACAACACCACACATCACCGCACCACACATCACCACACCACACAACACCACTCCATGCATCACCACACCACACCACACATCACCACACCACACCACACATCACCACACCACACATCACCACTCCACGCATAACCACACCACACATTACCACACCACACCACACATCACCACACCACACATCACCACACCACACATCACCACACATCACCACTCCACGCATCACCACACCACACATCACCGCACCACACATCACCACACCACACATCACCACACATCACCACACCACACATCACCACACATCACCACACATCACCACACACCATACATCACCACACCACACATCACCACACATCACCACACCACACTGCACATCACCACACCACACATCACCACACCACACATCACCACACATCACCACACCACACATCACCACATCACACCACACATCACCACACCACACATCACCACACCACACATTACCACACCACACATCACCACACATCACCACACCACACATCACCACACATCACCACTCCACACCACACCACACATCACCACACCACACATCACCACACATCACCACACCACACATCACCACATCACACCACACATCACCACCCCACACATCACCACACCACACATCACCACACCACACATCACCACTACACGCATCACCACACCACACATCACCACACCACACCACACATCACCACACATCACGACACCACACATCACCACACCATACATTACCACACCACACATCACCACTCCACGCATCACCACACCACACATCACCACACCACACCACCACACCACACATCACCACACCACACCACACATCACCACACATCACCACACATCACCACACCACACATCACCACACCACACATCACCACACCACACATCACCACACCACACATCACCACTCCACGCATCACCACACCACACCACACAGCACCACTCCACGCATCACCACACCACACATCACCACACATCACCACACATCACCACACCACACATCACCATATACCACACATCACCACACCACATATCACCACAACACACCACACATCACCACACCACACATCACCACTCCACGCATCACCACACCACACCACACAGCACCACTCCACGCATCACCACACCACACATCACCACACATCACCACACATCACCACTCCACGCATCACCACACCACACATCACCACACATCACCACTCAACGCATCACCACACCACCCCACACATCACCACACATCACCACACATCACCACACACCATATATCACCACACCACACCACACATCACCAAACATCACCACACCACACCACACATCACCACATCACCACACCACACATCACCATATACCACACATCACCACACCACACATCACCACTCCACGCATCACCACACCACACATCGCCACTCCACACATCACCACACATCACCACTCAACGCATCACCACACCACCCCACACATCACCACACATCACCACACATCACCACACACCATATATCACCACACCACACCACACATCACCAAACATCACCACACCACACATCACCAAACCACACCACACATCACCACACCACACATCACCACACCACACCACACATCACCACGCATCACCACACCACACATCACCACATCACACCACACATCACCACACCACAACACACATCAACACACCACACATCACCACACCACAAATCACCACACATCACCACACATCACCACACCACACCACACATCACCACACATCACCACTCCACACCACACCACACATCACCACACCACACATTACCACACCACACATCACCACACATCACCACTCAACGCATCACCACACCATACCACACATCACCACACATCACCACACCACACATCACCACACATCACCACACCACTCCACGCATCACCACACCACACCACACATCACCACTCCACGCATCACCACACATCACCACACACCATATATCACCACACCACACATCACCACACATCACCACACATCACCACACCACACATCACCACACATCACCACACCACTCCACGCATCACCACACCACACCACACATCACCACATCACCACACCACACATCACGATATACCACACATCACCACTCCACGCATCACCACACCACACATCACCACTCCACACATCACCACACATCACCACTCAACGCATCACCACACCATACCACACATCACCACGCCACACCACCACACACATCACCACACACCATATATCACCACACCACACCACACATCACCACACATCACCACACATCACCACACATCACCACACACCATATATCACCACACCACACCACACATCACCACACATCACCACACCACACATTACCACACCACACCACACATCACCACACCACACATCACCACACCACACCACACATCACCACGCATCACTACACATCACCACATCACACCACACATCACCACACCACAACACACATCAATACACCACACATCACCACACCACACATCACCACACATCACCACACATCACCACACCACACCACACATCACCACACATCACCACATCACACCACACATCACCACACCACAACACACATTACCACACCACACATCACCACACATCACCACACCACACATCACCACACCATCCATCACCACTCCACGCATCACCACACCACCCCACACATCACCACACCACACATCACCACACCACACATCACCACACATCACCACACATCACCAAACCACACATCACCACACCACACATCACCACACATCACCACACCACACATCACCACACCACACATCACCACACCACACATCACCACACCACCACACCACACATCACCACACCACACCACACATTACCACACATCACCACACCACACATCACCACACCACACCACACATCACCACACATCACCACACCACACATCACCACACCACACCACACATCACCACACCACACATCACCACACCACACATCACCACACCACACATCACCACTCCACGCATCACCACACCACACCACACATCACCACATCACCACACCACACATCACCACACACCACACAACACCACACCACACATCACCATTCCACGCATCACCACACCACACATCACCACCCCACACATCACCACACATCACCACTTAATGCATCACCACACCATACCACACATCACCACGCCAGACCACCACACACATCACCACACCACACATCACCACACCACACATCACCACACATCACCACACCATACATCACCACACCACACATCACCACACCACACATCACCACCCAACACTTCACCGCACCACACATAACCACACCACACATCACCACACATCACCACACCACACATCACCACACCACACATCACCACTCCACGCATAACCACACCACACCACTCCTCACCACACATCACCACACCACTCCGCACATCACCACACCACACATCACCACACATCACCACACCACACATCACCACACATCACCACACCACTCCACGCATCACCACACCACACCACACATCACCACATCACCACACCACACATCACCATATACCACACATCACCACACCACACATCACCACTCCACGCATCACCACACCACACATCACCACTCCACACATCACCACACATCACCACTCAACGCATCACCACACCATACCACACATCACCACGCCACACCACACCACACATCACCACACCACACATCACCACACCACACATCACCACACATCACCACACCACACATCACCACACCACACATCACCACACCACACATCACAACACCACACATCACCGCACCACACATCACCACACCACACAACACCACACATCACCACACAACACATCACCACACCACACATCACCACTCCATGCATCACCACACCACACCACACATCACCACACCACACCACACATCACCACACCACACATCACCACTCCACGCATAACCACACCACACATTACCACACCACACCACACATCACCACACCACACATCACCACACCACACATCACCACACATCACCACTCCACGCATCACCACACCACACATCACCGCACCACACATCACCACACCACACATCACCACACATCACCACACCACACATCACCACACATCACCACACATCACCACACACCATACATCACCACACCACACATCACCACACATCACCACACCACACTGCACATCACCACACCACACATCACCACACCACACATCACCACACATCACCACACCACACATCACCACATCACACCACACATCACCACACCACACATCACCACACCACACATTACCACACCACACATCACCACACATCACCACACCACACATCACCACACATCACCACTCCACACCACACCACACATCACCACACCACACATCACCACACATCACCACACCACACATCACCACATCACACCACACATCACCACCCCACACATCACCACACCACACATCACCACACCACACATCACCACTACACGCATCACCACACCACACATCACCACACCACACCACACATCACCACACATCACGACACCACACATCACCACACCATACATTACCACACCACACATCACCACTCCACGCATCACCACACCACACATCACCACACCACACCACCACACCACACATCACCACACCACACCACACATCACCACACATCACCACACATCACCACACCACACATCACCACACCACACATCACCACACCACACATCACCACACCACACATCACCACTCCACGCATCACCACACCACACCACACAGCACCACTCCACGCATCACCACACCACACATCACCACACATCACCACACATCACCACACCACACATCACCATATACCACACATCACCACACCACATATCACCACACCACACCACACATCACCACACCACACATCACCACTCCACGCATCACCACACCACACCACACAGCACCACTCCACGCATCACCACACCACACATCACCACACATCACCACACATCACCACTCCACGCATCACCACACCACACATCACCACACATCACCACTCAACGCATCACCACACCACCCCACACATCACCACACATCACCACACATCACCACACACCATATATCACCACACCACACCACACATCACCAAACATCACCACACCACACCACACATCACCACATCACCACACCACACATCACCATATACCACACATCACCACACCACACATCACCACTCCACGCATCACCACACCACGCATCGCCACTCCACACATCACCACACATCACCACTCAACGCATCACCACACCACCCCACACATCACCACACATCACCACACATCACCACACACCATATATCACCACACCACACCACACATCACCAAACATCACCACACCACACATCACCAAACCACACCACACATCACCACACCACACATCACCACACCACACCACACATCACCACGCATCACCACACCATACATCACCACATCACACCACACATCACCACACCACAACACACATCAACACACCACACATCACCACACCACAAATCACCACACATCACCACACATCACCACACCACACCACACATCACCACACATCACCACTCCACACCACACCACACATCACCACACCACACATTACCACACCACACATCACCACACATCACCACACCACACATCACCACACCACACATCACCACTCCACGCATCACCACACCACCCCACACATCACCACACCACACATCACCACACCACACGTCACCACACATCACCACACATCACCACACCACACATCACCACACATCACCACACCACACATCACCACACATCACCATACCACACATCACCACACATCACCACACCACACATCACCACACCATACATTACCACACCACACCACACATCACCACACCACCACACCACACATCACCACACCACACCACACATCACCACACATCACCACACCACACATCACCACACCACACATCACCACACCACACATCACCACACCACACATCACCACACCACACATCACCACTCCACGCATCACCACACCACACCACACATCACCACATCACCACACCACACATCACCACACACCACACATCACCACACCACACATCACCACTCCACGCATCACCACACCACATATCACCACTCCACACATCACCACACATCACCACTTAACGCATCACCACACCATACCACACATCACCACGCCACACCACCACACACATCACCACACCACAAATCACCACACCACACATCACCACACATCACCATACCATACATCACCACACCACACATCACCACACCACACATCACCACACCACACATCACCGCACCACACATAACCACACCACACATCACCACACATCACCACACCACACATTACCACACCAGACATCACCACTCCACGCATAACCACACCACACCACTCGACACCACACATCACCACACCACACCGCACATCACCACACCACACATCACCACACATCACCACACCACACATCACCACACCACACATCACCACACATCACCACACCACACATCACAACACATCACCACACCACTCCACGCATCACCACACCACACATCACCACATCACCATATACCACACATCACCACACCACACATCACCACTCCACGCATCACCACACCACACATCACCACTCCACACATCACCACACATCACCACTCAACGCATCACCACACCATACCACACATCACCACGCCACACCACACCACACATCACCACACCACACATCACCACACCACACATCACCACACATCACCACACCACACATCACCACACCACACATCATCACACCACACATCACCACACCACACATCACCGCACCACACATCACCACACCACACATCACCACACATCACCACACCACACATCACCACACCACACATCACCACTCCATGCATCACCACACCACACCACACATCACCACACCACACCACTCCACACCACACATCACCACACCACACCGTAGATCACCACACCACACATCTCCACACATCACCACACCACACATCACCAAACCACACATCACCACACATCACCACACCACACATCACCACACATCACCACACCACACATCACCACACCACACATCACCACACATCACCACACATCACCACACCACACATCACCACACCATACATTACCACACCACACCACACATCACCACACCACACCACACATCACCACACCACACCACATATCACCACACATCACCACACCACACATCACCACACCACACCACACATCACCACACCAGACATCACCACACCACACATCACCACACCACACCACACATCACCACACCACACATCACCACTCCACGCATCACCACCCCACACATCACCACATCACCACACCACACATCACCACACACCACACATCACCACACCACACATCACCACACATCACCACTCAACGCATCACCACACCATACCACACATCACCACGCCACACCACACCACACATCACCACACCACACATCACCACACCACACATCACCACACATCGCCACACCACACATCACCACACCACACATCACCACACCACACATCACCACACCACACATCACCGCACCACACATCACCACACCACACATCACCACACATCACCACACCACACATCACCACACCACACATCACCACTCCACGCATCACCACACCACACATCACCACACCACACCACTACACACCACACATCACCACACCACACCACACATAACCACACCACACATCACCACACCACACATCACCACACATCACCACTCCACACCACACATCACCACACCACGCATCACCACACCACACATCACCACACATCACCACACCACACATCACATCACCACACCGCACATCACCACAACACACAGCACCACAACACACATCACCACACCACACATCACCACTCCACGCATCACCACACCACACATCACCACACCACACATCACCACCCCACACATCACCACACCACACATCACCACCCCACACATCACCACAACACACAGCACCACAACACACATCACCACACCATACATCACCACACCACACATCACCACACATCACCACACCACACATCACCACACCACACATCACCACACCACACATCACCACCCCACACATCACCACACCACACATCACCACACCACACATCACAACACCACACATCACCACACCACACATCACCACACCACACATCACCACACCACACATCACAACACTACACATCACCACACCACGCATCACCACACCACACATCACCACACCACACCACACATCACCACACATCACCACACATCACCACACCACACATCACAACACTACACATCACCACACCACGCATCACCACACCACACATCACCACACCACACCACACATCACCACACATCACCACACATCACCACACCACACATCACCACACAGCACCACACCACACATCACCACACCACACATCACCACACCACACATCACTACACCACACATCACAACACCACAAATCACCACACCACACATCACCACACATCACAACACTACACATCACCACTCCACACATCACCACACCACACATCACCACACCACACCACACATCACCACACATCACCACACATCACCACACCACACATCACCACACATCACCACACCACACATCACCACACCACACATCACCACACCACACATCACCACACCACACCACACATCACCACACCACACATCACCACACCACACATCACCACACCACACATCACCACACCACACATCACCACACCACACATCACCACGCACACAGCACCACAACACACATCACCACACCACACATCACCACTCCACGCATCACCACACCACACATCACTACACCACACATCACCACACCACACATCACCACGCACACAGCACCACAACACACATCACCACACCACACATCACCACTCCACGCATCACAACACTACACATCACCACACCACACATCACCACACCACACATCACCACACCACACCACACATCACCACACATCACCACACATCACCACACCACACATCACCACACAGCACCACACCACACCACACATCACCACACATCACCACACATCACCACCCCACACATCACAACACCACACATCACCACACTACACATCACCACACCACACATCACCACACCACACCACACATCACCACACATCACCACACATTACCACACCACACATCACCACACATCACCACACCACACATCACCACACCACACATCACCACACCACACATCATCACTCCACGCTTCATCACACCATACATCACCACACCACACATCACACATCACCACACATCACCACACCACACATCACCACATCACACCACACATCACCACACCACAACACACATTACCACACCACACATCACCACACATCACCACACCACACATCACCACACCACCCATCACCACTCCACGCATCACCACACCACCCCACACATCACCACACCACACATCACCACACCACACATCACCACACATCACCACACATCACCAAACCACACATCACCACACCACACATCACCACACATCACCACACCACACATTACCACACCACACATCACCACACCACACATCACCACACCACCACACCACACATCACCACACCACACCACACATTACCACACATCACCACACCACACATCACCACACCACACCACACATCACCACACATCACCACACCACACATCACCACACCACACCACACATCACCACACCACACATCACCACACCACACATCACCACACCACACATCACCACTCCACGCATCACCACACCACACCACACATCACCACATCACCACACCACACATCACCACACACCACACAACACCACACCACACATCACCACTCCACGCATCACCACACCACACATCACCACCCCACACATCACCACACATCACCACTTAATGCATCACCACACCATACCACACATCACCACGCCACACCACCACACACATCACCACACCACACATCACCACACCACACATCACCACACATCACCACACCATACATCACCACACCACACATCACCACACCACACATCACCACACCACACATCACCACACATCACCACACCATACATCACCACACCACACATCACCACTCCACACATCACCACACATCACCACTCAACGCATCACCACACCATACCACACATCACCACGCCACACCACACCACACATCACCACACATCACCACACCACACATCACCACACCACACATCACCACTCCACGCATAACCACACCACACCACTCCACACCACACATCACCACACCACTCCGCACATCACCACACCACACATCACCACACATCACCACACCACACATCACCACACATCACCACACCACTCCACGCATCACCACACCACACCACACATCACCACATCACCACACCACACATCACCATATACCACACATCACCACACCACACATCACCACTCCACGCATCACCACACCACACATCACCACTCCACACATCACCACACATCACCACTCAACGCATCACCACACCATACCACACATCACCACGCCACACCACACCACACATCACCACACCACACATCACCACACCACACATCACCACACATCAACACACCATACATCACCACACCACACATCACCACACCACACACCACACATCACCACACCACACACCACACATAACCACACCACACATCACCACTCCACGCATCACCACACCACACATCACCACGCCACACATCACCACACATCACCACTCCACACCACACCACACATCACCACACCACACACCGCACATCGCCACACATCACCACTCCACGCATCACCACACCACACATCACCACACCACACCACACATAACCACACATCACCACACCACACCACACACCACACATCGCCACACATCACCACACCACGAGCATCTAACCATCGTAGGTTCGTCAACTCGCCTCCGATGAGCACGTTTAGCTACGTACAGTGCGACACAAGTTCAACATCTATACACAGAGCACGTCATCATCATCACATCACGGTTAGAGAGAACACAGCAGCAGCTGCAGCTGCTGCGTTGGCAGCGATGCACAAACAACAACAACAACCAGCACGCAACACGCTGCCTGCCAACACACACTTGGGCTCTAGCATGCAAAAAGAAGAGGAAAACAAGCGACGTTTCGGACAGTGACCCTTCTTCAGAGCTAATCAGAGAGTGGTGGGCGGGGAAGGGGACTTTAGAAGGGTGATGGTGGGTGGAGGGGGAGTGACCACAGGATGAGAGAGACACCGCAAACTCCAAATGTACAGCAGCAGCAGGCGGCAGGGGATCGAGCCCACGGCCTCCTGTACACCAGGCAAGGTAGTTAACATCTCCTGGCCACTGTGATGATGATGATGAGAGAGAGAGACGCAGACTCCAGACTCGCATTGTCGGGGTCGGGATCGAGCCCACGGCCTCCTGTATACCAGGCGAGGTAGTTAACATTTCCTGGCCACCGTGGCGAGTTTGGGGACGGTGGGCGAGCGTGATGCGAGCCAGACGTCCTGCTCCGCTCGCTCACCTTCCACGTGGGCGAGGAGTCATCGCGGCGCGTAATTAAGCGCCGCGCAGGATAATTAATTGAGAAAACAAGAATGCAATTAGCGCACACCGCGCGCGCGCGCGTGTTTATCCGCTTGTTTGTTTATTTGTTGATTTGTCCACCGCGTGCATCCCCGTGCATTATTCATCACGCCGAGCTGCAACTTCTCTTCCATGTGACACTAACCAGAGGGGTGTGTGGCGCTTAGGAATGGGGGGAGGGGGGTAACAGGAGGTGGGGGTGGTGGTGGTCAGTGTATCTGTGTACTGGCGTGGTTAGTGATGGAGGAGGCAGGGGTTATGACCCACACGTTTTAACATCTTACAGTGTCACATGCAAACGTATCATATTTATTCTTAATAATTAGTTCAATGATGCTTCCATTTGTGTCGAACCGTAACACATTTCATAACGCTCACCGTATGCAGTGCATTGCTGCGTGCCGACTTACAAACCATTCGACTTACGAACGGTTCTCAGGAACGAAATAGGTTCGTAACCCGAGGACTGCCCTACTGTAAGGGCGCCGCGGTGGCGAGGAGGTGTTAACTACCTCGCCTGGTCTACAGGAGGTTGTGGGTTCAATCCTGACCCTGACGATGCCTGCTGCTGCTGTGTATTTGTAGTTTGCGTGTTTCTCTCCCCGTGGTCGCGCTGATTTGTCTCCAGGCCCTCCCGTCTTAAACCTCCACATTTAGAATCAAGGTCACGCGTTTACGGTGTTTGGCTGCTGCTCTACATTTCCACGTGATGATGATAAGCCACCTCGCTGAGCTATCATTGGTGGTGGCCACGTCGCTTCTGAGCTGTGGAGCTCAGCTGGCCAAATACAAACAACAGTTGGCAGCGAGTTCATTGTTCATTTCCAGCCACTCGCGATGACGTCACTCAGTCACGAGTAGTCACCCGCAACCAAGTCGCCCCCTGCACGCTGCAATCCAGCAGTGGAGAGGTGCGTGCGTGCGGAGCGGTGGCGCGCTGCGCTACGAACCTGGCGGGCGACCCGAAATCGATCCCTGCTCACGGCCAACAGCAGCACTTGCCCTAACAGTCTGTCAAGGCTATACGGGGGGGGATCTTTGTCTTTGTCTGTGAGAGTGGGTTGCAAAGGTGCACGGTTTGATTGCAGCGGGCGCCCTGGTTATTCCTGCGGTGTGCGCTACGAACTCTCCCTGTATTTGTGTTGTTGTCGCACGAACCCTGCGACCGGGTTTTTGTCTCGGGCGGCGAGGCACCGCGAGCCTCGTGCCCATTGGGGCAACATTCGGCGACAAGAGAGTCGGAGAGATCGCGACTCCCGGTGGCGCGGGAGGAAACGCCACCTCTATTTGAGCCGTCACCTCGAGTTGTCTTAGAGCAGAGGTCGCAAACGGGTTTTGATTCCTTACCCGTACCCGGCCGCACCAGGGTCGCAAGCGGATACCCTACCCGTACCCGGCCGGGTACGGGTATCGGGTACCTGATTGCGACCTCTGGGATGAAGCCATGTTGCAGGCGCGGGTGGGTTGATTCTAGGAACTTGAATTGTGAGAAGAGACAAGACGTTGGGAAATGAGTGACAAACAGTTACTCACCAGTGACTCACGGCCTACCCGTACCCGGCCGGGTACGGGTAGCCGGGTATCGGGTAGGGTACAGGTATCGGGTACCCGGTTGCGACCTCTGCCTTAGAGCCATCAACTTGAGTTGCCTTAGAGACGTCAACTTGAGTTGCCTTAGAGACGTCAACTCGTGCTGATGGCCCCAGGTGGTCTCCTCCACTCCTGTCTCGATCCCAGTGCTGTCTCGCTCCCAGTGGTGTCTCGATCCCAGTGCTGTCTCGACCCCAGTGCTGTCTCGACCCCAGTGCTGTCTCGACCCCAGTGCTGTCTCGCTCCCAGTGCTGTCTCGATCCCAGTGCTGTCTCGCTCCTAGTGGTGTCTCGATCCCAGTGCTGTCTCGCTCCTAGTGGTGTCTCGATCCCAGTGCTGTCTCGATCCCAGTGCTGTCTCGCTCCCAGTGCTGTCTCGATCCCAGTGCTGTCTCGCTCCCAGTGGTGTCTCGCTCCCAGTGGTGTCTCGATCCCAGTGCTGTCTCGCTCCCAGTGCTGTCTCGATCCCAGTGCTGTCTCGCTCCCAGTGCTGTCTCGACCCCAGTGCTGTCTCAATCCCAGTGCTGTCTCGCTCCAGTGCTGTCTCGACCCAGTGCTGTCTCGACCCCAGTGCTGTCTCGACCCCAGCGCTGTCTCGCTCCCAGTGCTGTCTCGATCCCAGTGCTGTCTCGACCCCAGTGCTGTCTCGATCCCAGTCCTGTCTCGCTCCCAGTGCTGTCTCGACCCCAGTGCTGTCTCGCTCCCAGTGCTGTCTCGACCCCAGTGCTGTCTCGACCCCAGTGCTGTCTCGATCCCAGTGCTGTCTCGACCCCAGTGCTGTCTCAATCCCAGTGCTGTCTCGACCCCAGTGCTGTCTCGATCCAGTGCTGTCTCGACCCCAGTGCTGTCTCGACCCCAGTGCTGTCTCGCTCTCAGTGCTGTCTCGATCCCAGTGCTGTCTCGCTCCCAGTGCTGTCTCGACCCCAGCGCTGTCTCGCTCCCAGTGCTGTCTCGATCCCAGTCCTGTCTCGCTCCCAGTGCTGTCTCGACCCCAGTGCTGTCTCGATCCCAGTGCTGTCTCGCTCCCAGTGCTGTCTCGACCCCAGTGCTGTCTCGATCCCAGTGCTGTCTCGACCCCAGTGCTGTCTCGACCCCAGTGCTGTCTCGACCCCAGTGCTGTCTCGATCCCAGTGCTGTCTCGATCCCAGTGCTGTCTCGACCCCAGTGCTGTCTCGACCCCAGTGCTGTCTCTCTCTTGTGAAGGTCGAGATGGTGCCCTGTAGGTGGCATCGCCATCCACACTCTCATCCCTCTCCCTTCATCCCTCTCCCTCCCTGCCTCTCCCTTCATCCCTCTCCCTCCTTGCCTCTCTCCCCCTGCCTCTCCCTCCCTGCCTCTCCCTCCCTGCCTCCCTCCCTGCCTCTCTCCCCCTGCCTCTCCCTCCCTACCTCTCTCCCCCTGCCTCTCCCTCCCTGCCTCTCTCCCCCTGCCTCTCCCTCCCTGCCTCTCCCTCCCTGCCTTTCTCCCTGCCTCTCTCTTTTTTTTTTACGATCAGACGAGAAAGATGCTCGATCTTTCGGCACTTTGCTTCGTTCATCATGTCGGTTTTTGGGGTTTTTTGTTGCTTGAGTGCCCCCTTTTTAAATCCCATTGTGTGCTACTGTGTCCATAGACACCAACAAGAAAAAAATCACCCTCAAAAACCCATCACCAGATCCCCTGCTTTCGTCACATTACACAAAGCACCCTCGGTAGCCCAACGCGTCGAGAAAGATGCGACACCCCCCGTCAACTGAGCGTACCGAAATTTCAGCCAAATTCTGGCAGAGACCATGGCCTTGAAGGTGCGGCAGTGGCTGTGGAAGCCGCTCCCTTCAATTGTGAATTTCCTGGCCCTATAGATGGCCAGTTTGGCGTTGTTCATGATAAAGTTCATCAACCCCTCTATATCCTTGGTACCCCCGTTCCCCCTATATAAAAAAAATAAGAATTGTGGGTGAGAAATGAAGATTGAATTTCAGTAGAATATTGCGTAACAGCTTATAGAGTGATTTTAGGCTTTTGCAGTGTATGTGTAATAAAGGTAGTGGAAGCGACTTCTGGAATCCGGTCTTTATTTGCCTTTCTTTTACAACACTCCTTCACGCTGCTGACAGACAGCGTGAGAGGGATAGAGAGAGAGAGACACGTGCGGCCACGTGGCAGCCTGGACCCTGCTCCAGCGTGGCCTCACCCTCCGTTCGTTCCAGATCTGACTACGTGTTGTTCGTCTCCACCCCTTTTAATACCTGGGTCACGTGGTACCTTTCCACCAATCTTGGTTAGCCTCTATGGAATCTTCTAGACTCCACCGTACGTTCCCAGGACCACGCCCCTGAATCGTCCCCCCATTGGCTGTGGCTAAAGCCAGCAGAACCAATCCTCTACTTACAGATGTCACCTTCCCATTACGTCAGGGCCACGCCCCTAGACTTCTCCCCATTGGCTATGGGCCAGGACCGTCAGAGCCAATCATCGTACGACGTGTAATCCAACAGCAACCCGAATATGTCCTCACATCACCCCCCCCCCCCCCCGGTGTAAAAAGTCAGCCGTCTCGGCTGGGAAAAGAGTGACAGCCCGAATCCCTTTAAATAACATCTTAGGGCGTCCATGATGCATTAACAAGGTAAGGGGAGTAGGCGCCAATGCGCAGAGGAATGAAAACATTAAAACGACAGACATACATTAGGGCGCCCCTGTAGCGCAGTAACACCAGGGTGACAGACCGCAAGGAAAACCGTATTAGCGAAATGGGAGAGACTTCGACCGCGTACGCGACGCCGGACCCTCTCCTCCCCTCGCGCGAGGTTGCCCGTCCGACTGTTCAGCAGGAGATGGTTGCAGTGGAGAAGAATAAGAATTTTCGGTTTCCGTTGTGTCTGGGACAGGCCCCGTTGGAGGTGGAACGTCCGGGGGCTCGTCGTCCTTCAAACCTCGTGTGTCTGCGGGGGGTATAACACAGCCCCTCTGGGGATCAATCGGCGAGGCAAGTAGCACATTCGGCACGCCAGACCCCGGCAGGTCAACAAATGGGGATAAAGGGCCAGCACGCGGGTCAACATAGGGCTTGAGCCGCGACGAATGGACATACCAACGACGTTGGCCGTACTGGATGCGAACACTTTGGGGATTCCGAATGTCCACCAGCCTCACAGGCCCCCCCAAGGCTTGTGCAGTTTAGGGGACGTACCCACTGGCACCTGAGGGCAATGGAGCTATGCCATATCGCCCACCAACCAAGGCATGTCAGTTCGCGATCGACGCGCATACCTCTCGTTCCTTGCCTGCGTACGGGCCGTTGCACATCTGGTGGCCTCTCGCACCTCCGTAACCCATTTAAGCGAGTCCCGCACGTGGTCAGGCAAGGAAGGGGACGGTTGTTTCCCCGCAGCACCAAGTTGCACATCAATCGGGGGTACATTCTCACGGCCATACATCAGGAAAAATGGCGAATATCCTGTGGACGCGTGCGGAACCATGCGGTATGCGCCAGGACGCCCGGTATGTGCAAGTTCCAATCGGTTTGTTTTTCACTCACCGTGTGACAAAGCATGGCCGAAAGGGTGCGGTTAAATCGTTCCACCATGCCATCCGTTTGCGGATGGTAGGGGGAAGTGCGGATTTTCTTTGTACCCAAGGCAGAGCACGCGTCTCTGAGCAATTTAGAGGAGAAGTTACGTCCTTGATCTGTGAGCAGCCCTTCAGGTGCTCCCTTATCCATGACGTACCCATTCAAGAAAGCCTCGGTGATGGATGAGGCCGTTTGGTCAGGTAGAGGCCAGGCCATAGGCCAGCGAGAAAAGTATTCGACCCCGACCAACAGGTATTTATTTCCCCTAGCCGATGGAGGGAATGGGCCCAGGATATCCAAAGCAACCAGCTCATTAATACGGGATCGATCGTAGGGGCAGGACGTAATTTTGACGTGGCGGTTTCCGCTTCGCACAATCATGGCATGACCGGATAAAGTTAGTGACATCTGCTGTCATGCCAGGCCAAAAGAAATCCTGCTGCATCGCGGCCAATGTTTTCTGCACGCCGAGGTGCATCAGCTTGTCGGCATGCAGCGCGCGGATTAGATCGTGGCGAAGGGACGACGACACAACCAGGCGCGAACGGTCCGACAACCCGTCCGTACACATCAGTAATCCCGCCTGGCCCTGAAACAACTGCCATTTCCATCCTGCCAAATGAGATCTCAGTTTCCCGATCAGTTCCCGCAGTGGAGCCAAAGAGGCATCAGCCTCTTGCTCGCGTAGCCACACCGAGTGCGGCAAATGCAGCATATTGTCGGCGCCAACGGGTACATCCTGGCCTTCATCCTTTGAAATCGCCCCCATGACCGGACAGGGCGGGGTAGGCAGCGCCGCACAGCGGTGCGTACCCGTCAGACAGGCGCAGGGAGGAGTTGCGGGCAACCTAGAGAGAGCGTCCGCGTTGCCATGGCGAGTACCCTTGTGGTACGTGATATTGAAGGAAAACTCCTGCAGCAATTCTAACCACCGAGCCAATTGACCGGACGGTTGTTTCAAACAATATTGCAAGGCAGCATGGTAAGTACGCACGAGGAATTTCCTTCCATACAGATACGGCCGGTACTGGTGAACAAAATGTACGATTGCCAGCAATTCACGTCGCGTCACGCAATAGCGCGTCTCGGTAGGAGACAGAACCCTGTTGCTGTAAGCCACCACTCGCTCGACTCCATCTTTCCGTTGTGACAAAACTGCCCCTATGCCGATGTCGCTAGCATCCGTGTCAAGGATGAACGGCTGAGAAAAGTCTGGGTAGTCGAGTGTCGGAGCGGTGGCCAGGCGATCCCGGAGAGATTGAAAAGAGCGCTCCTCTTCCGGGCCCCATTTAAATCTTTGATTTTTCCCCGTCAGTACATGCAGCGGCTTAGCCAGCATCGCGAAATTCTTAACAAATCGGCGATAGTAGGATGCGAACCCTATAAACCGCCGTACGTCGCCCACTGAAGTGGGCGTGGGCCACTCTCGGACACACGACGTTTTCTGAGGGTCCGTGGACACACCGTCAGAGCTGACAATGTGTCCCAGGTAGCGGACAGATCGTTGCAAAAGGTGGCATTTCTTTGGTTTAAATTTTAGGTCAGCCGACCGCATCCTCTGAAAGACAGTCTCCAGTCATTGTGAGGTGTTCTTCGAAGGTGCGACTGAATACGATGATATCATCCAAATATATGAGGCACGTTTCCCACTGCAGCCCCGCTAGCACCAGTTCCATCAGGCGTTGGAACGTCGCCGATGCTGCATTCAAGCCCATAGGTAGGCGGTTAAACTCAAAGAGGCCCTGCGGCATGCGGAACGCCGTTTTCGGTCTGGACGCGTCATCGAGGGATAGCTGCCAAAACCCAGACGATAGGTCAAGGGTAGAGAAGAAATTTGCCCCCGACAAAGCGTCCAACGAGTCGTCCACCCGTGGCAAGGAGTATGCGTCCGCCACGGATATCTTATTCAATCGCCGGAAGTCTACACAAAACCTCGTTCCACCATCCTTTTTAACCAACACCACCGGCACACCCAAAGGACTGTTGGACGGCGAAATTATATCGGCCGCCAACATGTCGTCCACCGCGCCACGCACGTGTTCCCTTTCCGCAGGGCTCATGCGATGCGGGTGCATACAAATCGGTCCTGCCGCACCGGTGTCGATATGGTGCGACAAGAGCGAGGTATGGCCCAAATCCAAATCGTTTTTACTGAAAACGTCAGCGTACTCCGACAATAGTGAATGCAAGGTGCTCCGCTGCGTGGCCGACAAGGACGTATTTTCTCCACTAGGTTGGTCGCTCTCAAAGCTGGTGAAATCGGTAGTGGCGTGAGCCAACACCGAGCCAGCCGGGACGACGACCCGGTCCGGGCCCCCATTTAACACTTGTATAAACGGGGCCTGACCAGGCCGAACAATAGTTTGAGCCGCCACTAGGGAAAATGATTTTGCCACAGAGTTCGACGGGGACAGAAACACACCTGTCGCATTGTCCACGGCATCCAACTGCTTTCGGTAACGCAGCAGAATAAGCATTTGTGAACCTGATGGTACTTCTACCGTGACAGCAACAATCGCATTAACAGCATTTCCTGGGGGCGAACGGCCCAGCAGTGACGGCAGGAAGGACATTCTATGGCCCCCTGGCATTTCCAAGCAACCTTGATCGACAAGTATTTTAACGGGCATCCGACGAAGAAAATCGGTGCCCAATAAGCATGGGACGGCCAATGAACGCGAGATCAAAACTGGTCCCACCACGGTGATATTACCTATAGCAGTGCGCACATCTACTCGCCCCAAAATACCCATGCTACTCCCATTCGCAGCAACGCATGTGTCGTTAGCCGGTTGGATCACCGATGTAGGAATGGACAGGAGATGAAAAATGACATCGGAAATTATGGTTGCAGACGTGCCGGTGTCCACCAAAATACGGACATCGATCCCACTGATAGTACCCCATACCGTCGAGGATCCCAACGCGGCTGCCACCACCCTTCGAGTCAATTTTTTCCATTGTGTAACCGAGTGTGGCATCGATTCAGGTGACCCACAATTTCCTTCAGGAGTGCAAACATGGGTGCGAGTGGATGCGTGATGTGTCAAGACCTGCCGGGTGTCCGATATGTGCCGACTTGCCCGAGGGTGCCGTGGATCCGCGTCCGGTGGAGGAGATGGAAGTCGGCCCGACGGGAGCTGAAGAGATTGAAGTCGGCAGCGGCAATCCCGGGCGAAATGGCCTCGTTGGCCACACTGAAACATGTGGCCGCCGCCGCCCGGCAGTCGGTCGCCCTGATCCCCGCTCGTGGACGTCCAGCCCCATTTTGCTGCTCGCGTGGCCGGCGTTTCGGAACCCAGCGAGGAACGGCTGCCATCACCTCGTCGTCGCTGGAGTCGTTGGAGCCGTGGACGACACGACGTGGAGCCCATCCCAACGGTGGCCCGTCTATCTCAGGATCTCCCGTCCATGCAGCCATCTGGTCCCAGCGTTTGAGGTTGAACTTGGCGCCCAAACAGCGCGCCGCCCATCGAGATGTTAGCGGTTCGTGGCCGCACACCGGTAATGATATGTTAAGTTCCTGGGCCAACTCAATCATTCTAGAAAGGATGAGAGGATCCAGGAGATCGGCAGACGAATCGGGATAGGCGGCCATGGCAAGCGCCAACAGCGCCCCTCGGTAGGCCAAGGGCAATTCTTCCGCTCCTCGACGCGGCTGCATGAATTTCCTGGTAGCCGCCGTCGGCAGCTCGTAGAACTCCGCCATTTCCGCGAAAGCGTCACGCAGCCTCTTTTTCTTACTCGCCGGGATGGAGCGGAAGGCTGCCAAGGAGACGTCGCCCAATAGCGTGGGCAGAGCCTCCAGTGCTTCTGCCTCCATCCATCGCACCGACAAATTATTTAATTTGAGGAAGGCGATGGCCGCGGTGAATATCCGAGGCCTCGGGCGTGTCAGTTTCCGCTCCCCACGCAGCACGCGGCTCCGTCAAGATAGTGTCCGTTCGGCCGCGTGGCAGCAGGCCCGCCCAAGATGGAGGCCTCCACCTCTGCGGCAGGAGTAATGGCGGACGGCGTTTCCCGCTGAAGATTTTGGTCATCGGCCCTTGGGTGAGTCCCACGCGGCCGACCGAGGGCCGCTGATGACGCGACCGCCATTGCAAGATTTAGCAGGATCGTACAGAGCGACTCTATAAGCTCCGCCACCCGACGCCACCCCTCGTTCGCAGCCGGAGACGTCGTCTCGCCAGCCTGTCGTCGATGCGCGGCGTCGGGGAGAGCGGCAGACGGCGGTAGAGGACCCGTGGCTCCCAGCAGCTCGTCCTCATCCTCTTCGACATCTTTTTCCGACGGAGGATCCGGTGGGTTTCTTTTCTTGAGGTGCTTGGACATTTTCTAATAATCGTCCAAACGGTCTCAAGAGACACTTCTGTCACCAATATAATAAAGGTCGTGGAAGCGACTTCTGGAATCCGGTCTTTATTTGCCTTTCTTTTAAAACACTCCTTCATGCTGCTGACAGACAGCATGAGAGGGATAGAGAGAGAGAGAGACACGCGCGGCCACGTGGCAGCCTGGACCCGGCTCCAGCGTGGCCTCACCCTCCGTTCGTTCCAGATCTGACCACGTGTTGTTCGTCTCCACTCCTTTTAATACCTGGGTCACGTGGTACCTTTCCACCAATCCTGGTTAGCCTCAATGGAATCTTCTAGACTCCATCGTACGCTCCCAGGACCACGCCCCTGACTCGTCCCCCCATTGGCTGTGGCTAAAGCCAGCAGAACCAATCCTCTACTTACAGATGTCACCTTCCCATTACGTCAGGGCCACGCCCCTAGACTTCTCCCCATTGGCTATGGGTCAGGACCGGCAGAGCCAATCATCGTACGAGGTGTAATCCAACAGCAACCCGGATATGTCCTCACATTACATATGTATTGGTGCGCCACTGTTTCGAGCTCACCACAGAATCCGCATTCAGGATTTGTGTCTGTGAAAAGTGCCAGAAATGTGTTCGTGGTCACAGTCCCATGGGCAATGCTCCAGCTAAGATCACCATGGCGCTTGTATGATGGATTTGAGTAAAACAGCTCCCAATGAGGCCTCAAGCGATCACCGCAGGGCATCGTGACATTATTATTTGTTGATGGTGGAAATCGACCATTTGGCCGTACAGCTTTTTCCGGTCTACACCTGAGAAGCACCCCTCCTGGTCATTCCCCGAGGCTAGCCCCCCGTGCTGCTGTGAGGAAGAGAGGTGAGTGTGCTCCCGTGCTGGGACGATGGTCAGTTTTGGTGGCACTGGGCCACCGCCGGCTGACTCGTCACCAACACTCACGGCAGGCGCGCTCCCCACTGCTGTCGAGAAGGCCCTTCGTACCTCATTCACAAGTTTTGCGGCGAGTCTCATCGAGTGCATTTTGGTCATTGCAGCTATCTCGGTAGGGAGAAGCCACTGTCCCCCGTGCCTGGTCTCACCAAATCGCCCACCCTCGTGAGACGTGCATCCACCATTCGTTTCTCCATGGCAGGGCCCACAAGAGCGGGTAGTGCCATGTTGGGGTTCCGTAGCAGCGGCTCGTGAGCGAATTCCGATGCTGACCGGGGTGTATTCAGTCGGGCGGTGACGAGGAAACCCCAAGTATGTAGGACACTCCTGTAGAAGTGGGGAATCTGTGAGAGTGGAATACCTTTAATGTCCATAAAGAAGAGCTGCTTGCTGCACTGAAGGCCCCCGAGGTTATTGCGATAAAAAGATGCCGTGGAACACCACATGGGTGATGGGGCCGTGTAGAGAAACCTCTGTATGGCTTGTAGGCGAAGTGTAGAAAGTTGGCTCCGTACACAAACCAGACCTTGCCCGCCCTCCCGCAGTGGCAAGGCCAAGATGCCAGCAGCCACACGGTGCTTCCTCTGCGACCAGAAGAAGGCAGCTATCAGTTTCTGAAGTTTTGCTATCAGGTGTACGGGTGGAGTGAGTGAAAAGAAGCGGTGCCACAAGGTGGATGCAACCAACTGGTTCACCACCAGGATTTTCCCTCTAAACGTGAGAGACTTGCGCAGGCGCCCCCAAGGCTCCAGTCGTTTCCTCACCAGACACTGGGCCATGTTGTACAGCAGACTAATCAATCCTATGAAGCGAGTCCCAAAACCAAAAGCTTTTAGACTGCCAAGAAGATACCGGTGATCAACCCTATCAAAGGCCTTCTCTTGATCAAGGGAGAGAAAGGCAAGCAGAAAGTTCAATTGCTCCGACAGACTGATCAAATCTCTGACCAGGAAAATCCCATCATGGATGGTCCTACCTGGAACAGTGTATGCCTGGTCATCGGAAATAACCTTAGCCAACACCCTCTTAAGCCTTGCAGATGCAGCTTTTGCGAGAATCTTATAGTCCGTGCTCAGCACTGAGACTGGGCGCCAAATTTTGAGGTGTCTGAGGTCGCCCTTTTTCGGAATCAGTGTGAGCACGGCTCTCCTCCAGGACTGAGGCATCATGTTGGTCTCCACTGCTTCATCCAGAACAGCTTTGTAGTCTCTACGTATGGAGTGCCAAAAATGGTGATAAAACTCCCCCGTCAGCCCATCAATCCCTGGCGACTTGTTCCTGGCCAGGGCACTCGCTGCCATGTCCAGGTCGCTTTGTTCGACCCTTTCTTCCAGAAGGTCCCTGTCCTCTTCACCCAAAGTAGGCAGGTCCTTCCAGATTTCATTCTGGGCCACTGTGGAAATATGCTCTGGAGAGAAGACATTTCTATAGTACTGTGCTATTGTTGTAGCTATCTGATTATTGTTTGAAACAAGGACCCCCTTGTCATCAAATAAATGCTCCATGGCTTTGCGTCCACCATTCTGCTTCCCTAATGTGAAAAAAGTGTCGAGCTTGAGTTCATATCAAGGGTATCTTTAAAACGAGAGTGTACAAACGCCCCTTTTGCCTTTCTTTCTGCAACCCTTTTAGACATTCTAGGGTCTCCACATATTCCTGTAGTAGGCCTGGATCGTTCCCAATCGTCCGCCTTTGCTCTAAATATGGACCCTGTTCTCCAGCTCACAAATTTCTTGGTCAATATTTTTTATGTTTCCCCAGGCATACAACTGACACCGTTTTTTGATGTCTACTTTCCCTATGTCCTACCATTGGGCTAAGCTATTAAACCGATCTTTCTTTCTCTGCCACTCCACCCAGAAGACCCCAAAAAGATCAGCGAAGGTGGTATCTTGCAAAAGGGCATTAGTGAAAGTATGCCGATCCCCTTGGGACCCCTCGTATTTTCATTTCAAGTAGTATTAGGCGATGATCGGCCAATGCCGCTGCCTGAATACTGGACGACACTTCACTATTTACAATGTCTTTTGACATATAAACCAGTCAATTCTTGACTGCGACAGTGTCCTGTCAGCTCGGGGTCTTGTAAAGGTGAAACCTTGCTGCTTTGGATGTTTCGTCTGCCACACATCTACGAGACTGTACGTGCAGAGCACATGCCGCAAGGTGTTCAGGACACCGCTTTTGCACTGCTCGGTGCCAGTGCGATCGAGGACATCGAGTGTACAGTTGAAATCTCCTCCCAAAATCAGACACTCGTCATTTGGGATGGTTTTGAGATAGTCCTGTAACTCATTGAAAAAAATCAGTTTTTCCGCATCATTGATGGGTGAATAGATGTTTATGAGGTGGACAGAAATGTCATTAAGTTTGATCGTTACGTCGAGGGTTCTTCCCGGTACCACCTCAATCTTGTTAACTATAGTGGTTGCAAACCCCGGTGCAAATAGCGTTGCCACTCCCGAAGAATAATGAGTAAGGTGACTGAAAAACAAATCACCTTTCCATTCCGTTTCCCATTTATCCTCCTCGCTGGTTGTAAGATGCGTCTCCTGCACAAAGAGCACCGAGGCTTTGTGTTCTTTTGCGAGAGAACGCACAAAGTGTCTCTTGAGTGGACCTCTACACCCATCTATATTAATTGCCGCTATCCGCAGCATTACGTGTCAGTGGAGTTGTCGCCAGGTGTGTTATCTTTCCACGTAGTTATTTGCCCCAGGAAGTACCTGATCATTTTCCTTTCCTTTCCAGATGACGACTTTCCCTGTCTCTTGAAGTCCTGCTCAACATGGAGTAGGGAGGTTATTATTGCCTCCACATTTCGCCACCTTGACAGAGCTGCAGTCACCCTTTCTTCTGAGCCACCACAAAGGGGGGGTGGGGTGGTGGGGGGGCCCCTGTGTGTGATGCACCACAAAGGGTGCCAACCAATTCTGATTTGTCATCGTCAAATGGTTACTAGCGCATGGTGACCGTGTGACGATGTCGGTGTTTACGAGATTAACTGGCCGTGTAATCACGGAATGGTGATGAAGTGGCTAAGTCACACGTGATGGTGGTATAATGGTGATGCTGTGGAGGCTTCACAATGTCGATGGTGGCACGCAGTGCGCGTGTGCGTACAGGCTGGGGGTGAGCGGTGGCGCAGCGGTTAGCGCGCTCAGCTATGAACCCGGCCACCCGAGTTCGATTCCCTCTCACGGCCAATTACCGGTGAGGAATATTTGAACCGGTCCTGGGCTTCCCCTAAGTCGACTCAGCCTCAAATTAGTACCTAGTGTGGTGTGTAAACATCGCCGCTAGGGAGACAAAGGCGGCCGGGCGTGGTGCTGACCACCGAGCCCCTCGTGTTCCGTTCCGGCCTTCATAGGTGCTCGCTAACAGCACTTGTCCCTACAGTCATTTAAGGCTATACGGGGAATCAAAGTCTTTTTTGTTTCGGCTTCGATGTGCACAGCACAGAACTGCCGTACACGTCATCATCAGCAGCAGCCACGGCCAATCCCCTGCTGGATGAAGGCCACCTCTCGCGACCCTGTGATGCATCAATCCATTCCGGCACCTGCGCGTGGGCACTGACCCCTTGGACGCGTTCCATTCCGTGACTGCCGCTCCGTTATTCGTCTTGACCATCGCACTCCACCCCTTCTCGCCGCGTGCATGCAGGACACGGCCAGAGTAGGCAGATGATGATGCTGCTGCTGCTGCTGGTATAAGTGCTCACAGGTGAGTGTGTGTGTGCGTGCGTGCGTGCGGACGTGAGTCATGTAGCCCGCATGCCCGGCCACCGCATGCCTAAACAGCTTTTATTCGGCCGGATCGAGGGGGGATAAACGGGCGCGGCACGGGCTAGAGAAGAGATGGAGTGATGTGGTACAGGAGGACGTGGATCTGAGTGGACTTGCCGATGACTGGTACCAGCGGTGTCAAGATCGGCCTCTGTGGAAGAGGCTCGTGAAGGACACTGCTGGGCAGTTGGAGGCAGTCGCCCTCCAGCAATGATGGAGGGCGGAGGAGCGACGCCGACTCACAACAACGAGCGGAGCGCCGGGCGGATAAAACACAGCAAGTTGGCACAGTAGGGGGCACAGGCGGTGCATCAGCCAGTCATCTCAGTCAGTCCACCCATGGCACCTGGGTCTGCCCTGTGACCTCGTGCCAACGGGCGTTCGACACTTCACGTGGCCTCAAGGTGCACGTAGCCTGGCACAAACGCCGTGGTGACGTCACCGCCACTTAGTGGCGTATGTGCAATAACAGATGATGCTCGTGAGACGATCATTAACATCATCACCATCATCGTCACCATCATCACCATCGTCATCACCCCATCATCACCATCATCATCACCATCATCATCACCATCATCACCATCATCATCACCATCATCATCACCACCATCATCACCATCATCATCACCATCACCACCATCGCCATCACTCCATCATCGTCACCATAATTACCATCATCATCACCATCATCACCATCATCATCACCCGATCATCATCACCATCATCATCATCACCACCATCATCACCACCATCATCATCATCACCACCATCATCACCACCATCATCATCACCATAATCATCATCACCACCATCATCATCACCATCATCATCATCACCACCATCATCATCACCATCATCATCATCACCACCATCATCATCACCATCATCATCATCACCACCATCATCACCACCATCATCATCACCATAATCATCACCACCACCATCATCATCACCATCATCATCATCACAACCATCATCACCACCATCATCACCACCATCATCATCACCACCACCATCATCACCATCATCACCACCATCATCATCATCATCGTCGTCACCATCATCATCACCATCATCATCACCACCATCATCACCATCATCACCATCATCATCACCATCATCACCACCATCATCATCATCACCATCATCATCACAACCATCATCATCACCACCATCATCACCATCATCATCACCACCATCATCACCACCATCACCACCATCATCATCATAACCACCATCATCACCACCATCACCACCACCACCATCATCATCACCATCGTGCCGCGGGCCGGCGCTGCCCCCTAGTGTGAGAAGGACCGGGGAGGAGGCTGGAGTGAGGAGGCAGGAAGACGCGGGGAGAGGAGCGTGAGGGGTTGGAATCCTGTGTATATATTATTAATATTTAACAATAATATAAATGGTACTATTATTACCTGTTGAGGATGTTTACCCAGCAAGGTCTCAACTGAGTCTCAAGGCTCTTGTTCAGGAGGCTCCTGCCAGGTTTTTTGCAGGATGTCTGCACGGTGTTCCCTATTGAGTGAGTAGTAGCCGGCAGTGTTGGGCGCTTGGGTGTTGTGGTCAATGCCAGGTAGGATGTTGTGGTCAATGCCAGGTAGGCTGCGTGTGGTCAATGCCAGGTAGGATGATGTGGTCAATGCCAGGTAGGATGTTGTGGTCAATGCCAGGTAGGATGTTGTGGTCAATGCCAGGTAGGATGTTGTGGTCAATGCCAGGTAGGATGTTGTGGTCAATGCCAGGTAGGATGTTGTGGTCAATGCCAGGTAGGCTGTTGTGGTCAATACCAGGTAGGCTGTTGTGGTCAATGCCAGGTAGGATGTTGTGGTCAATGCCAGGTAGGATGTTGTGGTCAATACCAGGTAAGCTGTTGTGGTCAATACCAGGTAAGCTGTTGTGGTCAATGCCAGGTAGGATGTTGTGGTCAATGCCAGGTAGGCTGTTGTGGTCAATACCAGGTAGGATGTTGTGGTCAATACCAGGTAGGATGTTGTGGTCAATACCAGGTAGGATGTTGTGGTCAATACCAGGTAGGATGTTGTGGTCAATACCAGGTAGGATGTTGTGGTCAATACCAGGTAGGATGTTGTGGTCAATACCAGGTAGGATGTTGTGGTCAATGCCAGGTAGGCTGTTGTGGTCAATGCCAGGTAGGCTGTTGTGGTCAATACCAGGTAGGCTGTTGTGGTAAATGCCAGGTAGGCTGTTGTGGTCAATACCAGGTAGGCTGTTGTGGTCAATGCCAGGTAGGCTGTTGTGGTCAATGCCAGGTAGGCTGTTGTGGTCAATACCAGGTAGGCTGTTGTGGTAAATGCCAGGTAGGCTGTTGTGGTCAATACCAGGTAGGCTGTTGTGGTCAATGCCAGGTAGGCTGTTGTGGTCAATACCAGGTAGGCTGTTGTGGTCAATACCAGGTAGGCTGTTGTGGTCAATACCAGGTAGACTGTTGTGGTCAATACCAGGTAGGCTGTTGTGGTCAATACCAGGTAGGCTGTTGTGGTCAATACCAGGTAGGCTGTTGTGGTCAATGCCAGGTAGGCTGTTGTGGTCAATACCAGGTAGACTGTTGTGGGCAATGCCAGGTAGGCTGTTGTGGTCAATACCAGGTAGGCTGTTGTGGTAAATGCCAGGTAGGCTGTTGTGGTCAATGCCAGGTAGGCTGTTGTGGTCAATACCAGGTAGACTGTTGTGGTAAATGCCAGGTAGGCTGTTGTGGTCAATACCAGGTAGGCTGTTGTGGTAAATGCCAGGTAGGCTGTTGTGGTCAATGCCAGGTAGGCTGTTGTGGTCAATGCCAGGTAGGCTGTTGTGGTCATTGCCAGGTAGGCTGTTGTGGTCATTGCCAGGTAGGCTGCGTGTGGGGGGGAGGAGGAGGGGGAAACCGGAGAACCCGGAGGGAACCCAGGGAGGACAGGTGGCCGAATGGACACACACCCTACACACAAATACAAAGATCCTCCCGTGTAGCCTCAATACACTGCAGGGGCAAGTGCTGTTAGCGATCAGCACCTATGAAGGCCGGCACGGCACACGAGGGGGTGGGTGTCCAACACCACACACGACCGCCTTTGTCTACCCAGTGACGATGATTTTACGCACCGCACCAGGTACTCATTTGAGGCTGAGTCGACCTAGGGGAGGCCCAGGACCGTGAGCGAGAATAGAACTGGGTTCGTAGCACAGCGCACTAACCACTACACAACCGCTCCCCACACAAAAAACAAAGATTCCCCGTATAGCCTCAACACACTGTAATGGCAAGTGCTGTATGCGAGCAGCACCTATGAAGGCCGGCACGAGGGGGTGGGTGTTCAGCGCAGAGGGGATGAGGGAGTTGGGGAAGTGGGCAGAGATGATGAGGGAGAGATGAGGGGGAGGAGTGGGAGGAGGAGTGGGAGGGGTGGAGGAGTGGGAGGGGCTCTGGAGATTTTTTTTAAATTCCCTTCTTATGTTGGTTACCGAACCCTGACCATGGGAGTCAAGTTTATCGTGGGAATCCTTTTTACTATGGAAGTCTAATTTACTCTGGGAGTCCAGTTTACCATGGGAGTAAACTGGACTGGGGGGAGACAGAGGGGGGGGAGACAGAGGGGGGGGGGGAGACAGGGGGGGGGGGGAGACAGAGGGGGGGGGGAGACAGGGGGGGGGGAGACAGAGGGGGGGGGGGAGACAGAGGGGGGGGGAGACAGGGGGGGGGGAGACAGGGGGGGGGGGGACAGGGGGGGGGAGACAGGGGGGGGGGAGACAGGGGGGGGGGAGACAGGGGGGGGGGGGGACAGGGGGGGGGAGACAGGGGGGGGGGGAGACAGGGGGGGGGGGAGACAGGGGGGGGGAGACAGGGGGGGGGGGCGGAGTGGCCGAGGGGAGAGAGGGAGGGAGTTAGGAGGGAGGGGAAGGGAGGAGAGGCAAGAGAGGGGGGCCGGCCTGAGGGAGATGGAGGGTAGAGGGAGGGGAAAGCGAGGGGGGTAGAGGGAGTGGGTGGAGGGGGGTAGAGGGAGGGGGTCGAGGGGGTGGAGGAGGGGAGAGCGATGGGGGTAGAGGGAGGGGGTTAGCGAGGGAGGAGTGGAGAGCGAGGGAGGGGGCAGGCGGCCCGCTGGAGCAGGCCGCGTGGATGGAGGGGCCGTGATGTCGGCACGGGGAGGTGGCGGCGGCGGCGTCAGGGGTCGGGATCGAGACCCCGGCAAGACGGTGAGGACCCTCACGGACCCCTCACGGACCCCTGCGGGAGCCAGGGGCTGGGGGCCCAGGAGCCCCAGGATGACGAGTTGAGAGTCGGGGCGATGCTTCACTCCGCAGGCCCGTAGATGGTCGCCGGAAACGGGGCGAAACAACAGTGGGGAGCGCAACGTGAACAACACAACGGGCGCGTGTGAGTGTGTTGGTGCGTGTGAGTTGGTGCGTGTGAGTTGGTGTGTGTGAGTTGGTGTGAGTTGGTGCGCGTGAGTTGGTGTGTGTTGGTGTGAGTTGGTGCGGGTGAGTTGATGCGTGTGAGTTGGTGAGTGTGAGTTGGTGTGTGAGTTGGTTCGGGTGAGTTGGTGTGTGTTGGTGTGAGTTGGTGCGGGTGAGTTGGTGCGTGTGAGTTGGTGAGTGTGAGTTGGTGTGTGAGTTGGTTCGGGTGAGTTGGTGTGTGTTGGTGTGAGTTGGTGCGTGTGAGTTGGTGTGAGTTGGTGAGTGTGAGTTGGTGTGTGTATGTCGGTGTGTGTTGGTGAGTGTGAGTTGGTATGTGTGAGTTGATGTGAGTGAGTTGGTGTGAGTAAGTTGGTGTGAGTTGGTTAGTGTGAGTGAGTGTGAGTTGGTGTGAGTTGGTGTATGTGAGTTGGTGTGAGTTGGTGAGTGTGAGTTGGTGAGTGTGAGTTGGTGAGTGTGAGTTTGTGTGAGTTGGTGCGTGTGAGTTGGTGCGTGTGAGTTGGTGTGAGTTGGTGAGTGTGAGTTGGTGCGTATGAGCGTGGCGGTGAGGTGTGGGAAGCTGTAAGCCCCAGGCTACTTTGGGGTCGCCGTCCCATCAACCGGAGGCGAGGAGTGGTGGTCGTGGTTACCTATGCCCCCACCGAAGACGATCATCCATGGAGGGATGCAGGCAAGGCTGATGAGTCCGATGCCTTCTATGACCTCCTGTCACAGGTGCTGACTAAAATGGCCACTCGGGACAGTGCATATTATTATCATTATCAGAGTTGCATCTTTTTGTTTGCTTTTTTGACTACTTGTGTTGTGGTTATTGCAAACATGATGCCTTGAATAAAGGTGTCAGTTTTGTACCAGTTTAAAAGGGTAAAAACCTACTACTACAGAGTCATCTTGTTGGGTGACTTCAATGCCCGAGTTGGTCATGATGCTGGCACCTGGTCTGGAGTGATTGCGAGGCTTGGGCCAGATCAGCTCAATAACAACGGTTGGAGGCTGTGCAGCCCATGAGCTTGTAATTACCAACACGCTTTTCCGGCATTGGCGCATCCACACAACATCATGGATGCATGCCGGGTCCAAGCAAGACCATCTGCTGGACTACATAGTGACGGACCAGCGGATGCGAGCCCATGTCCTTGACACCAGGACCTACCGTGGAGCTGATCTGCCCTCTGATCATCGACTCGTCATCTGTAAGATGCGCCTACCATTCTTCCACTCTGGTGGTGGGTGTACACCCAGGACCCCATTCCAACCTAAAGTGACCTGGCCTCAGCTGATGAAAGTTGCAAGCGAGAATTTCATCATCGCTTGCGGCTGGGGTTGGCATCTTCCCCCACTCCTCCTGATGTCGAGGGTAAATGGGCCAAGGTTTAGGACTGTGACTCATGCAGCTGCAATGGCTGCTTTAGGTACGCGGTCCAGACCTCCCCAGAGACCCTGGCTGACAGAGGAGGTGTTCAGGATAGTTGAGAAAAAGCGACAGGCCCACTCTCATCAGCTACAGCATCCCACGTCAGAGAATGAGGAGGCTTACCGAAGCCTTCGCTCGGAGATTTGGAGAGCCATAAGGCGCTGCAAGGATGGGTGGTGGTCACGGGTTGCTGAGGAGATGGAGTCTGCCTCAGTGGACCGCGATCACAAATCACTATATAACTCCATCAAAAAAGTAACCTGCAGCGCCACACCTATTTCCATCATTAGGGGAAAAAACGGTGATCCAATCTCCGACCCCCAGGAACAGGTTTGCAGATTTGCTGAGCATTTCTGTGAGGTCCTGGGGGAGGGGAAATCCCTCAGATTTATGAAATCATCATGGCACAAAGTGGGGATGACCCTGCTGAGGCTGCGGTGCCTCAAATATTGGAAGAAGTCACCCACTGTGAGTGGCTGGCTGAGATGACATCTGTTGAGGAAGTACTGAAGGCGATCCGGAGTATGAGACCAGGAAAGGCACCGGGCAGAGATGATCTCCCAAGCGAAATGCTGAGGGAGGGTGGCGTTTGTGCACAGACTGCCCTATATGACATAACAACAGTCTGGACCACTGGACGGGTTCCGCAGGATTGGAAGGATGCCCTGGTGGTCCCCCTCTTTAAGAAGGGGGACCGCACAGACTGTAATAACTACAGGGGCCTCTCACTGCTCAGTGTGCCGGGTAAGGTCCTGGCAAGGATTATTCAACATCGCCTTGCTGGGCACGCTGAGGAGAGGCTTGCGGAGCCCCAATGCGGTTTCAGGAAAGGGCGGTCCTGCACAGATGCCATATTTTCTGTCCGTCTGCTACAGCAGAGGTGTAGGGAATTCCAACAAGACTTACATCTCTGCTTTATTGACCTGGTCAAGGCCTATGATACCATCAGTAGGCCTGGGCTCTGGGTTGTTCTTCGTGCTTTCGGAGTCACTGACCCTCTGCTCACGATCATTAAGGAACTTCATGATGGTGAGCGGGCCCGGGTAAAACTACATGGCTGGAAGTCAGAGCCATTCCCTGTACACCTTGGGGTGCGACAGGGATGTCCTCTGGCTCCCACATTATTTAACATCTATTTTGACCACGTAGTTCGTGAAGCCTTCAATAGCTGTACCGGGGGAATTTCCATTTGGTACAGATATAATGGGAGGCTGATCGATGCCCGGGTGCGATCAAGAGATGGCTCCCTATTGGTCAACCACGTTATGTATGCCGATGATTTGGTAATAGCTGCTCATTCAGAGGAGGAGTTGGAAACGCTGCTGCTGAGACTGGAGTGTGCCACTAAGAGGTGGGGCCTTACCATCAACCCCAGCAAAACTTAGTACCTGCCTGGGTATTTTGTACCATCGGACACTCCACCCCCACAACTCCCAATTGGTGATGGGGCAGTTGTGGAGAGAGTGGAGAGTTTTCCATACATGGGCAGTGTGCTTATGACCGGCTCAAGTTTAACAGCAGAGGTCTCACTCCGAATCAGTCGAGCGGCAATATATTTTCATCGGTTGCGTAACGCTGTGTGGAAGCTACCTTCTCGGCCACGGTCATTCCCTCCCTTCTCTACGCTTGCGAAACGTGGACCCCCCGAATGGAGCATCTTCGCCAGTTAGAAACATTTAGGCTGGTCTGCCTACGATCCAGCCTGGTTTTAACCAGGCTGGATTGTGTGAGGAGCTCACAAATCCTTGAAAGATCTGGGCAAAGTCCCATTGGTGAGCTCCTCCGGCAGGCAAGGCTCCGTTGGCTGGGTCATGTAGCCCGCATGCCCAGCCACCGCATGCCGAAACAGATTTTTTTAGGCCGGATCGAGGGGGCTAAACGGGCGCGGCACGGGCTAGAGAAGAGATGGAGTGATGTGGTACAGGAGGACGTGGAGCTGAGTGGAGTTGCCGATGACTGGTACCAGCGGTGTCAAGATCGGCCTCTGTGGAAGAGGCTCGTGAAGGACGCTACTGGGCAGTTGGAGGCAGTCGCCCTCCAACAACAACGAATGGCGGAGGAGCGACGCTCACAACAACAAGTGGAGCGCCGGGTGGCTAAACCACAGCAAGTTGGCAGAGTAGGGGGCAAAGGTGGTGCATCAGCCAGTCATCTCGGTCATCTCGGCCAGTCGACCCGTGGCACCGGCTGGGTCTGCCCCGTGACCTCCTGCCAGCGGGCGTTCGACACTGCACGTGGCCTCAAGGTGCACATGGCCTGGCACAAGCGTCGTGGTGACGTCACCGCCACTTAGTGGCGAATGGCGGTTGTTGTTGTTTTTGTTTGTAAGTTGGTGCGCGTGTGTGGGTGAGTTTGTGTATGTGAGTTTGTGTGTGTGTGAGTTTGTGTGTGTGAGTTCGTGCGTGTGTGTGAGAGTCGGTGCGGAGAGGTTATATACATCGCCACTAGTGAGACAAAGGCGACCGGGCGTGGTGTTGGCCACCCACCCCCTCGTGTGCCGTTCCGGCCTTCATAGGTGCTCGCTAACAGCACTTGCCCCAAACAGTCTGTTCAGGCTACACGGGGGATCTTTGTCTTTGCGTGTGAGAGTTGATGCGTGCGCGTGGCATGGATGATGCGCGTTGCCCTGAGGTGTAAGGTTTAAGTGTTTGTGTACATGGGGACCCACATCATTGGAGCTTATTCGCCTGCCAATCCGTGTGTGTAGGCGGGAAACTCGCCCTCTGTCCGTACCTCTCCCACGCGATTCTTTTTGCACACATCCCATCAGTCCCACGGCCTTCCGCGAGTCGATCTCACGATTGGCATCGGTCCGACACGGGGAAAAAAAACTGCCTGGATTGGTTTCGACATTCAATGTCTCATTAGCAGCACAGGCTGTGCCCGAACCGATGCTGGTGAACTGCTGCCCAGATGGTGAGAGGCAAGGGACCCCTCCAACTCTCCGTGGGTGTGAAGTCCTCGCTTGACGCAGCACGCACAGAGCGCAGCGCCATCACTCGCTGCCTCCTCGTCTCCCCCCCCGCGTCCCCCCCCCCCCGCGTCTCCCCCCCGCGTCCCCCCCCCCCCGCGTCTCCCCCCCGCGTCTCTCCCCCCGCGTCTCCCCCCCCCCCCCGCGTCTCCCCCCCCCCCGCGTCTCCCCCCCCCCCCCCCGCGTCTCCCCCCCGCGTCACCGTGGGGCGAGGTGCGAGGATTTGGTGGCCGCGCGTGGTCAGAGTCGGGGCACGTGGCCCGGGGCGACCTTCATCCAGCAGTGGATGGATCACGGCTGATTGTTGCTGGTGGTGACATTGAGGTGGTGGTGGTGACATTGAGGTGGTTGTGGTGACATTGAGGTGGTGGTGGTGACATTGAAGTGGTGGTGGTGACATTGAGGTGGTTGTGGTGCCATTGAGGTGGTGGTGGTGACATTGAGGTGGTGGTGGTGACATTGAGGTGGTGGTGGTGACATTGAGGTGGTTGTGGTGACATTGAGGTGGTGGTGGTGACATTGAAGTGGTGGTGGTGACATTGAGGTGGTGGTGGTGACATTGAGGTGGTTGTGGTGACATTGAGGTGGTGGTGGTGACATTGAAGTGGTGGTGGTGACATTGAGGTGGTGGTGGTGACATTGAGGTGGTTTTGTTCACGAGGACAGGAGGAGGGCAGCACTCGGGGCAGAAGCGGTGAATGATCTGAGACTCGACCACAGAATTTGGGGTGACACGGTGACGATGTTGATGATAATGGTGATGATGTTAATGATAATGATGATGACGATGTTGATGATAATGATGATGTTAATGATAATGATGATGATGTTAATGATGATGACGATGATGACGATGTTGACGATAATGATGACGATGTTGACGATAATGATGACGATGTTGATGATAATGATGTTGACGATAATGATGACGATGTTGATGATAATGATGACGATGTTGACGATAATGATGACGATGTTGATGATAATGATGTTGATGATGATGTTGATGATATTGATGTTGATGATGATGTTGATGATAATGATGACGATGTTGATGATGATGTTGATGATAATGATGTTGATGATGTTGATGATAATGATGTTGATGATAATGTTGATGATAATGATGACGATGTTGATGATGATAATAGTGATGATGTTGATGATAATGATGACAATGTTGGTGACGATGTTGATGACGATGTGTGGTGCCCAGCTGCCCGTGGTAGCGGACGTGGGCCGAGGGAGCTCGTGCCTGCGCTGCTCGGACTCCTGCCCGGGGTTCACGCTGCACAGGTGGAGGTGAGGACGTGCGTACGTGTGTGTGTGTGTGTCCCCGTACGTGTGCGTGTGTGTGCGTATACGTGCGTACGTGTGTGTATACGTACGTGTGTGTGTCCGTACGTGTGGGTGTGTGTATACGTACGTGTGTGTGCGTCCGTACGTGTGTGTGTGTGCGTCCGTACGTGTGTGTGTGTCCGTACGTGTGTGTGTCCGTATGTGTGTGTGTATACGTACGTGTGTGTCCGTATACGTGTGTGTGTGTGTGTCCATACGTGTGTGTGTCCGTACGTGTGTGTGTCCGTACGTGTGTGTGTCCGTACGTGTGTGTGTTTGTGTGCGTACGTGTGTGTGTGTCCGTACATGTGTGTGTGTCCGTACGTGTGTGTGTGTGTCCGTACGTGTGTGTGTGTGTCCGTACGTGTTTGTCCGTACGTGTGTGTGTGTGTGTGCGTACGTGTGTGTGTGTTCGTACATGTGTGTGCGTCCGTACGTGTGGGTGTCCGTACGTGTGCGTGTGTGTGCATCCGTACGTGTGTGTGCGTGTGTGTGCGTGTGCATGCGTGCATTTGATTTCCACTCACGGACACCGACACGATGAATTGAACCGAACCATGGCCTCCCCTAGGTCGACTTAGCCTCAAATGAGTACCTGGTGCGGTGTGTAAACATCACTTGAGCTCGTAGAGCCAGACTAAGGCTCCTGTAGGATGCAGTGTTAATCACTGGGGCGCGTAGAGCCAGACTAAGGCTCCTGTAGAATGCAGACAGACTACAGACATCATTGGGGTAAGTTGTGTGGCTGACCTACCCTGTGAGCTCGTGAAGAGTCATGGCGAGGGTGGTTTGTAGTTCGTTGAGTGAGTGAGTGGGTGAGTGAGTGACTGGGTGAGTGAGTGACTGGGTGGGTGAGTGGCTGGGTGGGTGAGTGGCTGGGTGGGTGAGTGGCTGGGTGAGTGAGTGGCTGGGTAAGTGAGTGGCTGGGTGGGTGAGTGGCTGGGTGGGTGGGTGGCTGGGCGGGTGAGTGGCTGGGCGGGTGGGTGGCTGGGCGGGTGAGTGGCTGGGCGAGTGAGTGGCTGGGCGAGTGAGCGGCTGGGCGAGCGAGCGGCTGGGCGAGCGAGCGGGTGAGTGATTCCGTGAGTCCGGTGGTGGTGGGTTGTTGTTGCTGTTGTTGCTGCAGGGGCCACAGTTTTCCCCGTAACCACCACCGTTTGACAAACGGCCGAGTCCGTTCTCCATTAACGAGCGCAGCGGGGGTCGTTGGGGGGGGATAACGAGTTGTTTCCATGGCAACTGAGGCCATATATCGAGCGCTGTTGAACAGAGCGCCAATTCTGGCCTCTCGGCCCCAGGTGGGGGGGGGGGCACGGGTAGGGGGGGGGTCTGGGGTGGGGGGGTGAGTGGGGTTGGGGCGGGGGGGGGGGTGAGGTTGAGGCGGGGGGGGTGAGTGGGGTTGGGGCGGGGGGGTGAGTGGGGTTGGGGCGGGGGGGGGGTGAGGTTGAGGCGGGGGGGGGTTGGGGCGGGGGGGTGAGTGGGGTTGGGGCGGGGGGGTGAGTGGGGTTGGGGCGGGGGGGTGAGTGTGGTTGGGGCGGGGGGGTGGGTTGGGTTGGGGCGGGGGGGTGGGTGGGGTTGAGGCGGGGGGATGAGTGGGGTTGAGGCGGGGGGGTGAGTGGGTTGAGGCGGGGGGATGAGTGGGGTTGAGGCGGGGGGGTGAGTGGGGTTGGGGCGGGGGGGTGGGGTTGGGGCCGGGGGGTGGGGTTGGGGCGGGGGGGTGGGTGGGGTTGGGGCGGGGGGGTGAGTGGGGTTGAGGCGGGGGGGTGAGTGGGGTTGGGGCGGGGGGGTGGGTGGGGTTGGGGCGGGGGGGTGGGTGGGGTTGGGGCGGGGGGGTGGGTGGGGTTGGGGCGGGGGGGGTGAGTGGGGTGAGGCGGGGGGGTGGGTGGGGTTGGGGCGGGGGGGTGGGTGGGGTTGGGGCGGGGGGGTGGGTGGGGTTTGGGGCGGGGGGGTGGGTGGGGTTGGGGCGGGGGGGTGGGTGGGGTTGGGGCGGGGGGGTGGGTGGGGTTGGGGCGGGGTGGTGGGGTTGGGGCGGGGGCGTGAGTTGGGTTGGGGCGGGGGGGTGGGTGGGGTTGAGGCGGGGGGGGTGGGTGGGGTTGGGGCGGGGGCGTGAGTTGGGTTGGGGCGGGGGGGTGGGTGGGGGTTGAGGCGGGGGGGTGGGTGGGGTTGGGGCGGGGGCGTGAGTTGGGTTGGGGCGGGGGGGTGGGTGGGGTTGAGGCGGGGGGGTGGGTGGGGTTGGGGCGGGGGGGGTGGGGTGGTGGGGTGAGTGGGGTTGGGGCGCGGGGGGTCGGGGGGGTCGGTGGGGTTGAGGCGGGGGGGGGTGAGTGGGGTTGGGGCGGGGGGGGTGAGTGGGGTTGAGGCGGGGGGGTGAGTGGGGTTGAGGCGGGGGGGTGAGTGGGGTTGAGGCGTGGGGAGTGGGTGGGGTTGGGGCGGGGGGGTGGGTGGGGTTGAGGCGGGGGGGTGAGTGGGGTTGGGGCGGGGGGGTGGGGTTGAGGCGGTGGGTGGGTGAGTGGGGTTGGGGCGGGGGGGGGTGAGTGGGGTTGAGGCGGGGGGGTGAGTGGGGTTGGGGCGGGGGGGGTGAGTGGGGTTGAGGCGGGGGGTGGGTGAGTGGGGTTGGGGCGGGGGGGGGGTGAGTGGGGTTGGGGCGGGGGGGGTGAGTGGGGTTGAGGCGGGGGGGGTGAGTGGGGTTGAGGCGGGGGGGTGAGTGGGGTTGAGGCGGGGGGGGTGAGTGGGGTTGAGGCGTGGGCGGTGAGTGGGGTTGGGGCGGGGGGGTGGGTGGGGTTGGGGCGGGGGGGTGAGTGGGGTTGAGGCGGGGGGGGTGAGTGGGGTTGAGGCGTGGGCGGTGAGTGGGGTTGGGGCGGGGGGGTGAGTGGGGTTGAGGCGGGGGGGTGAGTGGGGTTGAGGCGGGGGGGTGGGTGGGGTTGAGGCGGGGGGGGGTGAGTGGGGTTGAGGCGTGGGGGGTGGGTGGGGTTGGGGCGGGGGGGTGGGTGGGGTTGGGGCGGGGGGGGTGAGTGGGGTTGAGGCGGGGGGGTGAGTGGGGTTGAGGCGTGGGGGGTGGGTGGGGTTGAGGCGGGGGGGTGAGTGGGGTTGAGGCGTGGGGGGTGGGTGGGGTTGGGGCGGGGGGGGGTGAGTGGGGTTGAGGCGGGGGGGTGGGTGGGGTTGGGGCGGGGGGGTGGGTGGGGTTGGGGCGGGGGGGGTGGGTGGGGTTGGGGCGGGGGGGTGGGTGGGGTTGAGGCGGGGGGGTGAGTGGGGTTGAGGCGTGGGGGGTGGGTGGGGTTGGGGCGGGGGGGGGTGAGTGGGGTTGAGGCGGGGGGGTGAGTGGGGTTGAGGCGTGGGGGGTGGGTGGGGTTGGGGCGGGGGGGTGGGTGGGGTTGAGGCGGGGGGGGTGAGTGGGGTTGAGGCGTGGGGGGTGGGTGGGGTTGGGGCGGGGGGGGTGAGTGGGGTTGAGGCGGGGGGGTGAGTGGGGTTGAGGCGTGGGGGGTGGGTGGGGTTGGGGCGGGGGGGGTGGGTGGGGTTGAGGCGGGGGGGTGAGTGGGGTTGAGGCGTGGGTGGGGTTGAGGCGTGGGTGGGGTTGGGGCGGGGGGGGTGGGTGGGGTTGAGGCGGGGGGGTGAGTGGGGTTGAGGCGGGGGGGTGGGTGGGGTTGAGGCGGGGGGGTGAGTGGGGTTGAGGCGTGGGGGGTGAGTGGGGTTGGGGCGGGGGGGGTGGGTGGGGTTGAGGCGGGGGGGGTGGGGTTGAGGCGGGGGGGGTGGGTGGGGTTGAGGCGGGGGGGGTGGGGTTGGGGCGGGGGGGGGTGAGTGGGGTTGAGGCGTGGGGGGTGAGTGGGGTTGGGGCGGGGGGGGTGGGGTTGAGGCGGGGGGGGTGGGGTTGAGGCGGGGGGGGTGGGGTTGAGGCGGGGGGGTGAGTGGGGTTGAGGCGGGGGGGTGAGTAACGCGCAACGCCATTGGTGCGGCTCTCGGCCAATGGGGCGGCGTGTGGCTTTAGGCAGGTGTCACCTGGCGGAAGGTGAGCAGGGGGAGAGGAGAGAGGCTGAGGGAGAGGAGAGAGGCTGAGGAAGAGCGCGGAGAGGAGACGGAGGGGAGGGAGGGCGCGAGCGTGAACCTTGGGGAGTAAACGTCGCCACATTGCTGGAGATTCTGGGAAAACGCCGCCAGCGGAGAAGTGGACGAGGTAACGGGGGGAGGGGGGGCTGGCACTGAGCCGGGGGGGGTCTTCTCATCACCACCACTACCATCGCTATCACTACCATTACGACCACCACCACCACCACCATGACCACCACGATCACCACCACCATCACGACCACCACCATCACCACCACCATCACCACTACCATCACCATCACCACCACCATCACCACCACCATCACCACTACTACCACCACTACCACCATCACCATCACCACTACTACCACCACCATCACCACCACCATCACCACCACCATTACCACCACCATCACCACTACTACCACCACTACCACCATCACCACTACTACCACCACCATCACCATCACCACTACTACCACCACCATCACCACCAGCGCCGCGGCCCAGAGCCGTGAGTTGAATGCGGTGCAACGCAGCAGCAGCAGCCCCGACACAGGGAGCTGGTGGTGGTGGTGGGTGGGTGTGCTGGTGGTGTGTGTTTGGTGGCGGTGTGTGTTGTGGTGGCGGTGTGTGTTGTGGTGGTGGTGTGTATTGTGGTGGTGGTTGTGGTGTGTATTGTGGTGGCGGTGTGTATTGTGGTGGTGTGGTGTGTGTTGTGGTGGTGGTGTGTGTTGTGGTGGCAGTGTGTATTGTGGTGGTGTGGTGTGTGTTGTGGTGGTGGTGTGGTGTGTGTTGTGGTGGTGGTGTGGTGTGTGTTGTGGTGGCGGTGTGTGTGGTGGTGGTGGTGGTGGTGTGTGTTGTTGTGGTGGTGGTGGTCGCGGTGTGTGTGGTGGTGGGTGTGCTGATGGTGGGTGTTGAGGTGGCAGTGTGTATTGTGGTGGTTTGGTGTGTATTGTGGTGGTGTGGTGTGTGTTGTGGTGTGTGTTGTGGTGGTGTGGTGTGTGTTGTGGTGGTGGTGTGTATTGTGGTGGTGGTGGTGTGTTGTGGTGGTGGTGGTGTGTTGTGGTGGTGGTGGTGTGTATTGTGGTGGTGGTGTGTTGTGGTGGTGTGTTGTGGTGGCGGGTGTGTGTGGTGGTGGCGGTGTGTGTGGTGGTGGCGGTGTGTGTGTTGTGGCGGTGTGTGTGTTGTGGTGGTGGTGTGGTGGTGGTGGCGGTGTGTGTGGTGGTGGTGGCATGTCTTTAGGTGGTGTGTGGTGGTGGTGGGGTGTGCTGGTGGAGTGTGTTGTGGTGGTGGTGTGTTGTGGTGGTGGTGTGTTGTGGTGGTGTGTATTGTGGTGGTGGTGTGGTGTGTGTTGTGGTGGTGGTGTGTATTGTGGTGGTGGTCTGTTGTGGTGGCGGTGTGTGTGGTGGCGGTGTGTGTGGTGGTGGCGGTGTGTATGTTGTGGTGGTAGTGGTGTGTGTTGTGGTGGGGTGTGTTGTGGTGGCGGTGTGTGTGGTGGTGGTGGTTTGTTTTGTATTGTGGTGGTGTGTGTGTTGTTGTGGTGTGTGTGGTGGTGTGTGTGGTGGTGGTGGTGGGTGTGTTGTGGTGGCGGTGTGTATTGTGGTGGTGGTGGTATGTCTTGTGGTGGTGTGTGTTGTTGTGGTGGTGGTGGTGGTGGCGGTGTGTGTGGTGGTGGTGTATATGGTGGAGCGGTAGTGTAGTGGTTAGCGCGCTGCGCTACGAACCTGGTGACCCGGGTTCGATTCCCGCTCACGGCCAACATCAGTGACGATTATTTGAACCGGTCCTGGGCCTCCTCTAGGTCGACTCAGCCTAAAATGAGTACCTGGTGTGGTGTGTAAACATCGCTACTAGGGAGACAAAGGCGGCCGGGCGTGGTGTTGGCCACCCACCCCCTCATGTGCCGTGCCGGCCTTCATAGGTGCTCGCTAACAGCACTTGCCCCTACAGTCTGTTAAGGTTATACTGGGGGATCTTTGTCTGTTTTTGTGTGGTGGTGGTATGTGTTGTGCTGGTGGTAGTGTGTGTGTGTGGTGGTGGTGGTGTGTGTTGTGGTGGTGGCGGTGTGTGTGGTGGTGGTGGTGTGTTCTGGTGGTGGAGCGTGTTGTGGCACTGAATCCCAGTGTCTTGGAAGGCTCCCTGAGCGAGTGTCTTCCGACCTTTCTGTTGATTCTGTGACTGGGCTCGCCTGGCGGGCAGCACCAAACCGCGACCTTTGACCCCACGCTCGCGCTCTCCATGTTCCGCGCGTGAGCGTCCATGTGTATGCGTGTGTGCGTATGTGCCTGCGTGCGTGCATGTGAGTGGGGAGCGGTAGTGTAGTGGTTAGTGTTCTGCGCTATGAACCCGGCGACCTAAGTTCCAATCCCGCTCACCAGTGACGATTATCTGAACCGGTCCTGGGCCTCCCATAGGTGGACTCAGCCTCAAATGAGCAGCCTGTGCGGTGTGTAAACATCTGCACTGGGGAGACAAAGGCGGCCCGTCCGTGGTGCTGGCCACCCACCCCTTCGTGTGCCGTGCCGGCCTTATCAGGCGCTCGCTTAACAGCACTTGCCCCAACAATCTGTGAAGGCTAAACAGGTCGTCTTTGTCGGGAAGAGGAAGGCGTGGAGGTTAGCCCACCGCGCTACTCTGCCCTGAGTTCTATTCCTGTTCACGGCCAACACCAGCGACAAATATCTGAACCCATCCTGGGCTTCCCCTGTTTCAACTCAGCCAGTTTTGCTGCTCTGATAATCACAGTTTAACACGTAGGCTTTCACGACCAGCATTATTCATAATCAAGGTTTTTGGGTTGGATGCGTTATTTATAAATGTGTCGCGACCCTCCACCACCCGACATGGCCTACGGTAAAAAAAGTGTCACGTTGACAAAAGACAAATAGTTCACTACTTTAGCCCACCTGTGTGTTTAAGAGTGGATCCACAACATTTATAATTTGAGTGCGACGTTTCGCTGGAAATTACATCCAGCATCTTAGGGCGATGTGCCAGAATAGTGAAGCCATCCATCTGATTATCACAATGTCCTTTGTTTGAGACCAAAACAGGAGGACTTGTTCACGCTTCTGGCTGTCACCTGATGATGCTGGTTGTTGTTGTAACTACCGGCCAAACTTCACGGTACTCGAATTATAAATGTAGTGGATTTACAGGGGCTCCTCTAATTACCAACATTCCACTTACAAACTTCCAGAGATACAAACAAACATGTCCGTATGTCCAGTTGTCTGTTTGGACCGAGAGTCACAAGTTCAACCACCGCGCAATAGATGCCGGTGGTGACATCTACAGAACATGAAGAACCAGTGGCATCTACATCTACAGAACGTGAAGAACCAGTGGCATCTACATTTACAGAACGTGAAGAACCAGTGGCATCTACATTTACAGAACGTGAAGAACCAGTGGCATCTACATCTGCAGAACGTGAAGAACCAGTGGCATCTACATCTACAGAACGTGAAGAGCCAGTGGCATCTACAGAACGTGAAGAACCAGTGGCATCTACATCTACGGAACGGGAAGAACCAGTGGCATCTACATCTACAGAACATGAAGAGCCAGTGGCATCTACATCTACAGAACGTGAAGAACCAGTGGCATCTACATCTACAGAACGTGAAGAGCCAGTGGCATCTACATCTACAGAACATGAAGAGCCAGTGGCATCTACATCTACGGAACGGGAAGAACCAGTGGCATCTACATCTACAGAACATGAAGAGCCAGTGGCATCTACATCTACAGAACATGAAGAACCAGTGGCATCTACATCTGCAGAACGTGAAGAACCAGTGGCATCTACATCTGCAGAACGTGAAGAACCAGTGACATCTGCGGAACGTGAAGAACCAGTGGCATCTACTTCTAGAGGAGATTATACAACTTTTAAAGCCATTCCCCGTGTTTAGTGTACATGCCGTACAGCACGTTTGGAATCGACAGGAGTAAAGTTGGACTTCTGAACAAATCGACTTACGAACAGACATGGAACCTAACTCGTTGGTAAGTAGAGGAGTCCCTGTAGTCTTCAACACACAACCGCTGTGTGCTGCACTAGTAGCGAATTGGCACGTTTTGTCTACGTGACAAACCTTACTAATTGACTGTCGGGTGGTGGCGGGTTTAACGACACATTCATAAAGTCACGTAGAATGGAAATAATAAAATAATAAAAATAAAACATAATAAAATACAATTCTCATGACGTTTCGGCCACAACGCAAGCAGCCGTCCTCAGGTGAAGAACACATTCATATTTACGAGATCTAACGGAAAAAACCTCTTATGGATAATATTGGTCACGAAAGCCTGCTGCTGCGTGTTAAACTGAAATTGAAAGTCCAGCATTGCCTCGTTATACACGATGAAGGATACGCTCCGGAGAACGCTCGTGCAGAGCGAATGTCACGGATAGTGACGTTGGCTCTACGAATATTGTACACGCAACGTCTGCAGGTGCTTGTAACGTTTAGAGAAGTCCTCTCTCTCTATCTCTCTCATCTATTTGTTTCTCATCACTTTATCTCTCGTCGCTTTCTCTCTCGTCACTTTCTCTCTCTCTCTGTCTCTCATCGTGTAGCGTTCCAGATGTGATTCGCGGACAGCGAGTTGGTGAATAACGAGGGAATCCCGTGAGTCTGGAGTTTGGGCTTCGCGTGGATGCAAGCCGACTCCTGTAGCGACATGGTCAGACCTCGGCACCATCATAGCAGGACGCACTTCACAGGTCTGATGTTGGTGCGAGCCACGTAGACAGCCTGCATCATCATTGTCATCAGCCGTGATCTAGGTCGCGAGTTCAACTCCTGCTTGTGCTTGGCGGGGTTGACTCGGCCCATCATCCCTGCGTGGTCGATAAAGTGAGTTGCACTTTGCGTGGAAGTGAACGGCGGTCGTTCCACGGAACGTGGAATTACTGGCGATGGCTCGAGTATGAGGGTGCGTCCGCGCGCACGCGTGTGTCTATGCGCGCGCGTGTGTGTGTGTGTGTGTATGCACGAGCGTGTGTGTGTGTGTGTATGCACGAGTGTGTGTGTGTATGCACGAGTGTGTGTGTGTGTATGCACGAGCGTGTGTGTGTGTGTGTATGCACGAGTGTGCGTGTGTGTGTATGCACGAGTGTGTGTGTGTATGCACGAGTGTGTGTGTGTGTATGCACGAGCGTGTGTGTGTGTATGCACGAGCGTGTGTGTGTGTATGCACGAGTGTGTGTGTGTGTGTGTATGCACGAGCGTGTGTGTGTGTATGCACGAGTGTGTGTGTGTGTGTGTATGCACGAGTGTGTGTGTGTGTATGCACGAGCGTGTGTGTGTGTGTATGCACGAGCGTGCGTGTGTGTGTGTATGCACGAGTGTGTGTGTGTGTATGCACGAGCGTGTGTGTGTGTGTATGCACGAGTGTGTGTGTATGTATGCACGAGCGTGTGTGTGTGTGTATGCACGAGCGTGTGTGTGTATGCACGAGTGTGTGTGTGTATGCACGAGCGTGTGTGTGTATGCACGAGCGTGTGTGTGTGTATGCACGAGCGTGTGTGTGTATGCACGAGTGTGTGTGTGTGTATGCACGAGCGTGTGTGTGTATGCACGAGTGTGTGTGTGTGTATGCACGAGCGTGTGTGTGTATGCACGAGTGTGTGTGTGTGTGTGTATGCACGAGTGTGTGTGTGTGTATGCACGAGCGTGTGTGTGTGTGTATGCACGAGTGTGTGTGTGTGTATGCACGAGTGTGTGTGTGTATGCACGAGCGTGTGTGTGTGTGTATGCACGAGCGTGTGTGTGTATGCACGAGCGTGTGTGTGTGTATGCACGAGCGTGTGTGTGTGTGTATGCACGAGCGTGTGTGTGTATGCACGAGCGTGTGTGTGTGTATGCACGAGTGTGTGTGTGTATGCACGAGCGTGTGTGTGTATGCACGAGCGTGTGTGTGTGTATGCACGAGTGTGTGTGTGTATGCACGAGCGTGCGTGTGTGTATGCACGAGCGTGTGTGTGTGTGTGTATGCACGAGTGTGTGTGTGTATGCACGAGCGTGTGTGTGTGTGTATGCACGAGCGTGCGTGTGTGTGTGTATGCACGAGTGTGTGTGTGTGTGTATGCACGAGCGTGCGTGTGTGTGTGTATGCACGAGCGTGTGTGTGTGTGTATGCACGAGCGTGCGTGTGTGTGTGTATGCACGAGTGTGTGTGTGTGTGTATGCACGAGCGTGTGTGTGTGTGTATGCACGAGCGTGTGTGTGTGTGTGTATGCACGAGTGTGTGTGTGTGTGTATGCACGAGCGTGCGTGTGTGTGTGTATGCACGAGCGTGTGTGTGTGTGTATGCACGAGCGTGTGTGTGTGTGTGTATGCACGAGTGTGTGTGTGTGTGTATGCACGAGCGTGCGTGTGTGTGTGTATGCACGAGCGTGTGTGTGTGTGTATGCACGAGCGTGCGTGTGTGTGTGTATGCACGAGTGTGTGTGTGTGTGTATGCACGAGCGTGCGTGTGTGTGTGTATGCACGAGCGTGTGTGTGTGTGTGTATGCACGAGCGTGTGTGTGTGTGTTTGCACGAGCGTGCATGTGTGTGTGTATGCACGAGTGTGTGTGTGTGTGTGTTTGCACGAGCGTGCGTGCGTGCGTGACTGCACCGGTCCCCTCCATCGTGCTCAATCCTGATTCCCACGCTCGCTTCGTATGCCCCGTGTGATGGGGTCACCTGACCCCTGCCGCAACCAGAGGGGGCGCCACTACGCTCGCCACGACGAGTCGGTAACCGGCACGAACCAGTACGAACAGGTAACCGGTACCAACCGGTACGAACAGGTGACCGGTACCAACCGGTACGAACCGGTGACCGAACGGGCGGGAGCATCGGTGACTCCGGCACGGGCGGTGCTGTGGAGCCACGCGGAGACGGATGATGAGGAGGGGTGGGGGGCGATGCGAATGAGACGCCCACCAAGGAAGAGTGGTGCCTGTTTGGCGATCGAATCGACGCGGGTGGCTCATTGTTATCTACAGAAGTGTTTCTGCGTGCGTTACCAAAGAGGTGCACGCGCATATGTGTGTGTGTGCGGGGAGCGGTGGCGCAGCGGTTAGCGCACTGCGCTCCAAAAACCCGGCGACTCAAATTCAGTGACGAATATCTGAACTCGTCCTGGGCCTCCCCGAGGTCAACTCGGCCTCAAATTAGTACCTGGTGTGGTTTGTGAACATCGCCACTGGGGAGACAAAGGTGGCCGGGCATAGTGCTGACCACCCACCACCTCGTGTGCCGTGCCGGCCTTCATAGGTGCTACTCGCTAACAGGACTTGCCCCCACAAGTCTATCGAGGATATATGACGGATCTTTGTCTCTGTGCGGGTGTGTGCGTTCACAGGAAGGTGTGCGTTCACTGCCGGTGTGCGCGCGAGGAGCACGCCGTCGCCATGGTGACAGTTGCCGGGGAGACGGAGAGAGGGGGGGGTGGCTCTGACGATGACTCGGGGTGTGCGCTTGAGGAGCTGGTGTGGGCGCCGCCCGGCCTCACCCCCGAGCAGGTGGGGCGGACACGCACGCACATGGAGACGCACGCACACACACACACACAGACACGCACACAGACACGCACACACACAGACACGCACACACACCGGCACACAGACACGCGCACACACAGACACGCACGCACACAGGCATGCACACAGACACGCACACAGACACGCACACACACAGACACGCACGCACACAGACACGCACGCACACAGGCACGCACGCACACAGACACGCACGCACACACACACACCGGCACACAAGCACGCACACAGACACGCACACACACAGACACGCACGCACACAGGCACGCATGCACACAGACACGCACGCACACAGACACGCACGCACACAGGCACGCACGCACACAGACAACAACAACAACCGCCATTCGCCACTAAGTGGCGGTGACGTCACCACGACGCTTGTGCCAGGCTATGTGCTCCTTGAGGCCACGTGAAGTGTCGAACGCCCGCTGGCAGGAGGTCACGGGTCAGACCTAGGTGCCACTGGTCGACTGACTGAGTTGACTGAGATGACTGGCTGATGCACCACCTGTGCCCCCTACTGTGCCAACTTGCTGTGCTTTAGCCACCTGGCGCTCCGCTCGTTGTTGTGAGCGTCGCTCCTCCACCCTCCGTTGTTGTTGGAGGGCGACCGCCTCCAACTGCCCAGTAGCGTCCTTCACGAGCCTCCTCCACAGCGGTCATCGGCAAGTCCACTCAGCTCCACGTCTTCCTGTATGACATCACTCCATCTCTTCTCTAGCCCGTGCCGCGTCCGTTTAGCCCCCTCGATCCGACCGAAAAAAAACTGTTTAGGCATGCGGTGGCTAGGCATGCGGACTGCATGAACCAGCCAACGCAGCCTTGCCTGCCGGAGGAACTCATCGAAGGGCCTTTGTCCACATCTTTCAAGGATTAAACCCAGGATGGATCGTAGGCAGGCCAGCCTAAATGTTTCTAACCAGTGAAGATGTTCCATTAAGGGGGTCCACGTTTCGCAAGCGTAGAGAAGGGAGGGAATGACCGTGGCCGAGAAGACCTGAAAATTCGTGCGGCGTGATAGACCAGGTAGCTTCCACACAGCGTTAACCAACCGATGAAAAGATAATGCCGCTCGACTAATTCGGAGTGAGACCTCTGCTGTTAAATCGGAGCCGGTCATGAGCACACTGCCAAGGTATGGGAAACTCTCCACTCTTTCCACAACTGCCCTACCACCAATTGGGAGTTGTGGGGGTGGAATGTCCGATGGTACAAAATACCCAGGCAGGTGCTTAGTTTTGGTGGGGCTGATGATAAGGCCCCACCTCTTGGTGGCAAGCTCCAAGTTCAGCAGCAGCGCCTCCAACTCCTCCTCTGAGTGAGCAGCAATTACCAGATCATCGGCATACATAACGTGGTTGAGCAATAGGGAGCCATCCCTTGACCGCACCTGGGCATCGATCAGCCTCCCATTATATCTGTACCAAATGGAAATTCCTCCAGTACAGCTATTGAAGGCTTCACGAACTACGTGGTCAAAATAGATGTTAAATAATGTGGGAGCCAGAGGACATCCCTGTCGCACCCCAAGGTGGACCTGGAATGGCTCCGACTCCCGGCCATGTAGTTTTACCCGGGGCCGCTCACCATCATGAAGGTCCTTAATGATCGTGAGCAGAGGGTCAGGGACTCCAAAAGCACGAAGAACAACCCAGAGCCCAGGCCTACTGATGGTATCATAGGCCTTGACCAGGTCAATAAAGCAGAGATGTTGGTCTTGTTGGAATTCCCTACACCTCTGCTGTAGCAGACGGACAGAAATATGGCATGTGTGCAGGACCGCCCTTTCCTGAAACCGCATTGGGGCTCTGCAAGCCTCTCCTCAGCGTGCCTGGCACACACACAAAAAGACAAATGCAAAGATCCCCCATATAGCCTTCAAAGACAAGTGCTGTTAGCGAGTAGCACCTATGAAGTCCGGCATGGTATACGAGGGAGTGGGTGGCCAGCACCGCGCCTGGCCGCCTTTGTCTCCCGAGTAGCGATGTTTACACATCGCACCAGTTTTTGAGGCTGAGTCGACCGAGGGGGGGCCCAAGACTGGTTCAGATAATCATCACTGGTATTGGCAGTGAGTGGGAATCGAATCGGGTCGCTAGGTTGATAGCGCAGCGCGCTAACCGCTACACTACCGATCCCCATCTGCGCACACACACACCATGTAAATACACACACACACAGCACATACACACATACAGCACGTGCACACACACACACACCACGTACACACACACACACACCACGTACACACACACACCACGTACACACACACACCATGTACACACACACACAGCACGTGCACATACACACACCACGTACACACACACACCATGTACACACACACAGCACGTGCACACACACACACCACGTACACACACACACCACGTACACACACACACACAGCACGTGCACACACACTCATGTTGCGCAATCACTTGCTGTCCCATCGCAATTATTGCTCCGTTTTGCAAAGTTTGAATGAAATTAAATCGGCGGGCTCTGTGTAGCCATGGTGACGCATGGTTGCTCCTGAAAAGGAGATCATGAATCTCAATGGGCCCCCCCCCCCTACTCGCCCCCCGCCACCGCACCCCCCCGCCCCCTGCCTGGTTAAATGAGCGCCGGTGAATCAGCGCTCACCGGTGGCCTTGACGAGCGAGCGCCGACGCACCGCTGCCGCCGCCGCCACAGGGGGGGGGGGGGAGGGACGGCCCCGGCGGCAGCATCGACGTCGCCGCTCGCTCGCCGCTCTAGAGGTTCGAATCCGGCGGGCCGCCCCGGCTAATAGCGCCGCTGCGTGCGTGCGTTCGTTCTATTCCATTGATAGAAATAACGGAGCCGCGCGACTCGCCCCACCCCCCGCTTCCCCGTATCTGCCCCCCCCCCCTGCCCCTCCTCGTACAAAACAAAGCGTTCTCTACGCGAAGAACACAACCCGCACGTCGAGGGAGAGATGTGGGAAGGAGTTGAGTTGTTGTTGCCAGTTGAGGACAGCTACTCTGGAGAAGACAGGATAGGCAATGCACTTGAGAGCCTGGTTTGATCTCCCGTGTCTCGGCCCTGTCTCCCCGTGTCTCTGCCGTGTCTCTCCCTGTGTCTCCCCGTGTCTCCCCGTGTCTCCCCGTGTCTCACCGTGTTCCCCCCCCACGTGTCCCCGCCTGTGTTTCCCCGTGTCTCCCCACGTCTTTCCACGTTCCCTGCACCACCCCGCGTCTCTCCGTGTCCCCCTCGCGTCTCCCCTGTGTCTTCACATGTCTTCCCGCATCTCCCCGAATCTCCCCGCATCTCCCTGCGTCTCCCCGCTTTGCCCCTGTGTCTTCCTGTGTCTCTCCGCGTCTCCCCGCATCTCCCCGCATCTCCCCGCATCTCCCCGAATCTCCCCGCATCTCCCCGCTTTGCCCCTGTGTCTCCCCGCGTCTCCCCGCGTCTCCCCGCGTCCCGTAGGTGCAGCGCTATTTCCGCGCACTCCCCGAGGACCGCGTGCCGCTGGTGAGCAGCGTCGGTGAGCGTCACCGCGTGCGTCAGCTGCTGCGCCAGCTCCCGCCACACGACCACGAGGTGACCGCTCGCTCACCCGCCCACCTGCTCACCCGCCCACCTGCTCGCCCCGCTCGCTCACCCGCCCACCTGCTCACCCGCCCACCCGCTCGCCCGCTCACCCGCCCACCCGCTCGCCCGCCCGCCTGCTCACTTGCCCACCCGCTCACCCGCTCGCTCACCCGCTCGCCCGCTCACCCCGCCCGCCCGCTCACCCGCCCGCTCGCCCACCCGCCCGCTCACCCGCCCACCCGCCCACCCGCTCACCCGCCCACCCGCTCACCCGCCCACCCGCTCACCCGCTCACCCGCCCACCCGCTCACCCGCTCACCCGCCCATCCGCTCACCTGCTCACGAAGTGACCGCCCGCCGCCCCGCTTGTCCGCTCGCCCGCCCGCTCGCTCGCTCGCCCGCAATCTCTGTTTAGCTAGTTACTAAAACTTTTTTTTATTTTACTAGGCAAGACACCACTGAGCTATGTAACTCCTTTTCAGAAGCCAGGTGGCCATCTCAAATGATAGCTTAACGAAGTGGCCATATCATCGTCGTTATCATCGTTGTCGCCGTTGTTGTCGTCGTCGTCGTTATCATCGTTGTTATTGTTGTCATCGTCGTCATTGTTGTCATCGCGTCCGCAGCCGCGCTACTGCTCGTCGCTGGACGCCGCCGGCGAGCGAGCGCTGCGCTCCTTCACCGCGGCGCGGCAAAGGGAGGCGCTGGGGCGCGGCGCGGTGCGAGTGGTCCCCCCCACCGGAGCCGGCTCCGTGTGCCGCCAGGTGAGGCCTTCCGCCAGATAACCGGGATAGGGGGTCGGGGGTCGGGGGGGGGGGGTCGGATTCGGGGGTGCCTCAGAGGTTCGGGGGTCCGCGGGGTCACGCCAACGTCGGCCGTGCGGCTGACCCCGGCCGCCGCGAGCAGCCCGCAGGGTGCGGTGTGCCAGTCCGCCGACCCGGACGGCACCCGCCGGGGTGAACCCCTGGTCGGAGAGGGAGCGTAATTGCCGTGCGCGTGCTTTGGCGATCGTGGGGTTGAGGGCTCGAGGTCGTTTCGAGGTCACGGGTTTGTTTTTAGGGGTCGAGGGGTCGGCGGCGACGTGCGCGTAGAGCGCGAGCGCCGACCCGGCTCCGCGTGTTTGGCCGCCCGTGCTGCGCGTGCCACCAACCCCCCGCCCGCCCCACCGCGTCTGCGTTCGTCACCCCCCCCCCCCCCTTCCACCGCCGTGCGTCCGTGCAGTGCGGTGGCACGGTGGGGCCCGGCTCCCTGGCCGTGTGTGCGGCGCGCGCCGGCCCCGCGGCCAGCTGGCACCCCGGCTGCTTCGCCTGTGCCGCCTGCCGCGAGCTCCTCGTGGACCTCGTCTACTTCTACGCCGACGGCGCCGTCTACTGCGGCCGGCACCACGCCGAGCGCAGCAAGCCACGCTGCGCCGCCTGCGACGAGGTGCGGCCACGGCGAGGGCACCGGCGGCGCGCGACGACGACGCTCCCCTCCACCCCCCCACCCCTCCACCCCCCACCCCTCCACCCCCCACTCCTCCACCCCCCACCCCTCCACCCCCCACCCCTCCACCCCCCACCCCTCCACCCACGCACCCCTCCACCCCCGCACCCCTCCACCTACGCACCCCTCCACCCCCCACCCCTCCACCCACGCACCCCCCCACCCCCCTCCACCCCCCCACCCCCCACCCCTCCACCCCTCCACCCACGCACCCCTCCACCCCCCACCCCTCCACCCCTCCACCCCCCACCCCTCCACCCCCCACCCCTCCACCCCCCACCCCTCCACCCACGCACCCCTCCACCCCTCCACCCCCCACCCCTCCACCCACGCACCCTTCTACCCCCGCACCCCACCGAGAGGGCGACATCGTAAACGCGTGAAACGATGTCGCGGGTGGGGAGCCGTTGGTGAACCGTCGCCTGTTTCACCATGTCCGATGCGGAATAATCCACGACACGATTTCAATCCGCGTGGTAAACATAGAACCATATGAAAAGACCTTTCAACCGTCCGTTGAATGTTGTTGTATTATTCGCTTGCAGTTACTTATCCTCACAAAATGGACAATTGGTAAAAAAATATCGATGTTCGTGATTCATGCATTTATTTCTCAGAACCATGTTGGGTCAGGCAAGGGGGGGGGCAGGGGGGGTGGTGCGGTTATTCAGTTAAAACCAAATGTAACAAGGGGGGGGTTAGAGTAGTGGCCAGACAAGGTTGACAACCACTGCTCTGACGGGCTGTTGGGGCGACCACCTACTAAGACCGGCGCGACCAGCACCACCCCCGCTCGTGCGCCGTGCCGGCCTTAATCGGTGCTCGCTGCCGGCATTCGCCCCGATTGTCGAGGCTCCACGGGGGGGCCCGTGCGTTAATGTTCATACGCGGAGTGCCGTGCCTGTTGTCTCCGCGCGCTCGGGGCTCCGCGGGGCGACCCTGCGTGTCTGTGTCCGCGCAGCTGATCTTCCAGGAGGAGTGCGTGCAGGCCGAGGGCCGCTGCTGGCACCGCGACCACTTCTGCTGCTTCGAGTGCGAGGCGGCGCTGGCCGGCGCGCGCTACCTGATGCGCGACGGCCGCCCCCACTGCGTCGCGTGCCACCAGGCGCTCTACTCGGTCTACTGCGACGCGTGCGGCTCCCAGATCGGTACGCGCCCGCACGCACGTGCCCACGCACGCACGTGCCCACGCACGCGGCCAAACGACCGCCACGCCGAATAGGATAGCGGAGATGCCCGCTGGCTGAAGTGTAGGGGTGATGGTGGTGGCGTCGGTGGCGGTGGTTGAGGAGGGATGGTGGTGTTGGTTGTGGTGGTGGAGAGTGTAGCGGTTAGCGCGCTGCACTGCAAACCTGGCGACCTGGGTTCGATTCCTGCTCGGCATCCGCTGAAATAAAACAAAATTCCGGCCGGAGTGGTGGCGCAGTGGTTAGCACATTGGGCTATGAACCCTACCGGCTAACATCGGTGGTGTCGTGATATCCAAACCGGTTCTGGACCCCCCCCTCACCAACATGCATTGTCCAGTTCCAAGCAATGCATTGATCAAGGGCTGTACATGACATCACGTGACAAAGGCCCCCTTGGCTGTATAGATTACCCTTTAACACGACGTATTCTCGTGCATTTCCAAAGCGATGTTTGAATTAAAGTTGCGTGGCGTTTGACATTCGTGAGACGTCTCCCAACGGTCTCTGACATCACACGGCATCTGCATCTCCGTGCGAGGAGAGGGGGGCCCGCTGGGGCCGCGCTTCGTTATTGTTGACTTTATAAATTATTCGCCGAATATAATTTCTGGAGATTAAGTTGTAATATCGCGTGCGATTAGAAACCTAGCTCTTATTTAACGAACGTGACGCAGAGTAAACACCGTCTAATCCCGCGTGTAATCACCGCGCCGATGGCTAGTGCCGGGGATGAGCGCACCGACGATGAACGTGCCGGGAATGAGCGTGACGGGGATGAGCGTGACGACGGGGAGAGAGCGAGAGAGACACGCAAACTCCACATATACAGCAGGCGTCAGGGTTGGGACCTCTTGTATACCAGGCGAGGTAGTTAACATCTCGCCACCGTGGCGCTCCAATGGATCTCAGAGGTAGCTCTGCGACACCTACTTCCGCAGGGGCTTTTCACTCGCACGGAGGGGGGGGGGGTCGCCGAGTTCACAATGGATTCTGCGTCGCTTGACGACCCCGGGGGGTCGCGTGGTCCGCGTTCAAATCGGGGAGTGATTTAAATATTTTTCCACGGTGAGCTGTGCGTCGACGGGAGGAAAATTTGGCGACCCCCCCACCGCACCCCCCCCGCCCCCTGGTGACAAACGGCGCTCGGAGAAAACGAGACGGCAACGCGTGCCGGCGGCGAAACGAAACCGGGGAGCGCCGAACACCGGGGCGGCGGTGACGTACGGCGTACGTCGCCAACGCAGTTGCCGGGCGAGCGGCGCCGGCAAGCGCTTTACACATGTAGGTGCACTCGCGTTAAATTGACTTTGTCGTGGCGCCAATGAGCGATGGGGTTCTCTGTGCGCCCAGCGCCGCCCCCGCTCAGGGAAGAGAGGGTGGGGCGGGGAGAGGGTGGGGGGGGGGAGCGAGGGTGGGGGGGAGCGAGGGTGGGGGGGAGCGAGGGTGGGGGGCGGGCGCCGTCGCTGGCGGGTTTGCTCGTTCACTCGGGGTATAAGTAACGTTCATCGAAGTCCGAAGCTGTTCATCCAGCAGTGGATAACTGATGGCCAAGGCCAATGTGCAGACGGGTGCACGTGTTGCGCGTGCGCGGTGTGGGCGTAGGTGTTCCTTGGGTGTGTTTGACGAGTGGTGGTGTAGCGGTTAGCGCGCTGCGCTACGAACGCGGTGGTCCGAGTTTGATTCCCGCTCACGGCCGACACGAGTGACGATTATCCTGGGCCTCCCCTAGGTCGACTCAGCCTCAAATGAGTACCTGGTGCAATGTGTAAACATCGCCACTAGGGAGACAAAGGCTGACCACCCACCCCCTCGTGTGCATGCCGGCCTTCATAGGTGCTCGTTAACAGCACATGTTCAAACACTGTTTAGGCTATTCGGGGAGGTCTTTGTTTTGTGTCCCTTGTGTGTACACGCGCACGGTTGAGTCTCACGAATGTGTGCATGTGTGCGTGTGTGCGTGTGTACGTCTGCGTGTGTACGTCTGCGTGTGTGTGTGCGTGTATGTGTGTGTGCGTGTGTGTGCGTGTATGTGTGTGTGTGTGCGTGTATGTATGTGTGTGTGCGTGTATGTATGTGTGTGTGCGTGTGTGCGTGCGTGTGTGTGTGCGTGTATGTGTGTGTGCGTGTGTGTGTGCGTGTATGTGCGTGCGTGTGTGTGCGTGCGTGTATGCGTGTGTGCGTGTGTGTGCGTGCATGTGCGTGCGTGTGTGTGCGTGTGTGCGTGTATGTGTGTGTGCGTGCGCCGTCCACAGGAGCCGACGAGGGCCAGATGACGCACGACGGGCAGCACTGGCACGCGCGCGCCGAGTGCTTCAGCTGCGCGCGCTGCCACGCGCCGCTACTGGGCGCCCCCTTCCTGCCGCGCCAGGGCGCCATCTTCTGCTCCAAGGCCTGCAGCCGGGCGGCCAACGCGGCCCCGGGGGCCCCGCCGGCGCCGGCGCCCGGCGACACCGAGTCGGACTCCTCGGCCGCCGCCGTGGTGCCACCCCTCCCGCTCCAGGGCCTGCGGGGCTCGGCCCGGCGGGGCAGGAGGGCGAGGGGCGGCACCGGCGCCCAGGCCGGCCGGTCCGCGCCTGCCTGCGTGTCGGATCTCGGCCCGGGGCCGCCGGGCGGCGCCCCGCGCCGTCGGGGCGCCTGCCTGGGCGCGCGCACCCCCTCCCCGGAGAGGCGCCGCCGGGCCGCGGGGCCGCCGAAAAGGCCGCCCCCCGCGGGCGGCGCGGCGCACGCGGACTGGATCCGGCCCTCGCTGGAGCTCTCCGACAGCGACACGTCGGGCCCGTCGCAGCCCGGGATGTTCGCCGCGCCCCCCGGTGGCGCCGCCAGCGTCGGCGCCACCGGCGTCGGCGGGCAGATCACGGTGACGAGCTCGCCGGTGCCCGCCACGGCCGGCGGGACCGCCACGGCCGGCGGGACCGCTTCGCCCGGTCGTGACGACGACGGCCGCGGTGAGGGCCTGGCGGAGTCCGCTTGGAGCGAGGAAATGGAGGCGCCGGCGGAAACGGGCGAGGACGGGCGGGACCGCGGTCGGCGGCGCAGTCGGGAGGTGAAGTTGGCGGGCGACGAACCGGAGAGGGAGGAGCGGCGGGGGAGCGGCGCCGCCCCCCGTCGCGCGCACAGCTGCGACTCCCGCCAGCACCGGTGGAACGGGCGAGTGGAGCCACGTGGAGCCGAGCCTCTTGTCCGGCCTCCCCGGCAGGGCCCGGCCAATGCCGAACCGCTGCGGCGCTCGTGCTCCCTGCCGCGCGGAGTCGTGCCGGCACCGGCTCCGGCGCCGAGCGTGGATCGTGGCGGAGCCGAGCCCGCCCGGGGGTCGGAGCCTCCGTCGGGCGGAGCCGCACGAGCCGACGACGCCGCGGATGGCGGCGGCGCCGCCAGTCGCGCCGGCGCAGCGGACGGCGACGGCGGTTGTTGTCACTCCGGCGGCATCAGCGGCGACAACAGCGATGACCGCCACCGCCGCCGTCACGGCCGACACCATCGCTACAACCGCCAGCGCAGACACCGTCACGACCACCGCCGGCGCCTCGGCTGCGAGCGAGGAGAGACGGACTGTGACCACGCCTCCTCTGACACGGACTCATCCACCTCCACCACCTCCTCCTCGTCCGACGAGGAGGGCTACTTCCTCGGGGAGCCGATCCCCGGAACGCGCGTCCCGCGCTTGCGCTACGTCACGCACGACGAGGTGGTGGGCGGCGCGGCGCAGGCCGCCGCCGCCGCCCCTGCGCCGTCGTCGTCACCGCTCGCCGCTCCGACTCCTAGCCGCAGGGGCAAGAACCGCCGACGCGGAGATGGAACGAGCAGCAAGGGCTGCGTGATGGCCTGAGCGGATATTCCCTGATGTATGTCCCACGTTCCAAAACCCAGCTCCCACATTCCCAATCCCAGCTCCCACATTCCCAAAACCAGCTCCCACATTCCCAATCCCTGCTGTCACATTCCCAATCCCAGCTCCATGTCGCTCAATCCTGACTTAGCTGCGGCCGGGTGTCTTTTTCCTTCACTGCGGACGTTTTCCTTATGCAAGACTAGAACGTGGCTTTAGCGACGTAGTTTTATACATATATCCATATATATATTTACAATGCAAAAGCATTTGTTGTTGTGGACAAAAAAAGTATTTATTTTTGACACGATGCCTGAAATTGAACTACCGCATTTCTCTCGTTGGCCTTTTTTTTGTATGCGTCGCGTTTATATAGTGTAGCCTTTGTGTTGTTTTTTTATACACTCGTAGATCGTGCGGTTTTTTGTTATTAACCGCAGGTCACTCTTTTTAGTCGCGTAGGGAAATATATAGTTTTGGCAGCAAGCGGCGGGCGTAGCGGCTCCACGTGTCGAACCTCGTGCTCACGCACACACTCACGCACACACTCACGCTCATGCTCACGCACGCACTCACACGCTCATGCACGCACTCACGCTCTTTCACGCGCACACGCTCACGCACACGCTCACGCACGCACTCACGCACACGCTCATGCACGCACTCGCGCACACGCTCATGCTCACGCACGCACTCACGCTCATGCTCACGCACTCACGCTCGCGCTCGCGCACACGCTCACGCACACGCTCACGCACACGCTCATGCTCACGCACTCACGCACGCGCACACGCTCACGCACGCACTCACGCACACGCTCATGCACGCACTCACGCACGCGCTCGAGCGCGGTGTGCCCCCCTGGCGCGTGTCGAGGCGTGCGTGCGTTTGGCGTGGTGGCAACGGCTACATCGCGCGCACGCCGGGCGCGCGACTGCACCGTGGACGACGTCGTGCTTGGGCGGGCAGGTGCGCTGCATGTGTCCGTCGAGTGTCCAGGGGTACAGGAGGATTTGTGAAAAGGTCTGATGTGCGAACGTCTGCGGGAAGTGCTGGCCTCGTCACGCACGCACGCTGCGCTGGGCGTGGGCGGCTCGATTGCCCGAGTCCGGACGTGCGATGGACGGATATGCGACGTTGTGCCGTGTTTGCGTTTCGCGCCGAATTGCTGTTACGTGCAAATCTCAGATTAAACGCCGCTCTCACAGCCGCGCTCGGCGCAAGCGAGTGCGGAGGCGCCGGTCTGCCGAGACGAGAGGGACGAGCGATAGCTTCGCGAATCGGATTCCTGGCCGTGCCCCGTCTACCTTAAATCAGTAGCCGCACCAGCGCCTCGTAACCCGCGCAGGCCTTGGTAAGCGCTCGCTAACAGCACTGGTGCCAGCAGTCTATGAAGGCCACGCGGGGCAGTGGTGCCGATTCAACTCCCGAGTCGCTGATCGCGCGGCGCGTTGAGCGATTGTCGGGCGAGTGCAGCACGCGGCGAGACTGTTCGTCTTTAAACGGGAGCCGGGTGGTGGCCATGGAAACGCGTACCGAGCGGTGGGTTGTGACCCCAGGGGCTTCACTTCTCTCGGTATTCGCCAGAACACCCGCGGGGGCTGGCATGGGGTCAGGATAATAATCGGCGAAGGTCACTCGTTGGGCGCTACACCGATCTACAATACTCCGATCGGATTGTACCCTTGGCATATTTTTTCTCTAATCCTATGGCCAGGCTTTATGGGACTGCAGAGCATGCGATGAGGACAAAACCAAACCGAGGCGAGGCGGTCAGTCGTGGACGTGGCGTGCCAATGTAAACACGCAGAACTGCGACGCGCGTGATGAGGAGCGGAGTACGGGGTGGTGGGGGCACAACCTGGGGTGTCCACTACCACGTGGGGTGTCCACTACCACGTGGGGTGTCCACTACCACGTGGGGTGTCCACTGCCACGTGGGGTGTCCACTGCCACGTGGGGTGTCCACTGCCACGTGGGGTGTCCACTGCCACGTGGGGTGTCCACTGCCACGTGGGGTGTCCACTGCCACGTGGGGTGTCCACTGCCACGTGGGGTGTCCACTGCCACGTGGGGTGTCCACTACCACGTGGGGTGTCCACTACCACGTGGGGTGTCCACTACCACGTGAGGACAGGCCCTGGGTGTCCACTACCACGTGGGGACAGGCCCTGGGTGTCCACTGTCACGTGGGGTGTCCACTGCCACGTGGGGTGTCCACTGCCACGTGGGGTGTCCACTGTCACGTGCTGCCTGCACGTACGACGCGCGCTGTCCGGCTTTGTGAATAAATGGAGACTGTGTAGCGGAGTCACTGTGTGTCGCGTCACTTGCAGACAAAGATCCCCCGTGTAGCCCTAACAGACTGTTGGGGCAAGTGCTGTTAGCGAGTAGCACCTATGAAGGCCGGCACTGCACACGAGGGAGTGGGTGGCCAACGCCACGCCCGGCCGCCTTTGTCTCCATCGTGGCGATATTTACACATCGCACCAGCTACTCATTTGAGGCCGAGTCGACCTAGGGGAGGCCCAGGACCGGCTCAGATAATCGTCACTGGTGTTGTTGGGAATCGAATCCGGGTTCGCGAGGTTAGTCGCGCAGTCGAGCTCCGCTAAGCCACGACAAAGACGAAGGACGCGCATGAAACCATCGACAGCATCGCCATGAGCCGTGATCAATCCACCGCTGGATGAAGGCCTCCCCAAGCCATCGCTACGATGTCACGATCCACGTGGCACCCGCATGGATGCTCTCTCGAGCTTGCTGCCATCTCTGTAGGCAATTCCCTCCTGTGGATGCTGCTCCGGCGTTAAACTATTAAACTAAACAATTTTTTACATTTTTTTTCCCAGGTAAGGCCCCAACTCGGCTATGTAGCTGTTGTTTTTTAGAAGCGACCTGGCGACCACAAATGAAAGCTCAATGAAGTGGCTTATCATCACCACGTGGAGCATGTAGAGCAGCCAAATACTATAAACGCGTGACGTTGATTATCAATGTAGAGGGGGAAACCGGAGGACCCGGAGACAAATCCACAACCACAGGAGAGAGAGAGAGAGACACGCAAACTCCAAATATACAGCAGCAGGCGCCAGGGTCGGGGTCGAACCCACGGCCTCCTGTAGACCAGCAGGCGAGGTAGTTGACATCTCCTCGCCACCGCGACATCAGTCTCGGCCATCATACCCTGACCGCCGGCACAGCGTAGCCCCCGACTCCTCTACGTCACCACTGTGAGCCAGCTTCACTCTCACTGCGGATCATCAGTCTTCGTGATAGCGCTGCCATTGGGCGTGACACCTTTGATCGTTATTAACAGCACCGAGACGGCGGTGGAAATTCCACATTCCGATGGCGGGCACAGGTCTATTATGATTTTGGCAAAGTTACAAAGTCCCTGGCAGAGGGGTTTGTTATCAGTGATGGAAGGCAGAGGGAACCAGGTGGAGCCAGAGGGAACCAGGTGGAGCCAGGTGAAGGCAGTGATATCCAGACTGGTGTGGGTGGAGCCAGGTGAAGGTAGTGATATCCAGGCTGCTGTGGGTGGAGCCAGGTGAAGGTAGTGATATCCAGGCTGCTGTAGGTGGAGCCAGGTGGAGGCAGTGATATCCAGGCTGATGTGGGTGGAGCCAGGTGAAGGTAGTGATATCCAGGCTGATGTGGGTGGAGCCAGGTGAAGGCAGTGATATCCAGGCTGATGTGGGTGGAGCCAGGTGAAGGTAGTGATATCCAGGCTGCTGTGGGTGGAGCCAGGTGGAGCCAGGTGAAGGCCGTGATATCCAGGCTGATGTGGGTGGAGCCAGGTGAAGGCAGTGATATCCAGGCTGGTGTGGGTGGAGCCAGGTGAAGGCCGTGATATCCAGGCTGATGTGGGTGGAGCCAGGTGAAGGCAGTGATATCCAGACTAATGTGGGCGGAGCCAGGCGAAGGCAGTGATATCCAGGCTGATGTGGGTGGAGCCAGGTGAAGGCAGTGATATCCAGGCTGATGTGGGTGGAGCCAGGTGAAGGCAGTGATATCCAGGCTGATGTGGGTGGAGCCAGGTGAAGGCAGTGATATCCAGACTGATGTGGGTGGAGCCAGGTGAAGGCAGTGATATCCAGACTGATGTGGGTGGAGCCAGGTGGAGCCAGGTGAAGGCAGTGATATCCAGGCTGATGTGGGTGGAGCCAGGTGGAGCCAGGTGAAGGCAGTGATATCCAGGCTGATGTGGGTGGAGCCAGGTGAAGGCAGTGATATCCAGACTGATGTGGGTGGAGCCAGGTGAAGGCAGTGATATCCAGGCTGGTGTGGGTGGAGCCAGGTGGAGCCAGGTGAAGGCAGTGATATCCAGACTGATGTGGGTGGAGCCAGGCGAAGGCAGTGATATCCAGGCTGATGTGGGTGGAGCCAGGCGAAGGCAGTGATATCCAGACTGATGTGGGTGGAGCCAGGCGAAGGCAGTGATATCCAGACTGATGTGGGTGGAGCCAGGCGAAGGCAGTGATATCCAGGCTGATGTGGGTGGAGCCAGGCGAAGGCAGTGATATCCAGGCTGATGTGGGTGGAGCCAGGTGAAGGCAGTGATATCCAGACTAATGTGGGTGGAGCCAGGTGAAGGCAGTGATATCCAGGCTGATGTGGGTGGAGCCAGGTGAAGGCAGTGATATCCAGGCTGATGTGGGTGGAGCCAGGTGAAGGCAGTGATATCCAGACTGATGTGGGTGGAGCCAGGTGAAGGCAGTGATATCCAGGCTGATGTGGGTGGAACCAGGTGGAGCCAGGTGAAGGCAGTGATATCCAGACTGATGTGGGTGGAGCCAGGTGAAGGCAGTGATATCCAGACTGATGTGGGTGGAGCCAGGTGGAGCCAGGTGAAGGCAGTGATATCCAGGCTGGTGTGGGTGGAGCCAGGTGGAGCCAGGTGAAGGCAGTGATATCCAGACTGATGTGGGTGGAGCCAGGCGAAGGCAGTGATATCCAGGCTGATGTGGGTGGAGCAAGAGGATTCCAGGTGGAGCCCCGTGAGCGCTCATGGAGGTGGTGTCTGGCAGGGGGAGCCACTGAGAGGAGCCGGGCGAGGTGGGTGGAGGAGGGAGCGGTAGGGGGGCATCCATTCAGTGCGTACGCATGGAGGGGGGAGCGGGGGGGGGGGTGAACCCAAATGCGTGACACTTGCGTATGGGGGGTCTACTGACAATGTACGCACAGGAAACGGGGGGCGAGGAGTGAAGCCTCGATACTAATTTGTCGACATTGGCCTTCAACTGAGTTAGATAGTCCGGCGGTGGACTCTGTGGTGTTTACTTAAACACGTTAATAGTATTCATCCTTGTTCGTTTCTGCGTGGATTAAATATCGGCCGTTCTATAGGATTCGGGGGGGGGGGGGGGGGTGCGTCAGGCGTACGCACGCGGGGGGTGGGGGTGTAACACTGCGCGTGCGTAGAGGGAGGGGGGAGGGGTCAAGTTTTGACAGACTTCGCGTACCGACTACATGGATGGCGGCTGCCGCAGCTGCGCTGTCATCCCAGTTCGATCCCCGCTCACGGCCAACATCTTTGGAAGAATATATCAACTGGTTCTAGGCCTCCCCTAAGTCGACTCAGCCTCAAATGAGTACCTGGTGCTATGTGCGCAAGCATCGCCACTGGGGAGACAAAGGCGGCCGAGCGTGGTGGTGCTGGCCACCCCACCCCCTCACGTACCGCGCCTGCCTTCAGCAGGTGCTGATCGCTATCAGCACTTGCCCTGACAGTACCTCGAGGCTATACGGGGGATTCATATTCATAAGTTTTAAGGGGCCGTTCATAAATGACGTCACGCGATTTTGGACGATTTTTGACCCCCCCCCCCACGGCGTCACAAAGTCAGACCCCCCCCCCTCAAATATGACGTCACAAAGCTCTGTACCCCCCAACCATATTTACATTTTGAAAATTAAACATGCTGCAAATCGCTTTAAACTATAGTCATTGTAGTGCGTATTTAATGTGGCGCTGCACTCTGATGTTGTAGGAGTGTTGTTATAACAAGTAGTGTTGTTATAACAATTCCATATTTATTTAAAGTTGCGCATTTTGGTGTGACGTTACATTTCTCAAACCCCCTCCCCCTCGTCACACGTCGTCACAAATTTCTAACCCCCCCCCTAGGTGCGTGACGTCATTTAAGGACGGCCCCTAAGTCAAGATTTATACGGGGGATCTTTGTCTTTGTTTTGTGGGGGGGCCAAGGGTGGGGGGGGGGGTTGTGGGTGGGGGGGTGTTGTGGATGGGGGTAGTTGTGGGTGGGGGGGTGTCGTGGATGCGGGGTGGTTGTGGGTGGGGGGGGGGTGGTTGTGGGTGGGGGGGGGTGGTTGTGGGTGGGGGGGGGTGGTTGTGGGTGGGGGGGGGTGGTTGTGGGTGGGGGGGGGTGGTTGTGGGTGGGGGGGGGTGGTTGTGGGTGGGGGGGGGGTGGTTGTGGGTGGGGGGGGGTGGTTGTGGGTGGGGGGGGGGTGGTTGTGGGTGGGGGGGGGTGGTTGTGGGTGGGGGGGGGGTGGTTGTGGGTGGGGGGGGGTGGTTGTGGGTGGGGGGGGGGTGGTTGTGGGTGGGGGGGGGGTGGTTGTGGGTGGGGGGGGGTGGTTGTGGGTGGGGGGGGGTGGTTGTGGGTGGGGGGGGGTGGTTGTGGGTGGGGGGGGGTGGTTGTGGGTGGGGGGGGGTGTTGTGGGTGGGGGGGTGTTGTGGGTGGGGGGTGGTTGTGGGTGGGGGGTGGTTGTGGGTGGGGGGTGGTTGTGGGTGGGGGGGTGGTTGTGGGTGGGGGGTGGTTGTGGGTGGGGGGTGGTTGTGGGTGGGGGGTGGTTGTGGGTGGGGGGTGGTTGTGGGTGGGGGGTGTGGCACCACGGCCCCGCCCCCACTCCCCCTTTGAACCCGGCCGCGTCATCAAGGCGGAAAAAGCGCGGGGGAATTCGAGAGGCGGACGAGGCGAGCGGGGCTGAGGTAAAACGAGGAGGTGAGGAGCGCGGTGCAGTCGCAGTGAGGTGAGGGGACATTGACACACGAGGAGGTGAGGGGAGATCGTGACGAGTGAGGGAGACACGGCGGCGGCCTAGGGTGGGAGGCTGTTAGCGAGCGCCTATTGCAGGCCCGGGCCCACGGTTGCCTCTTGACGATGTTCGGCGGTCTTGTTGGTACCCAGATATAAACCCCGCGCGCCCGGCCGCCTTTGTCTCCCCGGGGCCGATGTTCGCGACTTCTTTTTGCCAACAACGCCAGCGAGTGCTCGTTGTTAAGGCCCAGTCTGCCTAGGCGAGAGGCTTCCGAGGGAGGATGCGTTTAGACGAAGCTCACCCCCCCACAGCCTGTAACAGGCTGTTGTGGGGGGCACAAGTAGTGCTGTTAGCAACCTGTGGGGGTGGCTCGCGCCACCACGCACAGCCGCCTTTGTCTTCCCGCGCCAGCTACTCTTGAAGGCGCCAAGTGTGCAAGCAAGAATAACTTTTACAGTACCTGACTACTCGCTTAAGGCCGAGTCGACCTAGGGGAAGAGACCCAGGCCTGCCAGGTTCATTCAGTCGTCGCTGTTGTTGGCCATGAGCGGGAATCGAACTCGGCTCGCCGGGTTCGTAGCGCCGTGCGCGCTAACCACAGCGCCACCGCTCCCCACATAGACAAAGCGAGACAAAGGTCCCCCGTGTAGCCTTCACAGACTGCTGGGGCAAGTGCTGTGTTAGCGAACAGCACCTGTGAAGGTCGGCACGGCACATGAGGGGGTCGATGGTCAGCACCACCACGCCCGGGCCGCCTTTGTTTCCCGAGTCGCGCTGTTTACACACCGCACAAGGTACTTGTTTAGGGCTGAGCCGACCTAGGGGAGGCCCGGGACCGGTTTGCAGTGAGCGGGGCTCGAACTCGTGTGGCTGGGTTCTGGACGGTTGTGCCTTTAGATTTGCATTGAACTGCCCATATAGGACTCACCACTGTGATCTCTACATTGGGTCAAACTAAATAAATAAGATCTGATGCTTGTGCATCAGATCTTATTTATTCACGATGTACTTACACAAAAATCCGCAGATTACCTGCCGGATCTCCTCTCTGTTTCAAAGAAGAAATTTGACCTAAGGTCTTCGCTCATTTATCAGCTTCACATTCCCTATTGCCGTACAAATACTGGAGGAAGGGCCTTTGCTATTGATGCCCCCAGGGTCTGGAATGCTGTCGCCAATAAACTGCAACTTGAATCGCTACCTATGAGATATTCACTCAAAACTGCTCTAGAGGAGTTGTACACCCCTAGCTGCCACTGCTATTCAGTGGCCTAAATTACAATGAAATGTTTCGCTCCGGATGATCGCTGCCAAGTATGATCTGTGTTTTGATTTAGTGTGCTGATCTTAAAGGTGCATTGAAAAATGTTGACACTCCGACTGATGCTCCTGCTGTTGTGTAGTGACTCATGCTGCCAGCTATGGCTGCAGGGTTTTGGTAGTACATGTTGTTTACGTCGTTTATTGTGAAAATTCGGTCACAGTTCCTATGATCACTGTTTCATTGCTTTTATGGCTTTATTTTGGTGTTTTTCGAAACGTTTTTTGGTTTGGCCATGTTTGTTTGTTGTAGTACAGAGTTAGACTGATGGCCTTAATATAAGTTGTCTTGTGGTTGTTGTTGTTTGACTTGCATCCCACTGGGATTTTTGCACCGCGTTGGTGTACGGTGTTTTTTCTGCAATATTTTGTGGTCTTTTTTTGGATTTTCTGTTTGCACATAGTCACTTTAAGATGTTTTCTTGTTCATGTTTTTGTTTGTTGCGGTTGCACCCTATTCAAGAGCCGAATGGCTCACAGGGCTATACCAAATAAATGAACTTGAACTTGCCTTTCATGTAACTATTCTACCCTTGCCTATGGTAGCAATATGTTCAGGGAGCTAAATGCTGTGGTCGAGGCCTGCTGGCCACGATGAGAGGGCTTTTTCTTCGAGAGAGAGTTTGTGTAGTTTTTAAACTAAACTTTTATTTTATCAGGTAAAACCCACTGAGCTGTATAGCTCTTTTTTTTTAAAAGCGACCTGACCACAAATAATAGCTCAACGAAGTGGATTATCATCATGTGGAAATGTATAGCAGCCAAAGACTCTAAACGCATTTTGTTGATTCTAAATGTGGAGGGGGAAAAAACCGGAGAACGCAGAGAAAAATTCACGCGACCACGGGGAGAGAGACACCGCAAACTCCAAATATACAGCAGCAGGCATCGTCAGGGTCGGGATCGAACCCACGACCTCCTGTACACCAGGCGAGGTAGTAACCAGGCGAGGTAGTTAACATCTCGCCACAGCGGCGCCCTGCCGTGTTCCTCCTATGCTATTCCTCCTTCGTTGAAGGAGCGCAGACCACCAGTGGGTTTACGACCTGAGCCACAGTTTGGGTTGCATGGCCACAGGCGCACTGCTGTGGGTATTGTCTTGAACTTTCCATTCCTGTAGGAGATGTGCACATCGGTGTGCTGCTGTTGATGTTCCGGCGCGGTTGATGGTTCCACCACCGGGTGTCTTGAAGGGATGTCGGAGGCAGGAGGTTGTGCGTTGTTGTGGGAGTCTTGTCGCGTAACCGACTGCGTTATCAGTGGGACAGGTTAAGTTTCACCGATTCGAGGCTTTCGTTGCGTGACCTGCACTTGAAGAATCTTTATTAAGTAATCTTCATTCGGATTGGATAAAAAGTGCACAAAAAACTATATTATATGCGCGTGAAATACAATTACAGAAGTTGTAAGGCACTGACGAAGTTATATATATATTTTTTTATCATGAACACTGATGAGATTTTGGAAACTATAGTAGGAACTTTGACTTAACTTTCGTGACTGCATGAATTCATATTCTATGGTTCTTTTGGTAAAGTTACTTTACCGAAAGAACCATAGAATATAGTAGGAATGATGTACAAACCACACCAACACTTCCCGGTCTGCATGAGAGGACGCTCCCGAATGTGAGATACACCCCCAACTTGAGGTTAGTTAAAACATATAAAACGTTTCCACAATATACGACGTCCCGAGAAAGCGGGAAACAAGGTTGTGAAATATAAAATTACAAAATATAGAGGTGGACACTTGAGACAAAAACGGTTGTTACAATCTGGTAAATATAGTTAAATACAGCAGTGGTAGAAATGGCTCTGTAGTGGCAAATTCACTTGTCAAACTCAAGCAACTTAGTAATTGCCTTTTAACTATACCAAGAACAACAGTAGGGATTGGTGAAAAACCTTTGCCGTTGCAGCACCAACGTTTTGGAACGACCTTTTTTCCTCCCTTAACATCGTAAATCTTCCTTCAAAAAATATCCTGAAGCAGAAGATTAGTGCTGGATACAGCCATATTTACAAATGTGATTTGTAACTGTCATCCTTAAGCCCCGTGTATCGACGGTTCAATTTTAACGTGCAATTTTATTGAGGGACCGTTTTTTTACTAATTAATTTTACCAGGTAAGGCCCACTGAGCTATACAGATCTTTTTCAGAAGTGACCTGGCTATTTACTACTATAATGAGCCAAGAATAATCTTGATTTGAGGCTTTCGTGACTGCAGGAATCCATACTCTGGTTCTTTCGGTAAAGTCACGTAGTTAGAAAAAATAATAAAAGAACACGACGTTTCGGTCGCAACACAAGCGTCTGTCATCGGGTGAGAAAGGTGACTCTACAACCCCCCCCTTTCCCCCCCGTGCCTATATAAAGCCACAACAGAAGATCATTATTTCTCACCTGAAGAGCTAAGAATGTCTGTGTGTCCCGCGCGTGACATCACTCCATGTCGGCCAGCCCCCCCTCTCATTAATAATCATAAAAAGGTGACGTCCTCCACGTGGACCCCCCCCCCCTATTAATAATCATGAGCAGGTGACGTCACTCCACATCAACGCTTTCTTTCCGACACCTGAGGACGGCTGCTTGCGTTGTGGCCGAAACGTCGTGAGAATTGTATTTTATTATGTTTAATTTTTATTATTTTATTATTTCCCTTCTACGTGACTTTACCGAAAGAACCAAGAAGATGAATCCCTGCAGTCACGAAAGCTTTAAATTGAAATATAATTTGAACTTATATACTTGGTACAGTTTACGTATTTATTTTAGTGATTTGCTTACTTTTGCTATACTTTGCACATTTCCGAACCGCCCCTACTGGACATCTGTAAAAAAGAGCTTAGTAGCGTATTGGATTTCTCCAAGATAAATAAAGATTCTGATCCTGAAGATTAAAAAAATCTGGTCACGCAGTACTGTAGCGGATCATAAGACGCTCCACGCGACTGATCCGGAGAATACGGTAACGAATGGTAATTTTACTCCTCGGCCAAATAACATCGTTATATCTGCTGGTCGGAATTCCTTTACCGCTAAATGTATTATTCTCACGCTCGCCGGTGCGCGTGGTGGAACGCAGCTGAGCCGGCGCCATAAATCAACCGCTCGCGGAGCCGTGGCGCGGAACAGAGAGGGCTATTAGCTCACGGCGAAAATTGCGCCGGTCTGACGGTGACGGCGGTTTCTGCGGCAGTGGCTGCTACTGCGGTGGTGGTGGCAGTGGTGGTGGCGGCGGTGGTGGTGGCGCGCAGGTAATGAATAAGAAGCACACCGCACACCGTGTGACAGTACGTTGGGCCGCACGCTCCAAAACTCTGGAAACTCAATTTCAAGTTTGGGCGGACGGATTTCAAACGGCACGCTCCGTCGCGCACCTGGGGACAAATTGGACGAGCCCGTGCCGTGCTGGTGGACACAGCTGGCATGCGCTGGATTGAGGTGGTCTGCGTGGGAGACCCAGACCGCTGGGGATGTCCTCTGGCTCACCGTGAAAACGCCAAGAGCGACGTAGTTTGTGGTCGCGACGTTTTCTCATTTTTAACATTCATCCCAAGTATCTGAAAATTCCCGTCGCGTCTTATTCTGGATAAATCCAAGACGCATTTTGTTTTTCGGATCATCCAAAATGTTTTAAGATTAATCCAAAATATCAGCATTTATTTTCAGATGTATCAAACATGTCCAAAGCATTGGACTATATTGTATAAATATAGTCCAATCACGAGACGTGATTGGACTATTTAGCTCGTTCGCAATTATAATTCCACAAATAATATTTCTAACAGTTAAAATGATCTAATGACGTGCACGGACAATGAACGTTATTCAAATGTAATACAGTGTACATTGAAGTATAAAATCAAATCCGAAATTGTCCTTAACAATCTGGAAACCCCAAAATGGGTAACGTTTAAATGCAAACCTCATGCCGGGTTTGAGGGAGCGTGGTGACCTGTCGATCCTTCAATCCGTATGGATTCTCTGTTTAAATTCGTATTATTCATTTAATAGCGAGCAATTACGCCGGCGTGTTTGATGAATTTGGGCAGCGGCAGGTGCTCACGTTTTGACGTGCAGTTACTCAATTTGCGCGCATGATCAAATCAGGAGAACGCTCAATACCGTTTGATCTCGGCATACAGGAGCGGGGGACGGAGCTTGGATGGTGCTCTAATGGGTGACCACCGTGCAAAAGAGCAGCGGGTGTTACTGGCTGCGGGGATGTTTGGTGGGCACGAGAAGGCACGGCAGAGAAACGCGTCGTACTGTGTTCGTGTTTCTTTCCGATTGTACCCGGCGTCGGGACGTGAAACGCGGAATCCACACTGCGAGCTCTGGCAGAACGGTGCATCAACCCCTTCGCGTTCGAGAGCGGCCCGTGGAAGTGGAAATCAGAGCTACTTCCAAGTGACCACTTGCCCATACAGTAGAGGGCAGCACTTTCCTAACCACTCTGCTGCCTCTAAATACTTACTCTTCGTCATCCGCATGACAGTCATACTAAATACTTTTCATATCTCGAGATGGAATTTTCACAAATTAAGTTGGGAAACAACTTTAGTCATCGATTACCATCAGTTAACAGCACAGTTATTAATTAATGGAGCACCACAGTGGCGAGATGTTAACTACCCTGCTTGGTATGCAGGAGTTCGTGGGTTCGATCTTGGCAATGGTATCTGAATATTTGGAGTTTGCATGTCTCTCTCCTTGGTCGCGTGGATTTTTCTCCCGTTCCTCCGGTTTTCCCCTCTATTTAGAATCAACATGCGTTTAGAGTATTTGGCTGCTATCCATTTCCACATGATAAGCCACTTTGTTGAGCTACTATTTGTGGCCAGGTTGCTTCTGAAAAATCGCTGCGCAGCTCAGTGGGCCTCGCCTAGTAAAATAAAAATGGTTGCAATAGTTTAATAGCCTATTACAAAATCAAGCACTACCCAGGGTTAAAATCCTGCTTTGCTTCCGATATGATCTAGCAAGATGGGGCACAGCATTCTGGGTGAATTGGTCATAGGCCATAATCAATCCACTGCTGGATGAATGCCGAGCTGTCGCCAACCCCTCTCCTTCCCGTTTGTCGGAATATACAGCAATTGGGTAAAAGCCAATTCTTAAAATTAAATGAAGTGCCTATTTTTTGTACTTCAGCTTCATTAGTGGATGCAAGTGGGGCCGTGATGCTGAGGACTCACCGCTGGTGGTCCTTCCACTTCCCCCCCCCCGCAGCACTGCTACCGACAGGGCCCCCCCCCCCGCCATGGAGGAGCGAGCGAGGGCAGCGTGGGAGTGGGAAGCGGCGGCGCTGAGGAGCGAGATCGCGAGGCTGGAACGCGAGGGCCGAGAGGACGACGCGGGGCAGGGGGACGCCGACTCTGATCAGCGAGCCGCCCTCACGCGTGCCATGTGAGGCCAACTCGCGCGCGCACACACATGCGCTCACATGCACACACACATGCGCTCACATGCACACACACACGCGCTCACATGCACACACACACCCGCGTACACAGAGACAAAGATCCCCCGCATAGCCTCAACAGAATGATGGGACAAGCGTTGTTAGGGAGTAGCGCCTATGAAGTCCGGCACGGCAGACGAGGGGTGGGTGGCCAACACCTGCCCTTGTCTCTCTCGTAGCGATGTTTTCACATCGCACGAGGTACTTATTTGATGCAGAGTATACCTGGGGGAGGCCCAGGACCGGTTCAGATATTTGTCACTGGTAGTTGGCCGTGAGAGGGAATCCAACTCGGGTTGCCGGGTTCGTGGTGCAGCGCGTGCACACACTTGCACATACGCAGGCTGTTGGGGTGGTAAGTGCTGTGAGCCATCACCTACGAATGCCAACGCAGCACACATGGGGAGGGTAGGGTGTGGTGAGAACCATGCCCGGCCACCTTTGTCTTCGCAGAGATTACGTATATTGACTCTAAACCAGTACTCATTTATAACCCTGATGCCTGTTGTATATTTGGAGTGTGCGCGTCTCTCTCCCCGTGGTCATGTTGATTTTTCTCCCGGGTCTTCCGGTTTTTCCCTCCACATTTAGAATCAACGTGCATTTAGAGCTTTTTGCTGCTATAAATGTCCACGCGATAAGCCGCTTAGTTGAGTTATCATTTGTGGCCAGGCCGCTTCTGAAAAAGAGCTCTTTAGCTCATTGGGCCTTGTTACCTGGAAAAATAAAAAAAAATTGTTTGTCTCAGTTTGTTGAGGCTCTACAGGGTATGTTTGTCTTTTGTCTTTCACCTGACTCCATAACCACGCCCTTAATTACTCTAGAGCATTTTGCAAGCCACTCGTGGCATGGCGAGCGATGTACGAAAATGACGACGCACGTCATGAGGCGCGCGCAGATGGGCGCATGGCGTGTCACATCGCCTTGGCCCGAAAAGGCTTTTATCCATTTTGCTTTATTGGGGTTTTTTACTGCCATGTTTTTGGCTGCTCGTACATATATATAGCCGGTTTCCTCTCTCGAGTAAGTCGCCTAGTAGCAAAAAAAATCTAAATACTGAAATTACATTCATGTTGGATATGTTACGGGAGTCATCGTGGCCACGTGTTACGGAGATTCGGATGGAACGGTTGCATCAGAACGCATTCCAAACAGGACCTCGCTGATGAGGTTGGTTATACTGGTAGGAACCTCCTGGTTACACTAGCCCACAGCGGATTATTGTGTCTGTCCGTCGTGCAGGGAGGGGCTGGGTGGGGAGGGTGTGGCTGGGTGAGGGGTGGGACTGGGTGGGGAGGGGCTGGTCACCCCGTGGTGCCCTTATAAAACTCAACGTTTAACCTACTCACGCCGGCTTGTGCCCGCCCTCAGTTGGGCATATTTGCGGAATACACAACCAGAAATGTGTTATTATCCCCGTCCACCGTCATGCCCTCACCATTTTAATTTTCATCTTCTTCCTAATGCAGCGTCTTGACTTTGTTGGGGGGGGGATGGTGGGGCCCTCTCCCCCCACCTTTTACCTCCCCTCCTTTTAAATGTTTCCAGTTGCCATCAGGACTGTCCTCCCGTGAATTGCGAAGCCTCTGTTGTGTGAGCCGCGTGGCGTGCTGTAATTGGGGCTCATCGCGTTTTGTTTTTACAATAAATATATATTCCCTCTTAACCGCGGTAAAAACAAATATTACCTCTTAACCTCGGCAAAAACTTGCGTAACTTTTACCGCGTAATTTTGTTTGCCTGTCGCGCGTTTTTTATCTCAGCACGGCCGTGCATGTCACACACGACGTTGACGACGTTGTTGATGACGCTCGCCGTTGCGCCGCAGGGAGGTGCTGACGCGGCAATCTGGCCCCGGGGAGCGGTGGGATGAGGAGAAGCAGCAAGGCCCCACCATGGAGACTCGGCATTCCTGGTTGGAGTCCCGGTTGGAGTTCTTGAGCGAGTTGACCGGGATTCACTTTCACAGCTACACTTGGAGCAAGGAAATGGGTAGCGCACGCAGACGTGTGCGGTGCACGTGCGCTCGCACGAACGCACCCACGAATATGCACGCACACGCATGCGGTCTTACACTGCGCACCACTGGCTTACCCAGCGAACGAGCATTGTTTTGGTTGATTATTGATTTGTTTGAGAAGCCTTCCGGCTCAACCTGAATTCTGGGTTCCTCGAGTCTGGCTTTGAGAGGTTGTGCTTTGTCCATCAAGGCCTGGGGAACAACCTTCAGATGTCTTTGTCAGGCCACACATTAACACACACCCTCAGCGTTATCCTCTAATAATAAAAACGCAACAAATAATTAGATCTTACCTTTGATAGGTGAGTTAATGTGCTCAAATAAAAAACTCGCTGTTTGACAGGGGATTGAAAATGTTCCCCTCTAATACACGATAAAGGCAACTAAGATGCTTGCAGTTGTGGGCATGTATCGTTATGAAGTCAGTTTAACACGCAGGCTTTTGCGACCAATATTATTCACAAGAGGTTTTCTTGGGTTAGATCGCGTAAATATAAATGTATCGTTCAATCCGCCACCACCCGACAGAGCCATTTGGTAAGGTTTGTCACGTAAACAAAACATGCCAATTAATTACTAGTTCATGGGACCTCCCTTGCCAGTATCCAAATATAAGAATAGGTTTTACCCTTTCTGGCAATAAAAGAGTTGTTAAGATGTTAAAACACCAAACTGAAACCTTTTGCAAGGAATCATGTCTGCATTAACCACATACTTGTGGTGAACATGCAAACAAAAACATGCTCTGATAGTATATACATTGTCTTTGAAACTGATTGGTCCACACCAGAGACAGCTTTCTTTAGAGCCTCGTCTCAACAGTGTTAGACCAGAGGACGCCACAAGGCGAACAGTACGCAGACAATGCACTATCAGGACATTGAGAGCATGTTCACCACAAGTATATGTGGTTAATGCAGACATGATTCCTTGCAACGGCACATTTATATTTACGCGATCTAACCCAAAAAAACCTCATCGTTATGAAGTGCGGCCACGGGCCGTGTTGAATGAAGTCGCGATTGCTGCGAAAGGAAGTCGTGCCCCCGGCTCCCGCTGCCCCTGGTAACTGCTCACCGTGACTGTGTAGCCGTGTCGCTGGCGTGTGGTGCAGGTGTGCAGGGCGCTGTGGGGAAACACATGTTCTCCGGGGAGTGCTTCTCATTTTCTTTCCAGCTGCAGTTCGAACTCAACGAAACCACGGTGAGTTCCACAGAGCCACGCCAATCGCACCTCCGATTAGCACGGTTGGCTACGAACAGTGCGAAAGAAGTTCAAACGTACACACATCAAGGTGTTGCACGTACAGAAATTATTATGGTGGTGTTGCTCGTGATGCTGGTGCTGCCATCGATGGGGGTGGTGATGCTTCTTGTTTATGCTGCTATTGCTGGGATGCTGCTGTTGGGGATACTGCTGCTATGGTGCTGCTGTTGCTGGGATGTTGCTGTTGGTGATTTTTCTGCTTTGGTGCTGTTGCTGCTGTTGCTGGGATGTGGATGCTGCTTAGTGGTGATTTTACTGCTATGGTGCTGCTGCTGCTGCTATAGTTGTAGTAGAAGTGCAAATGCCGCGGAAATTAGTAGAACGACCAACAGAGCGAGAGAAGCTCTGATTGGACAGGCTGGCGAGCCGCCACCCCAATGAAGCCGACAACCATGCCTCTACCCCCTGACCCCCCCCGACCTTTCTTCCCGGCAGGTGGATGGGCAAACTACCGCTTCCGTGTCGCAGCTGGACGTGGCAGTAGACTCGGCTCCCGATGACCTGGCCAACTTCATAGCCAGGTGTTTGCCCAGGAGTTCAAATCCAGCTGGGTTCGTCAGGCCAGCGACCGGTGCATGGCATTTGACCGCCAATGTTGCATCTACGCCCCACTCGTTGTGGCTCTCTTTGTACCGGAGGCAATATTGCAACAAAAAAATATTAAGAAAATAAATCTACAAAGTGCTTACGAGTGAGAACACGCAGTGGTGAGATGTTAACTGCCTCAGTTGTTATACAGGCGATCATGGGTTCGATCCCGACTCTGGCGCCTGTTGTATATTTGGAGTTTGCGTGTCTCTCTCCCCGTGGTCGCGTGGATTTTTCTCCCGGGTCCTCCGGTTTTTCCCTCCACATTTAGAATCAACGTGCGTTTAGAGTATTTGGCTGCTATAAATGTCCATACGATAAGCCGCTTAGTTGAGTTATCATTTGTGGCCAGGCCGCTTCTAAAAAAGAGCTACTCAGCTCAGTGGGCCTTGTTACCTGGTAAAATAAAATAAAAAGTTTCGTTTCGTTTTAGTCTCAGTCTTTTTAGGCTCTACAGGGGATATCTGTCTTGCCACCTGCGTTAGGGCTGAGGAGGAGAAGAGTCTGATGTTGCTGCTCAGGACCATCGTGTCGCACAGCCGCTGGTGCGCGCTTCGCCAGAAGACCTTCGCGCACTTCAAGGTGAGTCGGCTTGACTGGGGGCGAGCGGACCGGCCTCCTTCTCGGCGGGGGTTGCGGGGGGGGGGGGGTCGGGGGGCTACGAGGCGGCACCGGCGTGAGCGGCAACCGGCAGCGCTCACGACCCCGTTGCGCGGGACTCGGCAACGGCACGCGGCATCTTACCCATCGCAGGTGCTTACCATCGCTCCAGGCCCATCCACCCGGCGTTCCGTCAATCCGTATGTCTTGACCCGGTGCCGGCGCTGGAGCTATGAGATTTCCGACGGCATGAAGCCCATCCTCCAGCTTCAGCTTTGGTGGCTGTCCTGCCTCCTTACCTGGTATTTTTTTTTAAGTCGGTTCCTACAATTGCGGCTCCCTCGTAAATGCGTTCCCTGAATGAGCTCAGTCCCGCGGGACGCGACAAGTGGTATAACGCTTGAATGCTGCTTGAGCGTCGTTTTTATTCGAGTGCCCTGATGTGCGTGAAGTATAGGCTCGTGCATCATTACCTGTGAAGACTTAATGTCAAGCTTATGAGAAGAGTGAGTGGGTAACGGTTGAATGCTTGTGATTAATATCATCATAAGGGACTCGGCCACAAATGGCGGCAGTAGCCAATGATAGCTATATTGCACAGATGAGACTTATTAATGGTGAAGATTTGCTTTTTTTTAATAGAAATACTTCGTTACCCAGGAAAGCCTCTCTGAGTCTCAAGACTCTGTTTCAAGAGGGTCCCTGCCCAGTTTCCGCAGTAGCGGGCAATGCTGCTGCTGTGCGTGATCACAATCGAGTGATCTGCAGTGTAATTTTTCACCATTGGGTTATTTGGCAAATACCAGTTACCACTGTGTGTGTGTTTAGCTATGGTAGTCATCTCGAGGAACCCCACGCGGAACAGGGGGAGAACATAGAAACTCAACACAGAAAGGCACCCGAGTCAGAAATCGAACCTAGGGCCCTTCTTGCTGCGAGGAGCGAGCGTGACCACCATGCCGCCCTGCTACCAGTGCGTGCCACCCTTCGCCACCCTTCGCCACCCTTCGCCACCCTTCGCCACCCTTCGTCACCCTGCCGACAACGGTACATAGAAGCCTCGTTATCTTTCATCCCTTCCGAGCTGGTGGAGTCGTCATGGGACCGTGTGCAAGACAAAGATCCCCCATATAGCCTTAACGGTACACGAGGGGGTGGGTGGCCAACACCACGCCCAGCCGCCTTTGTCTCCCCAGTGACGATGTTTATACACCAGACCGGTACTTATTTTAGGCCGAGTCGACCTAGGGGAGGCCCAGGACTGGTTCAGATAATCGTCAACGGTGTTGACCATGAGCGGGAATCGAACTGGGGTTCAGGTTCGTAGCGCAGCGCGCGCTAACTGCTACGCTGCCGCTCCCAATGGACGGTGCCGTCACCTTGGCGTGCTAAAGCATGCCGAGACTTGCTTCCACCGTGCCCTCTGCCTGTCTACGACACCTTTGTGTGCAACTGCGAACGTGTCGCGCTCGTCTCCTCGTTGGCGCGCGATTCAAGTTCAAGTGAGTCGCTACGCTGCTGCCGTCTCGTAGGCCGTGGGAGCATTCGTGAGACACGCACACGTCCCTATTATTATTCCATTACAAACCCGCGAGATCAAGGAGGGACACACACACACACGTGGCTTTGATCATCAGCTTGACTCCTTATGTGGCATTTAGTTAATAGCAGCTGCTAAAATAACATAAAAATGTTTTATGTTTTTGTGCGTCGCATTACGTGTTTATCATTTTCGCTAAAAAGCCAACAGACGTAACCCATCTTTCCGTTAAAGCGTTCCTTTCATTCCCGGCGTGCGGCTAACTGTGGTTTCATTTCTTCACTCCTGGCTCTCTTGCGGTTTGCTCAGCCGTGGACTGCCTCGCTGCCACCACCGTCCAGCGGAATGTATTACTGGTAGGAACCTCCTGGTTACACCAGCCCACAGGGAATTATTGTGTCCGTCCTTCCATCGTGCATCCAAAAATGGGAGGGGCTGGGTGGAGAGGGGAGGGTGGGGAGGGGCTGGGTGGGGAGGGTGGTGCTGGGTGGGGGTGGGGCTGGGTGGGGAGGGGCTGCTCACCCCGTGGTGCCCTTATAAATCTCAACGTTTAACCTACTCACGCCGGCTTGTGCCCGCCCTCACAGTTGGGCATATTTGCGGAATACACCACGCCGCCGTTGACCCTGGCCATTGACCGAGCAACCCAACGTTCCTACCAGCTCCCTCCGCAGGAATGTGTTTATTAGGAAGATAAATATAGCCCCAAAGAGAAATGGAGCCCCCAAAAAGAAACGTCGCAGTTGAGCAGCGGATACGAGAATATGGTCGAATCTTAAAAAAGAAACAAAAATTTTTTATAAAATATTTCACCTGGATAATCCCGTGAGATCCGACGTCTCGTTTGCAAGATGTATGTTAACACGTACGTAGCAAGCATGTTATGACGCGTGTACACACACACAAACGAACATTAATTCTGTAACTAAATCTCCCCTGAATGTGCCCGATCTCGCTGGAGCTTGGAGGTTCAGCAGCCTTCGGCCTGGTTAGCAGGGGTGTATAGTATAACGAGGCGTCAATTAAAGTCGAACTATACGCTAGCGATTACATTAATTGAATTGCGCGTGTGAGAATTAATACTTTTTTATATACCTTGTATGTTATGGGTTCTAGTGATGCAAGCTGCAACTGGAGTCGGCTTCATTGACCAAAATCGACAAGATTCGATTCTGTAATTGGATCGTGCCCGTGAATCATTACAGTGGATTCACAAACGATCGAATATTCAGATGCCTACTGGTGGGTACAATGAATGGGAGGCTGCCTGGGAACAGACCAGGTGTTATCTCTGGGGGAGCTGTGGCTGTAAGCCCCTCTTTCATATGTGTAGTGGATTTTCTCTGCACACCTCAGTTTTAACTGACTCAGTTGAGGCTTTCCTGTGTAAATTAAATGACACCGTTGTTATCGTGGCTGCCATAAGTGAACGGAAGTTGCGGACGCACACACGATGAGACAACCACCAGCTTTATTGCGAGAGGTACACGACGAGATTGTAGCGAGGCGCTTCGACGAGCAGGGCGCAAGACGTTTCTTGACGGCACGGAAGCGGCCGGCGAGAGTGAGCAGACGAGCCCTCGTGAGTAATCGGAATGTGGTCGTAGGCAGATGCGACTTCACGTAAACCAAACGGGGTCTGCTTCTTTTGCTCCCCCGTCGCCTCGTAAACTCGGCTCGCTTGGCGCCCACTCCCCTACCCCCGTGGCGCAAGCGTGGACGTGGCGTGGCACATAAACAAACAAACAAAATCATCGTTTCTGTTAGAATATGGTACCCTTAAAAAAAACGCGTACGCAATTCTCTGCAGTAAAGCTGTAATGGAATGTGCGAGACAGCCCATAACTAGCGGTTGATGGATGAGGCTGCTGCGGCGCGGTTAAGGCCGCGCGGTTGCTGCCACGGTCATAATACCCCCTTGGTGGGTGCTCACGGCCGCAGGAGCAGACAGCAGCAGGAGGCAGCACCACTGCCTTAAAGGCCGCGAAGACGACACCAGGGCGGGTTTCAAGGCGGCAGTCGCCGGCGACGGTCGGCGCGCTCGCTTTTTATCGCTAACGAGGGATAAATATCGGGGCAGTGCGCGGGTTCCGCGATGCGTCCCGGCTTCCCTCGGAAAGTATTTGATCCGCGGTGCACTCGTGGGCGGGGCAGCTGTCGGCGAAATGCGGTCTGCATCTTTGAACGGAGTCCTTTAAAGGAGTGCTTTTAAGTCTGCAAGGTTTTGGCAACGCTTTGATCAAAGTGGCGGGTTTTCTCGAGGGCAAGTCCTTCTAAAGGCCGCGCAATATTCACACGAGAGTGTCGCTCGGAGAGTTATCGCGGCTCCCTGCTACGGGCAGTGGTACCGACGTTGCCTATCAAGCTGGACACATCGCCACGGTGGCTAGGAGATGTAAACTACCTTGCCTGGTCCGCAGGAGGTCGTGGGTTCGATCCGGACTCTGACGACGCATGTTTATTTGGAGTTTGCGTGTCTTTATTTCTCTCCCTGTGGTTGTGTGGATTCTTCGGTTTTTCCCTCCACATTTGGAAACTGACATTTGGATTATTTAGCTTCATTCACTTTCCACGTGATAAGCCGCTTGGATGACCTGTTATTTGTGGCCAGGTCGCTTCTGAAAAACAGCTATATAGCTCAGTGGGGCCTTACCTGGTTAAAAAAAACTACTTTTTAATTTAATAGAGCCCAATCGTAGCTCGGCAGTATCCACCCTACATGTCATTAACATGTGTAATTTCATTACATTTGTAATCCGTAATTAACTTACACCTCCCCAAAAATGATTCGGAATTTGTATCTAAATCACACTAAGTTAATTAGCCATGTATATCTAAATGACATTTTCTCCAGTTATGAAAAATTGGTGTGTAAATTACACGACGGAATATGCTTTGCCCGTCTCGAAAACCCATTACATATACTACAGCAAACACAAATTGAAAAACATCAATACCGAAGCACAGGCAGGATTCCGTGCGTGCATCGCAAGCTTAAGAATCATCGTTTATCTGCGTCATTGCACCTCTAGCCAATGCGTTGCTGGTAACAATTGCCAGGACTTTCCCCGGCTGGCGTGTCCCTGGGCCTACGGCCTGAGGGCCGCACGCGGCCCACTGCCTTAAGCTACGTGGCCTCAGGCGGCCTTCCGCTTCGGAAAAACGGTGGCCCGCAAACGATATTTATCCGTCGCTGCGAGCGTCTTTTGTTGTACCAATCGGGTGCCAGAAGGGAATAATGTAAACCTGGAAGCAACGCTGCGTTTATAACTTCAGCTTGCTCGGCCACTTTTCTGTCGCCGCAAAGGCCTCTCGCGGTGATGCAAGTGGCTGGAGGCACGTGCATGCGAATGCGTGGTTGCCCGCAAGTTGGCACAGTAGGAGGGGGGGCACAGGTTGGTGCATTATGCCAGGCGTCTCAGTCGGTCAACCCACGGCTCCTGGATCTGTCCCATGACCTGCCAGCTCGCCTTTGACACAAGTTATTTGATTGTCCTGTCTGGCCCTCAGGAAGGAAAAGGTCCCCCACCGCTGGCTGATGGCCTGCACCCTGCCGTGCGATTGCGCTTCGAGGACGGCAATCGCAACAGCGGGCACGGGGGTGGTGGTGCCAGTGAACTAGGGCTGAACGATTAATCGATTTCAAATCGAAATCGCAATTTAAAACGATGCGATTAGTAAAGATTTTTTCTTGGAATTGGTTTATTATTTATTATTATTATAACTTTATTTATTTAACTTAACAATTGTTCTATGTTTGATTGTTCTACTTCAATTTAAACATTTTTATAAATATGTAATGCGAGCGTAAACGACCTCCCGGAAGTGACGTCATGGGGGGAGGAGTTACGTCACGTGGGGGAGAGGGTAGAGGTCTATAAGGGGGGTAACCGGAAGCAGTCGGGAGTGATCGGAGACTGGGAAAGTGTGAGGCCACGCAGGGCGAAGGGTGAGAGAGAGAGTGGCGAGATCGCCACACACCCGGGCCACGAGGATCGGCACCGTCGGCCAACGGTGACCGACCCCCGGGCAGCAGGAGCAGCGAGGAGGCTGCAGAGAGCAGCGGGTCTGCAAGGGAGGAGTTGGGCAGCAGGGGTCTGCACGACGAGACAGCAGCGGGTCTGCTAGGAGGGAGTTGGGCTACGTGAGCGACAGCAGCCTGGGGCTGCAGAGCAGAGAGTATATAGGGGAGTGCCGTGAGGGAAAAGAGATCGAACCCAAATAAAGGACACAGGACAGAGAGAAGCGTCCGAGTCTTTTATTACAAATACATGTTGGAAGCAATTCATATATTTTAAGTTCTCATCCTTGCATTAGAATATATAGAGCAGTTCCTGTTTTGATGGTATCATGTGGTAATGCTCCATCACATGTTTTACATCTATTACACAGTGAATATTGAACTGAAGCTTGACTTAAATTTTTTTGATCGCAAATGAAATCGCAATATCTGTCAGAAAAATCGCAATTATATATTTTTCCCAAATCGTTGAGCCCTACAGTGAACCCGGCGATAACAATATCGCCAGGTTCACTGTAGGGCTCAACGATGGGAGGGCTATTCGGACACACAGGTGCAGTCAAACTGTGTTTGTGTGTGCGCGTGTTTGTGTTGGGAGTGGACCCAGTCCCATCGGTGAGCTACAATAGGCGAGACTGCGTTGGCTGGATCATGTAGCCTGCATGCCCAGCCACGCATGCCCAAACAGCTTCTGTTTTGGCTAGATAGAGGGTTAAATAGGCGTGAGCACAGGCTAGAGAAGAGGTGGGCTGATGTAGTTAAAGAGGATGTGGAGCTGAGTGGTTTTGCATACGAGTCGTACCAGCGCGGTGTCAAGATCGGCCTCGGTGGAGGAGGCTCGTCAAGGACTCTACTGGGTGGAGGAGCGACGCTCACAACGAGGACAGTGCCGGGCCGCTAGATTGCAGATAGCACAGGTGGTGCGTGCACCTGCCAGCCATCTCAGTCGGTCAACCAATGGCACCTGGGTCTGTTCCATGACCTCCTGCCAGCGAACTTTCGACACTTTACATACCGGCCTCAAAGCGCACCTAGCCTGGCGCAAGCACTGTGGTGGCATCACCGTCACTTCGCGGCAAATGATCGCTGTTGTTTTTGGGGAGCGGTGGCGATGTGGTTATTGCAGCACAGCCCTATGAACCCCGGCCATCTGGGTTTGCTACCCGGCCGCAGCTATTATCAGTGGCGAGCGACATCAGGACTGGTCCTAGGGCCTCCCTTTCGTCAACTCTGCCTCAAATGAATACCCAGCGCTCTCTGTGAACATCAGCACCACGCTCGTAGGCTCAGCGTGGCGCTGACTACACCATCTCATCATGTGCTGTGCCGGCCTTAATAGGTGTTCTCCAACTGCAATTGTCCCTATGAGTCTGTAATGTTACATGGGCGCGATGGGGGGCGTGCACTTATGGGGTAGCGGTTAGCGCACTGCGTTATGAACCCGGCGACCCGAGTTCGATTCCCGCTCGCGGCCAACATCAGTGACGATTATTTCAACTGGTTCTGGGCCTCCCCTAGGTAGACTCGGCATCAAATGAGTACCTGGTGTGGTGTGTAAACATCGCCACTGGGGAAACAAAGGCGGCCGGGCGTGGTGCTGGCCACCCACCCCCTCGTGTACCGTTCCGACCTTCATAGGTGCTCGCTTAACAGCACTTGCCCCAACAGTCTGTTAAGGCTATACGGGGGGATCTTTGTCTTTGTTTGTGCACTTGTGGATGTTTGCGTATTTTCCATTGTACATCACCGGTATGTATACAGCATTTTTAAATCACCATTTTATGGATCGATTATTCTCTGTCATCTCCATCGGCTGAATGTTGTGGGTGGGGGTTTGTTTGTTTGCTTTGCCCCCCGCCCGCGCCACACGGTCATCGTATGAACGCAAAATTGACGGCTCGCTATTAACCCGAGCGCAGTCGTTTTTTTACATCGCTGTGTTAGCAAAGCAGCGCCGGTGTCTTAAGCGTTCGGAAATAAAACCCGGGTGTGATTTTTATTATGTGTGAGCTCATGAGGCTCAGCACCGCTGAGAAACCTGGGTTCGCATCCCCTTCGGGGGGTTCCAGCCGCCGCCTGCCATTAAGCTGGGGCTCTCGAGTACATTTAATTTGGTTAAAAAAAATCCAGCTCTGAAAATTAAATACGGTCCGTTCCCCTACAAATGCACGTTGTTTTCGTAAAACGCGAATCGGATGTGACGCGATGATCAATTTATTTAGGGAACACATTTTTGTTATAAAGTGGATATAACGCGATCGAATGAACGGTACTACGCTGCGCGAGTAGGAATAAGCGAGTCGTACGGTTGCCTCCGGCGTCGCGTCGCACAAGGCACTGGGATGCTTCTAGACGCTACCCATGGCGCCTCAGTCTTTGTTCAACCTGCGTTCGCATCTCACATGGACCGTGCTTTACCCCATATTATATATTATTTTTTATTTTTGTCCAAAACGCGGTGTTCTTCAGGAAGGGAACTACTGCCGTGTTATAGGAGAAACAGACTGCATGTGGCTTTGATGTCATACGAAAAAAAGTCACTCGTACGCCAAGCGGCTGGGAAAGTGCTGCCCCCTGCTGTGTCTGGTGGCCATTTCTGAAGGGATCTCAGAGGTAGCTCTGCGACATCCGCTTCCACGGGCTTTTCTCCAACATGAAAGGGGTGATGATGCACTGCCCTGCTAGCTTTCTGAAGTGGGTTTTTCATCTCATGATGCCGATAGCGGAGGGCGGAGGAGTGATGCTCACAATGAGTAGAGTGTCGGGCAGCTAGGTTGCAGCGAGCACAGGTGGCGATGCACTGCCCTGCGAGCTTTCTGAAATGGGTCCTTCATCTCGTGATGCCGATAGCGCACTTTGGGATTAAACGAGAGAAGAAACCGTTCTCGCACACTCGGTGCGCGTGTGGTATTGCGTGAACAGGAATCGAATGGTCTTCTGATTCGGCGTTTTGGCGAGTGTCCTCGATTACCGTTAACCCTGCAGCCACTAAGGGGTGCCACACATCATCAAGATGCAAATTGCTAATTAATTCTCGCGCGGTAATCGTGATAGCCCTGGGCATGAAGCCAGCGCGGCGATTTGCGACGGGATTGTCGCAGTTCGTGGTCACAGTTCATGTCGCAGAATCACAACGGTTTCGTGTCCCTCACTCGGAAGGATTTAGGGGTTTTGCCTATACGGGATGCGCTCGCATTACATCACTGCATCCCATATCTACGGCACCTTTCGCCATTATCCAAAATAATGAAAAATAAGAATAGGTTTTACCCTTTTTGCCAGAAAAGGGGTAAAACCTATTCTTATTTTTCGTCACATCTCATCTCAACCATTACGATGTCCAACTGTTGTGGTTTTTGTTGTTGAGCCTGGGGGGCGGGCGGGGTGAGACTGGGATGATGACAGCTGTCTCTGTGCCGGCACACTGTGAACGCATCGCCGGCCTAAACGTGGGCGTGAGTCTGCCGCGAGCGGTGGGGGGTGGCGATGTCCGCAAATGGTCCTTTTTTTGCAGTTTAAGTTATTTTTGTGAATCGTTTTTTTTTTAAATATCGACCGTCTCGTTCGTGTGTCACCTCCTTTGGGCCCCATTGGGGGTTTTTGTGCTGTTTGTGTTCTCTCCATTTGCCCCCTATCAGCATATTGCCACAGCATCCTCATTCTTCACATATCGTTTCCGTAATTTGTTCGCGATGGATTTTGACGCTCGCGTTTAACGCGAGTGCATGCGCGCGTGTCATGAGCGCGAGGACCGATATTACTTTGAATCAGTTTATCGTTGCGTTTCCAGCGAGCGTGCAGCTGGGGGTGGGGGTGTGGCGGGGGGTGGTCGCTTCACTTGGAGACCAAGGGCAGCCGGGCCTGCGCTGCGCTCCATATGAGCTCCACCATAATCGAGCTCTTTTCTTTCGTACGGCGGTTGTCCGCGGCGAGTCCGGGAACCTTGTCGGCGACTGACGCGAGTACCGGAACCCTGTTTTAATGTACGGTGATTTCAAGTCGGCGTGGAGCGGCGCGTACACCACGCAGAGCGACGGTGCCACGCCGCTTTGAGATTGCGAGTCGGAAAAATATTTGACGCACGCGTGGAGGAGGATGGAGCCGGTCATGTGAGGGGTGGCCGCTATTTGTTTGGTTTGCATTAGATTTAGAAAAGTGTGTTCTGGACTTTGAAGAATGTTCGGTGCTTCGCAAAGGATTCTCGCGGAGAAGCTTTCTCGGGTTTGCAAGACTGCACCCCCTCCTCGTTTTTTTTGTTGGACCGTGTGTTCGCAGGGGAGTTCAAAGTAACGCGGCCGTTAAAATGTAAGGGTGTAGCGAATGCTTGCCCGATTGGTTAGATGTTAAATACCATACAGCATTTAGGAAAATTTACTCATAGTATTATGATTTATTGTTATTCTCTTTATCCCAGGAAAGCCTCGCCGAGTGTCACGAGGGTCCTGCCGGGTGTTCGGACCAAACAAAGCGGGTGACGATCGCTGTGCGTTTCCCAATTCAGTGACTTGGTGGGCAAGGTTTCCACTGCGGACCGTGACGTTGGCACACAGTGGCCGAGTGACTGCAACCTAATGGTTGACTTTACCGGTGCGGTGTGAAGCTTGACCCGGGAGTTGGTGCCGTTAGCAGGCACGGCTGTTAACCAGTGCTACGCTTCCCCTTTACATCACTTTGTACATTTGTGTTGAACTTCTTTCGCACCGTACATAGCCGACCACGCTAATCGGAGAGTGCGGGGGAAGGACAACAAACAAAAAGCAGTTCTAAAGAAATGAGTTTTAAATGTAGATTTTAAAAGTACGTGGCTCCAGTGGCTTCCAGGCAGCCACAGAAGCGCATCTAAGAGCGCGCGATGCGGTGACCACCGCCTTTCTAAGACTGTTAGCGAATATTGGAATGATTTTGTTTTGTTACTTTCAAAACAGACGCTTCGATTTAGCCGACTTGGGCGCTCGTGCTTGTGGCGCTCGACAGGCATGGGTGGTGCGCGTGGGCTGGCTCGCTGGCTGGCTCTATCAGTCTCTTTGGCTGGCTGGTGGCCTGGCTCGTGGGCTGGCTGGCTGTGTATGTGTAGCTGGTTAGTTAGCCAGAAGACTGGCTGGCTTCCATTCTAGCGGGTTAGCAGGCTGGCTGGCTAGCTATGCAAGTGCCTGTTTAGCTGGCTGGCTTTGTACGTCTCTTTGGCTGGTTAGCAAGCTAGCAGGCGAGCTGGCTTTGTGAGTGTCTGTTTGGTTGGCTGCGAGACTGGTTGGCTGTGTACCTGGCGGGCTAGGGGACTGGCTAACCGGCTGTATAGTTGGCCCTGTGCAAGTGTCCGCTTGGGTTGCCGGCTAACCCGGCGAGTGTAAATGCGGCCCGCGTAGGCCGCGGCGGCTATTTGCGGTAGTTGCTGCCAAAGTGGATTGCGTTGTGGCTGTGGACGCAGCGGAAGACGCTGGGTGGGACCTCCCAGTACTTGATGGGGTTGTCGTAGAGCGAGATGCCGGCATACTGGGCGCGCTTGGGGCTGAACACCGTTGGGCAGAAGTCGGTGGGCTTCACCTCCTTGATCTTGTTGCTGTGCAGGTAGACCACCTGTGCGGATCACATGGCACGGGGGAACTAACTAACTATAACTAATTATTACACTTTTTTTTATTTTAACAGATAAGGCCCACTGAGCTATGTAGCTCTTTTTCAGTGACCTGGCCTGGCCTCAAATGATAGCTCAACGAAGTGGCTCATCATCACATAGAAATGTTTCGCAGCCAAGTACTCTAAACGCCTGATATTGATTCTACGTGTGGAGGACCCAGAGAAAAATCCACACGACCACGGGGAGAGTGAGACGTGCAAGCTCCAAATATACAGCAGGCATCGTCAGGGTCGGGTTCGAACCCACGACCTCCTGTATACCAGGCGAGGTAGTTAACATCTCCAAGTCATCGTGGTGCCCAGGTGAGGGAGGTGGGGTCCCCTCCGTGGCTCAAGGGGTTCACAGTGGCCGTGTCGGAGCGCTGAGCCGACGCGAGACGGTACGAGAGTGACCGAATCCTCGGCACGGGTGGAGGAATCGAGCGGTGCAATTGTAGTAGCGAGTGGAGAGTGCTGAATCCGGTGCATGTTGCATTTCTGGTTTAGTGCGTGTGTGCGCACATTGAGTGGCGCATTGCTTTGGTGGTCGAATGCTTTCCTGTTGGTTTATGCTGCATTTGTAGTTTATTCTTAATTTGCAGTGTGTGTTTGCCGGTTTGCGTTGCCAGTTTGTGTTGCGTTGGCGGTGTTGTTTGCTGGTAGTGTAATTTATTTGTATCTGTTAGTGGTGTGTTCTGCCTTTGTGGTGGTGGATGCGTTGCGCGCACGCACGTTGAGGCTGCGGAGCTTGGACAGGCCCGGCGGCACGCTGACCAGGAGGTTGTTGTCCAGGTGAAGCTCGCGCAGGTTGCCGCTCACGGCGAGGCTGCCATTCTGCACCTCTGTGATCTTGTTGTAGCTCAAGCCCAGTCTGAGTTGCACACGCACGCCACACGGGTCTACACGGGTCTACATGGGTGTGCACGCACGGCACACGGGTGTACACGGGTGTACACGGGTGTACACGGGTGTACACGGGTGTACACGCACAGATATCCATCACCGATGTTGGCTTCTGATTGGAAATCGAATTCGGTTCCCAAGGGTTCACAGCGCAGTGCACTAACTTCTGTGCCACGGCTCACCCCGACTTACATAAGGCACAAAGACCGATCCTTTGTATATCCTTAACAGACTTTTGGGGCAAGTGCTGTTAGTCAGAAACTCTGAAGGCGCTGGTATGGTATAACAAGGTGGTGGGTGGCCAGCACCATGCCCGGTTGCTTTTGTCTCCCTCGTGGTGATCTTTTACACACCGCACCAGGTACTTGATTTGAGGCTGAGTCGACACATGGGAGGTCCAGGACCGATTCATTCATGCACGCACACACAGAGGCAATGCAATCACACACACACGTGATAAATCCCAATGTAACAGGACCCTCTTGAGACTCGGCGAGGCTCTCCCGGGTTGTATCACGGCATCTTTGTAGCATGCAGAACGGCTAAACAGAGACGATGGTGGTGGGAAATTGAACGCACGCAGTTTGAAGTGTGGATGGAGGGGGTGGGAAGTGATGACGGTGACGGTGTTGACGATGCGCGCTCGGCTGCGCTTCTCGTGGACGTGGTGATGTAAATGCTACGGCGCTCACCGGAAGAGGTACGGGTACCCGAAGAGGTCTTCATCCTCAATGGCAACGATCTCATTTCCCTCCAGGTGCAGCTCCAGTAGGGAGTTTGGCAGCTCTGTGGGCACAGAAGAAGAGTAGACCAATGTGGCCCAGTGCAAGCCCTTCCGGACAGTTGCAGAGCTTGCACCACCTTTGTCCCGGTTGCGCTGTCGACCTCGCAGCACGAGATGCGGAATTCGCTCGGATGCCACGCAGCTACCTACGAGATCCCTTGAAGTGACCTCTGGTCCACACAGTAGGGGGCAGTACTCTCCCACCCCGCTCTGTCACAGAGATTGATGTTCGTCACCATGACAAACTGATGTTTTCATTCTCGGAGCTGAAATTTGACCAAATTGAGTGCAAAATCTACTTTTGCTGGGATGGGGTTTTCGTGCAGAAATTGTTGCCGCTGAGACCATCAACTCGCTGAGCTCGAGGTTTAATTACAGGCGCTCGGCGGTGCTCGCTCAGCGCTCTGACCTCTGAGACATCCGGGCCACCTCGCATCTCCTGTGGAGCCCAAATAATGTTTTTCTTGTGCGGGAGACCGGGCCTTTAGCCCACACCCATGCACATGGGGGGCGCCATCGGCAGACTCCACGCGTTGCCCTGCGGCGGAAAGCCCCTCGGCGCGCCGGGCACCAGATTGGAGTCTGACTTCGGGGGCCTCCTGGCAGAGCGTGCCGTTGTGGTGTCGTCACGGCGGCACATGGGTTGGCTTTACAGCCGCGAGCCGTGCCAAGCCACCCTACCCCGCTCACCCTGCCTCTATCCCGCAGCCCCCCCCCCTGCCCGCTCTCTGTCTCTGTGTGTTAAACAAAAGCGTGGGTTCAGCGGGCAAATGGAGCAATGGTTTTAGCTCGAGTCGCCGTGAAAAGTGGTTCGTAAGTTTCCCGGGATCGTTGGGAGGCAGCGAGGCTGTCATCCAGCAGTGGATAAGAATGCGGAACAAAAGAAATACCGAGCAAAGCCTCAAAGTGCAAAGAAGAAACGTGTAAAGTTTTTTTGAGGAATGCATCAAAGCTTTTCATCATCATCTGTCGTTCCCGCACAACCGCCCCCCACCCCACCTCACCCACACGACCACAACCAACGCTGCCGTGCCCGTGCGGCGGCGTTGCCGGCGCCTCTGCTCACCCTTGGGCAGCTGTGTGAGCTTGGAGTAGGAGATGCGGATGTAGGTGAGCTTGTCCAGGCCGTTGAAGGCGCCCACCTCGATGCCTGAGCTTGGCAGCGGGTTCTTGCCCAGCTCTGGCGTGCAGGAGGCGAGAACGAATCATGCGGCAAATTAGAAGATGCTTGCCCACCCGCTGATGACGATTTACTAAACTCTCCGTACTAAAGTTGTATTTTACCGGGTAAGGCCCCATTCAGCCAACGAAGCTCTTTCTTAGAATGCCACAAATGATAGATCGACGAAATGGCTTACAATGTGGAACATTTAAAGCAGCTAAAACTCTGTCACGTGTGATGTTGATTTTAAATGTGGGGGGGAAAAACTGGAGGACCGGGAGAAAAATCCACGCGACCACAGGGAGAGAGACACGCAAACTCCAAATATACAGCAGGCGTCAGTGTTGGGATCGAACCCATGACCTCCTGCGTTCCAGGCGAGGGAGTTAACGTCTTGCCACTGCCTGTGAATGGGCATGAGTCTGCCAGAAGTTTGGGGGGGGGGGGGTGTGGGGGGCGATCATTGGTGCCGTGCGTAAACCCATTGCTCTAATTTGTGAGTAAGTCAGACTTGGCAAAATTTGAACCATGGCACTGGCGCACAATGTGGCCACCTCATTTGAGGTGACGAATTGAACGCTTGTCACGTACACTCGCAGCCAATGTTCCAATTTGTAATTGGATGTTGGGGTTCGGCCGCGTAATGATCTGGGTCGGGGGTCTTCAACCAAATTAACAAGAAAGATATTTTTTTTCTAAATTCGGTGATGCTGCGCATTGTTTTTATAATGCGAAGTGGATATAACGCGATGATGAATGTATAAGGGAACACTTTTGTTTTTTATAACGCAGATGTAGATTGGTTGTAATGCTGAATGCTTCTACATGCTCCCAACACGCCTCAGTCTTTGTTCGGCCTGCGTACGCATCTTACACATTATCGCAGACAGTGCTTTTTACCCTATATTATAGCAGGCCTTAAAGAGCCACATGGGACTCCGTAGCCGCAGGTTGCCGAACCCTGGTTTGGGTCATTAGGAACCCTCCACCACTCAACGCAGCTAATCTAATGAACTGTCACGCCGCACAAACGTTTAACAAGGCGACGGATAGTATCGTTTCACCTCATCGGCGAATCGAGTTTTGTCTGACTTCCTGCATCATTCCTCTGACTCTCCCGATCTTTACCTAATACAGTTGACCTCGTTTCAAGTGGAACGTCGCGTATCTAATTGCTACATTTTATTGTGAGGATCGTTATGCAACTTGCGATATTCATCTCACTCCGGCAGCAATAGTTAATAATAATTACCAGCCTGTTGTTAAACGCTTGACAATTCATTATTTTGGCCGTGTTGGTTGGGCCAGGGTTCCTAAATGGCGCAGATTCGACGCAGATCATTGCGTGGGCAAACCCAGAAAATCGACGGCGAATCCCGAGCGAACTACGCGCACGCTTGCAATGCTCTCGCTCTCTCACCAATGACGTGGAGCTGCCCATTGTTGATGAACGTGTCCTTGGGCACGCGCTTGATTAAGTTCTCGTGGATCCGCAGCTCGATGAGCGAGGGCGGTAGCCCCGTGGGGACCTCCGTGAGGCGGTTGTGGGAGATGTAGAGCTTGTCCAGGCTCAGCATGGGCGCAAACGCCTTGGGGTGTACCTTCGCTATGAGGTTGTTCACCAAGAACAGCGCCTGCCAGGGTCGCAAGGGTAAGTGCGTTAGCGCCGCCCGTCTAGTGGCGGGGGGATTAATAAATTACTAAAACTAAACAATTTTCAATTGATAGCTCAACAAAAGTGACTCATCGTGTGGAAGTGTATAGCAGCCAAATACTCTGAGCGCTAACTCACCGAAAGACAACCGAGTCTGAACGAAGCACGAAGCTGCGTCGTGCGACTCGGCGTGGAGGAAACCAAACAAATATTTACGTGTTTGGCACGGTGATGTGTGGCCCAATGGAAGTGCGCCCCCCCCCCCCACCACTTGTTGCAGAGGTTAGATTTTGTAATCAACGTTTTTGGGTTTAGATCGCGTTATTTATAAATGTGTCGTAACCCTCCACCACCATGTTGTGGTTTCACGCTTCAACACACCGGTGGGCTAAAGCAGTGAACTATTTGTCTTTTGTCAACGTGACACTTTTTTACTGATTGGCCGTGTCGGGTGGTGGAGGGTTACGACACATTTATAAATAACGCGATCTAAACCCAAAAACGTTGATTATGAATAATATTGGTCGCGAAAGCCTACGTGTTAAGTTAGATTTTCCATCCGGCAGGCCGCCCTGGTCATTACTGCCGCTATGTTAACCGTAAAATTACTCCGCGCCATCCACTTCATGGTGGAAGTTAAGGTTCCCAACCTTTTGCCATTTCTTAAAAATTGCACCGTGACTGAATTTGTTGAGATGACACGCAACAGCAATCATCCACCCCCCCCCCATCCTGCTGGCAGGACTAATGTCCGTTCTCAAGCCAGCCGCCGAGTTACCTTGTGCCCACAGGGGACAGCTGCCTCTGTGGGTGCCCATTCAAAATGGTTTGAACTGAGACAGTGAGACGTAAATCGCTTAATTGCACTGCGAGACTCCCCGGCGTGAAGGAGTTCTGGCCCGCAATATCAAATCGTCGTCGTCATTATTATCCTGATTGTTCTGCTGCTGCTCACGTGCAGCTGGGCCAGGCCCTTGAAGTCGTCTTGCTTGATCTCTGTGATCTTGTTGCTCTGGAGGTCGACCATCCGCGCGTCCTTCGGGAGGCCGGCCGGCACCGACTTGAGGCCTGGGGTCGGCGCGAAAGAGGTCGCAGTTCAAGGGGGTTGGGGGGGGTGGAGGAGTTGAGGAAGGTGTCGAGCCTGAACTTAATCAGGGGTGAAAGGTCTCAGCAGTTAAAAAAAAAAGACTAAACTTATTTTATTTTACCAGGTAAGGCCCACTGAGCTGTATATATATATCTTTTTCAGAAGCAACCTGGCCTCAAACGATAGTTCAACAAAGTAGCTTATGTGGATATTTTTGTAGCAGCCAAATACTCTAACACATGATGTTGATTCTAAATGTGGAAGGGAAAAACCAGAGGACCCGAAGAAAAATCCACGCGACCGAGGAGAGCGTGAGACACAAACTCCAAATATACAGTAGGCATCAGGGCCGGGATTGAACCCACGACCTCCTGTATACCAGGCGAGGTAGTTGACGGGACAAAAGGAATTCCAGACAGTCGGAGCAGCATCAGAGGAAGAGCGACTTCCCACGGAGCGGAACATCGTATTAGGTTTTTTTTTCACTCGCATTTATTGAAAGTATTCTTTGGGTCTTTCGGTAAATTTCACGTTGATAGGTTCCAAGAAAATAACCAAAAATTACGACGTTTCCATTGTAACACAAGCGGCCGTCAGACTTTTTTCCTGATGACGACCGCTTGTGTTGTGATCGAAACGGCGTAGTTTTTTGTTATTTTCTTTGAACGTATCTACGTGACTTTACCGAAAGACCCAAAGAATATGAATTCCTGCAGTCACGAAAGCTTTAAATCAAGATTTATTGAAAGTTTTTCGAAAAATGCAAGCCTAGCGATTAGGCGGATGAGGAGCGGCGAGGACATCGACAGGGGGCGAGGGGGGGTGTGGCTCGAACGAGAACGCCGTCGCGCTCACCGAGATCGGAGCACTGCACCACACGCAGGCTGCACTGGCAACCGAAGGGGCACCCCACGGAGGGGGGCTGAGGGGGCGCCACGGGGGAGGTCGGCGGTTTGGGCACCACCGGTGGTTTGGGGCCCACCGGTGGTTTGGGGTCCACCGGCGGACGCATCCCAGGGTAGCCCGAGCCCCCGGGCAGATACCCCGAGTCTGTGCCGTCCCCGGAGAGTTCCAGGGCCTCGTCCGCCGCCGCGAAATCCAGAAAGAATTGCGGCTGACGCGGCCGGCGCGGCACCGCCGGGCTGCTCCAGCGCTGCTGCTGCTGCTGCCCCGCGCCGGTGCTCATGGCCGCCGTGGCCGCGAGGGTGAGGAGGAACGCGGCCGTCAGCAGCCACGCGGGGCCCGCTCGCGCTGCAACCATGTTGGGGGGGGCGAAGGTCCTCGACGGTCTGAGGGAAGGCGAGGGGCACGGCAGGGCGGCGCGGAGCCGTGAGTTCGCATCGTCATCTGGTTTTATTTTTGTTTTATTTTCCTCTTAGTCCGGTCGACGACAGTCTGCGGATCTCCCATGTCAGGATAGTGGGATGTGACTGGAGAGACGCACAGAGAGAGAGAGACAATCCGAGCGGCCTCGACCACAATGGCACTTGGAAGCAGCAGCTGCATTATTATCAGGTGCTTCATTCTTGGAGATGGAATGCTGCGGTGCTGGAGTAGGGGGGGGGGGGCCAGGGGGGGGGGGGGGCTCGAACCTCCCCCCGCTCCCCCCCTCACCCTCGGAGTGCCCCCTGCATGAGCGACCTCGCTGGCCGGAAAGCCATTCGTGTGTGATGCGAGCGAGCGTAATTTGTGCAGTCGATTATTAAGCTGCTGAGCTATTTTAATTGGATCTCCCGGGAGGTGCGAGTGGATGTGCATGTCTGTGCGTGTCTGCGCGTGTGTATGTGAATGTGGCGAACGGTATTGTAGCTTTTAGCGTGCTGCGCTACGAACTCGGCAAGCTTGAGTTCAATTCCTGTTCATGGCCAACACCAGTGACGATTAAATTAACCGGTCCTGGGCCCCCCTCCCCCTTGGTCGACTCGGCCTCAAATGAGTACCTGGTTGGTGTGTAAACAATGCCCCACTGGGGAGACAAAGACGGCCAGGCATGGTGGTGCTGGCCACCCACCACCTTGTGTGCAATGCCGGCCTTCATAGATGCTACTTGCTAAGAGCACTTGCCCCAACAGTCTGTTAAGGCTACACGGCGGGGGGTCTTTGTGCATGCGTGCGCGTGTCCTCGCTGCTCCCGCGTGGTTGCGTTCCGAGTGTTGGAGCCAAGAGGCGCGACACTGCACGCGTCTGCCTCTACCTGCCGCAGCCTGCCCAGCAATCCTGAACCCCCCTCACCCCCCCCCCTCACCCCCCTCACCCCGCCTCACCCCCCTCACCCCCCCTCACCCCGCTCACCCCCCCTCACCCCGCTCAAACCCCCTCACCCCGCTCACCCCCCCTCACCCCGCTCACCCCCCCCTCACCCCGCTCACCTCCGCTCACCCCCCCTCACCCCGCTCACCCCCGCTTACCCCACTCGCCCCACTCACCCCCCTCACCCCCCCTCACCCCGCTCACCCCCCCTCACCCCGCTCACCCCCCCCTCACCCCGCTCACCCCCCCCTCACCCCCCCTCACCCCGCTCACCCCCCCTCACCCCGCTCACCCCCCCTCACCCCCCCTCACCCCGCTCACCCCCCCTCACCCCCGCTCACCCCCGCTCACCCCGCTCACCCCCCCCTCACCCCGCTTACCCCACTCGCCCCACTCACCCCGCTCACCCCCCCTCACCCCGCCTCACCCCGCTCACCCCCCCCTCACCCCGCTCACCCCGCCTCACCCCGCTCACCCCCCCTCACCCCCCTCACCCCGCCTCACCCCGCTCACCCCCCCTCACCCCCCCTCACCCCGCTCACCCCCCCCTCACCCCGCTCACCCCCCCTCACCCCGCTCACCCCCGCTCACCCCCCGCTCGCCCCGCTCGCCCCACTCGCCCCACTCACCCTGCTCACCCCCCCTCACCCCCCCTCACCCCCCCTCACTCCGCTCACCCCCCCTCACTCCGCTCACCCCCACTCACCCCGCTTGCTCAGCTCACCCAGTTCACTTCGCTCACCCCGCTCACTCAGCTCACTCATCTCACCCTGTTCACCCCGCTCACCCCATTCAGCCCGCTTACCTTGTTTTACCCCACTCACCTTGGTAACCCCACTCCCCTGCTCACTCCGCTCACTCCCGTGTATCTCACTTACCGCGCTCCCCCTCGCTCACCTTTCTTGCCCCACTCACCTCGCGTAGCCCTACTTAAACTCATCCTGCTCCCCTCACTCACCATGCTCACCTTGCTCACCCCACTCACCTTACCCTGGGACCCTGATTCTAGCTCACCACACTCAACAACTTGATGTGTGTGTGTGTGTTGGTATATCTGTGTGTGGGTGGGGATGGGTGCTGCACTACGAACCTGGCCGCCCGAGTTCGATTCCCACTCACGACCAACACCAGAGACGAATTTCTGAGCCAGTCCTGGGCCTCCCAGATCGACTGGGCCTCCCCTAGCCTTTGATGAGTACCTAGTGTGGTGTGTAAACATCGCCACTGGGGAGACGAAGGTGGCCGGGCGTGATGCTGGCCACTCGCCCCCTTCATGTGCCATGCCGGCCTTCATAGGTGCTCGCTAACAGCACTTGCCCCAACAGTCGGTTCAGGCTGTGGGGGGGGGGGTCTGTGTATGAGACTGGGTGTGTGTGAGTGGAACAGTGGTGGAGTGGTTCTTTCATACTGCGCTACGAATCCCGGCGATTCCAAAAACCGATGGCAAATATCTGAACCGGATTTTGGCCTCTTTTGGTTAGAATCAGCCTTAACATGATGAGCATCTCGGTAAAAAAACGTCGTAAGGCAACGGACAGCTGCGCATCTTCTCCGTTCCTTAATATGCGGTCACTTAACAGGACGGTATGCTGTGGGTCTAGCCGGGTATCTGTGTTCCTCCTTTGTTTGGCGTTCAAATTCGGGTGTAGCCTCTCTTCTCTCCGTGCTGTGTATTCCGTGGCATTTCCCCTGTCTGTCCCCGCTCTCTCTACGCTGTTTGTGTTATCCCCCCCCCCGCCCTGTTGTTCCGGCCCTTCAGCAGCGCTAGCGCTCACGAGCAGCTTCGTTGTAATCTTTGGCAGCCGACGCGAACGTGCGCCTGGGCCGTTCAAGACGGGACTTGCCTTGAGCCGGGGAGGTTTGCGTGAGAGCGTCGAGCGAGAGAGCTAGCGACGGAGAGATTTGCTCGGAGGCATGGGCTGGTTGGTGGGGTGGGGGTGGTTTTGGGGGGGTGCGAGAGCATATTTTTTTCAAGCCCACCACCACTACTAGCACGGCTTTAGCACCGAGCCTCCCCCCCTCGCTCGCTCGGCGACCAACAGGAAGAGGGCGGATTTGCGTGCTCGAACCCGGCACGGCATTTCCATTTTAAACAAATTAAACGAGATAAAAAAAATTCTGGAGCTTTTCTCGCCGTTTGAGTTGTGAGACCCATGCGCTGGCTCGTGCCCGCCACGTTGTGGAGCCGGCAATTCCCCAGTCGCACCCTGGGAATCCCCGTGGCTTTTGCCGATGATGTTGAGCGTCTCGACGCGAGAGGGTACGATTCCCGGCCACGGCCAAATGGCGGTTCGGCGGGCGACGTCTGGAGCGGTCCTGGCACCAGTCTCCGCATCACCGATTCGCACTGACCGGTGCGGTGAAGTACGGTTAAACAACCCCCGTGACCAAAACGGCATGGGGGGGGGGAGGCCTTTGGCCAGTAGTGGATTAGCAAGGGGCTGTAAATTGTTACCGTTAACAAATGGGTTAATGTCAGCCCTGCTGCAGCCACTGGGGGCGCTACCATTCACTGCAGCGCACCGATTGGCATCGCGACAACTCTGCGGAGCTGCTGGCGTCGTGCGGCGGGCGGATCGTCCGGTCGGTGCCGAATATTTTCAGCGATGTTTATTCGTCCCTCCCGTAATTTCCAGTTGTGTTTGCGTTTGGTGGTGCCCTGTTGGGTTCATATATAACTCTGGGTTCTGGGAAACAAACGGAATAAATGGGGTCCTGTTTCTCTAGATTTGTAAGGCACATAATCTGATAAGGGTTGCAAATCTGCAGGCTTTAACTAAAGCCCTGTTTTGTTAGTATTCTCTTACCGCAAGATTCTTACCACGGCATTCTTTAACTCGCGCAGAGATTACTCGGCGCCCCCTCCCGTCGAACAACTTTAGTTTTTCGATGGGAGGTCGTGGGTTCCATCCCGACCCTTGACGCCTGCTGTACGTTTGGAGTTTGCGGTGTCTCTCTCTCTCCCCGTGGTCGCGTTGATTTTTCTCCGTGTCCTCCGTTTTTTTCCCTCCACAATTAGAAACACGCGTTTAGAGTATTTGGCTGCTGTAAATGAACACGTGATAAGCCACTTCATTTGGCTATCATTTGTGGCCAGTTTGCTTCTCAAAAAGAGCGATATCCCTCGGTGGGCCTTACCTGGTAAAATAAAAAAAATAGTTTACAGTTTTTACCTAGCCGGCACTGTTGAGATTCTCTGTTTGAATCTCGGTTTGTGCCGCCACAATCGGGGTTGAACCGGGTTCTCGAGCCTCGGCGGGTTTGTGTGACGGTCTCGGCCCGATCGCCATTGACCGCACAAAACAAACTGCGGGGTTGTCCCCCCACCCCCGAATGGCGCGCCCCGAAATCCACTTGGGAATCTGTTCCCGTAACATCACTTTCTCTCGAACCGTGTTCGACACAAGCTGGTGCACTGCTAGCAAGCGGAGCTCAACCACGACAACCTTAATTGGCAAAACACAAATTTTTGCACTCTGGCGCCAAACACGGCAATTAAAACGTTCTCCAGTTTCTCTGCGTCTCGGTTTTAATCACCAGCGCCTCGGGTGATGCGGGGAAACCGCCGCTGCTATCTCCTCGCTGCTGGGGTGTCCCCAAAGTGGGGGCACTCGGGGGATGGGCAGGACGGGTAGCACCTGGGGCGGTGTGCGTACGTGCATGCATACCTGCGTACTCGCGTGCCGTACGTGGCGACCTCTCCCGGTTTTTAGCGACGGGCTGCCGGCTATAAACCCCGTTACCGAATGAGCATTTTCAAAGCAAAAATTACATCACATTTTTTTTCTATCAAAAACTTTGCGACCAGTTTCAATCAGCTTTGCAAATCTGGTTTGCAATTAAAGGGCTCAGCCTACCTCTCGTAGGCTGAGGTCGGAAAGTATGGCGTGTGTGCGTACCTGCGTGCGTACCTGCGTGCGTCTCTGCTGTACCCGTCGTCCGTTAGATGCGGTACCGGCTTATGGGTCGAGTTTTGCGAGTTTCCTCTCGGCCGCTTGCGACGTCAGAATAACACTGACAACAGCAACACCACCACCACCAAAACAACGATGACAGCAAAAACAGCGGCAGCGGCAGCAGCATGGGCTTACGGAGCGTTGGTGGCGGCGGCTGCGTTGTTTGCGGCGTGCGTCCCGCGTGCGTCTCGGCCCGTTCCCCGTGAGCGCGGTAACTCTGTGGAAATGCTCACGCAGCGTGACGTCGCCTCTTTCCTGCCCTCGTCTACCCCTCGCCCCTCTTCGACTCCCCTCCCTCCCTCCGTCTCCCTGTACGCTCCCTCGTTCGCTTGCGTGCCACGGAGAGGGAGGCACCAGGAAAGGAGCGGCGGCAGCTGCGCGGTGCGGGTGGAAGGGGGGGGATATGGAGGGGGTTATGTGTGCACCGCGTAACGTGTGGACTCAACTCGTGTGGAAGAGACTCGTTCAAGAGGCCAGATGAGGTCTGCGCTTTGTGGTGTTGTCTTGAGCGTTGCGGCAGCTGCCCCACCCCCGCCCGGCGGTGCGCTCCTGTGCTGTGCTCAAGAGCCAATTACGGCCTGGATCCTAATGAAGTGTTAAATTATAATTGAAGCCAGCCGAGCAAAGGGATGGCAGGGGGGCAACGCGATGGGGGGGGTGGTGCGTGGGGGTTAACAATTGTGCTGTGATGTGTTTCTGGGTCGTGCCGGCGTGTTGCTCGTTTCGACGTTTCGCCCACGTGGGCTGGGAGAGCGAAACAACGTTGGAACGTCGTGCCGGACAGCCTCGCGGTAAAAAATTCGAAACTCTCACGGGAGAGCGATGCTGGGAGTGTGATCTGGTGTGTGTGGTGAGGGGGGTGGAGGGGGTCCGAGACCCCTGATGTCACATGACTGGAATGCCCCTCGACTGGTGGCGGAGCAGCAACGGTCGCGTCACGCTCTGCGCCACGGAGGAACGCTCACTCAGCCGCTCACACGAACTCGCTTCCATGATGCACCACTCATTTTCTGCCCTCTCCCACGATGCAACTCTTGCTCTGCCACTCGCACAGCCCCTCTCCCATAATGCACTGCTCACTCCGCCATTCACACGGTCCCTCTCCCATGATGCACCGCTCACTGCTGCCATCTCCCATAATACACCGCTCACTCTGCTGCCCCTCTCCCACCGCGGAGAGTGAGGGATGAAATCCGCCCTGGTGCAGGGTCTGGGTGGATTGTCGCATCGCCTGATTGCAAGAGATGGCAGTGGCTTGGAAAAGCCTTCACCCAAGAGAGGATTGATCATGGCCAATGATGATGATAATGAATCTTAATGGACTTCCCACGAGTTTTACATCACTGCACGACTCTCCCTCCCTCATCCTTCTATATCAGATTCTCTTTGACTTGTTCACTTTCCCACCCTGGCACTCTTCTCATCATCTCTCCTCCTCTCCCTCTTTCCCTGCCCTTGCGTCCTCCTTGCTTGTGCTCCCTCCCAGCACACTCCCAACGTTTACCCTCTGCCCCTCCTATCTGCTCTGCACTCTCTCTGACCCTCCACACCACCCCGTTCTTCCCCGACATCACATCCACTCTCTAAACTATTTTCCAGGAGATAATCATTGTTTATGTGCGCCTGGAGACTGTCGTCCTGTTTACACAAACCGGCCTGACCACAGCACCCTGAAGGCTGAGGGGCTCTCTTGTTTCAGTTTGCTGTGCGGCACATTCGTTTGTGAGCGCACTGAGCGCGCTGCGCTTTACGATCCGCGTTCAGTTCCCGTGGACGACTGATACCGGTGACGATTGTCTGAACTGGTTGCGAGTCTTCACCAGTTTTACTCTGCCTTAAATGAGCACCTGCTGCGCTGTGCCTATACATCAGCACCGGGGAGACAAAGGCGGCCGGGCGTGGTGTTGGCCACCCACCCCCTCGTGTGTTGTGCCGGCCTTCATAGGTGCTGGCTCACAACACTTCCGCTAACAGTCTGTTAAGGCTTCACGGGGGGTAACTACTCTTTGGTTCTTTCGGTAAAGTTACGTGACTACCGAAAGAACCAAAGAGTAATTCCTGCAGTCACGAAAGCCTCGAATCGAGTTTTATACGGGGGTCTTTGTATTTTTGGTGAGTGTGTGTGTGTGTACGATTGTGTGTGTGTGTACGATTGTGTGTGTGTACGATTGTGTGTGTGCTTGTGTATACGGTCTGTGTGTGTACAAGGCTGTGTTTGTGCTCTTGTATATGGAAAGTGTGTGTATTTTTGTGTAAATGCTTGCTTATGTGCTCGCGTACTTAAGTGACGTGCCGAGCGGATTGCATGCGTTCACATGACGGAGTGTGTTTATGTAACGAGCGAACGAGCGCACGTGTGGCGAGTGTGCGTGGAGTTGACACCCCTGCGGTGATCTTGTCAACTCTCCAACTCGGCTCAAGCTCTTCCGCTAACTCCCAGGGTGCTCGGCCCGACTCCCCGTTCCGTCGTGCAGTGCTCCGTGCCAGGATTTTTCTGGCTAGCCGCCCCCCGCCCCCGCTAGATTCTTATCACCACTGGCCGTGAGCGGAACAGCGGTGACTTAATTAATTGTGTGTGACGCGGGGGGGGAGGGATTGGAGTCACCCCTACACCGCCCCCACAAGCAATTTGATTAATTGTTGCGTCATTGTTTTATTCGAGAATCAATTCCTTTCAAATTCCGTTCTGGTGAATGGTCGCGCACCGCGTGGCTGCAGGGAATTACGTGAACCCATTAAATAACAATATTCATCTCCATAATAGAGTTTTTTGGGTTAGATAACGTAAATATAAATGTGGTCGTTAAACCCGCCACTGCCCAACATACCCAATGAGTGAGGTTTGTCACTAGTTGTGGGTTCACTCTCCAACACAGCACATGGCTGTGTTGGAGAGGAAACCCACAACATTTATAATTTGAGTACGACGTTTCGCCAGATATTACAGCAACCATCCTCATCGGGCGACAGCTAGAATTGAACCAGAAACTAATTTGCACGTTTTGTTTACGTGACACGCCTTAAATATTGGCTGTGTCGGGTGGTGGCGGGTTTAACGAAACATTTATATTTACGAGATCTAACTTCAAAAATAACCGTGAAAACCTACTAAGTGTTAATATGCATCTATATGTTTATCCACTGCTGGATGAAGGCCGTGCCTTGTCAGTCAAACCGTGCTGGGGAAGCGCCAACGTGAGGGGGTGGTTGGGGGGTGCTCCGCTTGAGTCCCCACCACCTGCTGGAGGGATTGTCACCCTCGCAACCCGAGGGACCGCTGACGTCGCCGGCGATGGCATGCCCATCGGTGAAGACAGGAGCCGGGAAGAGTGGGGAGATCGCTCGCCACTGGACGTTAGCCGTGCCGTGAACCAAATTCGGGTTGGGTGCACTCGCTCGCGTGCACACACACCCGCACGCGCGTGCTCATTAAAAACATTTTCCCATGCAAATGGAGAATTGAAAACCCCTCTGGCAGTGCGCAGCGACCGTGGTCGCCAACCCGGGGCAGAGCCGTGGAACGCATCGCGTCTCGACGCCTGGTGCGCGGAGGAGGAGGAGGAGGGGAGAAAGAGAGGGAGGGAGGGATGTTCCTTGATGCAATTATTTGGCTCGTGCACCTCGGCGTAGAATCGTAGCCATTGCTATCGATCAACATCAACCGTTCCAAGAAGATGAAGAAGGCAGAAATCACGCTGAGACCCGTGACCTCACACTGAGACCCGTGACCGCACGCTGAGACCCGTGACCTCATGCTGAGACCCGTGACCTCACGCTGAGACCCGTGACCTCACGCTGAGACCCGTGACCTCGCGCTGAGACCCGTGGCCCCGCGCTGAGACCCGTGGCCTTACGCTGAGACCCGTGGCCTCACGCTGAGACCCGTGGCCTCGCGCTGAGACCCGTGGCCTCGCGCTGAGACCCGTGGCCTCGCGCTGAGACCCGTGGCCTCGCGCTGAGACCCGTGGCCTCACGCCGAGACCTGTGGCAGGAAAGACCATGATCCGTAGAGCGTCTCCCGCCTCCTTGGATTACTCGGCGTTTAACGCGTTTCAACACTTGCCGTACCCCTCCCTGGCGCCGTACGGAAGAAAGAGACAACTCCGCTACCCCTGTGACGCGATCGCTTTGGCTCGGTCACCTCGGGTATAGAATTATAGCCGTCGCTCTACATCAACTTTAGTCGTGCGAAGAGGAAGACATCGGCTCGATGCGTGCACCGTGCGCTCACGAGTCAACGATTGCGGGGTCGCTCGCTTGCTCTCACCTCGTGGTTGCGTGGCACTGCGCCACGGTGGATAGGAGATGTTAACTACCTCGCCTGATATGCAGGAGGTCGAGGATTCGATCCTGACCCTGACGCCTGCTCTATATTTGGAGTTTTGCGGTGTCTCTCCCTCTGTGGTCATGTGGATTTTTCTCCGGTTTCTGCGGGTTTTCCCTCCACATTTAGAATCGACGTGTGTTTTAGAGTTTGGCTGCTATAAATTTCCACGTGACGAGCCACTTTGTTGATCTATCATTTGTGATAGCCTTGGTTGCTTCTGAAAAAAGCTACGTATAGCTCGGTGGGCCTTCCCTGCTAAAATAACAAATAGCTTCATCGTTTTTTCGTTTGCCTCAACACACGGAGCGCATACCGCTTGGGTTCTACCCAACAGATGAACAAACGGCATTCATCGATGACTGGATGCACGGTTCCACCCCTGTGAGTGAGACACCCACGGAAAGAGGAGAGTTGCGCCAACATCCAAGAGGCACCTTACATTACACAGACTATATATAGCTGCGGGCACTCTTACATACGCGCAGAATTTTCAGCGTGTGTGTGTCTGTGTGCGATCATTGATCCTGGGGCAGCAGTGGCACAAGCGGTTAGTGCATTGCGCTACGAACCCGGCGGCCCGAGTTCGAATCCTGCTCACGGTCAACACCAGTGACGATTATTTTAACCGGTCCTGGGTCTCCCCTGGGTCGACTCGGCCTCAAATGAGTACCTGCTTGCGGTGTGTAAACATTGCCACTCGGGAAACAAAGGTGGCCGTGCGTGGTACTGGCACCCTCCCACCCCCCCCCCCCCCCCCCCTCGTGTGCCGTGCCGGACTTCATAGGTGCTACTCGCTGACAGCACTTGCCCCAACAGTCTGTTACAGGCTCTATGTGGGGATCTTTGTCGAGCTCGCAGGGGATTGCCTCAGCCCATCATCCTTCCGGGGTCGATAAAATTAGTAGCACTTTGTGGGGACGTCAACCAGTGGTTGTTCTATTTTGAGAGACTTGCCCCCCCCTCCCTTCCACCCCGCCACAGGAATGTGGACTTTCCGCCACTGGCTTGGGCTAGTAAACGGGATGTGAACACCGTCCCCAATGCTCGTTGGAGCAGCAACTCACTCGGACTTTCGACCGCTGTTTCGGGACCTTACAGATTCACGTATTCTTCAAGATCACGAGATGAACGTTGAGTTGTGTGCGTTAACAATCAGCGATCACAGTCCGTATATATTTATTATTTTATGATGATGTTTTTATCGCGACAAAACACGAGCCCCGTACAATACGCCGATCGACAGTGGGGGGGGGGGGGTGGAGAAATACTCCATGAGAATTCATATTCGGTGCGACGCCACCTTTATTTTTTCGAGGGGGGGAGGACGAAGGTGGGGGGGGTGTTAAAGATTTATATTGGGGTGGGAGGAAAAAGGAGGGAGGGGATAGGTAACTAACATACTGAGGGAAGACCAAGGACAGAGGGAAGGTGGCAGTGGAATGGGGAGAGAAGTGAGAAGAGGGGGGAGTCGAGGAAAACACCACAAATCAAACAATATACACTCGGCTGATGCGCTAACCTCTCACCGTTCGTGGATCTACTCCCTGCTCGTTTCACGGCTGAGGGGGCACTCCCCCCCCCCCTTCTTTCCACCTGTCCCTCATCTTCGCCCCCCACCCCCCCCTGATTTTAGACTCTGTAGGAAGGGAAGGGGGTGGGGGGACCACGTGGTCTGAAACGTCCGTTCCCTCCCCTTAAGCATATGGCTTATAAGTGTTCAGTACCCGCCTGGGCGAGCAGGGTGTTATGCCACCGTTTCCACCAGAGGGGTTCATGATCTTTTCCGGTTGGCCAATATGGTCTTCCTGGCCGCATGTAATATTAAAGGTTTGAAGTAGAGCGTGTTGGTGTTTCGGCAGGGCGTCCGGTTTCATGCCCTCGTGTGTGTGTGTGTGTATAAATGTACGCCTAACGCAGGGGTGGAGCGGTGGCGCAGTGGTTAGCACGCTGCACAATCACCCCGTCAACCCGAGTCTGATTGCCGTCCACGGCTAACGCCGGTGGCGAGTGATGTCCCGTCCAACGGACCCCCCTGCTCACCGAACGCGGTGCGGTATGGTCAAACAGCTCCCCGTGACCGACTCGGCCTTCGTTCAGTCGCGAATTGACGAGGTTTGTGGAGTATTTTATTCATCCTGAAGTGGCGTAACGGCTATGGACACACATCTGTTACGATTTGTCGTCCGGCACGCACGCCACGTGAGCTTGTCGTGCGCAACACGCGCTCGCCCCCACACCTCGCGTTGACGCGTTTCAATGGGCACCACCCCCCCACCCCCCCCACCCCCCCCCACCAGCGGCAGCTGCCCTCACACGGCACAAGTTGACTTGGGTGGCTGGGCCCTGTGAGCCGGTGTTCGTTTGCCAGTAAAGGGGCCCTGACGATCGCTGCCGTGCATGTAGCGGTCGTCAGGGCCCCAGTCACATATCCACTTTAACATGTTTTCTTGTTCATGTTTTTGTTTTTTGTTCGTTGCAGTTGCACCTGATTCTAGAGCCGAATGGCTCACAGGGCTATACCTAATACATGAACTAGAACTTGATGCGATCCAAGTTGAGTAAATTTGCGGTGATGCCGGTGGTGTTGCAATGGGCCTGCTCTTTTCGAACGACGTCACTGGATCTTTTGACCACGCACGTGCCATTTTCACGGTCGATGCGCGCACCGCCACGGTAATAACCAGGGGGGTGTGTGCCGGATTCGAACCGCGCGAACCTTTGGAGTGCGTCACCTCCGCCGGTGGACGTGAGCAGCACTGTACAGGCCGGGTGGAGTGCGGAGAGCAAGATGTGAAAGGTATTTTCTCTGGCGGTGCGTTGGGCCCATCTGTGTCCAATAACCCCCCCCCCCCACAATACGCGCATTGAGGTCAGCTCTTGAGTACCGAAACGTGAACTAATTATGGCAACGCCGCGCGCACGCGGTGTGCTCTTAAAGCGCTCGCCGCCGTAACTTGGTAATCATCGTTAAGATGTTTGTTTATCCAGGAAAAGCTCAGGGCTCGATTTTGGGCCCCGGCAGGAGAGCGAACAACTCAGCAGTGGGAAGCTCAGAGTTCAAGGTCTGCTTGGGTTTAACTCGGCCCATCTTCACCCCCAGGGTCGATAAAATGCCCACCACTTTGTGGGGAAGTCACAAGCGGTTGTCCTGTGGGGAGAGCCTCCCCCGCCATAGGAACGAAGAGTTCCCCCCATCCGCTAGCTCAAGGTTGCAAACCGTAGGTGAGCGAGCCGGACGTGACTTTGACGTTCACGTGACCGCCTGGTATACAGGAGTTCGCGGGTTCGATCCTAACCCGGACGCCTGTTGTATATTTGGAGTTTGCATGTCTCTCACCGTGATCATGTAGATTTTTCTCCGGGTCCTCTGGTTTTTTCCTTCCATATTTAAAAACGTGCGTTTAGAGTCTTTGGCTGCTATACATTTCAACGTGAAAAGCCACTTCATCCTTGAGCTATCGTTTGTTCCAGGTTTCTTCTGAAAAAGCGCTATAAAGCTCAGTGGGCCTTACCTGTATAGTGGGTTCTATTGAGACGCAACACGTTTTATTCGCTAACACAACAGGTAAGTCTACACAAAACGGGATAACGACTAAGGGTGGTGACCACCACAGATAGCTACATAACCACATGGGAACACTACACAATTGGCCGGGTCAGCTAACACGCTGCCCGGCTCTCGACGACTTGTCCGACGTCCGAAGAGCGAGGATCGAAGACCTGGCTGGCGGATTCCATTTTCCTGGGACAGCAACAACGACGACGGCCACCCTGCCTGCTTCCTCGCACCGGCTTTTATCCGGCGTGGCCGGGCTCCGCCCGGGTTCACCCACAGGCCATGTCCTCACGCGCCCTCTCTCTCACCGTTGCCAGGGCTATGCCCCGACGGGACCCTTCGTCACTCGGCACTGTGGCTGCCCTCTAGTGACATCTGGTATACCCTTTGGTTCTTTCGGTAAGGTCACGTAAAAAAAAAAATCCTACGTGGCTTTACCGAAAGAACCAAAGAGTATGGATTCCTGCAGTCACGAAAGCTTCAAATCAAGATTGACATCTAGTATGTCACTACACCTGTAAAATACAAAACTATTTTGACCCACCTCTCTCTCTATTTAAGGCCACGAAACAGAGGCATTGGGTCTCTGTGCCTATGTTGTGTCTCTTTCTCTGTGTGTCTCTGTGTTGTATCTCTCTGCTCGTGTGTCTGTCTGTGTGTCTCCATGTCTGTGTTTTGTCTCTCTCTCAAATTTAGTTCTACCTGATGACGACTGCTTGTGTTGCAATCGAAACGTCGTATTCTATTATTACATTAATTTTCTTTCTACGTGACTTTACCGAAAGAACCAAAGAGTAATGACCATTGGTATCGTGGGGAACAGACCATGTACGGAAACGGTGGGCGTGTTTGTTTTTATAGGGAGAGGCAGTCATCGGTGGAGGAGAAGTGGAAGGCCTCGAGCCTGGACTTGAACAGCACGGTTTTCTGGGGGAGGGGATCTCCAGACTACAAGGGCAGCAGAGGAGAATGAATGATCTCTTGCTGAACGAAGGTTGACGGAGGGCTTTGACAAAGCCTCGGTGACTGGGGCAGAGAGTGCGTGGGCGAGAATAGAGTGAGATGAGAGGGGAGAGGTCGGAGAGTGTGTGGAGGGGATTCGAGTGAGATGAGAAGGGAGAGGTAGGATAGTGTGTGGAGGGGATTCGAGTGAGATGAGAGGGGAGAGGTAGGCAGGGGCGAGTCTGTGGATGATCTTGAAGACAGGGAGTGCGATCTTGAAATCGATACCGAATTGAATTGGGGCTTTCGTTTGTCGGTCTACGTCCATTGACATGTCCACTGTGTGGAGAGAGTCCTAGTGAAAGCCTTCACTCTGTCCGGCACTCGCCAGGGACTGCGTTGGCAGCCGTGCTCTGGCACAACTCGCAGCACACTTTACATATTCGTCGTCAACTCAACAGCTCGACTGTGGCGACGTGTCACTTAGACTGCTGATGTGTTAGGCAGTGGCCCTTCTTCAGAGCGTAGGGGCAGAGGGCAGGGAGATTAAATGGCGTGTAGTTGGAGGTCACGCTTGACGCCGTCGGGCGCGAGAAAACTGGTACACTGCAAAACATCTGGTCAGTAAATGGTTTTTATTAACATTCACGGTTTTCTTTGAATGTACACGAAGCATCAAACAGCCTTTTGGAATTGAAAAATAAGTGGTTTGTGTGAAGCGCTTTCTATTGCTAAGTCAAACGAGCAGATGTGCCCAAAGAACCGCATGACGGGAATTGCAGTAGCATCATCGAGAGACGGTGAAGTGCGTGCGAGCAAAAAATACAAATCCATAATACAGTTTTTTTTTTGGGTTAGATCGCGTAAATATATAAATGTGTCGTTAAACCCGCCACCGAATTGGCACGTTCTATTTACGTGACAAACCTTACTAATTGGCTGTCGGGTGGTGGCGGGTTGAACGACACATTTATTTATTTACACGATCTAACCTAAATAACCTGCATTATGGATGATATTGGTCGCGAAAGCCTACGTGTTAAAATCAAAATCGTCCGCCACGCTCATTGTCGTCTCTGCCACCTTCGGAGTCGGCCACGATATATCCACTGCCGGATGAATTCCTCCCGAAGCTGTAGCCGTCCCTCACTGCCCTGCGGGAGAGCAATCCACTCTGACCTCGTCGCTCCGTCCTCTCAGGTGCGTTACCTCCTGCGGCTTTCGTGACCGCAGGCCATCGCCTCATCTATCGGGCCGTGTTCTTCCCAAACTCCCGTGTCCTTCCCAAGCCCCCGTGTCCTTCCAGTCAGTGCGATGTCTATCCTGTGCATTTCTCTTCCTGTTTCTCGGTGTAATTTCCAAGGGGTGCGTCCTCTCCACGCGTCGTTGCGCCGCTTGTAGATTTTGTTCCATTTTCTGGGTCAGCGACGGTGCTTGTGAGCCCACACGACGTCGTCGTGGCAAGATGCTGCGCGATGCTTGCAAACTTTCTTCTTTACGACATATTCTTCCCGATTTGCTTTCGTTGCTTTTCATTATCGAGCTCAGCTCTTCTGAAAGCACTACGACCCGGCTCTCGTCCGCCATGCTTTGACGCCCATAACAGAAAACAGAAATAAATTCTTAAGAGGCTGACGTAGCGGCCGCAGAAACCTTTGGGGATTTGCGAGGGCCGTCCGTCTCCGAGTTGTCTCTGGCACAGTGTGGCTCACAATGCACGGGTACCGCTGTTCCGCTGGCGCATCTATGCCAGCCCTCATGATTCCGTTGGTTTTCCATTCGCTCTTTAAACTATTAAACTCTTAAAATCTAAACTTTTTTATTTTACCGGGTAATGCCCACTGAGTTGTATATCTTTTTCAGAAGCGACTTGGCTACAATCGATAGCTCAACGAAGTGGCTTATCATCATCATGTGGAAATTTATTGCAGCCAAATACTCCAAATGCATGTTGATTCTAAAATGTGGAGGGAAAAACCGTCAGTGTCGAGATCGAACCCACGGCCCCCTGCATACCAAGCACTGGCGCTGCTTGAAACTGTGGCCTCACTGGAGAATGGGTCAATAATATTTGCCACGCGTTCACTGCACGTGACGTTAATCGGTACGCTGGGTGGACACTCATGTCACCTACCACGCGTCTCCACTCGTTCTCTGCCCGTGACGTCAGCGGTACGTCCAGCTTCTGAGCCGCGCCAGACTGGCGCGCATCGTTTGTTCGGTGGACAAGAGGTAGGAAACTCATCCTGGGCTACAACCAGGCCAATCCTGGGCCAACAGAATCCAGCTCCCAGCATTCATGGAAACGCGGCGTGAGACTGCAAGGCCAACAATGCCTTGCCCCACAAAAACACCCACGCCATCTCCCGGGATGGCGGCGGGGAGCGGCGTTTGCCGCGCGGGCGAGGCGCCTCGCCCAGGCTCGGAAAGGAGACCCGGACACGACGCCGGGCGTGATGGCTGGGCCGCGGCCAGCGGCACGAAAACCCAGCGGTGCCGGATGTTCTTCTGTATCTCGCCAGTGCCGCCTTCGGGGTTCACGCGCACCAATTGCCGTGGCGTCGCTGGTGCTCTGCCTGCGCCTGTGCCGACCGCTTTGCGTTCGCGTGCGCGTTGTCTTTGCGTGTTGGTGGAGCCTGGGAAAAATTGGAGACGAACGTTGCAGCTGCTGCTGGTGGGTGGTAGGTAGTGGGCGGTAGGTAGTGGGTGGTAGATATTGGGTGGTAGGTAGTGGGTGGTAGGTAGTGGGTGGTAGGTAGTGGGTGGTAGGAAGTGGGTGGTAGGTAGTGGGTTGTAGGAAGTGGGTGGTAGGTAGTGGGTGGTAGGTAGTGGGTGGTGGGTGATGGTCGGGCACGTGTTCGGCGTCAGGCCCCGCATTGGTCGGCGTGACGTCCGACGTTTCGCTGCATGTGCCCGGGCATCGTGCAGCGCAACTCTGAAAGCACGCGGGAGGGCAGGGGAGGCCGGAGACTGCCACCCGCCTCGAGCAGCCACATGATTGGGAGTGATTTTACCGAAATTGGCAGCGAGGAATTCGGCGAGACGACAAGCAATGTGGGGTGGGGTTGCCTTTCTTAAAAAAATTTTCCCGTGGTTTTTCTTTCTGTAAGCGGAGAAACAAGCGGCGGATTGTTCCCCACGCCGGGCCCCCACTACCCTCCCGCACCCTCCCAGGCAGCAACCCTGTGATCAAGGAGAAGTCGATGCGGAACACCGACCTGCACGCACACCGACCCGCACGCACACCGGGTCGCACGCACACCGGGTCGCACGCACACCGGCACAGGGGCTGATGCAGCAGCATCATCAGCAGCAGCAGCATTAAAAAGCGCACTTTTGGGGCAAGTTCTGTTCACGAGCACCTATGAAGGCTGGCACGGTACATGAGGGGGTGGGTGGCCAACACCATGCCCGGCCGCCTTTGTCTCCCCAGTGGCGATGTTCACTGGTGTTGGCCGTGAGGGGGAATCGAATTCGGGTCGCCAGGTTCGTAGCGCAGCGCGCTCACCGCTACACTACCGCTCCCCACTCTTTCACACACACTGACATACACCGATTCAGACACCGTGTGCGCGTGCATACACAAAGACGCAGCCTGTTTCCCTGTCCCTGCGCGTCCCCCAGCGCGCGATCACTCCGCCGTCTTGGTTTCTCTCCGCGGCGGCGCGATGTCCCTGCCGGAGAAGCGAAATCCGAACCGACGGCCGCCAACGGATCCCTTTTTTGTTTCTCCAACACGAGGGGTGGGGACGGCCACGCGGCCGTCGCACGCGGCCTCAGCTTGCCCGTCCTGGCCCCTGGGCCCCCACTGCCCCTCCCCACGCCACGGTCCCAAAACTGGGCGGCTTTTGCCCCCTTTTTGTTTCGGCCGCTCTCTCTCTCGCGCTGAGCGATGGAAATCATAGAGCTTGGTCCCCCGGGCGGGGGGGGGGGGAAGGTTGGGGGGTCAACACGCTGAGCCCGCCGCTTCTGACAATCCTGGCTTAGGTATATGGGGTTGAGCCGCCTCACGATTCGGTGGGGTGGGGGCGGTGCAGTGCGGAGCCATGTGCGCACGCACGGCAGCGTGGCACGGCAGAGTGGCACGGCAGAGTGGCACGGCAGAGTGGCACGGCAGAGTGGCACGGCAGAGTGGCACGGCAGAGTGGCACGGCAGAGTGGCACGGCAGAGTGGCACGGCAGAGTGGCACGGCAGCGTGGCACGGCAGCGTGGCACGGCAGCGTGGCACGGCTTCCGAGTAGCTCGCATGGCCGCGTGCGACGGCCACGTTGCACGTGACGACGAGGTGCCGGTCTCGTCACAGACTCGCTCAAGGCAGGTGTGGGATGTGTTATTGTGTTGAGAGTTGATGGCCTCAGCAGACTTTTCGGGCCAGTGTTGTTTGGCGAGCACCTCCGATAAGCACTTTGAATAATTTTGTATTCGATGCCGCAGCTGAACGATGAACGACCATGGTCAGCTTGACGTGTCCTGCCGTGGTGCGCCCATCTCTCCCGTGATTGTACGGGTTACGGGGCAGCGTGGGGTGAGCCGTGGTCGCCGCGAGCATCGTGGGGTACCGGGTGTCGTGTAAGGCACGGAGCAGCGCCAGCGTCGCCACCGCCGACCGCGCCATTCCCGTCACGGCATTGCCATCGGATCTCTATCTTGTCCTGGAATTAGCCACACTGCGTGTGTCCTTCTGTACAACATCAACACATCAACACCACCACCATCATGGTTATCATCATCACGACAACACCACCACCACTATCATGGTCATCATCAACGCCACCACCGTCATCATCATCACATCAACACCACCATCATGGTCATCATCAACACCACCACCGTCATCACAATCGCAACAACACCACCACCGTCATCATCATCATCATATCAACACCACCACCGTCATCACCATCGCATCAACACCACCATCATGGTCATCATCAACACCACCACCGTCATCACATCAACACCACCACCGTCATCATCACATCAACACAACCACCGTCATCATCGCATCAACACAACCATCGTCATCACATAAACAACACCACCGTCATCATCCTCGTCGTTGGCTATGACGGATCGGCTGCAGGAAGAAGGCCTCCTGCGATGCGGTGATCCACCGAGCGCATGTGAGCGCGCGCGTGTGTCTGTTAACGTGTGTGTGTGTGGGGATCTTCGTCTTTATTTGTACGTGAGCTGGTGAGTGTGTGTCAGTGTGTTTTTGTGAGTAGGTGGGTACTTATTTGTGAGTCAGTGTGTGTGTGTATACACTTGACGTGCCACGGCGGGTGAAACTGGCTTCTTCGGAAGAGCAATCCCATCCGTGTTTATCACGTGAAGCAAAGCAGATTTTGCTTTGAAAGAGCTGTCTTTGCTCCCTCCTCGCCCCCCCCGCTCCCTCCCGACATGTACCGTCCCTCTGCGCTACCCTCCCTCCCTGCTCCCCTCCCTCCCCGCTCCCCTCCCTCCCTGCTCCCCTCCCTCCCCACTTCCCTCTCTCCCTCCCTCTCCGCTCCCCTTTCTCTCCGCTCCCCTCCCTCCCCTCTCCCCTCTCCCCTCTCCCCTCCCCGCTCCCCTCTCCCCTCTCCGCTCCCCTCTCCCCTCCCCCCTCCCCGCTCCGCTCCCTCCCCGCTCCCCTCTCCGCTCCCTCCCCGCTCCCCTCTCCCCTCCCTCCCTCTTCCTCCCGCCCTGCTCTCTCCCTTCCCCCTCGCTCCCTCCCCTCTCCCCTCCCCCTCCCCGCTCCCCTCTCCCCTCTCCCCTCCCCGCTCCCCTCTCCCCTCCCCCCTCCCCGCTCCGCTCCCTCCCCGCTCCCCTCTCCGCTCCCTCCCCGCTCCCCTCTCCCCTCCCTCCCTCTTCCTCCCGCCCTGCTCTCTCCCTTCCTCCCCGCTCCCCTCTCCCCTCTCCCCTCTCCCCTCCCCGCTCCCCTCTCCCCTCCCCCCTCCCCGCTCCCCTCTCCCCTCCCTCCTCCCCGCTCCCCTCTCCCCTCCCTCCCTCTTCCTCCCGCCCTGCTCTCTCCCTTCCCTCTCGCTCCCTCCCCACTCACGCGATGTTTAAACGTTCGTGGAGGATTTACTGTGGATCTGCGCCGCGCCCGCGTCGAGATGCCTTTTGGCTGACGCGCTCTGCTCGAGCGAGCAGAGCGCGACGCGCAGCGGGATCAACGAGCGCTCGGGAAGTTTGTCGTCGTCGGCCGTGGTCTATCCACTGCCGGATGAACTCCGCGGTGGGTCGGTGTGGATTGGTGACAGAGGAGAGGGGATCCCAGGAATCGGTTCAGATACCGATGCTAGCCGTGCCCAGGAATGTCGGTGCGTCAACCGCAGTCCCATCTACCCACCCGTGAAGCGTAACAACGTCGTGTCATTCTTTTCAGGAAACCCTCACGGAGTCTCAAAACAATTTTTTTCAAGAGAATGCTGCATTGCAATGTTAGTCTTTATACGGGAGGATCCCGGAAAAACCCCCCACGCATGCAAGGGCCGTTACTCGTCCTCCGCACGGATGGATTCAATAATCCATCACTGGACGACGATCTCCTGCCCCACTTCGCAGCCAGTATTCCCAGACAGTCCCCCTCCCCCCCACCCTCCCGTTCGCTCGAGGACCAGACCCGACCCCTTGCGTGACTGCCGAGCTGCGACTAGCCCGGGCGCGGTGCGGGTTCGCTTGTCGGCAGATGCGGTGGGGTGCGTCTGCGACGCCTTCCGACTATCCGGGCACACGTCTCTGGGACAAATCGTCGGGAGGGTTCATCGGGGCGGGTGGCTCGTGAAGATGGTTTCCGAACCGAGCCAAGCAAACGAGTGCCATTAAGCGAGAAATCGACCCTCGGGTTGATTCGCGCATCGTGTGCGCGCCGGCGCTGTTCTGAGCTGCGGGTGACGCGTGAGCGGCGACGTGCGAGGACGACCGGACGGGACGGCACGGCACCACGTGATGCCGTGTCGTTTGCTCGCGTGACATGCAACTAAACTGTAAACTATTTGTTTATTTTACCAGATAAGGACTCCACTGAGCTATGTAGCTTTTGTTCAGAAGTGACCTGGCTACCACAAATGATAGCTCAATGAAGTGGCTCATCATCACGTGGAAATTTATGGCAGCCAACTATCTTTAAAACATGTTTTTAAATGTTCTTGGTTCTTTCGGTAAAGTCACGTAGATGGGAAATAATAAATAATAAAAATAAATCAATAAAATTCTCACGACATTTCGATTGCAACACAAGCAATCATCATTAGGCGTGAAAACCACAGCAAGAAAATTTTTAAAAAGTGTTTTTAAATGTAGAGGGAAATACCGGAGTACCCGGAGAAAAATCCACACGACCACGGGGAGAGACACCGCAAACTCCAAATATACAGCAGGTGTTGGTGTTGAACCCACGACCTCCTGTGTACCAGACGAGGAAGTTAACATCTCGCTACGTGACGCCCTGTGCGGGCGGACCACATTGCGTGGCCCGCCCACGTGCGTGCTAACATCGTTATAAATAAGCAGACGATTTGTCTCCTTCCCATGTCTGTCCCTCCACATGAAATATAAAGTTTTTCTCTGCATATCCCATCACCCACGCGGCCCATTGGAGGTGGGTAATGTCGGCAGCATCGCTTCAGCTTGAATCCAGGCCAACTCTGGACCAGTTTTGATATTCAGTGTTTCACCAGCAGAGCCAAGCTCGCTGAGAGTATTTGGCTGATATAATTATCCGCGTGATAAGCCACTTCATTGGGCTCTCATTTGTGGCCAGGTCGTTTCTGAAAAAGAGCTACATAGCTCAGCGAGTCTTACTTGGTCAAATGAAACATATTTTAGTTTTAAAACAATGCTAACGAGCTACCAGGTGGTTGAAGACAAGAGACCTTTCTGCTCTAAGATTTCGGCCCGACCGAGTTCGACGCACAGCTGTACAATACACAACACGAGCAGTAAACTTACGTTCTCCACAATGACGCGAGTGATTGTTGATTTTATTGCGTGGCCCGTCGAGAGAGCCGTAGTTTCTGAGGGAGCGGTTGGGAGCTGCTGCGTGCGCCGTGGCCGTGGCCAGGTGCCGGGGGTCACGGTCCTCGCGCCGCCACTTGGCACGGTTGGCTACGTATGGTGCGGAAGAAGTTCAACATACACACATACATACGCCGCGGAGCCACGGCCAGGGATTAACTTCGACCGGGTCGCTGACCTGGGAAACACTGCCGTGACCGACACACCGCGTCCCCACTATATCTCTCGCTCATCATGAAGGTTTTTGGTTTAGATCGCACAAGTATAAATGTGTCCAAACCATCCAGCACCTGACAGCCAAGTAGTAAGGGACTTCTCACGTAAACAAAATGACAAATAGTTCCTACGTCAGCCCACTGGTGTGTTGGAGAGTAAATCAACATTTACAATTTGAGTAGTACGACGTTTCGCTGGTAATTACATCCAGCATCATCAGGCGATTTACCAGAATAGTGAAGCAATCCACCTACTTCCGGTCTTAAATAGAACAATGTCATCACTGAACCCAATCGGCTGCAAAGCTCAGAGGCGGAGGAGGGGGGGGACTATTCTAATTCTATAACAGATTAGTAATAGTTCATTAGTGTGTTTCCTCTATAAGGAATTGTAATATGTATTACTTAATACGCTTCCAGAGCGGTTAAAATTATTTGTATTTCTCTCAATTTCAATATATTCTCGAATTAGTCTTTCGCCAGTCATAATTAGTTTTACACAACGCTTCAACGTTATCAAAATCAATTGAGTGTCCTTGTTGGCAAGCATGTCCTGTACCTGCCGACAGTTGTGTTTGAGAGAATTTAATATTTACCTATTATACTTACGCGATCTAACCCAACAACCTTTATTATGAATAATATTGGTCGCGAAAGCCGACGTGTTAAACAAACCTCTCGCTATTGCCGTGTCCGCTACTCCAGGCTGGCAGCGACCCCGAAAGTAATCAGTGAGAAATGAATCTGTAACAGCAGCTGTCGTTGGTTTCCTGTGATCAACAAAAACAGAGCGGTCGTATTTGCGAATCGAGGGTTCGTAATGGCCGTGTAGGATGCACAACAGCAGGAGAATTCATAAGTGCGTTGTTGTTGTTTGGGAAAAATAGAAGGAACAGGAGAGAGAGGAAGACCTAACAGAATGGCTTGACAATGACGACAAAAGATTGGTGCCAGAAAGATGATGCACTACCTCAGAATATTGGCACAAGACAGAGGAAAGTGGAAACAAATGACGAAATGTGCAGTGGACACCTACCACGGGCGATCTGCCCATGGATGGTGATGATGATGGAATGGCCGTGTCTGGCCCACCGAGCCAGATAAGCTAAAATCGAAAACGGCCTTGGGGAGGCCTTCACCCAGCAGTGGATAGACCACGGCTGTCGGTGCGGGTGAAGGCGACGGCTTCGGCGGTCGTTGACACAAATCAGAGAGCGCGCGTTGCGAGCACTCACCTGCGCGAGCGTGCCAGCCCACCCCCCATCGCGCTCTCGCCACAACAAAGAGCGCCACTCAGTCTCGAATTCTCGCGCGCTGCTGTTTACAGCTCGCACGGAGCGCCGTGCAGCATTTTTTCCTTTTCTTTAAACACCCAGCCTCCCGGTTCCTGCGCTTTATAAATGACGGCAGAGAGAAGTATGTACACGCTCGCTCCCGACGTTTAATTTTTGCTCGGTGACGCTCGGTCTGAGGCTCTTAACGCAACAAAGATGGCATTTTGCGCTCGCGTCCTTGGCACGCCGCGCCTGGAACCCGAACAAGAATAACAGAACGCTGCGGCGTCGGGTGGACAAACACTCGGGCACGGACTGACAGACGGACGGACGGACAGACAGACAACCAGCCACTGGCCAAGGGAAACTCTCCATCCTGTCACCCACGCACTGCCTCCCGGAACAGACGGGGACGCACGCTGGGGCCGAGGGTCGTGCGGGGGGAGGGCTCCGCCGGGGGCCTCGTATCTTCAACAGCTGGCGATAGAATGCAGATGTTGGCGCCGTTTATGAATTGCTTGGCACCCTGGGACCCACGCGCTTGCGGCTCGGTGTGTTTATTATTTACCCAGGTCTCCCCCCGTGCGGTCTCACCGGGCTCTCGTCTGGTTTTAAAATTACTTTAATATAAATCTTTAACGGTATACGGCCCTGTGTGAATCCACTGCTGGATGAGGGACTTGCCCACGCAGCGCAGGCGATGGAAGTTATTGGAACGGACTTCACCACGCCGGTAGGTGTCGTCCGGTAAAAGTGGCGGCGGCTGCCCCAGCACTGGTTTTAGACCCCCACTGACATTAGCCACAGGCTAAGGAATTAAAGTCGGAGCGCAGTGCACTAACTGCGGCACCACCGTCCCGCCACACGTCTCTGTGGAATGAGACAAAAATAAACTAAAACCTTTTTTTAATTTCACCAGGTATGGTCCACTGAGCTATGTAGCTATTTTTCAGAAGTGACCTGGTTTTCACAAATGATCGCTCAACAAAGTGGCTTAGCGTGTGGAAATTTATAGCAGCCAAATACTCCAAGCCTGCCTCTGTTGGTGAGACACTGAATGTCGAAACTGGTCCAGAGTTTGCCTGTGTTCAAGCTCAAGCAATGCTACTGACATTACGCACTTGCAGCGGGCCGCGTGGTTGATGGGATGGGCAGACATAGGAAGGAGACGAATCGTCTGCTTATTTATAACGGAGGACCTGCAAAAAATCCACGACCACAGGGAGAGAGACACGCAAACTCCAAATACACAGGCACCAGGGTTTTGATCGAACCCACGACCTCCTGCAAACCAGGTGATGCATTGTACATCTTCGCCACCGTGGCGGCCAACATTCAATGGTACGGGCAAGTCGGCCGAAACGTTGAGAATCCTCCCTCCCCGTGGGCGCGACAAACAAGACGCAAGCGGGGTTGCTCGTTGTCATCACTCACGGAGCGGTTTGTTTAAGTTTCCATGTTCACCGGCGCGGAAACTTTCGATGGCTATCTGTGGCCCCAGACGAGGCATTTGCGGAGATGTCATTTCCGAGTCTGCCCTGCGGCATTTATTTATCCGAATGAAAGTAAGGATTAAAAGCTGGCTTTGGTGTAAACAGTTTTAACCGCACCGCTCGCGTAGAAAAAACCAAGCCACGACGGTTTAGGTTTCAAAGTACTGAAAATTACAACCCCCGTCACAGAGGTGTTGTTATTGTTGAACTTCTTTGGCACCATATGTAGCCAACCGCACTAATCGGAGGGTGGGTGTGTGGGTTAGAGACTATGTGAGTGGGTCACTCGCTATGTGTGTGGGTTAGAGACCACGTGAGTGGGTCACTCACTATGTGAGTCTTATGTATGTATGTTGAACTTCTTTTGCGTGGTACGTAGCCAACCGCGCTAATCGGAGGTGCAGGGGAAGGACAACAGACTGAACAGAAAAATCACTCCTAAAGAAGTGAGTTTGTCAATCTAGATTCTAGATGATGGTGCATAGCTCCCAGTGGGTTCCTAATATTGGAAGGAAGAGCGTTCCAGACGGCCCTAGAAGCACACCTGTAAGCACGCGACGCGGTCACCATCATCTTTGTTAGACTTTTACAGAATATTGGAATTATTTTGTTTTGTTTCTTTTCAAACGGACGCTTCGATGACCAGAGTTCTACGGTTAGCCAAAATCGGCTGCTGCTGCTGCTGCGAGGATGACCTGAGTTTGCGTGCTGATGGTTTATGCTCCTTGACGAGATCGGCGAGGTATTTTGGTACAGTTGTGGCAAGCGAGTTGTTAATTTTGTTGTTTTGATAGCTGTTTTGCTCAAATCGGTCGCAAGAGAGCGACCCCCCCCCCCCCTTCTCCCACCGCCGGTACGATTTCCGGCGAGCTGCCACGGGTGTGCGCCGGAAGGTTGCCGCGTCGCCAGGGATCCCGACCCCGTGCCGTCACCGCGCTCGCCGCTCGGGTTAAACGTGCGGCGACGAGTGATCTCCGATCGTATTTAACGGTCGTAGCCGTGTTCACGCCGATGTTTTTATTTGGTATCCACGTGCGCTGGGCATCGACATCATTTTCCAGCATCGTGGATGTTTGAGCCAGTACCAGTTGCGTTGCTGGGGGGGGTGGGGGGGTGTTGTAGCTATGGAAGGAAACTGGAGAACCCAGAGGAAACTCGTGCAGAGCATGGGGAAAAAAACCTACAACACTCCACATACACACAGGTGCCCGAGTCAAGAATCGAACCCAGGCTCTTCTTGCTCGGATGTGTGAGTGGTACCACTGCGCAACCCAAGTAACAACAACGGCAATCATCGTTTCCATCGTCGTTTCCATCGTCACCTTCATCATCGTGATGACTACTGATGCTGACGGTGGCCTGTTTAGTCCTTCCCCCGCTACCCCCAATCAGCACGGTTGGCTACTTACGGTGTGCGAAAGAAGTTCAACATACATAACACACATGCACACCTCCGCACGCGCGCATGACAAATGATACTGCTGTGTTTTGAGATCCGATTTGCATGAACGATGACGCTGTATAAAATATTAATATATTATTCATGGTTATGAGTATATTTCACTGCATCAGTAGTAGTGTGCAGACGATCACAATTTCCATAAGTGTATAATGTAGCTATCCCAGACTCATTCTGTGCAAATCCATGGGTCTCGGTGTGACTTGTCTCTGTCAATCTACGGGTCTCTGCGTGAGTCTACGGGTCTCTGCGTGAGTCTACGGGTCTCTGCGTGAGTCTACGGGTCTCTGCGTGAGTCTACGGGTCTCTGCGTGAGTCTACGGGTCTCTGCGTGAGTCTACGGGTCTCTGCGTGAGTCTTACGGGTCTCTGCGTGAGTCTACGGGTCTCTGCGTGAGTCTACGGGTCTCTGCGTGAGTCTACGGGTCTCTGAGTGAGTCCACGGGTCTCTGCGTGAGTCTACGGGTCTCTGCGTGAGTCTACGGGTCTCTGCGTGAGTCTACGGGTCTCTGCGTGAGTCTACGGGTCTCTGCGTGAGTCTACGGGTCTCTGCGTGAGTCTACGGGTCTCTGCGTGAGTATACGGGTCTCTGCGTGAGTTTACGGGTCCCTGCGTGAGTCTACGGGTCTCTGCGTGAGTCTACGGGTCTCTGTGTGAGTCTTACGGGTCTCTGCGTGAGTCTACGGGTCTCTGCGTGAGTCTACGGATCTCTGCGTGAGTCTACGGGTCCCTGCGTGGGTCTACGGGTCTCTGCGTGTGTCTTACGGGTCTCTGCGTGAGTCTACGGGTCTGTGTGAGTCTACGGGTCTCTGCGTGAGTCTACGGGTCTCTGCGTGAGTCTACGGGTCCCTGCGTGAGTCTACGGGTCTCTGCGTGTGTCTTACGGGTCTCTGCGCGAGTCTACGGGTCTGTGTGAGTCTATGGGTCTCTGAGTCTACGGGTCTCTGTGTGAGTCTACAGGTCTCTGTGTGAGGCTACGGGTCTCTGTGTGAGTCGGTATGAGTCACTGGTGACCAGGCTGAGACCATCACCACTGTACGTTCAAGAACTCGGGTTGTTCGCGGTTGTGCGGCTGTAACCTGGATGCAAACTCGGGGTCTCGGCTGTGCCGGCTCGGCGTCCCTGACCCCTGAGTCAGCCCGGCGTCTCCTGTCCATTACTATTATTATTATATATGCATGTATGTGTATATTATTCATACGCAGATGCGTGTTTGTGCGCGCGTGTCGCTGTGGTGGTGCGCCCACGCGCGGTCGTCGCGCACGCACACCTCCACCCCACCGCCTCCCCTCATCTCCCCCCTGCTGTCGCCGCTCACCACTTTAAGCACTCAAATTCACAAATACAAACAAAAACCCGCACAGCCTCATTTATCTCAATTTTTGCGTGGTGCCCCCGCCGCTTTCTAAAATAATGTTTCTCTTCTCCATCGTTTATGGGTCAGATATTCAGCGGCAATCTGCTGCTGCTGCTGCGGTAGCGGCGCCGCACGCATTTACATTTAGATTCGCTGCGGCACGGCCAGCGCAGGCATTTGCATTTCGTGCAGAGGCAACGCGGACACACGCACACACACACACACGGGGACACACACGGGGACACACACACGCGCACACACACACGGGGACACACACACGGGGACACACACACGCACACACACACATACGGACACGCACACACACACGCACACACACACACGGTACGTATGCACACACACACGCAGGTGTTCACAAAAACAAAGATCCCCCGTATAGCCTGAACAGACTTGGGGCAAGTGCTGTTAGCGAGCACCTATGAAGGCTGGCACGGCACATGAGGGGGTTGGGCGGCCAACGCCACGCCCGTCCGCCTTTGTGTCCCCAGTGGCGATGTTTACACACCGCACCAGGTACTTATTTGAGGCTGAGTCGATCTAGGGGAGGCCCAAGAGCGGTTCAGATAATCGTCGAACTTGGGTCCCCGTGTTTGTAGCGCAGTGCACTAGCTGCTACACGAGCGCTCCACATGCACACACACGCACAGACGCACACACACAATTTATCGTAGTAGAACAAAATTTTCATTTGAAAGTAAATACATGTTTCTAAAAATAGTCATTAATTACGCGAAGGCGGGTCGTCGCGACGCCTTAGTTTTAAGAGCAGGGGAGAGCAACGTTGGGACTGAGGAGTGCAAACATTTTTATATTTATACACACACACACATTTGTTGGGTTACAAGCAGACGTGGGTTAATAATAATTGAGCACAGTTGGTATTGGCGCTGTCGTTCCTGTAGCGCAAGGCTGTCACGAAGACGGGTGCTGCTGTGTTTTTCACAGACGCAGGCTGCAGTCGTTAGGCAGTGGAGGGGGCGGCACTGCTTTTTTTGTGTTCTGTTTGTTGTCCTTTCCCCCGCACCTCCGATGAGCACGGTTGGCTACGTGCGGTGCAAAAGAAGTTCGGCGTACGTAGGCGCGTACGCGCCGTGTGCGTGATCCAAATTGAGTTATTGGCGGCGTGGTTTTTCGAATTGAGCAAAGTTGGACCGTCACGCCGGAAACACGGCGGCCAAATGACATCGTGGGATCTTTAACATCCCCCCCCGCTCGGTGAAAGCGGACCGCTCGGAGTGGCTTATCACGTGGAAGTTTACGTCAGACAAGTACTCTACACGCATGGTGTTGATTCTTAATTTAGGAGCTTTCGTGACTGCAGGAATTATTCTTTGGTTCTTTTCGGTTAAGTCACGTCTAAAAATAAAATTTTAATTTATTTTAATTTATTATTTTATTTTTAGACGTGACTTAACCGAAAAGAACCAAAGAATGGTGTTGATTCTAAATGTGGAGGGAAAACCCGGAGGACCCGGAGATAAAGACACAACCATGGGGAGAGAAAGAGAGACACGAAAACTCCAAATACAGCAGGCGTCAGGGTTGGATAGAGAACCCACGACCTCCTCCACAGCAGGAGAGGGAGTTAACATCTCGCCATAGTAGCGCCCCATTGTTAACGGTTGAAACTCACGTGCCGCAGTATTAACCAGGGCGGCCTGCCGGACTCGGACCACGATGCGCTGCGACCGCGCTCCCACTGGGCCGGGTCAACTGCACATTAAATAAATAAATAGATAGCGAGCACCGCCCCCCCACGGGTTCTCCGGCAATGCAAACTAACACATGTATAATTAAACGTCACAGCAGCAGCAGCCATCGTAAGAGAACAGGGATTTTAGTTTCGTGTTCATCCGTCTGCTGGATAAGGGTCTCTCCTTGCAGTGCGGGTCACGGGGATGAGTTTGGCCATACTTCACCCTGCCGGTCAGTGCGAGTTGGGGAAGGCGGGCAGCGTGGATGCAGAAGCAGAGAATCGCAGTACAACAATCCGTTTTGCTGCACTGCTCGTACCGTCGTAGCCTCGCAAGCCCTGCGTGACCTATTTGTGCGCAGTGCTCACACATCTCTCCCTCGGCTCAAGCCTCCCGTAACTCACGCGACTTGTGTGGCCAGCCCACCCTGAACCCCTCCCATCTCCCCGTCGCCGCCCACTGTGGAAACACACGCCGCTCCTCCTCTGTGCAGCAGCGGCAGCGTCAAGGCCCTGAAGCAGATTCTTTCTCCCGATCCCCTCATATCTCCTGGCTCTTTTTCTTTTGTGTCTCTGTTTCCTTTCCTTACGTTATATCCATGACGAAATTACAACTAAACATTTTTTTAGTTTACCAGGTAAGGCCCACTAAGCTCTTTAGCTCTTTTTCAGAAACAATCTGGCCACAAATGATAGCTCAACAAAGTCACTTATCACGTGGAAATGTATCGCAGTCAAAAACTCTAAATGCGTAATGTTGATTTTAAGTGTGAAGGGGCAAACCTTAGGACCCACGACTTCCGACACACCAGGCGCGGTAGTGAACAGACTTATAGTCTTCATTAAGACTGGAGGAGGAATCCGATGAGCTCTAAAGCTCTTTTCCACCAATGTCCAGTAGGGCGCGGGTCAGAATGTTCCAGCAACAAACAGTACAAAAATACGTCGGGAGTGCAAAGTCAAAGGAAGGGTAAACAACTCACTTTAAGCCTCAAATCAAGATTGAACTCGCTTTAAAAATCTGTACAAACAAAACTTTTTAAAATTTTTTACCAGGTTAAAGCCCACTTGAGCTATTTAGCTTCTCTTTCTGGCCACAAATGAGGAGCCACGCGGCGGTACGGAGTTGCCGATCCAAGCGACACTCTCCCCGCTCGGCCTGTGCCGGGCCGCCCGAGACGCGACGAGCCAGGACACGTCCCCGTGACATTCGGTCGCAGGCCGGCTCGATCAGAAGCGTTAAACACCGTGACGGGGGATTCAGATTGTATTTATTCATGATAGTTATTATTACACTCGTTTACCCCCCAAAATATTAATTGAGTCTTGTGACTCATTTGTCAGGAGGGTCTTGCCACATTTTCGTAGTTTACGGAGTAGGTGGTGATTGACTTTATTTTTTTTTTACCAGGTAAAGCACCACTGAGCTGTATACAGCTGTAAATCATAAGCGACCTGGCCACAAACGAACAAGGGCTTAACACGTGGAAATTTGTAGGAGTCAAATCATCTAAACACATGTTGTTGATTCTAAATGTGGAGACAAAAGCTTCGGGACCCGGAGAAAAATCTACACGACCACGGGGAGAGTTTACATGAAAACTCCAAATTTGCAGCAGGCGTCAGGGTCAGGATAGAACCCACGACCTGTATACCAGGCTAGGTAGTTAACATCCCACCACCGTGGCGCCCTGTGTCACCCAATAGAGTAATTTTTACGGGTACATTTTTTTTAACGTGGCCAATTCGGACCGCGACACCGGGAAGGCAGCGGCTCTTGTGAAGCGTACGGCGCGGTCAGCGCTCACATGCGGCATCCATAGGGGGGGAGGGAGCTGCCGCTGGATTCGAACCTCTGCACTGAGCGGCGAATGCCCCCCCCCACCCCCGCTGGCCCGCGGCCCCCCCAGCTTTGAGTCCTCCGCATGGGGGGCGGCTCGCACGATTAGCGCACTCGCGGTACAAATAACGATTCCAAAACAACAGCAACAACGACGGCGGCAGCGGCGATATTCAAGCTGAACCAAACAGAATCCATTCGGGGCACAAAATGTAAAACGGAACACTTCATTATTATTCAACGGTATGTTTTGTCTGCCCCAGGTGCCAGTGACCACACGCTGTTAATATTTTTATTGGAGTGACCGTTGGGCTTGCGAGCGATACGGCGAGAGTGGCGGCAGCATAATGTGTTTTTTTTTCACACACTTAAGCTTTTTCATTTTGCCGGAGTTGATTGTAACGATGCGTATTTGAAATGTGCACCCATATTCATTCTCCATCGCCCGCCCACCCGCCCAGGGATTATAAATTGGTTTTACTTTTCCGAAATGAAGGCTTTCCACTGCTGGCCCAAGAGTCTCACTTAAGCACATTTCTTTTTTGAATTTGTTACGACATGCAGAGTGCCCCATGAAGGTTGATGTTTGTATTTGTTCGTCCGCTGTGTATTTGATTTTTGGCGAGCAGTTGCACGCATAAAAGCGAGGCTGCCTGGATTGTAGCGGAGTCGTGTTCAGTTGTGGAATTGGCACCTAAACATCACCGCATGCTGCACCACTTACAATCCCACAATCACCACTTACAATCCCACAATCGCCACTTACAATCCCACAATCGCCACGTACAATCCCACAATCGCCACTTACAATCCCACAATCACCACTTACAATCCCACAATCACCACTTACAATCCCACAATCACCACTTACAATCCCACAATCACCACTTACAATCCCACAATCGCCACTGTGATGTATAAGGCGATCTGTCTGTTCCCCCTCTCGCCCCCCTTTTCCCGGTGCCAGGCCCGGTTCCCCGGCGTGGTTCTGCTCCCGGAGGGTGAATTCGGATCTACCCTGCTCATCCAGAACCCCGCCGTGCCGGGGTACAGCGCGTGTGTGTGTGTGTGACACCGCACCTACGCCACACGGAACCTCGCCTCACCACGCCACACGGCATCACACTGCCACACGCCACACGGCACCACGCCACACGGCACCTCGCCTCACCACGCCACACAGCGTCACACTGCACCGCACCACACCTCACAGCGTCACACTGCACCACACCACGCCACACGGCATCACACCTCACCGTACCACGCCACACGGCACCACGCCACACGTCATCACACTGCACCACACCACACCTACGCCACACTGAGCCCCACGCCACACGGCATCACACCACACCACACGGCATCACACCACACGGCACCACACCACACGGCATCAGACCACACCACGCCACATGGCACCTAATTGCACCGCATCACGCCGCAACATACCGCATCGCACCACCCCACGCGACGCCGCACCGTGCTGTGCCACTGCTCGTTAAGACACCGCAGTGGGAGTCACCACTGCCCAGTCTGGCTCTCCAACAGCACCCCCACTGTGTCACCCTCCCCACTGTGTCACCCTCCCCACTGTGTCACCCTCCCCACTGTGTCACCCTCCCCACTGTGTCACCCTCCCTACTGTGTCATCATCCCCACTGTGTCACCCTCCCCACTGTGTCACCCTCCCCACTGTGTCACTCCCCCCACTGTGTCACTCCCCCCACTGTGTCACACCTCCCCACTGTGTCACCCTCCCCTCTGTGTCACCCTCCCCACTGTGTCACTCCTCCCCACTGTGTCACCCCTCCCCACTGTGTCACTCCTCCCCACTGTGTCACCCCTCCCCACTGTGTCACCCTCCCCACTGTGTCACCCTCCCCACTGTGTCACCCCTCCTCACTGTGTCACTCCCCTCCACTGTGTCACCCCTCCCCACTGTGTCACCCCTCCCCACTGTGTCACCCTCCCCACTGTGTCACTCCTCCCCACTGTGTCACCCCTCCCCACTGTGTCACCCTTCCCACTGTGTCACCCCTCCCCACTGTGTCACCCCTCCCCACTGTGTCACCCTCCCCACTGTGTCACCCTCCCCACTGTGTCACCCCTCCCCACTGTGTCACCCTCCCCACTGTGTCACCCTACTCACTGTGTCACCCCTCCCCACTGTGCCACTCCTCCCCACTGTGTCACCCCTCCCCACTGTGTCACTCCTCCCCACTGTGTCACCCTCCCCACTGTGTCACCCTCCCCACTGTGTCACTCCCCTCCACTGTGTCACCCCTCCCCACTGTGTCACTCCTCCCCACTGTGTCACCCTCCCCACTGTGTCACCCCTCCCCACTGTGTCACCCCTCCCCACTGTGTCACCCCTCCCCACTGTGTCACCCCTCCCCACTGTGTCACCCTCCCCACTGTGTCACCCCTCCCCACTGTGTCACCCCTCCCCACTGTGTCACTCCCCTCCACTGTGTCACCCCTCCCCACTGTGTCACCCCTCCTCACTGTGTCACCCCTCCCCACTGTGTCACCCCTCCCCACTGTGTCACCCCTCCCCACTGTGTCACCCTCCCCACTGTGTCACCCTCCCCACTGTGTCACTCCTCCCCACTGTGTCACCCCTCCCCACTGTCACCCCTCCCCACTGTGTCACCCCTCCCCACTGTGTCACCCCTCCCCACTGTGTCACCCTCCCCACTGTGTCACCCCTCCCCTCTGTGTCACCCTCCCCACTGTGTCACTCCTCCCCACTGTGTCACCCCTCCCCACTGTGTCACCCTCCCCACTGTGTCACTCCCCCCACTGTGTCACCCCTCCCCACTGTGTCACCCCTCCCCACTGTGTCACTCCCTGCACTGTGTCACCCCTCCCCACTGTGTCACCCTCCCCACTGTGTCACCCTCCCCACTGTGTCACTCCTCCCCACTGTATCACCCCTCCCCACTGTGTCACTCCCCTCTACTGTGTCACCCCTCCCCACTGTGTCACTCCCCCCCACTGTGTCACTCCCCTCCACTGTGTCACCCCTCCCCACTGTCACTCCCCTCCACTGTGTCACCCTCCCCACTGTGTCACCCCTCCCCACTGTGTCACCCCTCCCCACTGTGTCACCCCTCCCCACTGTGTCACCCCTCCCCACTGTGTCACACCTCCCCACTGTGTCACCCTCCCCACTGTGTCACCCTCCCCACTGTGTCACCCCTCCCCACTGTGTCACCCCTCCTCACTGTGTCACTCCCCTCCACTGTGTCACCCTCCCCACTGTGTCACCCCTCCCCACTGTGTCACCCCTCTCCACTGTGTCACTTCCCTCCACTGTGTCACTCCCCTCCACTGTGTCACCCCTCCTCACTGTGTCACCCCTCCCCACTGTGTCACCCCTCCCCACTGTGTCACCCTCCCCACTGTGTCACTCCTCCCCACTGTGTCACCCCTCCCCACTGTGTCACCCTTCCCACTGTGTCACCCCTCCCCACTGTGTCACCCCTCCCCACTGTGTCACCCTCCCCACTGTGTCACCCTCCCCACTGTGTCACCCCTCCCCACTGTGTCACCCTCCCCACTGTGTCACCCTCCCCACTGTGTCACCCTCCTCACTGTGTCACCCCTCCCCACTGTGTCACTCCTCCCCACTGTGTCACCCCTCCCCACTGTGTCACTCCTCCCCACTGTGTCACCCTCCCCACTGTGTCACCCTCCCCATTGTGTCACTCCCCTCCACTGTGTCACCCCTCCTCACTGTGTCACCCCTCCCCACTGTGTCACCCCTCCCCACTGTGTCACCCTCCCCACTGTGTCACTCCTCCCCACTGTGTCACCCCTCCCCACTGTGTCACCCTTCCCACTGTGTCACCCCTCCCCACTGTGTCACCCCTCCCCACTGTGTCACCCTCCCCACTGTGTCACCCTCCCCACTGTGTCACCCCTCCCCACTGTGTCACCCTCCCCACTGTGTCACCCTCCTCACTGTGTCACCCCTCCCCACTGTGTCACTCCTCCCCACTGTGTCACCCCTCCCCACTGTGTCACTCCTCCCCACTGTGTCACCCTCCCCACTGTGTCACCCTCCCCATTGTGTCACTCCCCTCCACTGTGTCACCCCTCCCCACTGTGTCACTCCTCCCCACTGTGTCACCCTCCCCACTGTGTCACCCCTCCCCACTGTGTCACCCCTCCCCATTGTGTCACCCCTCCCCACTGTGTCACTCCCCCCACTGTGTCACTCACCTCCACTGTGTCACCCCTCCCCACTGTGTCACTGCTCCCCACTGTGTCACTCCCCTCCACTGTGTCACTGCTCCCCACTGTGTCACCCTCCCCACTGTGTCACCCTCCCCACTGTGTCACCCTTCCCCTCTGTGTCACCCTCCCCACTGTGTCACTCCTCCCCACTGTGTCACCCCTCCCTACTGTGTCACCCCTCCCCACTGTGTCACCCCTCCCCACTGTGTCACCCTCCCCACTGTGTCACCCGCTCCACTGTGTCACTCCTCCCCACTGTGTCACCCCTCCCCACTGTGTCACCCTCCCCACTGTGTCACTCCCCCCACTGTGTCACCCCTCCCCACTGTGTCACCCCTCCCCACTGTGTCACTCCCCGCACTGTGTCACCCCTCCCCATTGTGTCACCCTCCCCACTGTGTCACCCTCCCCACTGTGTCACCCTCCCCACTGTGTCACTCCTCCCCACTGTATCACCCCTCCCCACTGTGTCACTCCCCTCCCCACTGTGTCACCCTCCCCACTGTGTCACTCCTCCCCACTGTGTCACTCCTCCCCACTGTGTCACCCCTCCCCACTGTGTCACTCCCCTCCACTGTGTCACTCCCCTCTACTGTGTCACCCCTCCGCACTGTGTCACTCCCCCTCACTGTGTCACTCCCCTCCACTGTGTCACCCCTCCCCACTGTCACTCCCCTCCACTGTGTCACCCTCCCCACTGTGTCACCCCTCCCCACTGTGTCACCCCTCCCGACTGTGTCACCCCTCCCGACTGTGTCACCCCTCCCCACTGTGTCATCCTCCCCACTGTGTCACCCCTCCCCACTGTGTCACCCTCCCCACTGTGTCACCCCTCCCCACTGTGTCACCCTCCCCACTGTGTCACCCTCCTCACTGTGTCACCCCTCCCCACTGTGTCACTCCTCCCCACTGTGTCACTCCTCCCCACTGTGTCACTCCTCCCCACTGTGTCACCCTCCCCACTGTGTCACTCCCCTCCACTGTGTCACCCCTCCCCACTGTGTCACTCCTCCCCACTGTGTCACCCTCCCCACTGTGTCACCCCTCCCCACTGTGTCACCCCTCCCCATTGTGTCACCCCTCTCCACTGTGTCACCCCTCCCCACTGTGTCACTCCCCCCACTGTGTCACTCCCCTCCACTGTGTCACCCCTCCCCACTGTGTCACTCCTCCCCACTGTGTCACCCCTCCCCACTGTGTCACCCTCCCCACTGTGTCACCCTCCCCACTGTGTCACCCCTCCTCACTGTGTCACTCCCCTCCACTGTGTCACCCTCCCCACTGTGTCACCCCTCCCCACTGTGTCACCCCTCCCCACTGTGTCACCCTCCCCACTGTGTCACTCCTCCCCACTGTGTCACCCCTCCCCACTGTGTCACCCTTCCCACTGTGTCACCCCTCCCCACTGTGTCACCCCTCCCCACTGTGTCACCCTCCCCACTGTGTCACCCTCCCCACTGTGTCACCCCTCCCCACTGTGTCACCCTCCCCACTGTGTCACCCTACTCACTGTGTCACCCCTCCCCACTGTGCCACTCCTCCCCACTGTGTCACCCCTCCTTACTGTGTCACTCCTCCCCACTGTGTCACCCTCCCCACTGTGTCACCCTCCCCACTGTGTCACTCCCCTCCACTGTGTCACCCCTCCCCACTGTGTCACTCCTCCCCACTGTGTCACCCTCCCCACTGTGTCACCCCTCCCCACTGTGTCACCCCTCCCCACTGTGTCACCCCTCCCCACTGTGTCACCCCTCCCCACTGTGTCACCCTCCCCACTGTGTCACCCCTCCCCACTGTGTCACCCCTCCCCACTGTGTCACTCCCCTCCACTGTGTCACCCCTCCCCACTGTGTCACCCCTCCTCACTGTGTCACCCCTCCCCACTGTGTCACTCCTCCCCACTGTGTCACCCCTCCCCACTGTGTCACCCTCCCCACTGTGTCACCCTCCCCACTGTGTCACTCCTCCCCACTGTGTCACCCCTCCCCACTGTCACCCCTCCCCACTGTGTCACCCCTCCCCACTGTGTCACCCCTCCCCACTGTGTCACCCTCCCCACTGTGTCACCCCTCCCCTCTGTGTCACCCTCCCCACTGTGTCACTCCTCCCCACTGTGTCACCCCTCCCCACTGTGTCACCCTCCCCACTGTGTCACTCCCCCCACTGTGTCACCCCTCCCCACTGTGTCACCCCTCCCCACTGTGTCACCCCCTGCACTGTGTCACCCCTCCCCACTGTGTCACCCTCCCCACTGTGTCACCCTCCCCACTGTGTCACTCCTCCCCACTGTATCACCCCTCCCCACTGTGTCACTCCCCTCTACTGTGTCACCCCTCCCCACTGTGTCACTCCCCCCCACTGTGTCACTCCCCTCCACTGTGTCACCCCTCCCCACTGTCACTCCCCTCCACTGTGTCACCCTCCCCACTGTGTCACCCCTCCCCACTGTGTCACCCCTCCCCACTGTGTCACCCCTCCCCACTGTGTCACCCCTCCCCACTGTGTCACCCCTCCCCACTGTGTCACCCTCCCCACTGTGTCACCCGCTCCACTGTGTCACTCCTCCCCACTGTGTCACCCCTCCCCACTGTGTCACCCTCCCCACTGTGTCACTCCCCCCACTGTGTCACCCCTCCCCACTGTGTCACCCCTCCCCACTGTGTCACTCCCCGCACTGTGTCACCCCTCCCCATTGTGTCACCCTCCCCACTGTGTCACCCTCCCCACTGTGTCACCCTCCCCACTGTGTCACTCCTCCCCACTGTATCACCCCTCCCCACTGTGTCACTCCCCTCCCCACTGTGTCACCCTCCCCACTGTGTCACTCCTCCCCACTGTGTCACTCCTCCCCACTGTGTCACCCCTCCCCACTGTGTCACTCCCCTCCACTGTGTCACTCCCCTCTACTGTGTCACCCCTCCCCACTGTGTCACTCCCCCCCACTGTGTCACTCCCCTCCACTGTGTCACCCCTCCCCACTGTCACTCCCCTCCACTGTGTCACCCTCCCCACTGTGTCACCCCTCCCCACTGTGTCACCCCTCCCGACTGTGTCACCCCTCCCCACTGTGTCATCCTCCCCACTGTGTCACCCCTCCCCACTGTGTCACCCTCCCCACTGTGTCACCCCTCCCCACTGTGTCACCCTCCCCACTGTGTCACCCTCCTCACTGTGTCACCCCTCCCCACTGTGTCACTCCTCCCCACTGTGTCACTCCTCCCCACTGTGTCACTCCTCCCCACTGTGTCACCCTCCCCACTGTGTCACTCCCCTCCACTGTGTCACCCCTCCCCACTGTGTCACTCCTCCCCACTGTGTCACCCTCCCCACTGTGTCACCCCTCCCCACTGTGTCACCCCTCTCCATTGTGTCACCCCTCTCCACTGTGTCACCCCTCCCCACTGTGTCACTCCCCCCACTGTGTCACTCCCCTCCACTGTGTCACCCCTCCCCACTGTGTCACTCCTCCCCACTGTGTCACCCCTCCCCACTGTGTCACCCTCCCCACTGTGTCACCCTCCCCACTGTGTCACCCCTCCTCACTGTGTCACTCCCCTCCACTGTGTCACCTTCCCCACTGTGTCACCCCTCCCCACTGTGTCACCCCTCCCCACTGTGTCACCCTCCCCACTGTGTCACTCCTCCCCACTGTGTCACCCCTCCCCACTGTGTCACCCTTCTTACTGTGTCACCCCTCCCCACTGTGTCACCCCTCCCCACTGTGTCACCCTCCCCACTGTGTCACCCTCCCCACTGTGTCACCCCTCCCCACTGTGTCACCCTCCCCACTGTGTCACCCTACTCACTGTGTCACCCCTCCCCACTGTGCCACTCCTCCCCACTGTGTCACCCCTCCTTACTGTGTCACTCCTCCCCACTGTGTCACCCTCCCCACTGTGTCACCCTCCCCACTGTGTCACTCCCCTCCACTGTGTCACCCCTCCCCACTGTGTCACTCCTCCCCACTGTGTCACCCTCCCCACTGTGTCACCCCTCCCCACTGTGTCACCCCTCCCCACTGTGTCACCCCTCCCCACTGTGTCACCCCTCCCCACTGTGTCACCCTCCCCACTGTGTCACCCCTCCCCACTGTGTCACCCCTCCCCACTGTGTCACTCCCCTCCACTGTGTCACCCCTCCCCACTGTGTCACCCCTCCTCACTGTGTCACCCCTCCCCACTGTGTCACTCCTCCCCACTGTGTCACCCCTCCCCACTGTGTCACCCTCCCCACTGTGTCACCCTCCCCACTGTGTCACTCCTCCCCACTGTGTCACCCCTCCCCACTGTCACCCCTCCCCACTGTGTCACCCCTCCCCACTGTGTCACCCCTCCCCACTGTGTCACCCTCCCCACTGTGTCACCCCTCCCCTCTGTGTCACCCTCCCCACTGTGTCACTCCTCCCCACTGTGTCACCCCTCCCCACTGTGTCACCCTCCCCACTGTGTCACTCCCCCCACTGTGTCACCCCTCCCCACTGTGTCACCCCTCCCCACTGTGTCACCCCCTGCACTGTGTCACCCCTCCCCACTGTGTCACCCTCCCCACTGTGTCACCCTCCCCACTGTGTCACTCCTCCCCACTGTATCACCCCTCCCCACTGTGTCACTCCCCTCTACTGTGTCACCCCTCCCCACTGTGTCACTCCCCCCCACTGTGTCACTCCCCTCCACTGTGTCACCCCTCCCCACTGTCACTCCCCTCCACTGTGTCACCCTCCCCACTGTGTCACCCCTCCCCACTGTGTCACCCCTCCCCACTGTGTCACCCCTCCCCACTGTGTCACACCTCCCCACTGTGTCACCCTCCCCACTATGTCACCCTCCCCACTGTCACCCCTCCCCACTGTGTCACCCCTCCTCACTGTGTCACTCCCCTCCACTGTGTCACCCTCCCCACTGTGTCACCCCTCCCCACTGTGTCACCCCTCTCCACTGTGTCACTTCCCTCCACTGTGTCACTCCCCTCCACTGTGTCACCCCTCCTCACTGTGTCACCCCTCCCCACTGTGTCACCCCTCCCCACTGTGTCACCCTCCCCACTGTGTCACTCCTCCCCACTGTGTCACCCCTCCCCACTGTGTCACCCTTCCCACTGTGTCACCCCTCCCCACTGTGTCACCTCTCCCCACTGTGTCACCCTCCCCACTGTGTCACCCTCCCCACTGTGTCACCCCTCCCCACTGTGTCACCCTCCCCACTGTGTCACCCTCCCCACTGTGTCACCCTCCTCACTGTGTCACCCCTCCCCACTGTGTCACTCCTCCCCACTGTGTCACCCCTCCCCACTGTGTCACTCCTCCCCACTGTGTCACCCTCCCCACTGTGTCACCCTCCCCATTGTGTCACTCCCCTCCACTGTGTCACCCCTCCTCACTGTGTCACCCCTCCCCACTGTGTCACCCCTCCCCACTGTGTCACCCCTCCCCACTGTGTCACCCCTCCCCATTGTGTCACCCCTCTCCACTGTGTCACCCCTCCCCACTGTGTCACTCCCCCCACTGTGTCACTCCCCTCCACTGTGTCACCCCTCCCCACTGTGTCACTGCTCCCCACTGTGTCACTCCCCTCCACTGTGTCACTTCTCCCCACTGTGTCACCCCTACCCATTGTGTCACTCACCTCCACTGTGTCACTCCCCTCCACTGTGTCACCGCTCTCCACTGTGTCACTCCCCCCCACTGTGTCACTGCGCCACCCTTCCCACTGTGTGAATTTCGACGCCGTGTTGCGGAGGCTCGGGATTCCTAAATCGGCATCTTTATTTGGACTGCCGCAGGAGCAGGAATCCGATGAGCTGTGAAGCTCTTTGTCACAGACGGCCGCCACTGCTCTGCACCGATGTTCCTGGCCGTGTGTGTATTTTTTTTCGTTCCGTTGGTATGTTTCATTGTTTTGGTGACCCGGGTCACGCTTCCAAAATGAGACGTACCCACGGCCCGGTCTCCTCTCGCGTCGCTCTCACCTGGCCAAACAACATCGCCGCGACGGAGCCAGCGCCCGGCCCTTTCTGGTCAAAACATTTTCTACCCTCGGCTATTCTCGGCTATTCTCGTCCGCGGAGGAATGTTCCCGCTCCTTCGCCCCCAAACGGGCGAACCGCGGAGCCGCGTTTCCGAGCAACATCGCGATATGGCCTTGACGGGCAAACGCCCGCCTCTTAACGTGAAAAAAAATCGAAGAATAGCCCGCGTTTGTTTTCGTCGTCGTAATGACGGAAGGAGAAAAATAACTCGCGCCGGAATCGCGCCGAGGGATGGGGAAGAGGGGCACATGCGGCGTTGGAACTGTTGAGGCGGGCGGGCGGTGGTCGAGAACAACGATGAAGTGGCAGCAGCCGAGGAATTGAACGACCGCCGAGGAGATGCAGCGATGAAATCAGTTCGTGTGCGGGGATCGATCGTCATCGCTGTTGTTGGTGATGAGGAATAATTGGCAGCCACGGTCATTTTTTGTTGACGCGCGCGCACCTGTGCGTGTGTGCGTGTGTGCGTTTCTTCGTGAATGCTGGTTGTTGCCGTGGTGGTTGGTGGTGGTTGTGGGTGCTGGTGGTGGTGGTTGTCGCGATGGTGGTGAGTGGTGGTAGTTGTTGCCATGGCGGTTGTTGCCGTGGTGGTTGTGGGTGGTGGGTGGTGGTGGTTGTCGCGATGGTGGTGAGTGGTGGTGGTTGCAATCAAACGAGCTGTCACACACGACTGAGATGGACACTCACAAATGCGGCGTTTTCCCCGTGGTGTTGAGTGGTGATGTTTTTTTTCTGTAGAGGCCTGCGAAAGTGCGCATGAGTGTCTGTGTGTAGCGGTTAGCGCTACGCTGCGCTACGAACCCGGGTTCGATTCCCGCTCACGGCCAACACCGGTGACAATTATCTGAACTGGTCCCGGGCCTCCCCTAGGTCGACTCAGACTCAAATGAGTACCTGGTGCGATGTGTAAACATTGCCACTGGGGAGACAAAGGCGGTCGGGCGTGGTGCTGGCCACCCACCCCCTCGTGTACCGTGCCGGCCTTCATAGGTGCTCGCTAACAGCACTTGTCCCTACAGTCTGTTAAGGCTACACGGGGGATCTTTGTCTTTTTGTGTGATGACGCAGGTGAGGGAACCGTTAATGTCGCGGTCGCTGCACTAGGAACCCGGCCACCCGAGTTCGATTCCCGCTCACTGCCAACACCGGTGACGATTATCTGAACCGGTCCTGGGCCTCCCCTAGATCGACTCGGCCTCAAAGGAGTACCTTGTGCGGAGTGTGAACTCATCGCAACTTGGGAGACAAATGCGGTCGGGCGTGGTGCTGACCACCCACCCTGCTGGCGTTCATAGGTGCGACTTGCTAGCAGCACTTGCCCCAACAGTCTGTTAAGGCTACACGGGGGATCTTTGTCTTTGTAGGCCCCGCTTCCTCGTGGTGTGGCGGACCGAAGTGCACCCCCACGGCCTCGTGCTGCCCAACATCCAGCTGCACGTCAAGACGACGCAACGCAGTGAGTCGCTCGCACTCATGAACTATCCACCCAGCGCGTCCCCCATTGTCCACCCAGCGCGTCCCCCATTGTCCACCCAGCAAGTCCCCCATTGTCCACCCAGCAAGTCCCCATTGTCCACCCAGCGCGTCCCCCATTGTCCACCCAGCGCGTCCCCCATTGTCCACCCAGCGCGTCCCCCATTGTCCACCCAGCGCGTCCCCCATTGTCCACCCTGCGAGTCCCCCATTGTCCACCCAGCGCGTCCCCCATTGTCCACCCAGCGCGTCCCCCATTGTCCACCCAGCAAGTCTACCATTGTCCACCCAGCGCATCCCCCATTGTCCACCCAGCGCGTCCCCCATTGTCCACCCGGCAAGTCCCCCATTGTCCACCCAGCAAGTCCCCATTGTCCACCCAGCAAGTCCCCCATTGTCCACCCAGCAAGTCCCCATTGTCCACCCAGCGAGTCCCCCATTGTCCACCCAGCGCGTCCCCCATTGTCCACCCAGCGCGTCCCCCATTGTCCACCCAGCGCGTCCCCCATTATCCACCCAGCAAGTCTACCATTGTCCACCCAGCGCGTCCCCCATTGTTCACTCAGCGCGTCCCCCATTGTCCACCCAGCAAGTCCCCCATTGTCCACCCAGCGCGTCCCCATTGTCCACCCAGCAAGTCTCCCATTGTCCACCCAGCGAGTCCCCATTGTCCACCCAGCGCGTCCCCCATTGTCCACCCTGCGAGTCCCCCATTGTCCACCCAGCGCGTCCCCCATTGTCCACCCAGCGCGTCCCCCATTGACCACCCAGCAAGTCTACCATTGTCCACACAGCGCGTCCCCCATTGTCCACCCAGCGCGTCCCCCATTGTCCACCCAGCAAGTCCCCATTGTCCACCCAACGCGTCCCCCATTGTCCACCCAGCGAGTCCCCATTATCCACCCAGCGCGTCCCCATTGTCCACCCAGCAAGTCTCCCATTGTCCACCCAGCGAGTCCCCATTGTCCACCCAGCGCGTCCCCCATTGTCCACCCAGCAAGTCTACCATTGTCCACCCAGCGCGTCCCCCATTGTCCACCCAGCGCGTCCCCCATTGTCCACCCAGCAAGTTCCCCATTGTCCACCCAGCAAGTCCCCATTGTCCACCCAGCGCGTCCCCCATTGTCCACCCAGCGAGTCCCCATTATCCACCCAGCGCGTCCCCATTGTCCACCCAGCAAGTCTCCCATTGTCCACCCAGCGAGTCCCCATTGTCCACCCAGCAGGTCCCCATTGTCCACCCAGCGAGTCCCCATTGTCCACCCAGCGCGTCCCCCATTGTCCACCCAGCAAGTCTACCATTGTCCACCCAGCACGTCCCCCATTGTCCACCCAGCGCGTCCCCCATTGTCCACCCAGCGCGTCCCCCATTGTCCACCCAGCGCGTCCCCCATTGTCCACCCAGCGAGTCCCCATTATCCACCCAGCACGTCCCCATTGTCCACCCAGCAAGTCTCCCATTGTCCACCCAGCGCGTCCCCCATTGTCCACCCAGCGAGTCCCCATTGTTCACCCAGCGCGTCCCCATTGTCCACCCAGCAAGTCTCCCATTGTCCACCCAGCGCGTCTCCATTGTCCACCCAGCGAGTCTCCATTGTCCACCCAGCGAGTCTCCCATTGTCCATCCAGCGCGTCCCCATTGTCCACCCAGCAAGTCTCCCATTGTCCACCCAGCGAGTCTCCATTGTCCACCCAGCGAGTCCCCATTGTCCACCCAGCGCGTCCCCATTGTCCATCCAGCGCGTCCCCATTGTCCACCCAGCAAGTCTCCCATTGTCCACCCAGCAAGTCTCCCATTGTCCACCCAGCGAGTCCCCATTGTCCATCCAGCGCGTCCCTATTGTCCACCCAGCAAGTCTCCCATTGTCCACCCAGCAAGTCTCCATTGTCCACCCAGCGAGTCCCCATTGTCCACCCAGCAAGTCCCCATTGTCCACCCAGCGAGTCCCCATTGTCCACCCAGCAAGTCCCCATTGTCCACCCAGCGAGTCCCCCATTGTCCACCCAGCGAGTCCCCCATTGTCCACCCAGCAAGTCCCCCATTGTCCACCCAGCGCGTCCCCAATTGTCCACCCAGCGAGTCCCCATTGTCCACCCAGCGAGTCCCCATTGTCCACCCAGCGCGTCCCCCAATGTCCACCCAGCGCGTCTCCATTGTCCACCCAGCGAGTCCCCCATTGTCCACCCAGCAAGTCCCCATTGTCCACCCAGCGAGTCCCCCATTGTCCACCCAGCGAGTCCCCATTGTCCACCCAGCAAGTCTTCTATTGTCCACTCAGCGCGTCTCCCATTGTCCACCCAGCGAGTCCCCATTGTCCACCCAGCAAGTCCCCATTGTCCACCCAGCGCGTCCCCTATTGTCCACCCAGCGCGTCCCCTATTGTCCACCCAGCAAGTCCCCCATTGTCCACCCAAGCACATCGCTGTCCCAGACCCCCCCGCCCTCCTCTCGTCTCTTGGACCGCTCCACCTTGTGGGGCGGGGCGTGCACACGAGGCCAGGGTGGGTGGTGTGCCAGGACCCTCTCGCCCAGCCGGGGCCGGGTGAGCTGGCGAGGGTGCTGAGCTGGCGAGGGTGCCGAGCTGGCGAGGGTGCCGAGCTGGCGGCACCGGCGACGCCCAACCCCTAGACGGCGCTCGGTGACAACCGCCCAGCCCCGCGTCAGACACGTCGTGGTCGTCCCTCCTGGTGGACGTTGCCGTGAACATCGAGCTTCATAGCTGGGTTCCTCCAGGATGAACGAGGCGCGTGATTCTGGTGGCGGTTGTTGTTGTTTGACGGGGGGGGTGGCGGCGTCTCTTGCAGTGGAGGAGCAGGGGCTGGGCGCATTGCCGGAGGATGCATCGCGGGCCTTCCAGACCCTGCTGCAGCTGCAGGGCATCGAGACGGCGCTCGCCTGCTTCGTACGCAGCGTGCAGCCCGCGGAGTAGCAGCACAGCGTGCCACGCCACGCCGTGCCACGCCACGCCGTGCCAAGCTATACTGTCGCCACCTCACACCACACATCGCCAAACTATCCCGTGCCACCCGATACACCACACCGCCACACGTACCACGTGACAATTCACCCGCACTTTAATTTGACGCTCGTCCAAATTCGGTGTTTTTACCGTCTCTTTTGTAACGTCGCTTGTGTCTTTCGTCGTTGGTTCACGCGACCCCCGGTGTGTATCGACACGGCGCATTTGCTTGCCTTGTTTTTTGTCCGTAAATAATAAACAGCGATCCCCACCCCGTGCACGCATCTGCGAGCGCGTCGATCGCTTCCCCCATCGTCGGGTCGGCCGCACACGCCGGCAGCACCGTTCCCACGGCTCCGCCGCCGCCGCCGTGCCCGGCTCGAGATGGCCCGCACAGCGCCGCGTCGCTTCTCGCATCGTGACTCTCTGGTGCGTGATCGTGGGTGTGGCATTGCTGGAGCCTTGTTTTCTTAAAGGAAGGCCATTTTACAACGGGAGAAACGTTGCGTCAGAGTCATCGTGTGGGCGAGGAGCGTGGATCACGAGGAGAGAAGTACGCTGAGAAGGGCTGATGCCCGGCGGCGGTAGAGACTAGCGGACAGGGTGGCGACCGAAGGAGTGAACACGCCTGGCGGAGCGTCTGCTGCGGAGACGGAGCGATAAGATCGGCTCGCGTGCATCCGCATGGATTGCCATCTTTGATTACATAATATTCATCCACACCGTGAGGCAACGGATCCCTCGTATCAACGTTGCATGCTGTCGGGGAAAGCGCTGTTAGCGATCGGCTGTTAAGGCCGGCACGGCACTCGAGGGCCAGCACCACTCCTGGCCGTCTTTGTCTGCCCAGTCCTGATGTTTTACATGCCACACCAGATAATCATTTAAGGCTGAGTCGACCTAGGAGAGGCCCAGGACAGATTCGGATATCCGTCGCTGGCGTCGCCCGCGAGCGCGAATCGAACTCCGGCCGCCCGGGGTTCGCCGCTCCCCGCCACGTCCACAACTCTGCCCACCTCCACCAACGCCGGATATCACCACGCCGCACCACCACGCCGCACCACCACGCCGCACAACCACGCCGCACCACCACGCCGCACCACCACGCCGCACCACCACGCCGCACCACCACGCCGCACCACCACGCCGCACTACCACGCCGCACCACCACGCCGCACCACCACGCCGCACCACCACGCCGCACCGGCACGCCACCTCACCCCGCGCGCACAACGTGACGCCGCCGCCGCAACCACGCCGACCGTGGTGGCCGCTTCGTACCACGCGACGTGCTCCCGCCACTCGCGCCACTCGCGCCACGTGCGTCGTCGCGAGCCGCGGCTCGTCACGGCGAGCCGGGCCAACCTCGTCACAGCGCGCAGCCCACTCCACCCACGCATGGCCGAGGGCCACGGATGGCCGAGGGCCACGCGCGACCGTTGCGCAACAGATGGGGATGGGGCCGGCCACGGGGAGGGCCGCTCGCTCGCCCCCCCCCCCCCCTCTCTGAGCCGAGGGAGCTGTTGGGCGTGCTATTCCGATCCTCGTTATTATTGAGGCCGTGGTTTATGATTATTTTACATCTCTCAGATTGAACCTAAACAGAGACGGGGAAACAACAAATGCATCGTCTCGAGTCTCTCGCCATCGCCTCCGCGGGAGGCGTGGGGGCCACATGCAGGGGGTGGGTAGCGCTATACATTGCTGGATGATTTCCACGATTTTCTACTGGCCCATGTCAAGTAAACATACAAATCACCCCACTCGCCAAGTCTTTCCTGTCTGATGCTGTTTGCACTGCTGTTGCTGCTGTTAGTATTGCTCCTATCAGTATTGCTGCTGCTGCTAGTACTTCTGTTGCTGCTGTTGGTACTGCTGCTAGTACTGCTGCTGTTGCTGCTGCTAGTACTGCTGCTGTTAGTGTTGCTTTTGCTGCTGCTTCTAGTACTGATGTTGCTGCTGCTAGTACTGCTGCTAGTACTGCTGCTGTTGCTGCTGCTAGTACTGCTGCTGTTAGTGTTGCTGCTGCTGTTGTGGACGTGCTGGGTACTCGCTGTGAGCCACTCGACCACAGCGGCGAGTCACTGCTCTTGGCTCTCATCCGTCGATAGAGCGGCGCTTGGCTCGATGGGGCCGAGCGCCGTCTTCTTTGCGGGGCAGGGGACGGTGGGAGGCATGATGGCTCGTGACGATGACTCGTGACGATGATCCACTCGTCATCGTCAGCCGTGATCCATCCACTGCTGGATGAAGGCCCCCCCCCGCCCTTAGCCACCGCCGTCGTCTCTCGCGGTCCTGTGATGCCGCGGCCCGTCCGGTGTCTTCCCGCGGCCTCGGATCTCGTCGCTGGATCCGCTCTCGGGACGCGTTCCATCCATCTATCCCGACACTGCCTCCGCGTCATTGTTCTTCACCGTCACCCCCGTCACCCCCGTCACCGTCACCCCCGTCACCGTCATCCCGTCGAGCCAGCCGTGCCGTGCCCTCGCCCACGCTAATGCGTTATGGATGGCATCTCCCACCTGTTTGCGCCCTCCGCTCCTGGCGTGCCCCCCCCCTCATCCTATCTCGATGCAGTCCCCACGCGCGCGTGCAGCTCTCCCCGTGTGTCGTTCCCGTACGTTTCGGTCTTCGTTCCGCAATGTCCGCGCTCCTGATCCGTGTCATGAGGGAGGGCGCCGATTCAACGTCCGTGTCGTTCTGTGGACGCGGAGCTGCGTTGCTTTTCACGATAAACGAGTCGCGCTGCAGCAGTACCCTTGGTCTCATTGCACCAGCGGGACACTTCACAGAATGTACGTTTCGTTTTTCTCTCTCGCTAATATTACAACAGTGCCATCGGCGTCTTGTCCGCTCGGGAAGGAAGTTTACATCCAGGACTCACTCGCTGGCAGTGAACTGCGGGGCCCAGTCGAGCGGTCATCAAATCATTATCTGAACCGGACCACGAGTGGAAAACCAGGCTGCACGTTCTGCGCGCGTGTCTGGTTTCGGTGTGCAAGTGAGACGCTGTCAGATCTACACCTGCGGTCACTTTAACGGCCTCTTAATCCAGACTAGCCCCCCCCCCCCACATCTTTTTGCTCTGTCGAGTGTCCATGAAATGCCCAACTCGTGTTTTCTCCGAGCTAAAATGCAGCGAGGACAATGAGGCTGAAGGTGATGCGCGTGCCCTGCGCGTCTCGTTTTCGGGGTGCGATGATGACTGGCGGGGCTGAGCACACGTAGCACGCCTGTGTTGACGCAGCGCTGCGAACCTGGCGGGCCGAGGGTTCACTTCCTTGCCATGGAGAACAGCGGCGATTGATCTACGAGCCCGTCCTGGGTCTCCCCTCTGCCAACTCGGGCGTTAATGAATGCCCGAGAGCGGTGTGCAAACATCACCACTGGGGAGACAAAGGCGGCCGGGCGTGGTGCTGGCCTCGCTACCCAATCGCATGCCGTGTCGGCCTCAGCGATGCTCGCAAACAACACTTGCCTTCGACAATACCTGCCCTAAGGCTACACGGGGGGGGGGGGAGGTATTGGTCTCGGCACACTCCTGTGTGTGTGCGTGTATGTTTGGGAGCGGTGCGCGCTGCGCTGCGAACCCGGCAACCCGAGTTCGAATCCCGCTCACGGCCAACACCGGTGACGATGATCTGAACCGGTCCCTATGTCGACTCCGCCTCAGATGAGTCCCTGGTTGCAATGTGTAAACATCACCACTGGGGAGACAAAGGCAGCCGGGCGTGGTTGCTGGCCATCCACCCCCTCGTGCGCTGTGCCGGCCTTTATAGGCGCTCACTAAAAGCACTTGCCCCAAAAGTATGTTAAGGCTATACGGGGACCTTTGTCTTGTATTCGTGCACATTGGAGTCCACTTTATGCTGCCGATGATGCTGCTAATGATGATGATGGTGCTGCTGATGATGCTGATAATGATGATGCTGATAATGATGCTGCTACTGATGATGATGATGATGCTGCTGCTGCTCCATCAGCCCGTGTGCAAGCGGCGAGCCTTGCACATTTCACGCGGCGGCCGCAGTGTGGAGAACCTAGCCTGGCACAAGCACCGAGGCCTCGCCGGCGACATCACCGCCACTTGGCGGTGAACGACGCCGCTTTGTGAGTCTGTGCCACTAATGCACCTCATCGTCACGTGAAGCACATTAATCGCACCTCTTTCTAATGGAAATATCCGCCACATAATGGCCCACAACATCACAAGGGGTTGCCATGCTGCAATCTGTAGGCATTACCGAGGCAATAACACGCGCGGCCTGGAAAATTGAGCGTAAGCGGAGCATAAACATCATCATTACCACGTGAAAACAATGCGGCTGGGACATTGTTGCGAGTAAAAACATGCAATTTGTTAGCCTACGGTATTATGGGAGGGCGGGTGGAGCGGTGTCGCAGTGGTTCGCGCACCGCACTGAAAACTCAGCGGTGGACTGACCATGGCTGTCGATTGATAATTTTCGTACTTTGAAGAAAAACTAAATCGATGCTCACACGGCCGATTGGACGTGAGCGCAGCGAGTCTTAGGAATCGAGCGATGACTCGATGCGTCGTCGCGGCTCTCTCCCTCGCACGCACGAATACAGATGTCGTGGGTAGCCTCACTTGAACCCCAGCCCTGAGTTGAACCCCTGATTCCGCGTGAGACGCCCGTGTGTTTATCTCTCTGTTTATTTTCCACTCGTGTTGTTGCTCCCTCCTCCCCGCTGGGTGGTGGTGGTGGAGGTGTTGCTGTTACTCTGCTGTCCGTCCCTGTCCCGCGTCTTTACTGAGTCGCTGCTGCCGCTTGCCGTGTGCGTTGCACGCAGAATTACAACCGCATCGGTCACCATCAGCCACGGTAAATCCGCTGCTGGATGGATGGATGTACGGCCGAACTCCTTCGATCTTTAGCCGGTCGCCCACCAGATCTCCGTGTCGCGAGACGGAGATGGTGTTTTGATTTAGACGGTGCCCGCAAAGTATCCAAACGAGTCCTCGGTCGTCCGACGAGGGAAAAAAAATTGATAAAAAGTTGAAGAGTGTGGCAGAGAGATCCACGCTTGGATTTACGGAGAGGCGACTATTCGGGACACGCGGGTCGGAGCACGCGCGGTCAACGACATGGGGTTGACTGGGCTTGTGGAAGACACGGGAGGTGATAGTTTGGCGAAGGCTGATGATTCAACTGTGATTCAGACTGGCACCGCGCACGGTATTTGCTGTCGGGAGAGCGAGCGAGCTACTCGAGAGGAGGGAACCGCAGAGACGCGGGGAGGCAACAGCCCAAGCTCCGCGATCCTCGACATGAAGATGTTTTTCAGCCCATTCGTTGTACTGAACTTCTATGCCCCCCCCCCCGCGCGCCGCCTTCTCCAACCCGCACAGACCAGCGTGGTGAAGTATGACCAAATTAATCCCCAAGAACCGGCACGGCGTGTGGAGTGGGCTGACAAGGGGGCGGTCGCTCACGTCCAGGATGAGATCGGCGCAAACACAACCACCACGACCGCCATTGCGGTCCACTCGTGATGCTGCTCCAGGTGCTGCGACTGCACCGTCTCGCACGCCCCTCTGCGTGGCTGCACTCCCCCCTGGTGGAGACGGAACGCCACTGCCTCGCCTGGGTGTACAGGAGATTGTGGGTTCAAATCAAGATTGCCTCTTATTAATAAACACCACAGACCGTAGGGGCAAGCGCTGTGAGCGAGCGCCTATGAAGGCTGGCCAGGCACACGAGGGGGTGGATGGCCAGCACCACGCCCGGCCGCCTTTGTCTCCCCAGTTGCGATGTTTACACACCGCACCGGGTACTCCGCACCATGTACTCATTTGAGGCTGAGTCGACCTAGGCGAGGAGGCCCAGGACCGGTTCAGATAATCGTCACAGATATTTTACAGCACAACTCAAGTTCAAGTTCATTTATTTGGTATAGCCCTGTGAGCCATTCGGCTCTTGAATCGGGTGCAACCGCAACAAACAAAAAAACTAAAACATGAACAAGAAAACATCTTAAAGTGACTATGTGCAAACAGAAATCCAAGAAAAGACAGCAAAATATTGCAGAAAAAGCACCGTACACCAACACTGTGCGTAAATCCCAGTGGGATGCAAGTCAAACAACAACAACCACAAGACAATTTAGATTAAGGCCACCAGTCTAACTGTACTACAGCAAACAAACATGGCCAAACCGAAAAACTTTTCGAAAATCACCAAAATAAAGCCATAAAAGCAATGAAACAGTGATCATAGGAACTGTGACCGAATTTTCACAATAAACGAAGTAAACAACATGTACTACCAAAACCCTGCAGCCACAGCTGGCTGCATGAGTCACTACACAACAGCAGGAGCATCAGTCGGAGTGTCAACATTTTTCAATGCACCTTTAAGATCAGCACACTAAATCAAAACACAGATCATACTTGCAGCGATCATCCGGAGCGAAACATTTCATTGTATTTTAGGCCACTGAATTGAAGTGGCAGCTAGGGGTGTACAACTCCTCTAGAGCAGTTTTGAGAGAAGATCACAGGTAGTGATTCAAGTTGCAGTTTATTGGCAATAGCATTCCAGACCCTGGGGGCATCAATAGCAAATGCCCTTCCTCCAGTATTTGTGCGGCAATAGGGAATGTGAAGCTGGTAAATGAGCGAAGACCTTAGGTCAAATTTGTTCTTTGAAACAAAGAGGAGATCCAGCAGGTAGTCTGTGGATTTCTTTGTAAGTACATCGTGAATAAATACGATCTGATGCACAAGCCGTCGAACATTGAGAGATGTTAAGTTTGACCCAATGTAGAGATCACGGTGGTGACTTCTATATGGGCAGTTCAATGCAAATCTTAAGGACGAGTGATACATTGAGTCAAGCTTCTTCAGTGCAGTGCTTGGGGCTGAGTTATACACGATGTCACAGTAATCAAGTAGAGGCAGTACGGTAGCTTTTATCAATTCCAAACGGAACATAGGGGGGAAGCAGTGCTTGTGTCGATACAGAAAACCAATTTTTATTTTTGTCTTTTTACCAATATAATCAATGTGATCTTCAAAATTCAGTTTTGAATCAAGAATGACCCCAAGATACGTATAGGTATTGACTTGTTCTATTTGATAATTATTTAAGAAATGTAATTGGGGAAAAATAACTTCCTGCTTTAGTTAGTGATGTACAGGAGGTCGTGGGTTCGATCCCGCCCCTGGCGCCTGCTGCTGTACATTTGGAGTTTGCGGTGTCTCTCTCCCCGTGCGACCGCGTGGATTTTTTCTGTGTCCTCCCCCCCACTCCACATATAGAATCAACGTGAGTCACGCGTTGAGACTTATTTGGCTGCTGCTGTCAATTTGCTACGTGGTGATGATGATGATGATCCGTGACTTGGTTGAGCTATCATTTGAGATATCCAGGTCGCCTCTCCATCACGGTGCAGTGGCTCTTCACTCAGTTTCAGAGGCACTTTCGCCAAGAAGACATCATCAGTGTGAGGGCCGCCACGCCATTTGAAACCACTGGGGATTTTTGACAGCAGCAGCACGATGATGATGGGGTGTTTTTTTACATTTCGTGTAATTCATGGAACTCTTGGCCAGTATCGTGGTATGGAAAATAAGAATAGGCGTGTAACCTTTTCGCCAATACAACAGGAGTTGTGTTAATATGTTTACACACCAAATAGATGACACCCTTTGTAGGGACTCAAGTCCTGCATTAACCACACACAGCACTTGTGGTGATAATCAATATTCTTGAATCGCCTTCAGTCGAACACCGGTGAGACGAGGCCATACAGAAGGCTGTCTCTGGTGTAGGACAATCAGTTTCAAAGACAGTGCCGTGCATGATGATTATCGGAGCATGTTTGCATGTTCACCGCAATTACGTGTGGTTAATGCAGTTCTTGGTGGAACCAAGAAGATGAAGTTCTTGGTGTCTTGCACGAGGTGTCTGCTTGATGTTGGAACATCTCAACACAGCTCACCTCGCTTGGTGTGCATCCTAAAGGCCACCAGGGGCTGCCAGTACGGCCCGCGGGCCTTGCGATGAAGCAACACGTGGGGCTCGGTGGGCCTCCACTCCATCCCCCCCCACTCCACCCGCCCCCACCCACTCCCCCCCATTCCCGCCCCCAACTCCAACCCCACTCCCCCTCTCACTCCATCCCCCCCACTCCATCCCCCCACTTCCCCCCCACTCCACCCGTCTACACCCGCCCACCCTCCACTCCGCCCCCCTGCCCCCCCTTCACTGCCCCCCCGCCCCCCTTCACTGCCCCCCACTCCGCCCACTCCAACTCTACCCGCCCCGCCCACTCTACCCCCCCCCGGCTGGCAGGGTGACGCGCGGCGCGCAGTGCATGGCGGTCTTCTCGTCCCACCCGCCCACGCCGCCCTCGTCCCGGCGGCCTCCGCCGATTATTTATTTATTTAATCAACAACTACGAGGAGGCCCCTGACAGCCCTCAGACGCCGCCGTCATTCTTCTAATTCTTCATTCTTCTAATTCTTCTTCATTGTCAATGTCAGCGCTGCCGTAATAGGAGGGTGACGCGCGCCATCGCTCGAGCCGGGCCGCGTTCCCACCGTGCTGAGCAACCACAACAACAACAACCACCACCATCACAACCACCACCTCGTCAGGGAGAGGAGGAGGGAGGCCCTGGGTGAGTATCCAAGTCGCGGGGGCCTCGGGGTTCTCTGGGCGGTACAGCAACAAGGACGAGTGACTGGTGGTACAGTGAGTGATGGTACAGTGACGAGTGATGGTACAGTGACGAGTGGTGGTACAGTGACGAGTGGTGGTACAGTGAGTGATGGTACAGTGACGAGTGAGTGGTGGTACAGTGTGTTATGGTACAGTGACGAGTGGTGGTACAGTGACGAGTGAGTGGTGGTACAGTAGGTAATATGTGTATGTGATGGTACAGTGAGCAGGATGGGTGTGTTATGGTATAGTAAGCAGGATGGGTGTGTGATGGTATAACAACAAGTAAAGTCACAGTACAGACCTGTAATACTGTGCGTTGATAGAAGGCAGTACAGCAAGTAGTACTATGTGCAAGGCAGCAGGTTTTAGAAGGCAGTAATATGGTAATAGGTTGGTAATATCAGCACAGCAAGTTGGATGGGTGAAGGCAGTAGATTGTGGGTTTGGCAGATGACTGTGGCCATGGCTGCTACAGTGGTGTCAAGTTCATCAAGCACGACGTATGTGTGAGTATTTGACCACCACGCTGGTCAGCGCGGGTTGGTCACGTGGCGAGGGTAGGACGCAACATGAGATTGTGAAGCTGTCTGCTTTCAAAGCATCCCTGGGAATCGTCATCACGTCAACACCACCATTATTATTAGCAGCGGCGACCAGATCAGCTGAGCATGGACCCAGCGGCGATGCCCGCCGGTGAACTCCGGGGAGCTGCACCCTGGCGCACACAGCCCCCTGCGGCGGTAGGCACGAGGTTCAGTGCAGCAGCAGCGGACCGACCCTGCGTCCGGGGGGTATTTCGGCTGCTGCCGCGCGTTGCCGCACGACGATACGGCCCCTGCCCCCCGTGTTGGGCAAATCGTTCGTGGGGGCAGCAAGGTCGCTTCGGGTAAAAAAAACGATAGATTTTGATTTAAAGCTTTCGTGACTGCAGTGATTCATATTCTTGGTTCTTTCGGTAAAGTCACGTAGAAGGGAAATAATAAAATAATATTAATATAAAACAAAACAAATTCTCACGACGTTTCGACTGCAACGCAAGCAATCATCATCAAGTGTGAAATCCACAGCAAGAAAATTAGATTTTTTTTAAAATATGTATATTATTTTATTATTTCCCTTCTACGTGACTTTACCGAAAGAACCAAGAATAAGAACGATAGAGTCTAGCTACCAGTGGGCCCTCGGTAGGTCAAATAAAAAAAAAGGTCTTTTTTATGGTTACATAAAAACATGGGAAGGGGGGTGGCGGTTGCTTGACGAGATGTGGAGCTGATGGACTCCGCTGCCGCGCCCTGTCGTCGTGGCTAGGAGATGTTAACTACTCGCCTGGTATACGGGAGGTCGCGGGTTCGATCTCGACCCTGACGCTTGTATATTTGGAGTTTGCGGTGTCTCTCTCTCCCCGTGGTCGTGTGGATTTGTCTCCGGGTTCTCCGTGTTTTTTCTAACCCTCCACATTTAGTACCAACATCGGCACGTTCCCAGTATTTGGCTGCTCTAGAAAATGTCCACGCGGCGATGATGAGCCACCACTTCGTTGGACTTTCATTCGTGGTGGCGCCAGGTGGCTTCTGAAAAAAGAGACATACACAGCTCAGCGGGGCCTTTACCTCGTCAAATAAGAAATACTTTTTCAAGTTTTATCAGTCCTTGGGCAAGATACATGGGAAGGAGTGTGAGGAGCTGACGGACTGCACCACTGCTGCTGCCCCCTGCACCGTGCTCTGGACTGGTGCCATCTCCTGGTGTCACGCCACCTCCGCCGGCGCTATTAATACCCGCAGCTTGCAGTGCACCGGCGCAGAGCTGATGGTGAAAACTCAACGCCTTGGTCGTCAACAACAATGCCGCGGGCCTTGAGAGGAAAAAAAAGTGTATCTGTAGTAGGAAACGTTTCGGGCAATGGCTCTTCTTCATGGCACGTGGTGCTATGATGGACATTTTCTACTTTCTTTTTAAGGCCACAGTGTTACGAACAAATTTGTTGAACGTTTTGTTGTTGGCACCTGTGCACCGCTGCTCAGCGCAGCAGCAGTAGCAGTAAATAACTTGTTTTGATGGTTGAGTGGGCATGTGTATGCTTGTGTGTGCGAAGCAATGTGTGGTGCTGTGGTTCATGCAGAGTGTGGCGCAGTGGTTAGCGCGCTGTATGTGTATGTGTGTGTATTTATGTGCGTGTGTGTGTATGTATGTGTATGTGTGCCCCAACAATCTGTTGCAGGCCATACAGGGGATCTTTATCTTTGTATGTGTGTAAAAGGATCTGGACACATTCCCATCAGTGACCTCCTCTGGCAGGCAAGGCTGCGATGGCTGGGTCATGTAGCCTACATGCCCAGCCACTGCATGCCCCCAAGCAGCTTCTGTTTGGCCGCATAGAGGGGGCAAAACGGGGACGGCATGGGCTGGAGAAGAGATGGAGTGATGCGGTACAGGAGGACGTGGAGCTGAGTGAACTTGCCGATGACTGGTACCAGCGGTGTGAATATCGGCCTCTGTGGAGGAGGCTCGTGAAGGACGCTGCTGGGCAGTTGGAGGCAGTCGCCCTCCAACAACAACGGAGGGCGGAGGAGCGACGCTCACAACAATGAGCGGACCGCCGGGTCGCTAAAGCACAGGAAGTTGGCACAGTAGGGGGCACTGGTGGTGCATCAGCCAGTCATCTCAGTCAGTCGACCCGTGGCACCTGGGTCTGTCCCGGGCGTTCGACACTTCATGTGGCCTCAACGTGCACATAGCCTGGCACAAGCGTCGTGGTGACGTCACCGCCACTTAGTGGCGAATAGCGGTTGTTGTAGTACGTGTGTGAATGTGTGTACGTGTGTGAATGTGTGTACGTGTGTGAATGTGTGTACGTGTGTTTACCCTCTTCACACCCTCTCACGTGACCCCAAGGGCGGCGCTACCTTGGCACAAGCGCCGCGCTGCTGTCGTCACGGCCGCTGAGTGGCACGTGGAGGCTGTCGGCGTGCGCGTGTCGCCTCTGCTCCCAGGAGACCCCATGCGGGCGTGAGGGAGCGGTGCCCGCGTGAAGCTTCGCCGGCGCCCAGCCCAGTGGTGGGGGGGGGGGGACGATGTCCCGCGGGTCGCCATGGCAGAAGCGGGGGGGAGCTCTCTCCCTGGAGCCGGACGCCCCCAAAACCCGGCCGGGAGGTAAGCCCCACCCTCATCGTCGCCGCCTCCGTCACCACCGCCATCACCGCCACGGTCACCGCCGCCGCCACCATCACGGTCACCGCCGCTGCCACCACCATCATCGCCACTACCACTGCCACCGCCACCACCGCCGTCACCGTCAGCACCACCGCCACAGTCACCGTCACTACCACTGAGTTAAGCCACAGTCGCCCCGTTGATGAAATGGGGAACACGAGTGCGGAGAAGTGACGGCGTCTGCCCCGGTCGCCAATGACCGCACGGAGAGCAAGGAAGAGGCACGATACCGTGGATTCTGGGGCGCTGTGTCCGACGCTGCGCCGTTTGTCCTGTGAAGCGTTTAGTCGGCGGCGCTTGCACCAGGCGTGTACGGGGCGTTTCGTCCGTAGGCCACGGGGAGGGCACGGGGAGGGCACGGGCCCCGGGCCGGTAGCGCCAGGGACACCAAAGTGGACCCGTGTGGCGCTGGTTTGGGCTTCCCGGTTTTTTTGGAGTTAACCCTTTTTATCAATGCGTCCGGTTTTCTCCAGGGTGAGACGCTATGAGCAGCAACAACAATGCAACTTTACACTCGGGCTTTCATTCTTATTGGGTCATCGTCACGTAAAACCATCTTCGTGCCGCCACGCCCAGCAACACAGGGACATCATCATCGCCAATTCCGTCCTCACTAGCGCCGCTCCCAGTATGAGCGATAGTGCACCATCCAGGGCTTCATCGTTGAACGGTTCCCCGGTCGCTGTGTCGGCGAGATGTTAACGACCTCGCCTGGTACACAGGAGGTCGTGGATTCGATCCCCAACCCTGACGCCTGCTGTAAATTTGGAGTTTGCCTGTTTCTCTCCTCGTGGTCGTGTGGATTTGTTTCTTGGTCCTCCGGTTTTTCCCTCACACATGCAGAATCACCATCAGGCGTGTGGAGTATTTGGCTGCTATAAATGTCCACGTGATGATAAGCCACTTCGTTGAGCTATCATTTGTGATCGCCAGGTCGCTTCTGAAAAACAACTGTGTAGCTCAGTGGGCCCTTACCTGGGAAAAAATAAAAAAAGTTTAAATAGTTTGTAGCAGACTAGAGTTGGTGGCGAGTGACCCGTAGCAGCCGCAATCGTGGCGTGAGGCACGCTGGATGCGGTGCGCCTCGGTGCGAGAATTTTTTCCAGATCACAGAGCCGGCCGAAACGATTCCGTTGCGGCACTGACATTTTGTCAGTCCGCTCCTGGGGCCGAGGGCCTTCCCCCCCCCACACGGTGCGGGTCACGGGGGGGTGGGGGGGGGGTTGCGTTTGAGCGCTCGTCACCGCACGGACGCGGGGCCACCGCTCGTTGTGTCCGCAGGGATCGTGGCAGAGAGGGCGCTCAGCGACTACCTCCACCACGTGTTCCCCGTGCTCGACAAGAGTAGCGCCACCTGCAGGTACTCGCCGTGCTTGCTCACCTGTTCTGTACGTGCGCACCTGTACGTGCACACCTGTACGTGCACACCTGTTCTGTATATACACAACTACATATGCACTGGTGTTTAACGTACTCACCAACATGTACACACTTATATGTACACATCTACACGTACTCACCTGTACGTACTTGCCTGTATGTACTCACCTATACGTGCTCACCTGTACGCACTCGCCTATACGCACTCGCGTGTGCGTACTAACCTGTACGTACTAACCTGTACGTACTAACCTATACGTACTCACCTGTACGCACTCGCCTGTACGCACTCGCCTGTACGCACTCACCTGTACGCACTCGCTATTTCTTCTCCCCAGGAAAACCCTGAGTTTTCAGAACTTGGAGCACCACCTCGACCTGCTGCTGGCACCTGGAGCGGAGGCGCCGGAGCGCGGAGCCGGTGAGTGCTACCGTCGCACGTCCACCTTCCCGCCATTAGACCGATGCCGACGCGGCTTTTCACCACGGGCCTTGGCAGCGATTGGCAGGATTGGCAGGGATTGGCAGCGATTGGCAGAGATTGGCAGGGATTGGCAGCGATTGGCAGCGATTGGCAGGATTGGCAGGGATTGGCAGCGATTGGCAGCGATTGGCAGCGATTGGCAGCGATTGGCAGAGATTGGCAGCGATTGGCAGGGATTGGCAGGGATTGGCAGCGATTGACAGAGATTGGCAGCGATTGGCAGAGATTGGCAGAGATTGGCAGAGATTGGCAGCGATTGGCAGAGATTGGCAGGGATTGGCAGGGATTGGCAGAGATTGGGCTGTTGCAAGCGTTGCCACCGTGCCTCGCTGCACCTTGTTGTTCTCTAATCCTCTACGGCGCGCTCTGTCCGGCCGACGACCAACTCGCCCACCGACTCGCCCGCTCACCCACCCACGTACTCACTTACTCACTCATATCCCCCATCATTCTTCCACTCACCCACCCGCTCACCCATCCCCCTATTCACTCACTCAAACCCCCCATCATCCTTTCACTCACCCACCGACTCACCCACCCGCCCACCCACGTGCTCACTCACTCACTCATCCCGGGCCTGGAGACCTCCTGTGGACTCTCCCTCGGTGCGTTGGTTTTTTTTCTTGGCCAAGGTCCACGCTCAACCGTTGCTCGTCTCACGCAATCGTCGCCTGTGCCGTTTGTGTCTCCTCGTCCGTGAAGAGGCGGAGGGGCGCCTGGGGCCAGACAACATCGTCCTGGACCACACCAGCGGGTTCGAGGGCCTCCTCCTCGTCGATGAAGACCTCCTCGGGGTTGGCCTCCTCACCGCCCTCGTCACCCTGTCCCACGTGTTCACCGTTGCCACCACCGCCACCACCACCGCCACTACCATCATCTTTACCACCACCATCTCTACCACCACCACCGCCATCGCCACCACCATCTCTACCACCACCACCACCACCACTGTCATCACTATCGTCACCACCACCTTCATCATCATCATCACCACCTCCACCATCTTTACCACCATCGCTACCACCACCATCATCGCTACCACCGCCACCACCATCTCTACCACCACCACCACCACTGTCATCACTATCGTCACCACCACCTTCATCATCATCATCACCACCTCCACCATCTTTACCACCACCACCACCACCACCATCTCTACCACCACCAACATCTTTACCACCATTACCACCAACACCACTGTCCTCACTATCGTCACCACCACCTCTACCACCACCTTCATCATCATCATCACCACCACCATCTCAACCGCCAGAAGCACCACCACCACTGTCATCACTATTATCACCACCACCACCTCTACCACCATTGCCTTCATCATAATCACCACCACCAGCACCACCACCATCTCTACCACCAACAGCACCACCATCACTAATCATCACCACCAACACCGCGACCATCTCTACCACCACCAGCACCACCTTCACGTATTATCATCATCATTGCCACCGCCATCAGTGCCAGCTCACGCGGAACGTTGTGTATATTTGCGGGCGCGTAAGTGACTTGGCTGTGTGGGGAGCCGTGGCCGAGGGCTTGAGGTTGTCGGGTCTGAGCGGTGCGTGCCGTGCGGAGGGGGGCACGTTGCGCTCCGCCGAGGTCGGCGTCGCGAGAGTCGTCCGCGAACGACGCAGTCGCCTCCCTTCCCTCTGCCCCAGGTGATCGGGCACAGCAACTTCAGCACCATCCGCGCCACCACCTGCGTCTACACAGGTGAGAGGCCGCCCGCGGCCGCGTGGTTTTACTTGGCGGCGGCGTCACGGGGAGTGCCGCCGGTGCGGTAGGGGGGTCCGTACCGTGACTGGTGTGTGGTAGGGGGGTCCGCACCGTGTCTGGTGTGTGGTAGGGGGGTCCGCACCGTGTCTGGTGTGTGGTAGGGGGGTCCGCACCGTGTCTGGTGTGTGGTAGGGGGGTCCGCACCGTGTCTGGTGTGTGGTAGGGGGGTCCGCACTGTGACTGGTGTGTGGTAGGGGGGTCCGCACCGTGTCTCGTGTGTGGTAGGGGGGTCTGCACCGTGTCTGGTGTGTGGTAGGGGGGTCCGCACCGTGTCTGGTGTGTGGTAGGGGGGTCCGCACCGTGTCTGGTGTGTGGTAGGGGGGTCCGCACCGTGTCTCGTGTGTGGTAGGGGGGTCCGCACCGTGACTGGTGTGTGGTAGGGGGGTCCGCACCGTGTCTGGTGTGTGGTAGGGGGGTCCGCACCGTGTCTGGTGTGTGGTAGGGGGGTCCGCACCATGACTGGTGTGTGGTAGGGGGGTCCGCACCGTGTCTCGTGTGTGGTAGGGGGGTCCGCACCGTGACTGGTGTGTGGTAGGGGGGTCCGCACCGTGTCTGGTGTGTGGTAGGGGGGTCCGCACCGTGTCTGGTGTGTGGTAGGGGGGTCCGCACTGTGACTGGTGTGTGGTAGGGGGGTCCGCACCGTGTCTCGTGTGTGGTAGGGGGGTCCGCACCGTGTCTTGTGTGTGGTAGGGGGGTCCGCACCGTGTCTGGTGTGTGGTAGGGGGGTCCGCACCGTGTCTGGTGTGTGGTAGGGGGGTCCGCACCGTGACTGGTGTGTGGTAGGGGGGTCCGCACTGTGTCTCGTGTGTGGTAGGGGGGTCCGCACCGTGACTGGTGTGTGGTAGGGGGGTCCGCACTGTGTCTCGTGTGTGGTAGGGGGGTCCGCACCGTGTCTCGTGTGTGGTAGGGGGGTCCGCACCGTGTCTGGTGTGTGGTAGGGGGGTCCGCACCGTGTCTGGTGTGTGGTAGGGGGGTCCGCACCGTGTCTGGTGTGTGGTAGGGGGGTCCGCACCGCGTCTCGTGTGTGGTGGGGGGGTCCGCACCGTGACTGGTGTGTGGTAGGGGGGTCCGCACCGTGACTGGTGTGTGGTAGGGGGGTCCGCACCGCGTCTCGTGTGTGGTAGGGGGGTCCGCACCGCGACTCGGAACGTCCACGTGGAGACGTTGAGCGCGTTCATTTATAAAAGAGGCAGCCGGTTCTTTGATCGAGCGAAAGAGGGAAGGCCTTGGGCCTGGACTTGAACAGAGGCAGGGAGGCTGACGGCACGGATGGCTGGGGGAGTTCTAGACCATGGTGGGCCGCGGAGGAGGAATGATCCGAGTGAGGTGAGAGGGGAGAGTGCGTGGACGGTGAGAGGGAGATGACGCTCAAAGCTCCACACAGACAGATTCTAGAATCCGTTGGTGTGCCGCCGTCCCGTGGGCCCCGTGTGCGTGCGCAGGCAAGTGGATGTACGAGGTGCTGCTCTCCTCCAAGGGGCTCATGCAGATCGGCTGGTGCACCCTCGACTGCCGCTTCAACCAGGAGGTGCCCGCGCCACCGCCCCCACTCCCCCGCCGCCCGCCCGCCGCTTCGTCCCCGCCGTGCCGCGTCTCTCTCTCTCCACTCACACTCACCGTGCCGCGTCCCTCTCACCACTCACTCACCGTGCCACGTCCCTCTCATCACTCACGCTCACCGTGCCGCGTCTCTCTCTCTCTCTCCACTCACACTCACCGTGCCGCGTCTCTCTCTCTCTCCACTCACGCTCACCGTGCCGCGTCTCTCTCTCTTTCTCCACTCACACTCACCGTGCCGCGTCTCTCTCTCTCTCTCCACTCACACTCACCGTGCCGCGTCTCTCTCTCTCTCGCCCCACCCCCCTCCCTGTGCCGTCGCCGCCGGCAGGAGGGCGTGGGCGACACCCCCAACTCGTACGCTTACGACGGCAACCGCGTGCGCAAGTGGAACGTCACCACCACCAACTACGGCAAGGTGGGCGTCCTCGCCTCTCCCTCTCTCCTTTCTCCCCTCTCTCATCTCCCCCCGAGCTACGAAGCTCGTTATTTTTTCACATGCCCTTTAGGGGCACGGCGGGGGGGGGTCAGAACGTCACAAACAACATCAACGACGACAATCTCCCCTCTCTCCCCCCTCCTCCCCTCTCCTCTCCCCTCTCCTATCTCCCCTCGCTCTGCTCTCCACGGTACTTGTGGTTTATATTTGTGGTGCGGTGTGGTATAATACCGTGCGGTGTATGTTGGGGTGTGGTGTGGTGCGGTGTGTGGGAGCGGTGGTGCAGCGGTTAGCGTGCTACGCTACGAACCCAGCGACCTGAGTTTTGTTCCCGCTCACGGCCAACACCAGTGACGATTATCTAAACCGGTCCTGGGGCTCTCCTAGGTCGACTCAGCCTCAAATGAGTACCCAATGTGATGTGTAAACATCACCACTGGGAAGACAAAGGCGGCCGGGCGTGGTGTTGGCCACCCACCCCCTCGTGTGCTGTGCCGGCCTTCATAGGTGCTCGCTGACAGCACTTGCCCCTACAGTCTGTTCCAGGCTATACGGCGTGCTGTGGTGTGTGCTATGTTGTGCGGTGTGTGGTGCGGTGTGTGGTGCGTGGTGTGGTGTGTGGTGTGGTGTGGTGTGCGGTGTGGTGTGGTGTGGTGCGGTGTGTGGTGCGGTGTGTGGTGCGGTGTGTGATGTGGTGCGGTGCGTGGTGCGGTGTATGCTGCGGCGTGCTGCGTCGTGGTTCTGTGTGCGATGCGGGGTGTGTGCTGTTGTGCGGTGTACAGCCGTGGGCGGCGGGCGACGTGGTCACGTGCCTCATCGACCTGGACGACGCCTCCATCTCCTTCTGCCTGTGAGTGCCGCGGCACCTCCGCTCACGGCGCCGGGCCCAGCGCCTCTACCAGCCTCGCCGACGGGGACTTGCCCCAACAGCCCTCGCGAGGCTACACTGCGGATCTTTGCCTCTGTGTTTATCGCGGGGTAGATGTAGCGGAGAGATGTGTAGCGCGGCGTGTGGTGAGGTGCCGGCTATCGCTTCACTGGCAAGTTCGGCGTAAATTGTACGTCCAGGTGTGAGTTTGTGAGCCGTGCGACTCGCACTGCCCAGTCCGCCCTAGAGCGGGCCGCGTGGAACACGGCGCCACGGTGGCTAGGAGATGTTGACTACCTCGCCTGGTATGCAGGAAGTCGTGGGTTCGATCCCGACCCTGACGCCTGCTGCATATTTGGAGTTTCCGTGTCTCTCTCCTCGTGGTCGAGTGGATTTTTCTTCGGGTCCTCCGCTTTTTCCGTCCACATTTCGAAAAGCACGCATTTAGATTATTTGGCTCCTGCTTTAAAATTTTCCACGCGATAAGCCACCTCGTCGAGCTATCGTTTATGGCCAAATTGCTTCTGACAAAGAGCTACATAGCTTAGTGGGTCTTACCTGGTAAAATAATAAATAGTTCAGTTTTAGTTTAGAACGCAGTCGTTGGCGATGTACTCCACCGTGTGTTTCGGGTGGCCACAGTCACGGCACTCTGGGTCGCCATCTTCTTCAAACCTTTCCCGTTCCGACACGTCTGCAAGTTGCTGCGGGGTGTGGGCGTTCCCGTTCACCGCCACATCTCGGAACGCGCAAGCGGCTCAGCGTAAATTGTATTGAGAGAGGCGTAGTAGACGTCACTTCTCACCGCGGAGAACCGGAGCAACACGACCGCCAAACTGTGCCGCAACCGGCCCTTCCAGGTGGCCTAGTTATTTTATCTAGTTCTTCTGCTTTTGTTCCGATGACGACTAACCCTTCCTCGTTTCAATCATGTACGTCATCGGAACGGAGGAGGGTTAATCTCCCACTCGTGGACGCGTCGTGGTGCAGCGGGCGAGCGATCACCGTTCCGCAGTCGTTGGCGGTTGAGCCACCGCGGTGGTCTCGGCAGAATCGACGGCGTGCCGTCTCGGCAAACCGACGGCGTGCCGTCTCGGCAAACCGACGGCGTGCCGACTCGGCAGAACCGACGGCGTGCCGAGCAGCGGCGGGGCACTTTGACGAACCTCGGCGGCGGAACTCCAATTGTCTCGCGCGGCGATCCCGGATTGTTTTTCTGGGATCCCGGGCGAGTTCGTGGTCTCGGCGTGCCACGGGGGGTTTGTGCCGCGCTCCCTCCCGAGTTCTCCCGGGGTGGCTTGACGTCGCTACGGCGTTCCCGCCAGAGGTTCGGCGGCGTGACGTCGTTGGGAGATGGTGGCCGTCACGTGGGCCCAAGCCTTGAGCGTCTCGTCGCACGACTAATGCCATCGCTTGAGCCATTTTCGAAATCGTATAAACCGAACTGAAGTTGTTTTTTTGTTTCACCACTGAGAGCTGCTTTCCTAGCTCGTTTTCAGAAGCGACGTGGCCATCACAAACGACGGCTCGCACGAAGTGGCGTCACTCATCGCGTGGGAATTTACAGCGGCAGCGAAATACTGTCAAGCGCACGTTTTGTCCACGATTCCACGTGTGAACGTTCCACCCGGTCCGCCTCCCTCTCGCTCTCCCGCAGAAATGGGCTGTCCATGGGCGTCGCGTTCCCCGATGTGCGGCTGGGCCCGGGCTCCGCCTACTTCCCCGCCATCAGCCTCTCCTTCCGCGAGAACGTCTCCTTCAACTTCGGCAGCCGCCCGCTGAGATATCCTCTCTCGTCTCTCTCTTGCGCACACGCGGACAAAGGGACAAAGGGTCTGTGTGTGGGGGGCATTGTGCTGTTAGAGAGCGGCCCACAGAGGTGGATACCACAGAGCTACCTCTGAGATCCTGTCAAGTGACCTTTGGTCTACTCAATATTCACGAATCTCAGAGCTGGAACTGAGCTTCTTTAAGTGCAGAGCCAAATTTAAGGTTCCTGTATTTTTTGTGAAACATTCTTTGGGAGCCGGACTGGGACCATCAACTCCGCTGCTACCCTTTAAGGAGCCGATGCAATCGCAGCCCAGCCTGTGAGAGCACGCAGGTCTCGGTCTACATCTGTGGAGGTCTCTCTGTAAGTCTATGGGTCTCCGTGTAACTCTATGGCTCTCCAGGTGAGTTGTGTGAGGAGTCTCTGTCGGAGTAACCGGGATGAGACCAGTCGGCTCACTACACTCGAGGATACGGTGAATTTGGTTTGCCCCTCCCCTCCTCGAGCACCTCCGATTAACCCGGTTGGCTAGGTACGGTGCGAAAGAAGGTCAGCATATGTACGTACACACGTGCGTTAAAATTCACTTCGGTTGAAACCCAGATTGGGACCCCGGGTGTTATTTAAAAATGTATTTATCTGTATCTTTTCCAGGTAAGGCCCCACTGACATGTAGCTCTTTTTCAGAAGCGACCTGGATATCACAAATGATAATGAAGTGGCTTCATCATCACGTGGCAATTTATAGCAGCCAAATACTCTCAACGCGTGACGTTGATTCTAAATGTGGAGGGGACAAAACCGGAGGACCCAGAGAAAAATCCACGCGACCAAGGGGAGAGAAAAAGACGCACACTCCAAATATACAGGCGCCAGGATCGGGGTCGAACCCACGAGCTCCTGTATACCAGGAGAGGTAGTTAACATCTCGCCACCATGTAAGCTCCATGTGAGCTCCAGATATCGAGGTGTCAGGGTCAGGATCGAACCCACGCCACCGTGGTGACCCCGGTAGTGCCCACGGTGGCGAGATGTTGGCAGAGCCGGCTGGGTGCTGTCACCTCCGTGGCGGCGGCGGCCGCCCCCACCACGCCATGCGGCCCGCCTCCCCGCGCGCCGCGGTCCCCCTGGACGCGTTGACGGGACGAGTCCTTGACCCCGCGTCCACGTACCCCGTGGAAGGTTACCGGCCCCTTCAGGACCCCCCGACCATCGACCTCATGCAGGCGCAGAGGCTCATGGGATACTTCCAGGTCGCCATGGAGACGTGGATCGACCCCAGGGTGAGTGGCGCTCCCTCGCCCCCTGTGCGTACGTGCGTGCGTCTGTGTGCGGTGCGTGCACCTAGCCTGGCACAAGCGTGGTGGTGATGTCACTGCCACGTTGGCAAACGGTTGTGGTTGCTAGGTGTGTCACGCAGCGGTTAGTGCGGTGCACTACGGACCCGGCCAACACCAGTGACGATCATCTGAACGGGTCCCGGGCCGAATGAGTACCTGGTGCGGTGTGTAAATATCGCCAAAGGGGAGACAAAGGTGGCCGGGCGTGGCGGTGCTCGGCCACCCACTCCCTCGTGTGCCGTGCCGGTCCCCGTAGGCGTTCGCGAGCAGCACTTGCCCCAACAGTCTGCCAGGCCACACGAGGGATCTTTGTCGTGCGTGTGCCGATTTGGCAACATCAGAAGAGCGCACACAGGTGGTGCGCCTGCCAATCGTCTCGATCAGTCATCCCACAGCGCCTGGGTCTGTCCCGTGACCTCCTGCCAGCCACAGAATCTTCCACAATTCAAAAGTCAAAGTACACCTAGCCTGGTGGTGACGTCACCGTCACTCGGTGGCGAATGGCGGCTGTTGTCGTCGTGTGATCTGCTTGGCGAATGCCGGGGGAGCGTTGGGTGACCCCCCCCCCCAAACCCCCCCGCCCCTCCCCCCTCTGCCGCCCCTCGTGCCCCTCCGCTCCCCGTCCGCCCCTCTACTCATGCCCCCCCCGCCTCTCGTTCCCACCCACACCCCCCCCCCCCCCCCCCCAGGACGGGAGGGTGGTGTCGCGCGAGGACTCGCGGAGTCTGTCGCGAGGGGACGCCGCCACCACCTTCCTCCTCGCCGCCGTGCACGTCTTCCACAAGCTCGCACCGCTGCTGGTGCGTGCACGCCTCTACACGGCGGGGGGCATGGGGAGAGAGTGGGGGTGGGGGGCTGGGAGAGAGGGGGGTGTGGGGATAGAGTTTGGAGAGGGGGGGGGCGGGGAAATAGGGGGGGGGCGGGGAAATAGGGGGGGTGGGGAGAAAGGGGGAGGGGGCAGGGAGAGGGTTTGGAGAGAGAGGGGGGGTAGGAAGAGAGGGGGGGGCGTGGAGAGAGATAGCAGGGGGGCTGGGAGATAGGGGGGTGTGAGGATAGAGTTTTGGGAGAGGAGGGGAGCAGTGAGAGGTTGTGGAGAGAGCGGGAGAGTGAGTGAGGTTACTTTGCTCGCCGTGTGATTTTTTTTACGAGCAGATAAACTTGGGGCCCATTGAGCTACCGCCACCGCGCCTGGCCAAGTTTCCGTGCGATGCAATCCTTGAAAAATAAATGAAAAACCTTGATTATGAATAATATTGGCCGCCCGCCTTCTCTCCCCCGCGGCAGGCCAAGGCCTACGTGGTGGACGAGGTGCTCCTCAAGTTCCTGCTCAGCCTGCAGACGCGGGCCTCGGGCTCCGTCGCCACGGAGACGCCGGCCATCTTGCACACGCTGGACCTGCTGTGGGCCCTGCTGGAGGTGCGCCTCTCCCGCTCGCCCCCCCCCACCCCCTTCCCCCCCCCGTTACCGTTTGCGTTTCACCTCGCCGCCGTCTTAGCGTATCGTTGTCGTTTCGTCGCCGCCGGGGCGTGGTGGGGTGGGGGGGCGGGCGGACGACTTGGGCAGGCCTTCATCGAGCAGTGGATCGATCGTGGACGACGACGATGTTGTCGGGGTGTAACGACTCACCCGACTCGCGCGGCGATCCGGCGATCGAGAGTCGCGGTCGCGGTTTCACATCGGCAACGCCTCCACGTGCGGCAGGTCCGCTCGCTCGGTCCGCTGCCGGAAGAGGGCCTCGCCGTGCCACGCGTGGTCACGGTTGTTCACGCGACCGTGCTTCACCACGCTGGCCAGCTGGGATTGGTAGTGGAGTAGCGGTCTCGCAGACCCGGCCCCGCGGGGGTGCTTTCCTGCCGGCGCCTCCCCGCGCGTCCCTCCGGGCGGCCATCGCGATCGTTGTCGGCGCATCTCTGCGCGCGCGCCTGCGCGTGTGCGTGTCTGTGCCCTGGTGCTCAACTCGTGACCCTCCACGCCCCACTCCTCCTCGTGCCTCCCTCCCCCCACACCTTCGATTCTCTTCTTGAGGCGCTGGCGACGCGGCCGGGGGCGGTCGCGGTTCGAGCGCACCGGTGAATGAACCGCGGTGCACTCGTGTGCCGAGCCGTTAGCCGAGCGCGCGCCGCACGCCCCGCTCGCTTCACGGCCGCAGATCCCCGTGGCCGTAAGCGAGCAGCAGGCCGCGTGGCGTCGCGCTCGCACGTTTCGATGAGCGATGCCGTCGTACCGCCTAATTGGGAGCGCCAAACACCACGGACATCGGCCCCTACTGGCGGACCGACGCCCGTGCCCCGTGGTGTCGGCGCCGCCTCCGCCATCGGCTGAAAAGACAAACGGACAGCCGTGCTGAGACGCGAGAACGTGGGGGGACGTGAGGGGCGTGGGAGCGGCGGCACGCGACTCACAGCTCCCCCATTCCTCCCGCCCGCAGGAGTTTGAGGTGCACAGCTGCCTCAAGCAGCTGATGATGACGCTGCTGCGAGCCTTCCGCTTCTCCCCCGTGACGCCCGACATGACGCCCCAGGTACCCCCAGCGCCGGCATCGCCGCCGCTGTGCCGGCATCATCGCCGCCGCGCCGGCATCGTCGCCGCCGGCACCACCTCGGCGCCGAGCGCGAGTCCGGGCCTCGCGCTTGCCGAGCCCGTTGGACAATCGTAAACTCAGAATGAGAAATGAGTTGTTAAGAGCGCAGGTGGGGATCCGATGAGCTACGGAGCTCTTTCTCGCAGATGTCAGCGAGTTACATCAACAAGAAAACCGATAGAGAAGAGGCAAGCAAGTCACTAAACATAATGAAAGTATACACGAAGTACAAATTGCACTCGTAAATAAATTCCTGCCGATTTGCCAACACCAAATGTAAGCTTGGGGCAAGGCAGCAAAACAACGACAACAACAACAACAGTCCCAGACCACACCAGGATAACAACACACGGTCCCCCGGTTAAATTGCACGTTAAAATGTAACTCCCGATACACGCGCCAGGTTCAAAGTTACAAATCGCATTGGCAAATGTGTCTGTAGCCAGCACTAATCTTGGGTCAGAATGCTGTACGTGATTTGATCTCTATCGGGATATAATTTATATTTCTACCGCGTTCTGACCCCGGGGACGTTCAAATTCTGTGGGTTCAAAACACCGCCTCGCACCGGTGCCGCTGAGAGCCTGGGTTCGAGTCCGGGTTCGAGACGCCCCTGATTGCACCGCACTTTTCAGATGTTGTTCCACCACTGTTACAGATCCAGCACCTGCGCCTCGTCCTCGCCATCCTCAAGCACGAGAAGTCACGCAAGTTCCTCCTCGGCAACGTCCTATATCCCTGGCTAGCGCGCGCCGCCACACACCCCACACCACACCGCGTCACTCACGCCACACCGCCACGCACCCCACACCACACCGCGTCACGCCACACCGCCACGCACCCCACACCACGCAACACACCGCCACGCACCCCACGCACACCATGCACCCCGCACCACACCGCGTCACGCCACACCGCCACGCACCCCACACCACGCAACACCACCCACGCCACACAGCACCACGGCATGCCACATCGCCACCGCAACGCGCCACGCATGCCACACCGCGCCACGCACGCCACACCACGCTAGCCACGACACACCAGTCAGCAGGTGTGTTTGCATCAACTCTGCCGGTGTCGTGATCGACACACAAACACACATATACACACACATACACGCACACAAAAATAAAGACAAAGATCCCTCTTATAGCCTTAACAGACTGTCAGGGCAAGTCCTGTTAGTGAGTACCTATGAAGGCTGGAATGGTACACAAGGGGGTGGGTGGACAGCACCACGCCCGACCGCCTTTGTCTCCCCAGTGGCGATGTTTGCACACCGCACCAGGTACTCATTTGAGGCTGAGTCGACCTAGGGGAGCAGGAATGGAGCCCGGGTCGCCGGGTTCATAGCGCAGCGCGCTAACCGCTACACTACCGCTCCCCACTATACACACGTACACAATGTAAGCCACACGGACTGTTGGGGCAAGTGCCGTTAGCGAGTAGCAGCACCTATGAAGGCCGACACGGCACACGAGGGGGTGCTGGACAGCCACCTCGCCCGGCCGCCTTTCTCTCCCCAACGGAGACTTTTACACACCGCACCGGGTGCTTGAGGCCGAGTCGACCTAGGGGTGGACCGGTTCAGATGACGGTTTACGGATCCTTGACGCGCGCACGTTCGACGTGATGCGCTTCGTGGTGTTCTGCAACGTGAAGACGCCGCTGCGCGTGGAGGAGGCCGGACTCGACGAGACCATCCCCGTCACCTGGTGGCCCACGCAACTCCACCAGCAGCAGCAGCAGCAGGTTGGCGGGGGGGCGGGCGGGCGAGGGGGGCGTGAGAAAGTAAAGTGGTTGAGTGATAAGCGAGTGAGCGTGTGGGTGAGTGACTGAGTGGGTGAGTGAGCGAGCGTGCGGGCGGCTAAGTGACCGAGTGGGTGGGTGAGAAAGTAAGGGAGTGGGTGAGCGAGCGTGTGGGTGAGTGAGCGAGTGGTTGAGTGAGTGGGTAAGCCAGCGTGTGCTTGGGTGAGTCAGTGGGTGGGTGAGTGAGCGAGTAAGCGATTGAGTGAGCGGGCGAGTGAGTGAGTGACTTGGGTGAGGGAGCAAGTCAGGGAGTGGTTGATTGACTGAGTGGGTGAGCAAACCTGTGTGTGGGTGAGTGAGTGAGGGAGCAAGTAAGTGGTTGAGTGGGTGCGCAGGCGAGTGTGTGAGTGAGCGAGTGGGCGAGCGTGTGAGCGAGGGACTGAGCGTGTGAGCGGGTGGGTGAGTGAGTGAGTGAGAGAGCAAGTAAGTGGTTGGGTGGGTGCGCAGGCGAGTGTGTGAGTGAGCGAGTAAGCGAGTGGTTGAGTGAGTGGGCGAGCGTGTGAGCGAGGGACTGAGCGTGTGAGCGGGTGGGTGAGTGCTAGCTTATTGAGATACTGACAGCAAGTGCGTTGCGGGGGTTGCCCATCTGCAATGATTGGTAGACTGAGGACGTGTCGAGTGAACCGCAGTTGAACCCCGGTGCTCGTCGCACCGTGAGCATCGACGCCGCGGGGACCCTGGAGTTGGCGTAGCCGTGTGTGTTCACCGGCGTGCGCGTGCGGCTCGTCTAGCGGTCAGCGTGCTGCGCTACGTGCCTAACGACCCGAGTTCGATTCCCGCTCGCGGCTATCAACACGAGTGACGAATATCTGAACCGGTTCTAGGGCCTCCCCTATGCCGACTCCGTCTCAAATGAGTACCTGGTGCGGTGCGTAAACATTGCCACTGGGGAGCCAGAGGCGGTCGGGCGTGGTGGTGCCGGCCACCCACCCCCTCGTGCGTCGTTCCGGCCTTCGCAGCGCTTGCCCCAGCAGCCTGTGAAGACTACACGGGGGATCTTTGTCTTTGTGTGCGTCCCGGCCTCCCCGTGCAGGGCAGCAGGGAGGAGGCGGAGGAGAGCGCCGAGGAGCGGCACAAGCGGCGATCGTACGAGCGCGGCTGCCAGCGCCTCAAGAAGAGAATAGAAGGTGGGGGGGAGGGAGGCACGGAGGGGGGGGGGGGCGTGCAGAGTCAAGAGTTGAGCACCAGGGCACAGACGCGCACGCACAGAAACGCAGACACCCATGCACAGACACCCACGCACAGACACCCACGCACAGACACCCACGCACAGACACCCACGCACAGACACCCACGCACAGAAACGCAGACGCACACGCACAGACATGTGTGCCCGGTGCTGATGTTTAGTCACTGCACCAGGTGCTCGTTTAAGGCTGAGTCGACCTGGGGGAGACCCAGTGGTGGTGGTGATGCCGCCCGCCCCATGCGTCTCCCCCCCCCCCCCCCCCAGTGGTCGAGGACCTGCAGGTGGCCATCCTCAAGCTGCTGCTCAACAACAAGGACAAGAACTCGGTGAGGCCTGTGCCACGGGGGCCCCACACACGCATGCACACAAAGACAAAGGTCCCCCGCGTAGCCTCAGCAGACTTGTGAGGCAAGTGCTGTTAGCGAGCACGGCACACGACCGGGAGGGTGGCCACGCGACCGCCTTTGTCTCCCCCCGTGGCGATGTTTACGTGTCGCAAGCAGGTGCTCATTTGAGGCTGAGTCGACCTAGGGGAGGTCCAGGATCGGTTCACTGGGGTTGGCCTTGAGCGGGAATCGAACTCCGGTGGTTAGGCGCATAGCGCAGTGCGCTAACTGCGACAAACACACTCAGAAGCCCACACGTACAGCGGCGTGGCACAGACACTGAGTTGGCTAAACCTCAATCCAGAACCGATGAAGGGCGCCCAGCGGGATGAGTTCGCAAGGCTACCGCGGAGATGGAGCGGTGAAATCGGCCGGCGTGCGGGTGCTCGGTGGATCGATCAATCGCTAGACCGTGAGGGATGGGTCTCTGTGTGAGTCTGTGGGTCTCTGTGTGAGTCTATGGGTCTCTGTGTGAGTCTATGGGTCTCTGTGTGAGTCTATGGGTCTCTGTGTGAGTCTATGGGTCTCTGTGTGAGTCTATGGGTCTCTGTGTGAGTCTATGGGTCTCTGTGTGAGTCTATGGGTCTCTGTGTGAGTCTATGGGTCTCTGTGTGAGTCTATGGGTCTCTGTGTGAGGCTATGGGTCTCTGTGTGAGTCTATGGGTCTCTGTGTGAGTCTATGGGTCTCTGTGTGAGTCTATGGGTCTCTGTGTGAGTCTATGGGTCTCTGTGTGAGTCTATGGGTCTCTGTGTGAGTCTATGGGTCTCTGTGTGAGTCTATGGGTCTCTGTGTGAGGCTATGGGTCTCTGTGTGAGTCTATGGGTCTCTGTGTAAGTCTATGGGTCTCTGTGTGAGTCTATGGGTCTCTGTGTGAGTTTATGGGTCTCTATGTGAGTCTATGTGTCTCTGTGTGAGTCTATGAGTCTCTGTGTGAGTCTATGAGTCTCTGTGTGAGTCTATGGGTCTCTGTGTGAGTCTATGGGTTTCTGTGTGAGTCTATGGGTCTCTGTGTGAGTCTACGGGTCTCTGTGTGAGTCTACGGGTCTCTGTGTGAGTCTACGGGTCTCTGTGTGAGTCTATGGGTCTCTGTGTGAGTCTATGGGTCTCGGTGTGAGTCTATGGGTCTCTGTGTTAGTCTATGGGTCTCTGTGTGAGTCTGTGGGTCTCTGTGTGAGGCTATGGGTCTCTGTGTGAGTCTATGGGTCTCTGTGTGAGTCTATGGGTCTCTGTGTGAGTCTATGGGTCTCTGTGTGAGTCTATGGGTCTCTGTGTGAGTTTATGGGTCTCTGTGTGAGTCTATGGGTCTCTGTGTGAGTCTATGGGTCTCTATGTGAGTCTGTGTCTTTGTGTGAGTCTGTGTCTCTGTGTGAGTCTATGAGTCTCTGTGTGAGTCTATGGGTCTCTGTGTGAGTCTATGGGTTTCTGTGTGAGTCTATGGGTCTCTGTGTGAGTCTATGAGTCTCTGTGTGAGTCTATGGGTCTCTGTGTGAGTCTATGGGTTTCTGTGTGAGTCTATGGGTCTCTGTGTGAGTCTACGGGTCTCTGTGTGAGTCTACGGGTCTCTGTGTGAGTCTATGGGTTTCTGTGTGAGTCTATGGGTCTCTGTGTGAGTCTACGGGTCTCTGTGTGAGTCTGAGTCTCTGTGTGAGTCTATGGGTCTCTGTGTGAGTCTATGGGTCTGTGTGAGTCTATGGGTCTTTGTGTGAGTCTATGGGTCTCTGTGTGAGTTTATTGGTCTCTGTGTGAGTCTGTGTCTTTGTGTGAGTCTATGGGTATCTGTGTGAGTCTATGGGTCTCTGTGTGAGTCTATGGGTCTCTGTGTGAGTCGATGGGTCTCTGTGTGAGTCTATGGGTCTCTGTGTGAGTCTATGGGTCTCTGTGTGAGTCTATGGGTCTTTGTGTGAGTCTATGGGTCTCTGTGTGAGTCTATGGGCCACTGTGTGAGTCTATGAGGCTCTGTGTGAGTCTATGGGCCTCTGTGAGTCTATGGGTCTCTATGAGTTTATGAGGCTCCGTGTGAGTCTATGGGTCTCTGTGTGAGTCTATGGGTCTCTGTGTGAGTCTATGGGTCTCTGTGTGAGTCTATGGGTCTCTGTGTGAGTTTATGGGTCTCTGTGTGAGTCTATGGGTCTCTATGTGAGTCTGTGTCTTTGTGTGAGTCTATGTGTCTCTGTGTGAGTCTATGAGTCTCTGTGTGAGTCTATGGGTCTCTGTGTGAGTCTATGGGTTTCTGTGTGAGTCTATGGGTCTCTGTGTGAGTCTACGGGTCTCTGTGTGAGTCTACGGGTCTCTGTGTGAGTCTACGGGTTTCTGTGTGAGTCTATGGGTCTCTGTGTGAGTCTACGGGTGTCTGTGTGAGTCTATGGGTCTGTGTGAGTCTATGAGTCTTTGTGTGAGTCTATGGGTCTCTGTGTGAGTTTATGGGTCTCTGTGTGAGTATGTGTCTTTGTGTGAGTCTATGTGTCTCTGTGTGAGTCTATGAGTCTCTGTGTGAGTCTATGGGTCTCTGTGTGAGTCTATGGGTCTCTGTGTGAGTCTATGGGTCTCTGTGTGAGTCGATGGGTCTCTGTGTGAGTCGATGGGTCTCTGTGTGAGTCTATGGGTCTCTGTGTGAGTCTATGGGTCTCTGTGTGAGTCTATGGGTCTTTGTGTGAGTCTATGGGTCTCTGTGTGAGTCTATGGGCCACTGTGAGTCTATGAGGCTCTGTGTGAGTCTATGGGCCTCTGTGAGTCTATGGGTCTCTGTATGAGTTTATGAGGCTCCGTGTGAGTCTATGGGTCTCTGTGTGAGTCTATGGGTCTCTGTGTGAGTCTATGGGTCTCTGTGTGAGTCTATGGGTCTTTGTGTGAGTCTATGGGTCTCTGTGTGAGTCTATGGGCCACTGTGTGAGTTTATGAGGCTCCGTGTGAGTCTATGGGTCTCTGTGTGAGTCTATGGTTCTCTGTGTGAGTCTATGGGTCTCTGTGTGAGTCTATGGGTCTCTGTGTGGAGTGCCGTTGGCGAGCGTTGTAGTTGTTGTTGTCTTGCAGCAGGGGGAAGCCTCGCGCTACATCTTCCTGTCCAAGTTGAGGAAGTTCCTGCAGGAGAACGCCTCCAACAGGGTGAGCGGTCAGCACCCCACACCACCACCCACCCACCCACCCGGCACCCCTCACCACCACCCACCCACCCACCCGGCACCCCACACCACCACCCACCCACCCACCCGGCACCCCACACCACCACCACCCACCCACCCACCCGGCACCCCACACCACCACCCACCCACCCACCCGGCACCCCTCACCACCACCCACCCACCCACCCGGCACCCCTCACCACCACCCACCCACCCGGCACTCCACACCACCACCCACCCACCCACCCGGCACCCCACACCACCACCCACCCACCCACCCGGCACCCCACACCACCACCACCCACCCACCCGGCACCCCACACCACCACCACCCACCCACCCACCCGGCACCCCACACCACCACCCACCCACCCGGCACCCCTCACCACCACCCACCCACCCACCCGGCACCCCACACCACCACCCACCCACCCACCCGGCACTCCACACCACCACCCACCCACCCGGCACCCCTCACCACCACCCACCCACCCGGCACCCCACACCACCACCACCCACCCACCCGGCACCCCACACCACCACCACCCACCCACCCGGCACCCCACACCACCACCACCCACCCACCCGGCACCCCACACCACCACCCACCCACCCACCCGGCACTCCACACCACCACCCACCCACCCACCCGGCACCCCACACCACCACCCACCCACCCACCCGGCACCCCACACCACCACCACCCACCCACCCGGCACCCCACACCACCACCCACCCACCCGGCACCCCACACCACCACCCACCCGGCGTTGTCTTTGCTGCCGTGCGGTGGCGCTCGCCGGCATCCGCGGGGCTGACTCTGAGCGCTGTCGCACGCAGAACCCCACCATGCTGTGCCCCCCCGAGTACATGCTGTGCTTCATGCACCGCCTCATCACCGCGCTGCGGAGCTGCTGGGACGGGCACCGGCAGCGCAGCGCCCATGCGCAGCCCAGCGAGGGTAACGCACAGCACACTCAACACGCACACTTGCACACACTCGCTCTCACACACTCGCTCTCACACACTCGCACACACACTCACTCTCACACACACACTCGTCACACACTCGCACACACACGCTCTCACACACTCGCACACACACACACGCTCGCACACACGCACGGCACACGCAACACGCACACTCGCACACACACGCTCTCACACACTCGCACACACACGCCCTCACACACGCTCGCACACACTCGCACACACACGCTCGCACACGCTCGCACACACTCGCACACACTCGCACACACTCGCTCTCTCTCGCTCTCACACACGCACAGCACACGCAACACGTACACTCGGCCGGAGGAAAACGATAAAAAATAATCGGCGTCCAGCGACGGGGCGGCGCCTCGGGCGGCGATGGGCAGCCCGGCCTCTCGCGGTTTAGCCGTCCGGCGCGAGGCCGGCGGAGCCGAGCTCGCGGGACGCGACCCCCCCGACCCGTGACCTCTCGCCCCCCCCCCCCCCGCACCGCAGAAGCGTACGTGCCCCCGCAGCTCTTCTACAACGGCAAGGTGGACTACTTCGACCTGCAGCGGCTCGGCGGCCTCATCACCCACCTCAAGAAGACGCTCAAAGGCAAGGGGCTCCGACCCGCGCTCCTCTCGCGCGACCTCCCTTGACGCGCGTCGCTCGTCCCGCGTCGTGGCCGCGGCTTGGCTTCTAACCCGCGTCGTGACGCGCGCGTCGTGTGTGACACGTGTGGCGTCTGTTGTGACACACGTGTGTCGTTGCGTGTCGTGCCGCGTGTAGACGACCTGGCGGCGGTCGGCGTGACGGTGGAGGCCGCCGAGCTGAGCCCGGTCTCCATGGACGACCTGGATGACGTGGAGGAGGCCGGCCTCGGTCTGCCGGTAACGAGGCGCGCGGGCGGCATCGGCGCCAACGGCGCAGCGGCGGTTCGTTGTTGGCGGTCGCCCCCCTGCTGCGCTGTCACCGCAGCGCCGCTGCACCGTACCTCGAGCAGCGGTGCATTTCTCCGCCGTCTGTGCCCACGGGCGTCGCTCCACGGCGCGGTGAATCCGTGCGGCTCCGTCGCGGTGCGGCGCAAAGTCTCCGTCTTAGGGAGCCGCCCGCGGTTGCGGATACCGCAGAACTTACCGCCAAGATCCCTTCCAAGTGATCTCGACTGTAGCACTTTTCCCACTCACTCTGCCGTGTGAGAGTTATGTTCTTCGCATGCCGTTATAACCGATATTGTAATTCTCAGAGCTGGAATTTAACCGAATTAAGTAATACGTGACCGGGCCTAGGCCATCGACTCACCGCACGTGAGAGCCCGGTGCTTTAATCACGGGCAGCGGAGTCGAACCCAGGGTCTCAGCTTTGACCTCTGAGCCACCAGGGACACCTCCATCTAGGTGTGATGATGCTGACCAGGTGTGATGCACAGGTGTGACGCAGCCAGGCGTGCTGCGGTTGGGTGTGATGATGCTGGCCAGGTGTGATGCACAGGTGTGACACGGCCAGGCGTGATGCGGTTGGGCGTGATGATGCTGGCCAGGTGTGATGCACAGGTGTGATGCAACTTTTGTGACGCGGCCGGGAGCCACGCGGTTGTGGCGTGGCGATGCCGACTAGCTGGCCGCCGCTGGGCGTACGGAATGGGGCCGTGTGGGGTCGAGTGGAGCGCCAGGCTGCGCGAGTAATCCAACGCGGCTAAGCACAGCTGCTGCTGCTGCTGCTGCGGATGCCGTCTATATTCGGCTCGGAACTCTTTGTGCCACTCCGAATGGAAACCGGCCGCGGAGACGTCACGCTGCTAGCCCCGTCACGCTGGCGGTTGGCGCGCCGCACCACGAACCCCGGCGACCCCGTTTCCGTTCCCCGCGACGGCTCGACGCCGGCGGCGAGCGGCCCCCCCCCGCCCGCCCGCCCGCCCGCCCAGACACCGGTCGTGGATTGGCAAAGGGGGGCCGTAGGGTGCCGCTTGGTTCTGTGAGCCGCGAGGCGCTCTCCACCGTGACCTTGACCCCCGCTTCTTCCCAGAGGCGGTCAACTCCGCAGCCTGTGTTTGAGCGTCCGATACCGCTCGCACGACCTGTTCAGGCCCCATTCCGCTACCTGTCCTCATTTCATGCATTGGGGTGACTCTCCGCCGCCTCTGCAATGTTTTGTGTTTGTCGCCGTTTCATTTTGCTCCTTCAGCAAACGATTTGGATAAACTTGTCGCGAGCAGCGTGGACGAGTCGGCACGTCCACCAGCAGCGGGTCGGGCGAGCAATTGCAGGGCTGTGCCTGTACCTTTTTATTTCTAATCAATTCGAGGTCCGATCAGCTTTCAAACTCGGTAAAAAAATTGGTTTAATAATCAGCAGCCTAGAAGGGAAATAATAAAATAATAAAAATAAAAAGACGGCGCCTGAATGCTGTCTTTCCGACAGACCTGTTCTTCACCTGAGGACAGCTGCTTGCGTTGTGGCCGAAATGTCGTGAGAATTGTATTTTATTATGTAAAATTTTTATTATTTTATTATTTCCCTTCTACGTGACTTTACCGAAAGAACCAAGAAGATGAATCCCTGCAGTCAATCAGCAGCCTGCCGCTTAAATTGGCGGGTGATTTGGTGCGGTAACGCCGGCGTGACCCTCTCTTTCGAAACTCTCTTTCCTTGACCCCTGACCTCTCTCCCTCGACCCCCGACCTCCCTCCCCCGACCCCCGAACTTTCTACCCCGACCCTGCCGCGGGCCTGCAGCAGGCCGCGCGCCTCGGCATGTCGATGTTCCGCGGAGGGCTGCTGCCGAACCCCATCGGCGGGGCGGCCGCCCCCATTCTGAGCGCGGCCTCGGCGGCCCTGGCGGCTAGGCGAGCCCCGGGCTTCGCGAGGCCCCGCCAGGCCACGACGGAGATGGAGCAGCGCACGGAGGAGGAGGGTGAGTGGCGGCGGCGGCGGCGGCGGCACCCCGATCAGAGGCGTGGAGGCGACGAAGTCCACTCCGTGTTTATCCGGTTCCCGGTGATGACGCGTTCAGTTGGATTTATTGGCAAAATGGAATGCGCCGGCAGTTGGCTAAACTCCTAAAACTATTTATATTTTTACCAGGTAAGGCCCCAGTAAGCTGTGTAGTGTTTTTTGGAAGTGGCCACCTGGCGATCACACATGAGGGCTCGACGAAGTGGCTGATCGCGTGGAAATTCATAGCAGCCAAATACTCTAAAAACTCCAATTAGCACGGTTGGCTACATACGGTGCGAAAGAAGTTCAACATACATACATACACACACATGCGTACTTCTTACAGTGAGGTCCTCAGGCTCTCATCCAGAGACTCATAGACTCACACAGAGACCCACGGACTCCAACGAGGCTCGCAGACTCGGAGACGAGTTGGTTCGGCTCAGCGGCACGCGGCATCACCGCGTGCCATACGCGCATCTACGCTCATTCACCGCGTGCGTGCACGCGCGTGCGTGCACGTGCGTGCGTGTGCGTGCGTGCATTCCGGCGTGCGCGTGCGTCGCTGGCGCGCGCATGCGCTCATACGCCTCCGCTGTCCGTTGGGCGCGGTCAGTCGAGACGGGCGTTCTGCACGGACGCCCGATCACGGAGGCCGAGGACCCGCCCGGCGACCACTCGCTCATCGAGATCCTCGACGGCATCGTGATGATGTACAGCATGAGCGTGCACCAGCAGCTGGGCAAGGTGCGCACGCACTAACACACATGGATTCGCACACGCACGAACACAAACAGATACGCGCGCCTTCACCCACGCACGCGCAAGCACTAACACAAATGGATATGCATGCGCGCACATCGCAAGGATATGCATGCACGTGCACATGGATACGCACACACACGCACATGGATACGCACACAGATGAAGCCTGAACAGACTGTTAGGGCTGTTAGCCAGCATCTCTGAAGACCGGCACGGTATATGACTCGGTGGGTGGCCAGCACCAAGTTCGACCGCCTTCATCTCCCCAGTGACGATGTTTACACGCCGCACCAGGTATTAATTTGAGGCTGAGTCGACCTAGGGGATGCCCGAAATGCCACTGATGCGAGCCGTGGGCGTCGTGTTGCTCTGTGCGGCGGCGTGGGCAGATGGTGGGCGTGTCGGACGACGTGCGGGAGTTTGCTGTGGCGCTGAGGGAGACGGAGGAGAAGATCGCGCGGTGCCCACCGCAGGTAGCGGCACCGTCGTGCTGACACACGCACAGCACCGTAGCGCGTGGCACCCACACGGCGCCCACACGGCACCCGCACGGCACCCGCACGGCACCCACACGGCACCCACACGGCACCCGCACGGCGCCCACACGGCACCCACACAGCACCCACACGGCACCCGCACGGCACCCGCACGGCGCCCACACGGCACCCTCACGGCACCCACATGGCACCCACACGGCACCCACACGGCACCCACACGGCACCCGCACGGCACCCACACGGCACCCGCGTGGTGCCCGTGTGCCGCTGGGCCACGTCACCGACAATAATCGACTGAATGGACGAATCGTCCGGTCTGTCGTTTGAAGCCTGCTCGTGTAGCCAGCGTGCGCGCGTGTGTTTGCGCGCGTGTATGTATGTATTTGCGTCTGTGCGTGTGTGCGCACCTGGCATGGCACAAGCGCCGTGGTGACGTCACCGCTCCTAATGCCGGTGCCCCCTGCGTGCCGCCCTGCCCCCCATGCCACCCCCATCCTAGCGGCGCGACGTCCTGGAGGAGCTCCAGCGCAGCCGGGACGTCTTCCTGGACAAGCTGAACCAGTTGAGCCGGCGCCTGGCGTGGATCAACACGACCATCTACTCGCAGGTGTGGACGCCACCGCGACCGTTTCCCATCGCGTGCCCTGTACCGCGTGCCCTGTACCGCGTGCCCTGTACCGCGTGCCCTTTACCGCGTGCCCTGTACCGCGTGCCCTGTACCGCGTGCCCTGTACCGCGTGCCCTGTACCGCGTGCCCTGTACCGCGTGCCTTGTACCGCGTGTCGTGCACCGCGCGTTCTCTTCTCGGTAACCTGCACCAAGTCCCACTGGTGTACTGGCTGCTGTGTACTGCCGTGCGCCTGTAGGAGCGACTGCGTGACGTGTACTGGCTGCTGTGTACTGCCTGTAGGAGCGACTGCGTGACGTGTACTGGCTGCTGTGTACTGCTGTGTTCTGCCTGTAGGAGCGACTGCGTGACTTGTTCTGGCTGCTGTGTACTGCCTGTAGGAGCGACTGCGTGACGTGTACTGGCTGCTGTGTACTGCCTGTAGGAGCGACTGCGTGACGTGTACTGGCTGCTGTGTACTGCTGTGTACTGCCTGTAAGAGCGACTGCGTGACGTGTTCTGGCTGCTGTGTACTGCTGTGTACTGCCTGTAGGAGCGACTGCGTGACGTGTACTGGCTGCTGTGTACTGCCTGTAGGATCGACTGCGTGACGTGTACTGGCTGCTGTGTACTGCCTGTAGGAGCGACTGCGTGACGTGTACTGGCTGCTGTGTACTGCTGTGTACTGCCTGTAGGAGCGACTGCGTGACGTGTACTGTCTGCTGTGTACTGCTGTGTACTGCCTGTAGGAGCGACTGCGTGACGTGTACTGTCTGCTGTGTACTGCTGTGTACTGCCTGTAGGAGCGACTGCGTGACGTGTACTGTCTGCTGTGTATTGCTGTGTACTGCCTGTAGGAGCGACTGCGTGACGTGTACTGTCTGCTGTGTACTGCCTGTAGGAGCGACTGCGTGACGTGTACTGGCTGCTGTGTACTGCTGTGTACTGCCTGTAGGAGCGACTGCGTGACATGTACTGGATGCTGTGTATTGCTGTGTACTGCCTGTAGGAGCGACTGCGTGACGTGTACTGCTGTGTACTGGCTGTAGGAGCGACTGCGTGACGTGTACTGGCTGCTGCGCGTCTGTCTGCGCACGGTGGAGCGTGCCGACCTCACGGGCCCGCTGCTCGGCTTCCTGCCCGAGTTCTACGTGAGCGCCGCTATGGGCTGTTACAGCGCCATCAAGAACTACTTCAGCCCCGTCAGCTGCCCCGACGAGCTGCCCGGTAAACCTCGCACGCCAAGGTGATGGTGGTTGTGCGTGGCGGTGGTAGTGGTTGTGTGTGGCGGTGTTGGTGGGTGTGCGTGGCGGTGATGGTGGCGGTGGTGGTGGTTGTGCGTGGCGGTGGTGGTGGTGGTGCGTGGCGGTGATGGTTGTGGTGATGGTGGCGGTGATGGTGGCGGTGATGGTGGCGGTGATGGTGGCGGTGGTGGTGGGTGTGCCTGGCGGTGGTTGTGGGTGTGCGTGGCGGTGATGGTGGTGGTGGTGGTGCGTGGTGGTGATGGTGGTGGTGGTGCGTGGCGGTGATGGTTGTGGTGATGGTGGCGGTGGTGGTGGTGGTTGTGCGTGGTGGTGATGGTGGTGATGATGGCGGTGGTGGTGGTGGTGATGGTGGCGGTGATGGTGGTGGTGGTGGTTGTGCGTGGTGGTGATGGTGGTGGTGGTTGTGCGTGGTGGTGGTTGTGCGTGGTGGTGGTGGTGGTGGTGGTGGTTGTGCGTGGTGGTGGTGGTTGTGGTGGTTGTGCGTGGTGGTGATGGTGGTGGTTGTGCGTGGTGGTGATGGTGGTGGTTGTGCGTGGTGGTGATGATGGTGGTGGTGGTGGTTGTGCGTGGTGGTGGTGGTGGTGGTTGTGCGTGGTGGTGGCGATGGTGGTGGTGGTTGTGCGTGGTGGTGATGGTGGTGGTGGCGGTGGTGGTGGTGGTGATGGTGGTGGTGGTTGTGCGTGGTGGTGGTGGTTGTGCGTGGTGGTGGTGGCGATGGTGGTGGTGGTGGTGGTTGTGCGTGGTGGTGGTGGTGGTGGTTGTGCGTGGTGGTGGTGGTGGTGATGGTGGTTGTGCGTGGTGGTGGTGGTGGTGGTGGTGGTGGTGGTTGTGCGTGGTGCGTGGTGGTGGTGGCGATGGTGGTGGTGGTGATGGTGGTTGTGCGTGGCTGTGACTGCTGGGCGTGTTGCAGGGTACCAGCAGACCCTCACCCAGCTCGCCACCATCCTCACCAAGCACTTTGTGGACTCCAGGATCATCGGCACTGGTGAGCGACGGGCAGTGGCTACCGGGCTCTCTCTTTCTATCTCGCGCTTCCTTGCTTAAATGAATGCTGCCGAACAATGTTTGGTGTGGAGTTCCAACCGGGTGATGAGCTATGATGATGATTATTTTCGCTCCTGCTACTCTAGCTAGGCAAGCCGCTTCAGAGTCTCACGATTTTCTTTATTTGCAGCCGCAGCAGCAGGGGGCGCCAATTGCCACCGGTTTCACCATCGTTTCCCAGTTGGGTAATAATTGTCAGCGGGTGATGTTTCGAGCGTGTCGAATGCGGGCCGTGGCGATGGCACGCGGGGGGTCCTTACCCTCCTGCCATTGAAACCGCCGCCACAATGGCGGCCCCTGGGGGTTCGTGGCGGACGCACCGGGGGGGGCGGCCCGTTGGGTTTCGAAGCGTCGTCACTCAGAGACCGGGGAGGGCGCGGAACAGCTCTCGTGCCCGCCTGTGGCCTTCCTGTGGCCCATATGTGGCCTTCCTGTGGCCCATATGTGGCCTTCCTGTGGCCCATCTGTGGCCTTCCTGTGGCCCATCTGTGGCCTTCCTGTGGCACATCTGTGGCCCGCCTGTGACCCGCGATGCGGCCCAGCACCGCCCAGCGGCGCGCTCACGGCCGCGCCGTGTCCTCCCCGCAGACATCAAGGACTCGCTGATGCAGGCGCTCGCCAGCTTCGTCTGCTACCCCGACTCGCTGAAGGCCGTGGAGCGAACCCCCGCCGACATGTGCGTACCCCCACACCCCCTCCCCCCACACTCGGGCAAACGTCGCCGGCGACGCCATTCCGAACCGGCGCCTGCGACCGCGTGGCGCAGTGGCGTTCTTCAGCCGATGGCCCCTTAGGAGGAAGCCGGTCGACCGGTTTCGACCTTCCTGTACTCGGCAGAGTCGGGCCTGTTGGGTTACCGGAGGCTATCGGTGCAGCGCTCCGTCTAGACGGCGGGACCCGCTTGAACGCGGTGCACGGCACCGTGCCCAGACGCGAGACGCGACTCGATGAGAGGTGAAGAGGTGCTCCAGCGCGATGGCACGAGATGGAGAAGTCTGGAGACGAGCGACGCGGTCACGGTTACGGGTGCGATCGCGTCCGTCCACGCGTGCGTGACGCACGGAGAGACACAACCCTCGCCTTGACACCGCTTCCCGTGCCTTGCCTGCCGTGAGCGTGTCGACGCGCCGCGCTCTCGCTCGCCCCCTCGCTCGCCCTCTCGCTCGCTTTCTCCCTCGCTCTCTCTCGCTCCCTCCCTCGCTCCCTCCCTCCCTCGCTCCCTCTCACTCCCTCCCTCGCTCCCTCCCTCCCTCCCTCGCTCGCTCGCTCCCTCTCGCTCGCTCCCTCCCTCGCTCCCTCCCTCGCTCTCTCCCTCGCTCCCTCCCTCGCTCACTCCCTCGCTCGCTCGCCCTCTCGCTCGCCCTCTCGCTCTCTCCCTCGCTTGCTCCATTGCTCGCTCCCTCGCTCCCTCCCTCACTCTCTCCCTCGCTCCCTCCCTCGCTCGCTCGCCCTCTCGCTCTCTCCCTCGCTTGCTCCCTTGCTCGCTCCCTCCCTCGCTCACTCCCTCACTCCCTCCCTCGCTCGCTCGCTCCCTCGCTCGCCCTCTCACTTGCCCGCTCGCTCTCTCTACGTCTCGCTCTCCCCAGACGCGTGTCCATGATGCGCAGCCTCCTGGCGCCATACGAGCAGCGGCCTTGGGCTCAGACCAACTGGATCCTCGTCCGGCTGTGGAAGGTAGTGCCTGCTGGTGCCCCCTCCCCCCCCACCTCTTCCACCTCTCCCCCCACCTCTCCCTACCATCCCGCCGCCCGCCCAAGTTGGTTGAGATGGCCGGGTGGCTCAGGGGTCACTGAGCCTGCCCCACTGAGATCCTGGGTTCCAGTGCGGGTCTCGGCCGCCCCTCCGTTGACGAGTCGATGGCCTCAGCCCAGTCACCAGTTACTCATCTGAAGCAGTTTCGGCTCACTTGGAGATCCTGGGACTCGCATCGAGATCCTTAGACTCACATGGAGACCCTGAGACTCACACAGAGACCCTGAGACTCACACAGAGACCCTGAGACTCACATAGAGACCCATAGAACTACAGAGACGCACAGAATGAATAAGGAGACCCGTAGATTCACGTCAACCGTGGGTTGTGATTACACCGGATTTTCGAGTGGAGTCAGTGGCTGGTCTCTGCGCAAAAAATAACAAAAAACCTTCACCTTAAATTTGGTCCTGCATTAATTTTTGCTTAAATTATCTGAGAATAAAATGTGTGAGTTTCAATTTAATGCGACGAACACTGCTCTGTAGCAGTGGGGCTGTCGGGTCGTTTGAAGGAATTCGGAAGTAGTTAAGAGTGGAGGCGGTGACGAGTGGACCGTGCATGCCGTGATGTCGTAGCACAATCAGCGTAACGCTGGGGTGAAATACTAGAACTAATTAAAACTTTATTTTACCAGTTAAGACCCACTGAGCTGTGTAGCTCTTTTTCAGAAGCGACCTGGCTGTCACAAATGACAGCTCGGCGAAGCGGCTTATCGCGTGGAAATGTACGGCGGCCAAAGACTCTGAGCACGTGACTTTGATTCTAAATGAGGAGGGAGAACCCGGAGGATCCGGACAGAAAATCCACGCGGCCATGGCGAGGACATGCGAACTAGAAATATACAACAGGCGGCATCAGGGTCGGGATCGAGGCCGCGACCTCCTGTATACCAGGCGAGGTCGTTAACATCTCCTAGCCACCGCGGGCGGCGCCCCTACAACAGTTTACAGGATTTCCATCGTCGCTACGCTCGACAATCCGGACTAATCACGGGCAGTGGCTGCTTCCCGAATTGAACCCGGGTCTCGGTGGTGCCGCCCCCCCCCCCCCCCCCCCACCGCGTCTCTGGCTTGTCGCGAGTTCCTCTGCGTCACCCCGGTGACGTTTGACGATTATTCTCCTGGTTTTACCGAGACCCCGCCGTCTCGCCGTGCTGACTGCCGTGACGCCCGCGACGGGCGCCAGTTGATGTCGTCGTCGTTGTGGCGTGCAGGGCTGTGGGTTTGGGTACCGCTACACGCGGCTGCCTCACCTGCTGCGCATCAAACCTGAGGACCTCAACAACCCCACGCTGCAGAGTCAGTCCCGCACCAACACACGCAGACCACCACACCAACACGCAGCACCACACACACACACAGCACCAACACACACACACACAGCACCAACACACACACACACAGCACCAACACACACACACAGCACCATCACACACACACACAGCACCAACACACACACACACAGCACCATCACACATACACACAGCACCAACACACACACACACAGCACCAACACACACACACACACAGCACCATCACACACACACAGCACCAACACACACACACAGCACCAACACACACACAGCACCAACACACACACACACAGCACCAACACACACAGCACCAACACACACACAGCACCAACACACACACACAGCACCAACACACACACACAGCACCAACACACACACACAGCACCAACACACACACACACACAGCACCAACACACACACACAGCACCAACACACACACACAGCACCAACACACACACACAGCACCAACACACACACAGCACCAACACACACACACAGCACCAACACACACACACACAGCACCAACACACACACACACAGCACCAACACACACACACAGCACCAACACACACACAGCACCAACACACACACAGCACCAACACACACACACAGCACCAACACACACACACAGCACCAACACACACACACAGCACCAACACACACACACACAGCACCAACACACACACACAGCACCATCACACACACACACAGCACCAACACACACACACACAGCACCATCACACATACACACAGCACCAACACACACACAGCACCAACACACACACACACAGCACCATCACACACACACAGCACCATCACACACACACAGCACCAACACACACACACAGCACCAACACACACACACACAGCACCAACACACACACACACAGCACCAACACACACAGCACCAACACACACACACACAGCACCAACACACACAGCACCAACACACACACACAGCACCAACACACACACACAGCACCAACACACACACACACACAGCACCAACACACACACACACAGCACCAACACACACACACACACAGCACCAACACACACACACAGCACCAACACACACACACAGCACCAACACACACACAGCACCAACACACACACAGCACCAACACACACACAGCACCAACACACACACACAGCACCAACACACACACACAGCACCAACACACACACACAGCACCAACACACACACACAGCACCAACACACACACACAGCACCAACACACACACACAGCACCAACACACACACACACAGCACCAACACACACACACACAGCACCAACACACACACACACAGCACCAACACACACACACACAGCACCAACACACACACAGCACCAACACACACACACAGCACCAACACACACACAGCACCAACACACACACAGCACCAACACACACACAGCACCAACACACACAGCACCAACACACACACACACAGCACCAACACACACACACAGCACCAACACACACAGCACCACACCAACACGCAGACCACCACACCAACACACACAGCACCACACTAACACGCAGACCACCACACCAACACACACACAGCACGACACCAACATACACACACAGCACCACACACACACACACAGCACCAACACACACACACACAGCACCATCACACACACACAGCACCATCACACACACACAGCACCAACACACACACACAGCACCAACACACACACACACAGCACCAACACACACAGCACCAACACACACACACACAGCACCAACACACACACACAGCACCAACACACACACACAGCACCAACACACACAGCACCAACACACACACACACAGCACCAACACACACACACACACAGCACCAACACACACACACACACAGCACCAACACACACACACAGCACCAACACACACACACAGCACCAACACACACACACAGCACCAACACACACACAGCACCAACACACACACACACAGCACCAACACACACACACACAGCACCAACACACACACACACAGCACCAACACACACACACAGCACCAACACACACACACAGCACCAACACACACACACGGCACCAACACACACACACAGCACCAACACACACACACAGCACCAACACACACACACAGCACCAACACACACACACAGCACCAACACACACACACACAGCACCAACACACACACACACAGCACCATCACACACACACACAGCACCAACACACACACACACAGCACCATCACACACACACACAGCACCAACACACACACACACAGCACCAACACACACACACACAGCACCATCACACACACACAGCACCATCACACACACACAGCACCAACACACACACACAGCACCAACACACACACACACAGCACCAACACACACACACACAGCACCAACACACACAGCACCAACACACACACACACAGCACCAACACACACACACAGCATCAACACACACACACAGCACCAACACACACACACAGCACCAACACACACACACAGCACCAACACACACACACACAGCACCAACACACACACACAGCACCAACACACACACACAGCACCAACACACACACACAGCACCAACACACACACAGCACCAACACACACACACACAGCACCAACACACACACACACACAGCACCAACACACACACACACAGCACCAACACACACACAGCACCATCACACACACACACAGCACCAACACACACAGCACCATCACACATACACACAGCACCAACACACACACACACACACAGCACCAACACACACACACACAGCACCATCACACACACACAGCACCATCACACACACACAGCACCAACACACACACAGCACCAACACACACACACACAGCAGCAACACACACACAGCACCAACACACACAGCACCAACACACACACACACAGCACCAACACACACACACAGCACCAACACACACACACAGCACCAACACACACACACAGCACCAACACACACACACACAGCACCAACACACACACAGCACCAACACACACACACAGCACCAACACACACACACAGCACCAACACACACACACAGCACCAACACACACACAGCACCAACACACACACACACAGCACCAACACACACACAGCACCAACACACACACACACAGCACCAACACACACACACAGCACCAACACACACACACAGCACCAACACACACACACAGCACCAACACACACACACAGCACCAACACACACACACAGCACCAACACACACACACAGCACCAACACACACACACACAGCACCAACACACACACACAGCACCATCACACACACACACAGCACCAACACACACACACATAGCACCATCACACATACACACAGCACCAACACACACACACACAGCACCAACACACACACACACAGTACCATCACACACACACAGCACCATCACACACACACAGCACCAACACACACACACAGCACCAACACACACACACACAGCACCAACACACACACACACAGCACCAACACACACAGCACCAACACACACAGCACCAACACACACACACAGCACCAACACACACACACAGCACCAACACACACACACAGCACCAACACACACACACAGCACCAACACACACACACAGCACCAACACACACACACACAGCACCAACACACACAGCACCAACACACACACACAGCACCAACACACACAGCACCAACACACACACAGCACCAACACACACACACACAGCACCAACACACACACAGCACCAACACACACACACAGCACCAACACACACACACAGCACCAACACACACACACAGCACCAACACACACACACACAGCACCAACACACACACAGCACCAACACACACACAGCACCAACACACACACACACAGCACCAACACACACACACACACAGCACCAACACACACACACAGCACCAACACACACACACAGCACCAACACACACACAGCACCAACACACACACAGCACCAACACACACACACACAGCACCAACACACACACACAGCACCAACACACACACACAGCACCACACCAACACGCAGACCACCACACCAACACGCAGACCACCACACCAACACACACACAGCACGACACCAACATACACACACAGCACCACACACACACAGACCATCACACCAATACACACACACAGCACCAACACACACAGACCACCACACCAACACACGCAGACCACCACACCAACACACACAGCACCAACACACACACAGCACCAACACACACCACTGCACTGCACCGAACCACGTCAACACTCATACACCACGCCCTCCTCCACCCCCCCAATCGCCCACTGTGCGTGCGTGTGCGCGTCTGCATGGCGGTGGCGGCGGCGTTTTTAATGAGCGCTGTGTGCCATGTTGTGTCACCTGCCATCTCGTGGTGTGCTCTGGCTCAGGAGAGCTGTGCGTTGCTAGCCACCAGAGTAAGTGTCTCCACCCATTCACTCCGCGCTCGCCCAGAGCCTCCTGAGCGTTGGGCACGCAAACGCGCTCCGCAGACGCACGCGTCCAGCACGCACGCACACACACGCACGCACGCACACGCGCGCACGCATGACACGCACACTCGCATGACACGCACACTCAGATATACACCCCCCCGTGTAGCCTTAGCAGACTGTTGGGGCAAGTGCTGTTGGGGAGCACCTGTGAAGGCCGGCACGGCACACGTGGGGGTGGGTGGCCAGTACATTCGTCTCCCCAGTGGCGATGTTTAAAAACCCGCACCAAGTACTCAGGTAAGGCTGAGTCAACCTAGGGGATTCCCAGGACCGGATCAGACAATCGTCACTGATATTGGCTTTGAGCGCAGCACGCTAACCGCTACGCCACCGCTCCCCACACACACACATGCTTGGACACGCACACACACCATACACACACCCACTTGGTGACGTAGAGACTCGCGTGCGCGGTCCTCCCCCGACGGTTTCCCCCGTGTGTGTCCATAGCTGGTAGCCTCCCGTCGCTGGTAGCCTCTAACTCCTGTGGTCCGCAGCGTTGCCCTCCCCTCCGACCAGCTCCCCTCCCCGCCCCCTCCCTCGTCACGCCTGCTCAAACCCTCGTCAGATATCACGGCGTCAAGCGGGGCGAGGCCTGCGCTGGCGCTGGCGCGTGGGGGACCGCCTGGAACTGTCACGCGGTTGTCGGCTTGTCCTGCGAGGCGCGGCGATGGATTGTCGAATCTGTCCCGTGCAGATATTTTTTTGAGGAATTGTTTTTTTTAACTCGCGGTTGCCGAGTGTCCCCACGGGGCTCCTCCGCTCCTCCTCCCCACCACGCGGAGGCCGACTCTTCGTTACTCGCGGCCAAACGTCCCAAGCGTAGCAGCGCCGTCCTGAGTTGCCGAGATCTCGAGACTGGGCGAGGCTCATGAGGATTGGTTTTTACCCTTTCTGGCAATCAAACGGTTGTGTTGAGATGTTAAGAGACCAAGCAGAAACCGTTTGCAAGGACTCCTGTCTGCATTACCCACGCGCACTTATGGTGAACTCGCGTTCCTGGGTTGTCGTAGGCAGCGTTATTATTCTTATTGATCTCACTGTGCCATGCCTCTCCGACTGCACCCTTCCCTCGCGCCACGCTTCCCAAATCTCTGGAATTCTCTGTGGCTGTTCCACCACACAGGATTCCGGAGTGTCGTCATTGGGGTTGACATTTGTGTGTGCTGTGTGCGGTGTGGTGGGCGTGTGGGGTGTGCAGTGTGGTGTGTACGGTATGGTATGGTGTGTACGGCGTGGTGTGCGTGGTGTGGTGTGTGCAGTGTGGTGTGTATGGGGTGCCGTGTACGGTGTGGTGTGTACGGTGTGGTGTGTGTGTGTCATGTGGCATGTGTGTTGTGGTGTGTGAGACACGGTTGTTTGGAGGGCGATGAGTTCCGACTACTGATGGTGTTCACTAACAGCTGACTGGTCTGTCACCCCTTTGTGTCTCACGCCTTTGTGTCTCACCCCTGTGTCATTTGTCACCCTCTGGATGTGTCACTGCCTTATCCCACTCACCACCTCCCTCACCTGCCCCCTCTAGAGCCGTGCCCGTCGCGCGCCCTGCAGGCCCACGCGGCGACGCTGCTCAGGGAGGAGGCGGCGCTGGCGGCCGGCTTCATCAACAGCGTCCTCAACCAGCTCAACTGGGCCTTCTCAGAGTTCATCGGCATGATCCAGGAGGTCCGTGCACGCGTGCGTCTGTGCGTGCGTCTGTGCGTGCGTCTTTGCGTGCGTCTGCGTGCGTGTGTGCGTGCGTGCGTGTGCATGCGTGTGTATGCGTCTGTGCGTGTGCGTGCATGAGTGTGCTTGCGTGCGCGTGCGCGAGGTCCCGGAAAGGATTATCCAACATTGCTCCCCTTGCCAGGCGGCAGGCCGAAGAGAGGCTTGCGGAGCCCCCAATGTGGTTGATATGTACGTGTGCACGTTGAACCTCTTTCGCACAGTACGTAGCCAACCGTGCTAATTGGAGGTGTGGGGTAAAGGACAACAAACTAAACACAACAACAAGGAGTTCCAAAGAAATGAGTTTTCAATCTAGATTTTAAAGTGCATAGCTCCAGTGGATTCCTAATATTGCAAGGAAGGTTTCAGGCCAGAGCGGTCCTGCACGGACGTGGTATTCTCCGTCCCTCTACCGCAGCAGAGGGCCTACACCTCTGCTTTATCGGCCTAAGGCCTATGATGCCATCAATAGGCCAGGCTCTGGGTTGTTGTTCGTGCTTGAGAGCACCCTGACCATCCAGTTGCACTCACGCGGGACTGTCGTAACGGTGGGCAGGCTCCGGTGTAAAGTCATTTCATGTTTTACCGCTGCTTGGGGTGCCGGCGTTGCAGCGGTGATTGCCGTGGTAACGAAGGTGACCGCTGCTTGTGGCAGCCAGCGCTGGTGGGTGGGGTAGGTGACGGCGATTCGGACGCCAGTCCACGGCACGGGCCGCGGTGGCGAGATGTGAACTCCCTCGCCTGGTATGCAGGAGGTCGTGGATTCGATCCCACCTGCTGTATATTTGCAGTTTGCGGTGTCTCTCTCCCCGTGGTTGTGTGGATTTTCTCCGGGTCCTCCAGTTTTCCCTCCACATTTAGAATCAACATCACACGTTCAGGAGTATTTGGCTGCTATAAATGTTCACGCGATGGAGATGAGCCACTTGGTCGAGCGATCATTTGTGAGAGCCAGGTGGTCACTTCTGAAAAAGAGCTACACAGCTCAGCCGGGGCCTTACCTTGTTTAGACGGCACTGACCTCTGTGTCTCGAACACCGCCGGACCCTCCTCCCGCTCAACCCTGTTCACTCCCGCTCACCCCCGCTGACCCCCGCTCACCCCCACTGACCCCCACTGACCCCCGCTCACCCCCAACCCGCAGATCCAGCAGACAGCGGAGCGTCCGGAGCGCAACTACATCGACAGCCGGCAGCTGAAGGTGTGTGCGACGTGCTTCGACCTGTCCGTGTCGCTGCTGCGCGTGCTCGAGATGGCCACGAGCCTGGCGCCAGAGGCCTTCACCGACTTCAGCCGGCCCTCGGCCGAGCTGCTGCTCACACGGCTGGCGCAGGTGAGCGAGTTGTGGGGGGGGGTGGAGGGGGGGGGGGCGGAACCGGCGGCGGTGATGTCGGGGAGCGAGAGAGCCAGCGGTGCGGCCGGTTGGTGTCTGTCAGGTCGATTCTGGGAGAGACAAACAGCACGAGTCACGCACGGCGCCGCGGTGGCTAGGAGATGTTAACTACCTCGGCCGGTATGCAGGAGGACGTGGTTTTGATCCCGACCCTGATGCCTGCTGCTGTACATTTGGAGTTTGTGGTGTCTCTCTCTCTCATCATCATCACGGTGGCTAGGAGATGTTAACTACCTCGGCCGGTATGCAGGAGGACGTGGTTTTGATCCCGACCCTGATGCCTGCTGCTGTACATTTGGAGTTTGTGGTGTCTCTCTCTCTCTCATCATCATCACGGTGGCTAGGAGATGTTAACTACCTCGGCCGGTATGCAGGAGGACGTGGTTTTGATCCCGACCCTGATGCCTGCTGCTGTACATTTGGAGTTTGCAGTGTCTCTCTCTCTCCCCATGGTAGTGTAGTGGTTAGCGCGCTGCGCTACGAACCTAGCAACCCGGGTTTGATTCCCGCTCACGGCCAACACCAGTAACGGTGCTAACAGCACTCGCCCCAACAGTCCGTTACAGGCGATGTGGCCGCTCTGTACACGAAGCTGCCGGTCTGACGCACGGCGCCGGTGTCGCGGCTCCCACGTCGCCCCTCGTCCGCCCCCACGTCGCTCCGCTCGCGTGACGCCCTTGCTGCCCCCCACCCCGCTTCTCTCCCCGCCCCCTCTGTGACCCTCTGTGACCCTCTGTGACCCTCTGTGACCCTCTGTGGCCCGCGCCACGGCCCTCACAGCTCATCAACCAGGTGCTGAATCGCGTGACGTCCGAGAGGAATCTGTTCGACCGAGTCGTCAACCTCCGTCTGCCAGGTGCGGGGGGCGGGGGGTGGGGGGGGGGCAGGGGCTAGCACTGTTGGCTACGTACGGTGCGAAAGAAGTTCAACATACAAAGACAAAGATCCCCCGTATAGCCTTAACAGACTTGGGGCAAGTGCTGTTATGGCGAGTACCGAGGAAGGCCGGAACGGCAGTCGAGGAGATTTGTGGCCAGCACCACGCATTTCGAGTGTTTGGCTGCTGCTCTACATGTCCACGTGATGAGAAGCCACTCCGTTGAGCTGTCATTCGCGACAGCCAGGTCGCTACACAGCTCAGTGGGCCCTACATGGTCAAATAAACAAATAGTTTAATAGGGATTATTCGTGGGCTGTGTAGCCGTAGCGCTTTGGTTTTGGTACTGGCAAGGCTGCGCAGGGGGCATGGCAATGCTCCCTGCCTTAGCCACCCGCGCCGACCGGCGTGGTGAAGTATGGTCAAACAACCACCGCGACCCGGGCGGCGGCGTGGTGGAGCGGCCGTTGTCCAGCAGTGGGGTTGGCAGAACGGCGTTGCCTGCGTGGGGGTACGGTGACATCTCCGTGTCCTCCCCCCCCCCCCCCCCCGGTCGGGTTCAGGGCTGGACACGGTGGATCACTACCCCATCCTCGTGTCCCTCACCGGCATCCTCGTGCAGCTCCTGGTGGATGGAACCACCCAGAGGTGAGTGGGGGGGGGGGGGGCACGGGGAGAGAGGGGGGAGGGGAGGCTGGGGGGTCGCAGAGGGAGTTGACTCTAGACCGGGGGTCCCCAACCCCCGGGCCGCAGACCGGTAGCGGCCCGTGGCCTGTTAGGAACCGGGCCGCACAGCAGCAGGAGGTGAGAGCGGTGGGTCCGCGCGTGGCCCCCGCCCCCATTGTTTTATTGTTCACCACTTCGCGCCTCTCTCCCGCACTGCGCGCTCGTCTCAGTCACGGTGTTGGTGAGCCCACAAGCTCTAACCCCGAGCCACGATGAGTAGAAAACAAACGTCGCTGGAGAGCTTCTTTGAAAAGGGGGGAAGACCCAATGATGACCCCCCCACCCCGGTCCATGAAAAAATTGTCTACCACGAAACCGGTCCCTGGTGCCAACAAGGTTGGGGGCCGCCGCTATCGACCATCGTGACGTTGCTCTGTGTGTCTCGGTAACAGCACTTGCCCCAACAGTCTGTTAAGGCTACACGGGGGATCTTTGTTTGTGTTTGTCGGTGGGGCGGTGATCGAGTTGCGCTCCGACCCCGGGGACCCGAGTTTGATTCCCGCTCATGGCCAACACCAGGAAATCGGTCCTGGGCCTCCCCTAGGTCGACCCAGCCTCACCTCCGATTAGCACGGTTGGCTATGTACGGTGTGGGGAGACAAAGGCGTGGTGCTGGCCACCCACCCTCTCGTGTGCCGTGCCGGCCTTCATCGGTGCTCGCTAACAGCACTTGCCCCAGCAGTCTGTTAAAGGCTGTACGGGGGATCTTTGTCTTTTTGTGTACATCTGTGTGCGCGTATCTTTTGAGTGCCTGTGTGTTGCGTATCTTTGCATCTTTGTCTTGCGTTGGCGCAGCAGTTGGCACACAACACGACCAACCTGGCGAAACCTGAGTTTGATTCCCGGCTAAGGCTCTGTGACATCAGTTGCACGTGGCATCTGAACCCATTCTGACGCGGTGTGTTCGCACGAGCAATTTGAAAACCACGGCAGCCAGGCGTGGCGCTGACCACACCGTCGCCCCCTTGCATATCCCAGCAACCACATAATATGGAGGATCTCTGTTTCATTATGTGTTAAGGTGTGTTGTGCCTTGAGCGGTGTGTGCGTGTTTCTGGGTGGATGATGCACTGTGTGCATACAATTATTTGTCTGTCCACTTGCTGGGTGTCAAGCCTTGCAGCAGCACACCGTATCGGGCCGCGAGGGTCGCTCGCCATAAAAAACCACGTGTCGCTTCGGTGGCACGAAGCACGAGAATGGAACGGTTTCTCCGCGACGGAGCTGTCGAGTTGACGATTCCTTGCGTCCGCGCGTCACGGGCCGCCCCCCCCACCCCTCCCCCCCCCACCCCTCCCCCCCCACCCCTCCCCCCCCACCCCTCCCCCCCCACCCCTCCCCTCGCCTACCGCCATGAGACGGCACGCGGCCGACGAGACACGGGCGGCCTGGGCCACGTCGAGTCGCGTGGCCTACCGGCGGAATACTTTAAAAGTGGCTTTTGAAAGATTCAAGAATGATTGAATACAAAAACAATATGGAATAAGGCTACAAGGCGACTCCAGAGTGCAGGGTGCACAAGCGTAGGTGATGGGGTTGATGGTGAGAGCGAAGGCACGGCTCCGTTTGGATGTGTGCGCTATGGAGGAGCTCCCGGGAGCTTCTGGAGCGAAACGTCGGACGTCGTGCAGAACGCCGCGTGGAGAGCGGCACCGATCAACCCGCGCGGCCGGGACCGCTAATGCACCCGGCCCTCGTCGCCACCGCCCGCAACTGCGCGGTTACCGTGACGGCGCGTCCATACGTTCGGGGTCGCCATGGCAACTTTGGTCATCTTTAGTTGACAAAAACAACAATCGGCTGGCTTCTCATTTCACACGGAGTGGACCGGCAGTGTTGTGAGGTTTAATAAAAAAATAACAACGACCTGGCATGGACAATTTCAGGCTTATAGAGTCACATACAGAACCATAGAGTCACACAGAGACCCATAGAGTCACAATCAGAACCATAGACTCACACAGAGACCCATGGAGTCACAAACAGAACCATAGACTTGCACAGAGACCCATAGTCACAAACAGAACCATGGACTGACACAGAGACCCATAGAGTCACCTACAGAACAATAGACTCACACAGAGACCCATAGAGTCACCTACAGAACAATAGACTCGCATAGAGACCCATAGAGTCACCTACAGAACCATAGACTCACACAGAGACCCATAGAGTCACCTACAGAACCATAGACTTGCACAGAGACCCATAGAGTCACATACAGAACCATAGACTCGCACAGAGACCCATAGACTCACAAACAGAACCATAGACTCACACAGAGACCCATAGAGTCGCCTACAGAAACATAGACTCGCACGGAGACCCATATAGTCACAAACAGAACCATAGACTTGCACAGAGACCCATAGAGTCACATACAGAACCAGAGACTTGCACAGAGACCCATATAGTCACAAATAGAACCATAGACTTGCACGGAGACCCATAGAGTCACATACAGAACCATAGACTTGCACAGAGACCCATAGAGTCACATACAGAACCAGAGACTTGCACAGAGACCCATAGAGTCACATACAGAACCATAGACTTGCACAGAGACCCATATAGTCACAAACAGAACCATAGACTTGCACAGAGACCCATAGAGTCACATACAGAACCATAGACTTGCACAGAGACCCATATAGTCACAAACAGAACCATAGACTTGCACAGAGACCCATAGAGTCACATACAGAACCAGAGACTGACACAGAGACCCATAGAGTCACAAACAGAACCATAGACTCGCACGGAGATCCATATAGTCACAAACAGAACCATAGACTTGCACAGAGACCCATAGAGTCACATACAGAACCAGAGACTGACACAGAGACCCATATAGTCACAAACAGAATCATAGACTTGGTGGCTGGCTTGGTGGCTGACTTGGTGGCTGACTTGGTGGCTGACTTGGTGGCTGACTTGGTGGCTGGCTTGGTGGCTGGCTTGGTGGCTGGCTTGGTGGCTGACTTGGTGGCTGGCTTGGTGGCTGACTTGGTGGCTGGCTTGGTGGCTGGCTTGGTGGCTGGCTTGGTGGCTGGCTTGGTGGCTGACTTGGTGGCTGACTTGGTGGCTGACTTGGTGGCTGACTTGGTGGCTGGCTTGGTGGCTGGCTTGGTGGCTGGCTTGGTGGCTCGCTCGGGCCACCAAAGAGCGCGATGAGTGGGGTCGCGCGGTGGGGTCCGCAGGGCGTTTAATTAGTTCGCGAGAGGGGGACGCAGAGAGGAGAACAAAGCAACCGCGAGGGGTGGGGGAGCGGACACGATGGGGGTGGTGTGGTGTGGGGTGCAGGGTCCCAGGAATTGGCTGCAATCGTTGAGGGTCGTGTGGACTAAATAATTAAATATTCAGGTGCTACCCCCCCCCCCACCCCGGTCGTACGCTTTGTGTCGTCCCGAGACGAAGAACGAAGAAGCCGTTGGTAAATCTTCACAGGGCGGCGCAGGCGGGCAGATGTCACAGAGATACTCATCGGGAGGTTCCCTCCATCGACCTGTGGTCCGTACGTACATACGTGTGTGTGTGTGCGTACGTGTGTGTGTGCGTGCGTGTGTGTGTGTGTATGTGTTTATGTTGGACTTCTTTCGTGCCATGCGTGGCCAATCGCAGGCGCGGGGGAAGGACAACGCAGCAGGGGGCGGCGCTTGCGGCAGCCGCTCGGCACACGTCCGTCGCGCCGTGGTAGTCGCCCAAATCGATATTTTTTTTTGTTCCCGGAGACGGAATTTGTCCGAGGTGAGGTGCCAATGCGGCGTTGAGCGCTGCCGCGGGGTGGGTCGCCTTGACGACCCAAACCCTCCCCAGTCGCCCCACGGCTGCCGTGGCCACCGAGCGGCCCCGTTGTTCCCTCCGTGTCCGACGTTCAAGCGCCGCCCCCTTCCGCCTCTAAACCGACGGATGCCGAGGCGGCGATCGGCGGGGCGCGGTGAGGAGCGGCGGTTTGGCCGGCGCTGGGCGCGGTGAGCCGCGGACGCTTGTCCTGCGGTTCGCGTCGTCGCGGCCGCCGGAAGTGGCGGCCGCCGGCAGCTGCGGGCGAGGCTCTCGCGCGGGGGAGACGACCTCCCCAGAAACGTTGCTTTCCCGCGGCCACTGCGCCGCTACAACAATCGTCGTCACGGTTACCCGCACGCGCACGCCCCCCCCCCCCTCCAACCCCGCGCCCCCTCGTACGCACGCGCCGTCCGGTGGCGCTGTCGCTGTCTTGTTGCGCGCTTTGTTCGGCGTGAAGCGACACTTGTTGGCCATGGAGACGGGAGGCCCCGGGGAGGGAGGGAGGGAGGGAGAGAGACGCTATTGTTCGTGCCTGGCGAGCGGTGGACACGGTGGACACGTGGGACGCGTGCGACGTTGGTGGGCGCCACAGACGCGCGCGCCTTCCTCTCCCCCCCCCCCCCAGTGGCCCGTCCTCTCTGCCGCCTCGCCGGGAGGACTTGCGCGCCTGTTCCATCACTCCGTGCGTTTGTCAAGCGTCGCTCGAGGAGCGACATGGAGCTTGGGGGACTTGAGAGCGACGCGGCATGAGAGGCGGAGAGAGAGAGAGGGGGAGACGGGGTTGAGCCACGTGGTTGCACGCACCGCTCTCACATTGCCTCCCACCTTTGTCCCGGAACTCTCGCTGAGCAGTACCGTGACCCCACCATAGACTCGCACAGAGACCCATAGATTCACATTCAGAACCATAGACTCGCACAGAGACCCATAGAGTCACATTCAGGACGAGAGACTCACATAGTGTCCCATAGACGTGTACACGGTGGACACGGGCCGCAGGAAGTGGCTATTGCGGAGCCACCTTTGAGTGACCTCTGGTCCACACCCAGTAAGGTGATCGGCGCTTTTCTCCCAGCTGCTCTGCGCAGCGAGAGTTAACTTGGTCGCTTGCTTCAACTTTCAGAGCCGGACTTGAGAAACTAAATTAAGTCCGGAACCGAGCGGAACGGCCGTTTGAGAAGCTGGTTTTAACCACGGGAGACGCAGATCGGATACACGGGCTGTTTCCTAGCAACCGGCGGCGCCAGGTGACGGCTCCAGGAAGGCCACGTGCCGCACCGCCGGCGCTCCGGCGCGGAGCTCCGCGCTCGGCTCCGGCGGGAACGGAGCGACGGCCTCCGGGATGAAGTCGAAGGCCCCGCCGTAGCGCCCGCGGCGGCACGGGCAGCAGAGGCGGCGGTGGCGGCACGGGCAGGGCGTGAGGAAGACGTACGCCAGCACCAGCAGGAGGCTGGCGGCGCACACGGCGAGCATGGTGACGAGCGTGGAGAACGAGGCGGAAGCTTCGGCGACCTCGGGCTCTGCCGGCTCGTTCTCGTCGTCGTCGTCGTAGTTGTTGTCGTCGTCGTAGTTGTCGTCGTCGTCGTAGTAGTTCTCGTCGTTGCGGCGCGCAGCCACCGTGAGCCGCACGCGAGCCGCGGCTCCGCCAGGGCGGTGCCGGCACGAGTAAACCCCCGAGTCGGAGGTCACCGCGCCAATGATCAGCAACCGGCCGGTGCCATGGCCGTGCGCCGCCGCCACCACCGCCACGCGCCTCCTGGTGGTCGCCGTCTCCCGGCCGCCGACGCTCCCCGAGACGAGCGAAGTGCCGCCCACGGTCTCGTTGTCCGGAGTCACCCACTCGACGCTCGCCGGTTCTCGGCCACCCGCCGGGAGCGCCGCCGTCGCCGGGCAGCTCAGGGAGACATTGGCGCCGGCGCGCGCCGCGTGGCGGAGCAGCGGTCGGGCGAGCGGCCCGTGCCGCCCGGCGCACGGCGATTTCCAGCCGGGCCCGGCGGCGCCGTCGTCGGGCAGAAACTCCGCCATGTCCCTCACCCTGCCGGCGCCGTCGCCGTCGACTGACCCGTCGAGGCAGCGGAAGTCCGGCCAGTGCTCGAGCACCGGCCGGTAGGCGGCGCCGCGCAGCGCCGCCAGCGCTCGAGCGAGCCGGCACCCGCACGCGAAGGGGTTCCCGTGCAGGAACACGGCGGCGGCGCGGAGCCGCGCGGACGGCGGCGCCGACGGAAAGGCGCGGGCGCGGTTAGAGCTGAGGTCGAGCAGCGCCAGCGAGGGCGCCGCGCGCAGCACGGGCAGCACGGGCAGCGAGCGCAGGCGGTTGGCGCCCAGGTAGAGGCGGCGCAGGGCCGGGAGGCCCCTGAAGGCGCCGCGGAGCAGCCGGGCGATCTCGTTGCCCTGCAGCTCCAGCGAGCGCAGGCGCGCCAGCCCGGCGAACGCGTCGCGGGGAATCTCGCGCAGCGCGTTGAGCGAGAGGTCGAGCCGCTCGGCGCGCGGCACCGCCCGGCCCAGCAGCCCCGGAACCAGCGCCGAGATGCGGTTCCGCGCCAGCGCCACGCGGGCCGCCCTCGCCAGCGCCGCGCCGTCGCCCGCGGCGAACAGGAACGGCGGGAAGAGCGTCAGCGCGTTGCCGCTCAGGTCGAGCGCGTGGAAGCGGTCGGGCACGCGGGCCGGCGCCTCGTCGTCCGACAGGCTCCGGCCGCCGCAGTCGAGGATGTCGCCGGCGCACACGCAGCGGCGCGGGCAGCGCCACGGACGCCGCGGCCCCCCCGGGGACCCCTCGTCGCGGACGTGGCCGAGCAGCAGCAGCAGGAGCGGCGCCGGGAGGATCATGTTCCAACTCGTCGCCCGCTCGTGATCGACTGCGTTGTCGGAGTCGGTTTCCCCGGCTACGCTGTAACCTTTGCGGCTCGGTCAGGATGCCCTGGGGAGCGGCAGCAGCTGTCGGCGCCTTCGCCAGTGTAAGTGTCGGAGCAAATGTTGGTGGTAGTTTTACCTGCGCGGGTGGTGGGGTGTGCGGGTGGCGGGGTGTGCGGGTGGTGGGGTGTGCGGGTGGTGGGGTGTGCGGGTGGCGGGGTGTGCGGGTGGCGGGGTGTGCGGGTGGTGGGGTGTGCGGGTGGTGGGGTGTGGGTGTGGGGTGTGCGGGTGGTGGGGTGTGCGGGTGGTGGGGTGTGCGGGTGGTGGGGTGTGCGGGTGGTGGGGTGTGCGGGTGGTGGGGTGTGCGGGTGTGGGGTGTGCGGGTGGTGGGGTGTGTGGGTGTGCGGGTGGTGGGGTGTGCGGGTGGTGGGGTGTGCGGGTGGTGGGGTGTGCGGGTGGTAGGGTGTGTGGGTGGTGGGGTGTGCGGGTGGTGGGGTGTGCGGGTGGTAGGGTGTGTGGGTGGTGGGGTGTGCGGGTGGCGGGGTGTGCGGGTGGCGGGGTGTGCGGGTGGTGGGGTGTGCGGGTGGTGGGGTGTGGGTGTGGGGTGTGCGGGTGGTGGGGTGTGCGGGTGGTGGGGTGTGCGGGTGGTGGGGTGTGCGGGTGGTGGGGTGTGCGGGTGGTGGGGTGTGCGGGTGTGGGGTGTGCGGGTGGTGGGGTGTGTGGGTGTGCGGGTGGTGGGGTGTGCGGGTGGTGGGGTGTGTGGGTGGTGGGGTGTGCGGGTGGTGGGGTGTGCGGGTGGTGGGGTGTGCGGGTGTGGGGTGTGCGGGTGGTGGGGTGTGTGGGTGTGCGGGTGGTGGGGTGTGCGGGTGGTGGGGTGTGCGGGTGGTGGGGTGTGCGGGTGGTAGGGTGTGTGGGTGGTGGGGTGTGCGGGTGGTGGGGTGTGCGGGTGGTAGGGTGTGTGGGTGGTGGGGTGTGCGGGTGGCGGGGTGTGCGGGTGGCGGGGTGTGCGGGTGGTGGGGTGTGCGGGTGGTGGGGTGTGGGTGTGGGGTGTGCGGGTGGTGGGGTGTGCGGGTGGTGGGGTGTGCGGGTGGTGGGGTGTGCGGGTGGTGGGGTGTGCGGGTGGTGGGGTGTGCGGGTGTGGGGTGTGCGGGTGGTGGGGTGTGTGGGTGTGCGGGTGGTGGGGTGTGCGGGTGGTGGGGTGTGTGGGTGGTGGGGTGTGCGGGTGGTGGTGGTGCTACTTGCGGTGTACGGGTGGTGGGGTGTACGGGTGGTGGGGTGTGCGGGTGGTGGGGTGTGCGGGTGTGGGGTGTGCGGGTGGTGGGGTGTGCGGGTGGTGGGGTGTGCGGGTGGTGGGGTGTGCGGGTGGTGGGGTGTGCGGGTGGTGGGGTGTGCGGGTGGTGGGGTGTGCGGGTGGTGGGGTGTGCGGGTGGTGGGGTGTGCGGGTGGTGGGGTGTACGGGTAGTGGGGTGTACGGGGTACAGGCAGACGAGGAAGTCGCGAGCGCTCGCTCACCTGCGCACTGCTCCTCTTCTCACGGCCCGGCGTTCTCTCCCTCCCATGGGCTCCCTCCGTTGCCACGCGACGAGCTGGCTCCCAATTAAAGTAGTTAACGAGCCGAGCACCGTCGACGTCGGCGGAGCACCTGGCGGCTCCGTCGAGAGAAACGAGAAATTCCTCGGGAGCGTTGGGGGCGCCGCGTGTGGCCCCCCGTGTGCACCCACGGAGCCGCGTGGCTGACGGCGTTGCCCGCGACGAGGTGGACCCGCGGGGAGCGAGCGAGCGGCGTAGTTGTCGCGGGCCGGGGAGTGGGCGGGGGGGCGGCACCGCGGGGGGCTTCTCGCGGGGACGGATTATTTATTTATTTAGTTGTTGTTTCCCGTCCCACTCTCTCTGCCTCCCCCGCCGGTGGCTTCGCTCGGCCTGCGTGGGCCCCTCCCCCCCCCACAAACACCCCCACTCACTCACCCAGCTCACCCAGCTCACCACTCACCACTCACTTACCCAGCTCACCCAGCTCACCACTCACCACTCACTCACCCAGCTCACCACTCACCACTCACTCACCCAGCTCACCCAGCTCACCACTCACTCACCCAGCTCACCCAGCTCACCACTCACCACTCACTCACCCAGCTCACCACTCACCACTCACTCACCCAGCTCACCCAGCTCACCACTCACTCACCCAGCTCACCCAGCTCACCACTCACCACTCACTCACCCAGCTCACCACTCACCACTCACTCACCCAGCTCACCACTCGCTCACCCAGCTCACCACTCACCACTCACTCACCCAGCTCACCACTCACCCAGCTCACCACTCACCCAGCTCACCCAGTTCACCACTCACTCACCCAGCTCACCACTCACTCACCCAGCTCACCACTCACCCAGCTCACCACTCGCTCACCCAGCTCACCACTCACTCACCCAGCTCACCACTCGCTCACCCAGCTCACCCAGCTCACCACTCACCCAGCTCACCACTCACTCACCCAGCTCACCCAGCTCACCACTCACTCACCCAGCTCACCACTCACTCACCCAGCTCACCACTCATTCACCCAGCTTCACCACTCACTCACCCAGCTCACCCAGCTCACCACTCACTCACCCAGCTCACCCAGCTCACCACTCACCACTCACGCACCCAGCTCACCACTCACCACTCACTCACCCAGCTCACCACTCACTCACCCAGCTCACCCAGCTCACCACTCACTCACCCAGCTCACCCAGCTCACCACTCACTCACCCAGCTCACCCGGCTCACCACTCACTCACCCAGCTCACCCAGCTCACCACTCACCACTCACTCACCCAGCTCACCACTCACCACTCACTCACCCAGCTCACCCAGCTCACCACTCACTCACCCAGCTCACCCAGCTCACCACTCACCACTCACTCACCCAGCTCACCACTCACCACTCACTCACCCAGCTCACCACTCGCTCACCCAGCTCACCACTCACCACTCACTCACCCAGCTCACCACTCACCCAGCTCACCACTCACCCAGCTCACCCAGTTCACCACTCACTCACCCAGCTCACCACTCACTCACCCAGCTCACCACTCACCCAGCTCACCACTCGCTCACCCAGCTCACCACTCACTCACCCAGCTCACCACTCGCTCACCCAGCTCACCCAGCTCACCACTCACCCAGCTCACCACTCACTCACCCAGCTCACCACTCACTCACCCAGCTCACCACTCACTCACCCAGCTCACCACTCACTCACCCAGCTCACCACTCACTCACCCAGCTCACCCAGCTCACCACTCACTCACCCAGCTCACCACTCACTCACCCAGCTCACCACTCATTCACCCAGCTTCACCACTCACTCACCCAGCTCACCCAGCTCACCACTCACCACTCACTCACCCAGCTCACCACTCACTCACCCAGCTCACCCAGCTCACCACTCACTCACCCAGCTCACCCAGCTCACCACTCACTCACCCAGCTCACCCGGCTCACCACTCACTCACCCAGCTCACCCAGCTCACCACTCACCACTCACCCAGCTCACCACTCACCCAGCTCACCACTCACCCAGCTCACCACTCACCCAGCTCACCACTCACCCAGCTCACCACTCACCCAGCTCACCACTCACCCAGCTCACCGCTCACCACTCACCCAGCTCACCACTCACCCAGCTCACCGCTCACCGTTCACCACTCACCCAGCTCACCACTCACCCAGCTCACCACTCACCCAGTTCACCGCTCACCACTCACCCAGCTCACCACTCACCCAGCTCACCGCTCACCACTCACCCAGCTCACCACTCACCCAGCTCACCGCTCACCACTCACCCAGCTCACCACTCACCCAGCTCACCACTCACCCAGCTCACCGCTCACCACTCACCCAGTTCACCACTCACCCAGCTCACCACTCACCACTCACCCAGTTCACCGCTCACCCAGCTCACCACTCACCCAGCTCACCGCTCACCACTCACCCAGCTCACCACTCACCCAGCTGACCACTCACCCAGCTCACCACTCACCACTCACCCAGCTCACCACTCACCCAGCTCACCCAGCTCACCACTCACCACTCACCCAGCTCACCACTCACTCAGCTCACCGCTCACCACTCACCCAGCTCACCACTCACCCAGCTCACCACTCACCCAGCTCACCGCTCACCACTCACCCAGCTCACCACTCACCCAGCTCACCACTCACCCAGCTCACCACTCACCCAGCTCACCGCTCACCACTCACCCAGCTCACCACTCACCCAGCTCACCACTCACCCAGCTCACCACTCACCCAGCTCACCACTCACCCAGCTCACCGCTCACCACTCACCCAGCTCACCGCTCACCCAGCTCACCACTCACCCAGCTCACCGCTCACCCAGCTCACCGCTCACCACTCACCCAGCTCACCACTCACCCAGCTCACCACTCACCCAGCTCACCACTCACCCAGCTCACCGCTCACCACTCACCTAGCTCACCGCTCACCCAGCTCACCACTCACCCAGCTCACCACTCACCCAGCTCACCACTCACCCAGTTCACCTCTCACCACTCACCCAGTTCACCACTCACCCAGTTCACCACTCACCCAGCTCACCACTCACCCAGCTCACCACTCACCACTCACCCAGCTCACCACTCACCCAGCTCACCCAGCTCACCACTCACCACTCACCCAGCTCACCACTCACCCAGCTCACCACTCACCCAGCTCACCACTCACCCAGCTCACCCAGCTCACCACTCACCCAGCTCACCGCTCACCACTCACCCAGCTCACCACTCACCCAGCTCACCACTCACCCAGCTCACCACTCACCCAGCTCACCGCTCACCACTCACCCAGCTCACCACTCACCCAGCTCACCACTCACCCAGCTCACCGCTCACCACTCACCCAGCTCACCGCTCACCCAGCTCACCACTCACCCAGCTCACCGCTCACCCAGCTCACCGCTCACCACTCACCCAGCTCACCACTCACCCAGCTCACCACTCACCCAGCTCACCACTCACCCAGCTCACCGCTCACCACTCACCTAGCTCACCGCTCACCCAGCTCACCGCTCACCACTCACCCAGCTCACCACTCACCCAGTTCACCTCTCACCACTCACCCAGTTCACCACTCACCCAGTTCACCACTCACCCAGCTCACCACTCACCCAGCTCACCACTTACCCAGCTCACCACTCACCACTCACCCAGCTCACCACTCACCCATCTCACCACTCACCCAGCTCACCACTCACCACTCACCCAGCTCACCACTCACCCAGCTCACCACTCACCACTCACCCAGCTCACCACTCACCACTCACCCAGCTCACCACTCACCACTCACCCAGCTCACCACTCACCCAGCTCACCGCTCACCACTCACCCAGCTCACCACTCACCCAGCTCACCACTCACCCAGCTCACCGCTCACCACTCACCCAGCTCACCACTCACCCAGCTCACCACTCACCCAGCTCACCCAGCTCACCACTCACCCAGCTCACCACTCACCCAGCTCACCGCTCACCACTCACCCAGCTCACCTCCCACTCACCCAGCTCACCGCTCACCACTCACCCAGCTCACCACTCACCACTCACCCAGCTCACCACTCACCCAGCTCACCACTCACCCAGCTCACCACTCACCCAGCTCACCACTCACCATTCACCCAGTTCACCACTCACCCAGCTCACCACTCACCCAGCTCACCACTCACCACTCACCCAGCTCACCACTCACCCAGCTCACCACTCACCACTCACCCAGCTCACCACTCACCCAGCTCACCGCTCACCACTCACCCAGTTCACCGCTCACCACTCACCCAGCTCACCACTCACCCAGCTCACCGCTCACCACTCACCCAGTTCACCACTCACCCAGCTCACCGCTCACCACTCACCCAGCTCACCACTCACCCAGCTCACCGCTCACCCAGTTCACCGCTCACCACTCACCCAGCTCACCACTCACCCAGCTCACCGCTCACCCAGTTCACCGCTCACCACTCACCCAGCTCACCACTCACCCAGCTCACCACTCACCCAGCTCACCGCTCACCACTCACCCAGCTCACCACTCACCCAGCTCACCACTCACCCAGTTCACCACTCACCACTCACCCAGCTCACCACTCACCCAGCTCACCGCTCACCACTCACCCAGCTCACCGCTCACCCAGTTCACCACTCACCCAGCTCACCACTCACCCAGCTCACCACTCACCCAGCTCACCACTCACCCAGCTCACCACTCACCCAGCTCACCACTCACCCAGCTCACCACTCACCCAGCTCACCACTCACCCAGCTCACCGCTCACCACTCACCCAGTTCACCACTCACCCAGCTCACCACTCACCCAGCTCACCACTCACCCAGCTCACCACTCACCCAGCTCACCACTCACCCAGCTCACCACTCACCCAGTTCACCACTCACCCGCTCACCACTCACCCAGCTCACCACTCACCCAGCTCACCACTCACCCAGCTCACCGCTCACCCAGCTCACCGCTCACCCAGTTCACCGCTCACCACTCACCCAGCTCACCACTCACCCAGCTCACCACTCACCACTCACCCAGCTCACCACTCACCCAGCTCACCGCTCACCCAGTTCACCGCTCACCACTCACCCAGCTCACCACTCACCCAGCTCACCACTCACCACTCACCCAGCTCACCACTCACCCAGCTCACCACTCACCCTGTTCACCACTCACCCAGCTCACCACTCACCCAGCTCACCACTCACCCATCTCACCACTCACCCAGTTCACCGCTCACCACTCACCCAGCTCACCACTCACCCAGCTCACCACTCACCCAGCTCACCACTCACCCAGTTCACCACTCACCCAGCTCACCACTCACCCAGCTCACCACTCACCCAGCTCACCACTCACCCATCTCACCACTCACCCAGTTCACCGCTCACCACTCACCCAGCTCACCACTCACCCAGCTCACCACTCACCCAGCTCACCACTCACCCAGCTCACCACTCACCCAGCTCACCGCTCACCACTCACCCAGTTCACCGCTCACCACTCACCCAGCTTACCACTCACCCAGCTCACCGCTCACCCAGTTCACCGCTCACCCAGCTCACCGCTCACCACTCACCCAGCTCACCGCTCGACCCGGCGAGCGAGATGCCGCTCAGAGCGAGTCCGACGTGAAGGAGGGGTGACTGCCGCCTGTTGCCGCTGTCTCTTCCCACGGCCGTGGGGGAGAGAGGAGCCTGCACTGCGCAGAGCGTTGGCGCTGTGGATGCAGGCGATGTGCCCTAGGAGGTTCGGCAGGGTGGGGGGCAGGGTGGAGATGCGGAGGTGTTTACCTGGACAGCGGGGGGAGGGGTGACAGCCGAGGCTTCTGGGAAATCAAGATGGGAGGAGGTGGGGCGGTTGGGGAGGTGATGTTGATGCAGATGGTGATGATGGTCACCTCTGTAGTGATAGCGAAGATGATGATGCTGGGCTTGGGGGTGATGGTGGCGATGATTGTGGGTCTGGTCTATCATGAAGATGATGGCGGCCGTGTCGGTCGCGACGTTGGTGATGTCGATGACGAGTACAATGGAAGTGTCTTGGTTGTGACGACGATGGCGATGATGATTGGTTGTGTCGTTACTGGACGTGTCGGTACCAGTGGCGACGACGACGATGTTTCTGGCCACCACAACACTGTCCCCTCCTCTCGCTAATCGGACTTGATCCATCGACCGCCAGTGCCGGTCTTAACGAGTCTCTCAGCACTCAAGAGCCCAACCCCCCCCCAACGCCCCCCCCCTCCCCGCCACCCCTCCTCTTGGAGGCGTGGCCACCGCTTTGATTGACAACTCGCGCTGCGTGCAGACAAGGCATCGCCACGTCTGTAACCACGGCAACCGTCTAAGTCAAGTCCGCCGTCTCTGTTTGGAGCTCTCGTGGTATCCTAGCAACGCAAATGTTTTAGGGCATTGAATCAGCATCATCGGCCAGGGTTAATCCACTGCTGATTGAAAGCCTCCCTAAGTTTCCACGCCCACCACTTGGGAGATCCTGAGATGTAATGATCCGCGCGACACGTGCGAACGAGCCGGCTTCATCGCTCCATCTCCTCGTAACCGTCGGCCGTGCCCATGAACGCAAATGCGTGCCGGATCCCAAGATCTCGGCGGTGCCGGTACCGGAGTCTCTGAGCCGCTGAGCAGCCCGGATTCACTTCTTGGAACGGATCGCGACCTCCCCCTCCGTCCCCCCACCCCTCCTCTCCACGCGCGTGGCGATCCAAAAGTCGCCGACGATTGGCGCCGGTAGTGGGGTGGGGGGAAATTGGCGCCACGCCGGGCAGCCGTCGTGCCGCCAGGCTGCCCGACGCGACGCTTCGTGCGAAACGAGGCTCTGCCTCCCCGGCGACTTCCAAACGCGATGCCGGGAACCGCAACCTCCACGCCGGCGCACGCACGCACCTCCTGTTGACGCCGCCGTGGCCGCCGCCATGCTTGCCGTTTGCGAGCGCTCGGAGTGATTGTGAATTTTATCCGAGTTAAGATAATGAGGATCATTTGCATAATCTCTGCCGCCGCCGTGAAAGTCCCGTGAATGTGCCGCTGCCTCTCGGCGGTGCGGCTCGGGGGGAGAGAGAGATGTCGGTTTGCCGCCCGCCCGCACGCTCGCACGCAAAGGCAAATCCGTCCGCGATCGTCTGGAGATTCCGCGTGGCCAACGACGAGTGAATCGCATCTTCCGCTCTCGGTCGACGGGAGAAGCTGACGGCGGGAGACGCGCCCCGGTTTGGTGACGATCCGCGGCTCGCCGAGACGGCCGAGCCGGGGGAGTGGAAAAGAAAGCGCCTCCCTCCCGCGGCCGATCGAGGCGCGGGGGGCCGGGAGGCGCGGGGAGACGCGGGGGGCCGGGAGGCGCGGGGAGACGCGGGGGGCAGGGAGGCGCGGGGAGACGCGGGGGGCCGGGAGGTGCGGGGAGACGCGTCGTCCCTTGTCGCCGTGCGCCCGTGGAGCTGGTGGCCGCCGCGTCACCTCGCCGCTCCCCCTCCGGGCCGCGGTCGAGGGAGGGTTCGAGGCGACGGACTTGGCGAGGGGGTTTCTCTGGTGCGTTGCACGCACCCCACAATTCAGATTCGCGTAATTTTTCACTCGAGCCGAGGAGAGATCCCCTAATTGAGTCCCTTAATTGGTCTGCGGAGGACATCAATAATTCGGCCGCCGCCCCAGGGACCCCGGTGATATAATGATATAAAATTCTGTTATTTATTTTATTCTATCAGCACGTCGCTCGTGAAAGCGCTGCAGCAACGTGTGACGACGCGTCCTGCCCCCCCCTCCCCCCCCTCTGCTGTTTCTTCGATACGACGTCTCTGACCGTGTGAGTTTCTGCTCCTCAGATTTTGTTCCATATTCTTCGCCGCCCTCCGTAGCTGCTGAATCCCCCGTGAGTGTGCGCGTGAGTGTGCGCGGGAGTGTGCGCGTGAGTGTGTGTGTGAGTGTGCGCGTGAGTGTGCACAGATTGGACACTCAACGCTTCCCCGGGCACTTGGCCGGGGAGCTCTTCATGGTGACGTCGAGTTTTACAAAACCGCTCCACCCTCCTCCTCTTCTCATCCACCTCGTTTTTATCCCGGCTCGCCTTCCATAGCTGCCGTACATTCACACAGAGACAGCTGCCATTGGGGTGGGGGGTCCACTATGTTGACGACGTGCACTCCGCTCCCTCGTCCCCGCCCAAGAGTTGACGCCTCCACACACGCGCGCGCCCCCTTTGCTCGTCACCCGGGCCGCAGGGTCGCAACCCCGCCCCGGTGCCGTGAGAGCAGCGACCTCGCCTTCTCCGCTCTCCCCGCCCCCTTTTCTCTCGTCTCTCTCCCCCCTCCGCTCTTCCCCATCCTCCGCCCCCCGCCGCTTTCCCCGTCTCTCTGGGCGCCCCTCTCCCGCCTCCGTTTTGTACTCTCGCCGTGATCCGCTTATCCCCGATGCGGCGGATACTCGGCTTTTAGCTTTTATCACGCCCGCCCGCCCGCGTTTCGGATCGCCCGCCTCTCTCTCTGCTCGCGCTCTTGCCACAAGCGCGTCGCGCGCGATCGATGCGGAGCCGCGTTTGTCTCCCCACCGCCCCCCCCCACAGCATCTGTTTCTCTGCTGAAGCCGTCTCTCTCCCTCGTCGCGTCCAGCAACTCGCTCCCCCCTTACCCTGCCCACACCCCCCTCGTCTCCAAACCCCGGGTCAACACGGAATCCCAGATTTCTCGCCCGCGCCGAGTGAACGTCGCCGTGTCCTTGGAAGCGCCGAATGAAAACGGCAAGTGTTGGGGCAACTGTGCCGCCGCCCGGACTCGGCGCTTCGAGTCGCGAGCAATTAGAGCGGGAGACCCCCGGGGGTGCGATCTCATCGGTGCCGGCTCAGCGCCCACGACCCTCGTGAATTAAAATTTGAAAAGTAAAAAGTGAACCTAATAATTGGAGATTGCATAATTGCGTCTGTTAAAAAAACATATATTTCTACTTGAACTATAAACTATTGTTTTTTTATTTTTCCAGGTAAAGCCGCACTCGGGTCTTTTTCTGAAGCGGCCTGGCTATCACAAATGACAGCTCAACGAAGTGGCTCATCACGTGGAAATGTAGAGCAGCCAAATACTCGCAACGCATGGGAGGTCAATGAAAATCCTAATTTTTATTGGGTAGCAATCAACAGCCATGTTGTGACGTTTGTACCGATAATTACATTTGTACCGCCGGTGACCATTCGTACCGCCGGCACGGTTCGGCTGCCGCCGTGCGTACTTTCAAGCGGCCGCTTCCTGCGCGCTCCCCTCCCTCGCTCGCGCTGCTCGTGGCTCCGTGAGGAATCAAGGCGGCGGTGGCGAGGGGCTCAGCTGTGCGCGGTGCGGAGCTCGAAATGAGAATTTGAGAGGAGCGATCTCCTCCCAGCAAGTAGCCCCCCCCACGCCACCCACCCCCCCCCCTCACGGGGTGCTGGGGAGAGAGGGGGGGTTGCCACCTGTCCCCCGGTTGTCCCAGGATGTTCGTCGCACCGAGGAGGCAGCCGTGTCCCGTCGAGGTGCGATTATTCCCAGGGACGGGTTGATGAAGCGGCCGTCACTGCCGTTTCAGATCTCATTGGAAACTATTTCTAACACTTTTTTTTATTTTTACCAGGTAAGACCCACTGAGCTGCGTAGCTCTTTCTCAGAGGCGACCTGGTCATCACAAATGACAGCTCAACAAAGTGGCTGATTTAAATTTCCATTTAAAGCTTTCGTGACTGCAGGGATTCATCTTCTTGGTTATTTCGGAAAAGTCACGTAGAAGGGAAGTAATAAAATAATAAAACGTGGAAATGTAGAGCAGCTGATCTTCACGTGGAAATGTATGGCGGTCAAATACTCTGAATGTGTGATGTCGGTTCTAAATGTGGGGGGAAAAACCCGAGGACCCGGGGGAAAAATTCACGCGACCGCGGAGAGAGAGACACGCAAACTTCAAATATACAGCAGGCGTCATGGTCGGGTTCGAACCCACGACCTCCTGCGTACCAGGCGAGGGAGTGAACATCCCCTAGCCACCGCGACGCCCCTGTCCGTTTAATCGTGCGTCTGCAGTGCACCAGCGCAGGTGCTCGCGACACGGCGGTCTTGTTATTTGTGCCGGTGCAGTCAGAGCGGCGAGGCAACTAGTCACCCCCCCCCCCCACCCTGTCGTGAGAGCTTCCTCTTCTGCCCATGATCCCTCCCGGTTTTGTGGACCTCAGAGGTGGCAACCCAGAGGGGCAAGGTGTGCCGCCACCGTCACCCCTACCGCCTGCACTGCCGCAGACGCAACCACCACCAGCCACCACCTTCCAGCGCCGCCACCACCACCACTTGCATTGCCACCACCGCCACCACCACCACTTGCATTGCCACCACCTTCCAACACCACCACCGCCACCACCACCACTTGCATTGCCACCACCAGCATGACTGCCACCACCTTCCAGCACTACCGGCACAGCCACCGCCATCAACAGCAGCAACACCGCCGCCGCCGCCGCCACCGGCTGGCTCGCTTACCCGCTCGCTCACCTCCGGCGCGCCCGTTTAATTTCACGGCTGTGCACACGAGCCCTGACAACACACACACGCACACGCGCGCTCGCAGGCACGCAGGGGACGCGCGGCGCACGCAGTGGTAGAACGCCACAAGCTGTGCTGATGCTGTTGTTGTTGTTGGTGCCGTCGGCTTGGTGAGGTTGGGAGGAGCCAGCGTTCAGAATCGTGAACCGGACCGGTGACTCTGCGGTTGGACGAGCGGCTCGCAATCGCAGGGGTTGCGAGTTCAAATCCCGGTTGGGGGGTTTGACTCAGCCCATCATAGCTCTGGGGTCAGTAAAATTAGGTACCGCTTTGTGGGGAAGTCAACAATATGTGTATGTATGTTCCATTGAGCTTCTTCTTTTGCACCATACATCGCCAACCCTGCTGATCAGAGGTGTGGGCGAAGGACAACAAATTAAACACAACAACAACAAGCAGTTCTAAGGAAATTATTTTCAACAGCTGTTGTGCAATGGATAAACTCGCCCCTCGCCATAAGAATGTGGAATTTCCACCACTGGCTTAGGGCTGTCGAGAAGAGATAAGCGCCACCGCAATGCTTATGTGAGCAGCAGTCACTTTGACCGCGTGTGTATTTATTGTTTTGTGGGAAGCGGTGGTGTAGCGGTTAGCGCGCTGCGCTACGAACCCAGCGACCCGAGTTCAATTCCCGCTCACGGCCACCAACACCAGTGACGGTTATCTGAACCGGTCCTGGGCCTCCCCCCTAGGTCGACTCGGCCTCAAATTAGTTTCCTGGTGCGGTGTGAAAACATCGCCACGATGGTTGGCACCCATTTTAGAAAGTCCACACTGACGGGCGTGGTGAAGTATGGTCAAACAGCCTCCATGGCCCACAGCCATTGCGAGGCCTTCATCCAGCAGTGGATTAAACTAAACTATTTTTTATTGTACCAGGTAAGGCCCACAGAGCGAGATACCTCTAGATGCGACCTGGCTGCCGCTAATGATGGCTCAACAAAGTGGCTTATCACGTGGAAGTGTCCAGCAGACAAACACTCTGAACGCGTGACGTTGATTTTAAATGTGGCAGGAAAAACCGGATGACACGGATAAAAAAAATCCACACGGTCATGGGGAGAGAGAGACACCGCAAACTCCAAATATACAGCAGGCATCAGGGTCGGGATCGAACCCACAATCTCCTGTATATCAGGTGAGGTTAACATTTCCTAGCCACCGTGGCGACGAAGGGCTGTCAACGATTCTGGTGCTGTAGGTACGAGTGCCCTTGGTGAGTTTGTGTTTAGTTTGCTGTCCTTCCGCGACATCCGATTAGCACGGTTGGCTACATACGGTGCTAAATAAGCTCGACACACACGCGCACGTACGAATCCACTTCTCGTTACTCGCGTGGGCAGCGTTCCTCGTCAAGAGCTTCTCGGGGGAATCTTTCTTCATTACAATGTGTTAATTGGCTTGTTGGTGTGACTGGTGTACGTGCCTGTGAGTGAGTGTGTGTCTCAGCCGGGCGCAATGCTGGCCACCCACCCCTCGTGTGCCGTTCCGACCTTCATCGGTGCTGCTCGCGAACAGCCCTTGTCCCATCAGTCTATTAAAGCTATCCTGGGGGAGCTTTGTCTTTGTGAGTATCATTGGGGAGCGGTACCTCCTCACGGCCAACAACACCAGTGACGATAATCCAACTGGTCCCGGGCCTCCCCTCCGTCGACTCAGCCTCAAATTGGTACCAGGTGTAGTGTCTAAGCATTGCCACTGAGGAGACAAAGGCGGCCGGGCGTGGTGCTGGCCATCCATCCTTTTATCGTCATAGGTGCTCGCTAACAACACTTGCCCAACAGTCTGTTCAGGCTACACGGGGGATCGTTGTCGTTTGTGAGTGTTTGAGTGTGAGTCTATGTCTGGGTTCTCCTCTCACACGAAGCACAACTCTCTCGTGAACGCGATTGGCCAAACTTCCCAACGCAGCGGCAGGACCCTCATGTGAGAAATAGGGGGCACTGCCACACCCGACCACCTTTGTCTCCCCAGTGGCGGTGTTTACACACCGCGCCAGGTACTCATTTGAGGCCGAGTCGACCTAGGGGAGGCCCAGGACCGGTTCAGATAATACTCGCCGGTGTTGGCCGTGAGCGGGAACCGAACTCGGGTCGCTGGGTTCGTAGCGCAGCGCGCTCACCGCGACACCGCCGCTGTTCACGAGTAACACCTATGAAGGCGCCACACACAATCGCGCGTGCTCGCGACCACGCGCATCATCGTCCCACGCTGGGTTTGCGTCTATGGCTCGCGACTTTGCAGACGCCGAACTGAGGCCGACGGAGGCAACCGCAAAGCCCACTGCACTTGTTTTTCCTGCTCTGCCTCTCAGCCCATGCCTACGGCTAATTGCGCGGTCTCGGAGCGACGCTAACACGCGCGGGCGCTCGCGTGGACATGCTCACACACACACACACATGGACACGCTCGCACACACACATGCACGTGGACACGCTCGCACACACACATGCACGTGGACACGCTCGCACACACGCACACATGGACACGCTCATACACATGCACGTGCACACGCTCGCACACACACACGCGGACACGCTCATACACACACACACACATGGACACGCTCATACACACACACACACGTGCACACGCTCACACACACACGTGTGCACACGCTCATACACACACACACATGGACACGCTCGCACACACACATGGACACGCTCGCACACACACACACACACGTGCACACGCTCACACACACACACACGTGGACACACTCATACACACACACACATGGACACGCTCATACACACACACACACGTGGACACGCTCATACACACACACACATGGACACGCTCGCACACACACACACACACGTGGACACGCTCATACACACACACACACGTGGACACGCTCATACACACACACACGTGGACACGCTCATACACACACACACACGTGGACACACTCATACACACACACACATGGACACGCTCGCACACACACACACACGTGGACACGCTCATACACACACACACACGTGGACACGCTCATACACACACACACATGGACACGCTCGCACACACACACGCACGTGGACACGCTCACACACACACGTGCACACGCTCATACGCACGCACGTAGACACACACGCACGTGGGCACACACACACACGTGCACACGCGAGCGCCTCCGCCGGTGCCGATCAATGGCAATCGTGGCGCGCGCGTGCGAGTTGCGATGACCTCCGCTCGCTCTTCGGAGCGGAGACATCGGCGTGATGAGGTGCCGTTCGGAGATGATGGGGGTTGTCGAAAAGAGCAAGGTGGTCGTGTGACTATTATCACTTCACACATTGTCCTTCCCCCGCACCTCCGATTCAGCACGGTCGGCTACGTGCGGCCCGAAAGAAGTTCAGCGTACATACGTGTCCATTATTATGATTTCACTCGTTTACCCAGGAAAGCCTCAAGACACATTTTCAGTAGGGTCCTGCCCAGTTTCCGCAGTAGGGGGGAATCGATGTTGGCGCTGCTGCTGCTGCTGTGAGTGATTCCCAATTGAGTCAATTGCAGGTAGTTTTTTTGAGCTTTTGCAATGTTTCGGCCGATGCCAGTTGCACCGCGTGCGTGGGTTCGGCTACGGGAGGAGGAACGGAGAGGACTCGGAGGAAGCCCACGCAGCTCGAGGGGGAATCGAACCCCCAGGCCCTTGTTGCCGTGAGGCGGGACTGCCGCCACCGCCGAGGTTGGAACCCGTAGGCTGCGAGGCGACTCCCTCCGCCGGTTTTCGACGTCGCTGGGCGACATCGGGGTGCGCGCGGCCCCGTGGGCTGGGGGGGCAAAACGAATCGCAAATCCGCTCCGATCGTACCGCTTTACCCACAATGCTCTGCGGCAACGCGTGAGGGGTTTGGGGCGCCACCACGGCGAGATGTCAACTGCCTCGCCTGGTATGCAGGAAGTTGTGGGTTTGATCCCGACCCTGATGCCTGCTGTATATGTTGAGTTTGCGGTGTCTCTCTCTCCTTGGTGGTGTGGATTTTTCTCTGGTCCCCCCCCCTCCACATTTAGAATCATCGTCCCTTTAGAGTACTTGGCTGCTATAAATGTCCACGCGATGATGAGCCACTTCGTTGAGCTATCATTTGTGATCGCCAGCTCGCTTCTGAAAAGAGCTCACAGCTCAGTGGGGCCTTACCTGCTAAAATAAAAAGTTTCGAGATTAATTGTTGTTGGGGTGGGATGGGGGCGTTTAGCGTTGTGCATTGTTTGTCAAGTAAAAATAGTTTAGTTTGTTTCAGAAAACCAGTTTATTGGAGGGCGGCGCCCGGAGCAGGGTAATAAAACGTGCTCTCGCATCACGTAAGGGGAACCATCGCGAGACGTAGAATCGGCACGGAGCTCTCTCTGCGAGCGGCTCGACCCCCCCCGCTGCCCCCCACCCCTCTCCGGGTTAGAGAAGGGGCCGGCGGAAGCGGACGTCGCAGAGCGACCTCCTGCGATGCCTTCGAGTGACCGCACGCGGGGGAGGGCGGCACTGGCCCACTTGCCGTGCTGCACAGTGGCGTTTTGAGGCTCGGCAGAGGCGGGCGCAAGGTTTTTTGTAAATTCTCAGAGCTGGAATTTTTCCGAGAAAACGACGAATGTGAGAGCCAAAGTCGAGCGATCTGTCGGCCGTGCCGCATCTCCTCTTTACAGCCCTCTGAGCCAGTCGTGGAAATGCCATGTTCCTATGGCGGGGGCGAGTCCACCCATAGCACACTAGCTGTTCACTTCCCCCGCACCTCCGATTGGGTGTGACCTTTACAATTGTTAGCCACTGGGCCTTACCGCTGAACCACACCAGGCCAGATAAATGAAGGTCATGGTAAAAAAAAATAACCGCTCGTGACCAACACGGGCCTGAGGGTGACGATGATTATCTGGGCTCTGCACTCTTCCTCGTGACCCAGGGCCCCCCCTGGAATAAGAAGAGCGTCACGGGCCCACGTTACTTCTGAAGGCCGTCTCTTGACGCTCGCCCGCCGGGTTACGCTGCCTGCCGCGTCCTTGCCGTCGCCGGTGCCAATGTCGGCGCGTTTGGCCGACGCACGCTGCCTCGGTTATCGCGGGCGGGCAGGTGCAAACACGCCGGCACGCGCCAGCGCGTTGCGGCGTGCCAACGCACGCGTGCGTGCGGTGGGGGAGTGGCGGTGCGGTGGGAGGCGACGAGGCTGAGAGCGCCGTGCGTGCGACGTGGGGGGATGGAGAAGGTCACGTGGCGTGCGTGCAAGGCACGATGGGAGGTCGTGCCCATGGCGACCACCGGGGGTTTGTTATTGTAATCTAGACCAGGGCTCCCCAACGCCCGGGCCGCGGACCGGTAGCGGCCCGTGGCCTGTTAGGAACGGGGCCGCACAGCAGCAGGAGGTGAGAGCGGTGGGTCCGCGCGTGCCCCCCGCCCCCATTGTTTTATTATTGACCACTTGGCGCCTCTCTCCCGCACTGCGCGCTCGTCTCAGTCACGGTGTTGGTGAGCCCACAAGCTCTAACCCCGAGCCACGATGAGTTAAAAAAAACGTCGCTGGAGAGCTTCTTTGAAAAGACCCAATGATGACCCCCCCCCCCCTGGTGCCCACAAGGTTGGGGGCCGCTGCCCTCGACGACGCGGTGGCGGCTCGCGCGGCTCACTGCTCATTGCTCACCCGGCGACGCGAGTTACACGAGTTCCCACTCGTGGCCGCCACCGGCAGTGGCCCTCCCAGCGGGGTCGACTCGACGTCGAATGCCGCCCCCCGGGGCGCTGTCTCCACACGAGCACCCCGCCCCCCGGGCGTGGGGCGGCCACACCGCCGCTCCCGGGCGTGCGCCGTGCCGGCCTCGATGGGCGCTCGCAAAACGCCGCTCGCCCCAACGGCCTGTCGGACGTGTGCGGGCACGCGCTGACGTCACCATTTTTAGTGATTTCCTGATGTCACTATGCTTATTGACTTGCTGACGTCACGATTCTTATCGATTTTCTAACGACACGATCGTCGTTTCGTGATGTTACAATCATTATCGAATCCCTGACGTCACGATCATTATCGATTTACTAACGTCACAATGAGTATCGATTCGCAGACGTCACGATCATCGATTCACTGATGACACGATTATTATGGATATGGCCAATAGAACAAATGAGATTACAAACGGGAAACAAAACAACACAAACGTGTGCGTGTCTGTGTGTGTGTGGGTGTGTGTGTCTGTGTGTGTGTGTCTGTGTGTGTGTGTGTTTGTGTGTGGGTGTGTGCGTGTGTCTGTGTGTGTGTGTCTGTGTGTGTACATGTGTGTGTGGGAGCGGTAGTGTAGCGGGTAGCGCGCTGCGCTATGAACCCAGCGATCTGGTTTCGATTCCCGCTCACGGCCAACACCAGTGACGATTATCTGAACCGGTCCTCGGCCTCCCCTAGGTCGACTCGGCCTCAAATGAGAACCTGGTGCGATGTGTAAACATCGCCACTGGGGAGACAAAGGCTGTCGGGCGTGGTGCTGGCCACCCACCCCCTCGCGAACAGCACTTGCCCCAGCAGTCTGTCAAGACTATATGGGGGATCTTTGTTTGTGCGTCACAGTGCGGAGAGGGCGTCGCGCGCCCTGCTGGCCGACCCCTGCTTCCAGCTGCGCTGCGTCCAGTACCTGCTGGGGGAGACGACGCACGAGCCGGAGCGCCCACGGGGGGCAGCCACGCCCGACAAGCGCTTCTCCCTGTGCAGCTGTGGGTGGCCGCACCACCACACCACCGCATCGCACCACCGCACCACCACATCGCACCACCGCACCACCGTACCACCGCACCACCGCACCATCGCACCTCCACGCGGCACCGTGGCCCAGCACGACGGCACCGACTATGGCACCACACGACCGCACTACCACACTACTGCACTACTGCACTACCACACTACTGCTCTACCACACTACTGCTCTGTGGGACACCGCACTACGGCACCACACTAGCGCACCGCACTACCGCGGCACTCTGCCGGAACGCCGGACAGCACCGCACCCCGCGGCTGTGTGGAACACCGCGTGGCACCGCACCGCGTCGCGCCGCAGTTGCGTTGGGACCGCCGCCGTGAGAACCGGCGTTGTTGTTTGTGTGGGGTCGGTGGGACCGTGGGGTACGTGGAGTCCGTGAGACCCCGTCGGGACCGCACAACAACAAACCGCACAACGCTCCCCTCGCCCCCCCACAGACGTGGACTTCGTTAGCGGCGAGGAGGTGGAGAAGGTGAGGAAGATGATCGCTCGGCTCAGCGACGAGACCAAGCAAGCTGCCGCCGCTGCCATGGTAACCGCAACTTCCTGTTTCTCCCGAGCACGGTACGGCGGCCGGTGGTGTCGGTTGGTGGTGGTGGTGACGATCGTGGTGGCGGCAGTGGTATGGTGGTAATTGTGGTGGTGGTGGTGATTGCGATGATGGTTCGACATGGCAGGATTCACAATGATCATCGATTTGCTGACGTCATGATCATTATAAATTTTCTGATGTCACGATCATCGTCGATTCGCTGACATCACGATCATCGTCGATTCGCTGACATCACGATCATCGTCGATTCGCTGACATCACGATCATTTTCGATTCGCTGACATCATGATCATTATCGATTCGCTGACATCACGATCATTATCGATTATCTGACGTAACAATAATTTTCGATTATCTGACGTTACGATCATCGTCGATTTTCTGACGTCACGATCATCGTCGATTCGCTGACATCACGATCATTTTCGATTCGCTGACATCATGATCATTATCGATTCGCTGACATCACGATCATTATCGATTATCTGACGTAACAATAATTTTCGATTATCTGACGTTACGATCATCGTCGATTTTCTGACGTCACGATCATCGTCGATTCGCTGACGTCACGATCATTATCGATTATCTGACGTAACAATAATTTTCGATTCGCTGACGTCACGATCATTATCGATTTTCTGACGTCACGATCATCGTCGATTCGCTGACGTCACGATCATTATCGATTTTCTGACGTCACGATCATCGTCGATTCGCTGACGTCGCGACCGTCACGGAGACGGCCGATAGAACCGATGAGACTCACAGACGGGGAGACGACATAAACGGGGCGGCAACAACGGGACGGGATGGAATCCGCGGCGCCGCTCTCGGCGCTGGCGCCGGTGGCGCTGACCGCCGGTGGCGTTGTCGCCGCAGCCCACGGACGAGGAGGACCTGTGCCCCATCTGCTACGCCCACCCCATCTCCGCCCTCTTCCAGCCGTGCACCCACAAGTCCTGCATGTGAGTGTCCTCCCGCCCCACCCAATACACCCCCCCCCACACTCCCACACCCCACACACCCACACACCCCCCCACACACCCCCCCACACTCCCACACCCCACACACCCACACACCCACACCCCACACCCCCCCCACACACCCCACACACCCACACCCCACACACCCACACCCCACACACCCACCCCCCACACACACCCCACACCCCCCCCCACACCCCCACACACCCACACTCCACACACCCACACCCCACACACCCCCCACACACCCCACACCCCCCCCACACCCCCACACACCCACACCCCACACACCCCCCCACACACCCCACACACCCCACTCACCCCCCCACACACACACACCCACCCCCCACACACCCTCCCACACCCACAATCCCCCCCCCCCACACACCCCCCCACACCCACAATCCCCCCCCCCCCCCCACACACCCCCACACACCCCACACACCCCCACCGCTGGGAGCCGGGGGAGGGAACGAACAATGACAACTCAGCACTCTCACTAAGAACACCGTGGCCTTCAGAGGAGAAACAAGATGTAGCAGGCGACGTTTCGGCCAACGACCCTTCTCCAGAGCACACACGCGGATAAATCCGGAGGCGTGGAGTCGAACGACATTTATAGACAGCACACGGACACCGTGCGCTGTACAACCACGGGGCGCTCGTAGAAGCGACGGGGATAGCGATGACACGGTTTTCCAGATGGACAGAATTACATCGGCATGCGAACAGTTGACCCCCGAGTAGATATTGAGTAACAGACAAGCTCGCACTGTGGAAAGTGAAAACAGAATGACGCGTTGGCGACACGTGCTTTGGCGACACGCGCTTTGGCGACACGCGCGTTGGCGACACGCGCGTTGGCGACACGCGCGGTAGCGACACGCGCGTTGGCGACACGCGCGGTAGCGACACGCGCGTTAGCGACACGCGCGGTAGCGACACGCGCTTTGGCGACACGCGCGGTAGCGACACGCGCGTTGGCGACACGCGCGTTGGCGACACGCGCGTTGGCGACACGCGCGTTGGCGACACGCGCGTTAGCGACACGCGCGTTGGCGACACGCGCGTTGGCGACACGCGCGTTAGTGACACGCGCGGTTTGTTCACCGACGTCCCGAGATCCGGGCCTGAGCACTGCGTGGCCCCCGGTGGCATCGGCCGGGAAGCCGGGAACCCCCGGGCGGGGGGGGGGATGGCGAGCGCGTAGCGAGACCCGGCGCGTTTGGAGAGGGGCGAGAGTTGGTGGATCACACGGATCTCTGAAACCGATGGGCTCTTGACGTGGCCATCGGATGTCAGTACAAAAAATGAGTTTGCGAGTCCGTCACGTGCAGTGCATCGAGCATCCTCCCCCCCCCCCCCCCCCCGGGTTCTCCGGTTCCCTTCGGCGTGGAGCCGGAGACTCCCGTCGTGACGCAGGATCCCAGTGGAGTCTTGAGGCTCGGCGTGAAGCAACTTCACGGGACTTTGTTCCTGTGACTGTGAATGACGTTGGGATCGGTCACTCCCTGCGAGCACCCGCCCAGTCGCTTGTCCACTCGCTCGCCAACTCGCTCACCAACTTGATCGCCCACTCAATCACCAACTCGCTCGCCCACTCGCTCACCAACTCGCTTGCCCACTCGCTCACCGACTCGCTCGCCCACTCGATCGCCAACTCGCTCACCAACTCGCTCGCCCACTCGCTCGCCCATTCGCTCGCCCACTCGCTCGCCCACTCGCTCGCCAACTCGCTCACCCACTCGCTCGCCCACTCGCCCGCCCACTTGCTCGCCAACTCACTCGCCCTCTCGCTCACCAATTCGTTCGCCTGACCCTTCTCAAATGCGTTAATCATGCGCATGTTTGCAGCTTGGCCACGGTGCCAGGCACACAGCAAGCGCCAACCACCTTGACAGGGACATCGCACACCGTCAGGGAAGCCCCACCTGAACCCCGTGGCACCACGCAGGCTCGCACACACGCGAGGCCCCCAACTAAATTCTTGCGGAGCCAAATTTAATTTCGAAGCGATGGGTTCCATTGGGCGACGGCGATGGTTAAGTTACGGTGGAAAGGCCGCGTGGGAGCCAGGAACGGCCGGGCACGTGGTCGCCATCCCGTGCCGCCCTTTGGTGACGCACAAACAGATGCGTCGTACATGCGGCCGCTCCCCCCTCCCCCCCCCACCGCCGGCTGTCGCGTGCGTCGGCCCTCCGTGTTCGAGTCCCCCCCCCCCGCCACCCCTCCCCGTGTCCGCGGGTTGCGTTGCGTTCGCACCGAGCGTCCCGTTGGTCTCCCACGGGCCCACGGGGGACGGGGGACGGGGGACGGGGGGGAGGAAACTTTGGAAGTAAATAAGAGCAAAGGGGGGAGCAGGGGGTGTGGGAGGACCGGCATCCTCGCGGGGCCGCTGCATTCGTTCTAGTTGACTGTTCTAGTTGACTACTAGTTGACTGTTCTAGTTGACTATTCTAGTTGACTACTAGTTGACTACTAGTTGACTACTAGTTGACTACTAGTTGACTGTTCTAGTTGACTGCGTCTCTCCCGTTGTCCGCGTGTCGCGGCGCCGCTGCGTTGGCTGCACTGCCGTGGCGTCCGCGTGGCTCTAAACCCGCCGTGTGCCCCCCCCCCCGCCCCCCCCCCCCCCCAGGGCGTGCATCCGCCAGCACCTGATGAACAACAAGGAGTGCTTCTTCTGCAAGGCGCCCGTCACGGCCGTGGAGGCCTACACCAAGACCCCCCCCGCCTGCACGCCCACCGGCCCCTAGCGCTCGCTCGCTCACCACGCTCGCTCACCACGCTTGCTCACCTACTGATAACCCACTCTCACCACGCTCGCTCACCTCCTGATAACCCACTCTCACCACGCTTGCCATGTTCACTCTCGCTCACCACGCTCGCCATGTTCACTCTCGCTCACCATGTTCACTCTCGCTCACCACGCTCGCTCACCTCCTGATAACCCACTCTCACCAGGCTCACCATGTTCACTCTCGCTCACCACGCTCGCCACATTCACCTCTGGCAAGCCCACACTCGCCACACTCGCCTGCTCACCCACGCTCACCGAGTGCAGCGCTCACCACAATCGCCCGTCACACTCGCTACCGCCAACTGCAATGCTCACTACGCGCATTTCCGCCCACCCTCGCTCACCCTCGTTCACTCATAGCCTCTCTCACACACACACACGTACCTTGACACACGCACACACGTCTGCCGTGTAAGCGATTCGTCGAGTAACGCTAATTGTGAAACTCGCGATACATAACTGGCTTCGCTTCACGCGTGCCAACAATCTCATACATTCATACAAAGCCAGCGCAGCCGTTCCGCAGACAGGCGAGTGGGACACACCAATCGGAACGCCCGAGACAAGCGGCACAAACACACAATCGTGTTTGCTTCAATCAAATCCTTGACAGCTCCTCCAACCGTCAACGTGCGTGTGTACGTCACGTGCCTCTACCATATATACTTATACAGGGCCGACCAGGAGCATTTAACCCCCCCCCCCCCCCCCGAGCCGCGCTCACAAGAGGGATCGACACGACGGGGCCGGCGTTGTCGCCGGTGAGTATAGGAACGGGGGGGGGGGGGGGGGCAGCACCCACGTGGCATTGGTCCTGGGCCCCCCGGGCTCACGCACCACGGGGGGCCCGGGGTGGGGGGACGGCTCTTGGGGAGCGCCGCTCCGACGTCCCCCGCCCCCCCCCCCGCAATAAAAGCTCCCCCGGGGCTTGTGGGGGAGTGCCCCGCCCTCACCGCAAAGAGCTCCCTCAGGCGCACGAAGCGACTGCGGGGGGGTGGCTGTAGTCCCTTGTCACGTGTGAGGGGGGGGGGGCAGGTCCATTACCCGGAACGTCCGTTCTTTTTAAACGTCGCCCGCGTAATCGCGCGCGGCGGTGCCTTTGCGATCGAGTGAATCGGCTTTTAAGATAATAATAATAACGACGACGATGATGATGACGACGACGACGATAACCGCATGCAGGTGAAGCGCGGCACGACTATAACCACCGCGTGCACCCCCCCCTCAGCCCCCCCCCCCCGTGCCGCACCAGCGGCCTCGTGGGCGGCTCTCAACAATAAACAGCGATGGTGCCGCCGCCGCTGCCGCTGGTGGTGGTGGTTTTACTCGAAGCGCCCCGTGTCTCCGCGTTCCTTCCACGCGGCGTCCGCGGAGTGCGGTGACCCCCCCCCCCCCCATCCTCCGGGTCCGCAGCTCCCGAGTCTTGGCCGGAGACCCGAGCCCCACGGGGGAGGGGGCGGGGACGTCTCTGCCCGTCTCCGGCGGTGGCGCCACCGCCGGGTTCATTCCGTGCCGCTGCCGTGTCGGCGTGACCCCCGTCGCTCGCGGCGTTGGCGGCGGCGTAGCCGAGGCCCTCCTCGCCGCGCACCCGCCTCACCCTGCGGGGAAGGGCGCCGTGGGGCTGCGTGGGCGCAGGTGGGCACGGCGCCGCCGCGACCTGCCAACCGCCGTGCCGCCGCTCGCTCGGTGCGCCACTGCCAACGGGCTGTGCCAACGCGGGCCCGATGCCAGCCCGTTCACTCTGTGCCTCCGCGCGTGCCCCTGACCACCTCGTCTACGCCAGTGCGGATTTTAAGGAACTCTGAGCGCGGGCCACGTGGCCGCGTCATCGATTCATTCCATCAGCGTGCGGCTTTAGTGCCGCAGCAAACGGAGCCACGGCGAGTGGAGTCTCGGCCCTCGCTCGTCGTCTGCCCGCCTGGGTATTTAACCCTCGGCAGAGTCGGCCTCACGCCAGCGGCCAACTCAGGAGGCCCCTTTGCAAGCCCCAATGACACCCTGCGCCACCACTCCGGACCCTGTGCCACCACTCCGCACCCTGTTCTCAGCCACCCATTGGCCCACCCATGTGCACAATAACTGTGCTACAGCTGGTAAGTGGACACGGGCGGGTGAGTGGGTGATTTAGTGTGGGTTGAGTTCGTGGGTGGATGGGTAGAGCGGTGGGATGGTTGGTTTGGGTGAGCGGAGGAATGGTTGAGCGGGTCGACGGGGGTGGGTGGGAGGTCTGTGCCGAGCCACTGGCCCACGGCTCGAGATCGAGCGAGAGACGTCGGCCACCACACCCCAACGGAGTGACGAGGCAACAAAGTTGGGAGCCAAGCCCCAGAGTTTCGGTCTCAGAAACGCGGAAGCGATGTCGCCTGGCGCCGAGCTCTGGGCGTGCCTGGGAGGGACACAGGAGGCGGCTCTGTGTTTGTGCCGCAGCCCGCGTTGCGCAAAGAACATGTACTGCACACAAAGACAAAGGTGCCCCGTGGAGCCTACACAGACCGTTGAGGCAAGTGCCGTCCGCTTGCCTCTCCTCGATTCGCCAAGTAGTTGAATTGCACTCGTTTAAGGCTGAATTGACCTAGAGGAGAGAACCAGGACCGGTTCTGAAAATTGCCAACGAATGATGTGTTTTTTTTACGTGGCCAGGAATGGAACTTGGGGTCGCCGGGTTCGTAGTGCACGGTGCGCTAACCGCTGCACCACCGTTCCCCGGTTCGCCAGGCGGCCGCCCTGGTTAACAGTGCGGTGGGCCGCGATGGTCGTGAAGCCACACGCCGTCTGCTTCGCTCGCGCGGGGCGTTAAAGATGCCGGTGGCTGCCATGGGTAGGAGTCGGCTGGTCGTGCGCCGGTGTTAAGGTCCAGATTTGTAAAGTGACACCGCAGACTGCACAATTTGAAATAATTACACAAACAGAAACAGCAGCAATCGTCTTCAACGACTTTACTTGGTAAGGCCCCACTGAGCTGTAGCTCTGTGTCAGGAGCGGCCTGGCGACCACCAATGATCGCTTTCACCGAGTGGCTTCTCAGCATCGCGTGGGAATGTACAGCAGTCGCCAAAACACTCCGAAACGCATGACGTTGATTCTGTAATGTGGAAATTCATAGCAGCCAAATTATCGAAATGGACGACGATTCTTAATGTGGAGGGGGAAACCGGAGGAGCCGGAGACAATCCACGTGGCCACGGGCGGACCCCGACTCCTCCCCCCTTCAGGTCCCTCTTGCAAATGTGACTTCTATCCTGGCCTCTGTTGCGGTCTCACCTGGGCACGTGCGTGTGTCTTTGTGCGTTCGTGTGTGCGTGTGTCTGTGTGCGTGTGTGTGTCTGTGTGCGTGCGTGTGTGTGTATCTGTGTGCGTGCGTGCGTGTGTCTGTGTGCGTCTGTGTGCGTGTGTGTGTCTTTGTGCGTTCGTGTGTGCGTGTGTCTGTGTGCGTGCGTGTGTGTCTTTGTGTGTCTGTGTGTCTGTGTGCGTGTCTGTGTGCGTGTGTCTGTGTGCGTGCGTGCGTGTGTGTGCGTGTGTCTGCGTGTGTGTGTGTGTCTGGGCGTGTGTGTGTCTTTGTGTGTGCAGCCCGATGCTCACTAACAGCACTTGCCCCTACAGTCTGTTAAGGCTACACGGGGGATATTTGTCTTTGCAGGCCCATGGTGGTGGTGACTTTGATTCAAAGAGAGAGAAACAAAAACCCCCACAACTCGAGGGGTTTTCTCTTCGGGGTTCCTCGTCGACAATTTGTCACCAAACTGGGTCCGTGCCTCTGACGTGGGGAGGCGTCACGGTGGCGCGATGTGACCACCTCGCCTGGTGTGCACGTAGTCGTGGGTTCGATCCCTCGACCCTTGACGGCTGCTGCTGCTGTGTATTTGGAGTTTGCGGTGTCTCTCTCCCCGTGGTCGCGTGGATTTTTCTCTGCCTCCACGTTTAGTATTTTGTCTGCTGCTATGACTGTCGGCGTGATGATGAGACGCTTTCCTTGAGCCCATCGTCTGTGATCGCCAGGTCGCTTCTTAAAAATGTATCTTCGTAGCTCAGTGGGCCTTAAACTGGTAAAACAAAAACTAGTTTAGTTTTAACAACAACGTCGGACGGAGGAGCTACTCTCACAACAACGAGCGGAGCGCTGGTAGCATAAAACGCAGCGAGGATGGCCGCGCTGAGCGCAGCTGGTGCCTCGCTGCCGGCCAGCGACAGCCCTTCACACAACACGTGCACCTAGCCTGGCACTCCAGCGGCTGTAACAAAAAAAATAGTTTAACTAAAACGATCCCAAAGGCCCCCGCTCCCCACCCTTTCGGACCCCGAAACGTCTTTGATCCCCGCAACAACAAACAGAAGTATGCCCCGATCTTTGTTGAAGATATTTGCTGCTGAGTTTCCGGAAATTCTGGGTGTTGATCAGCGGCAGCGATGCGATCAGATCGAGCCGACTCTGTGTCGGGTTTTCTTCCCCCCCCGTCCCCCTCTACACTTCGGAGCGCGATGCCAAATCCGATATGTGACATTCCATCTGTGCATCACAGAGACAATCAGACCGGGGAGAGAGGCAGAGGCAAAGATCCCCCGTGTAGCCAACAGGCTATGGGGGGCAAGTGCTGTTAGCGAGGGAGTGGGTGACCAGCACCGTTGTATGCAACATGCACAACAGACACGCGTGTTGCCCGCAACATACACGACAGACACGCGTGTTGTAGGCAACATGCACGACAGACACGCGTGTTGTAGGCAACATGCACGACAGACACGCGTGTTGTATGCAACATGCACAACAGACACGCGTGTTGTAGGCAACATGCACAACAGACACGCGTGTTGTATGCAACATGCACAACAGACACGCGTGTTGTAAGCAACATGTACAAGAGACACGCGTGTTGTAGGCAACATGCACGACAGACACGCGTGTTGTAGGCAACATGCACGACAGTCACGCGTGTTGTAGGCAACATGCACGACAGACACGCGTGTTGTATGCAACATGCACGACAGACACGCGTGTTGTAGGCAACATGCACGACAGACACGCGTGTTGTAAGCAACATGCACGACAGTCACGCGTGTTGTAGGCAACATGCACGACAGACACGCGTGTTGTATGCAACATGCACGACAGTCACGCGTGTTGTAGGCAACATGCACGACAGACACGCGTGTTGTATGCAACATGCACGACAGACACGCGTGTTGTAGGCAACATGCACGACAGACACGCGTGTTGTAAGCAACATGCACAACAGACACGCGTGTTGTACGCAACATGCACAACAGACACGCGTGTTACCCGCAACATACATGATGTTGTATGCAACATGTGCCAGTCGAACTCTCCGTTAGCGTGGAACATGAACGCGTTTCTCAGGATGTCGCCGCGCGCTCGTTTCTGCCACAACAAAAACAACAAAAACTCCCCCCCCCCCCCCAGAGGTTGCGCCAGCGACTGCGTGGGGAGCGGTGGCGCTGTGGTTAGCGCCGCGCTGCGAACCCCGGTGACCCGAGTTGGATTTCTGCACGCGACCTTACAACGGTGGCGAACATCGAAGCGGTCCTTGGTTGACTCAGCCGCGAATGAGTGCCCTGGTCGGGAGTCGTAAAAACATCGCCCCTTGGGGAAACAGAAGCGACACGGACACACGGACACGGGTAAATACAGACGGAAACGGGTGGACAAAGATCCCCCGTATAGCCTTGACGGACTGTTGGGGCAAGTGCTGTTGGTGGCCACTCCACCCCCTCGTGCGACGATCCGGCCTTCGCTGGTGCTTGCTACTCGCTAACAGCACTTGCCCCAACAAAGTTTAACTTTGGTAGGAATCGTGTTTTTTTCAATAGTAAATAGGTGCACGCTTACAGAACTTGATCCTCCAGTCTGTTAAGGCTATGTGGAGGATCTTGGACTTTGTGTGAGTGATGTGATTTTGATTGTGTGTGTGTGTGTTTAGGGAATGCGATGTGATTTTGATTATACAGTATGGGTGTGTGTGTGTTTTTGTGTGTGTCCGACACTCCACCCCCACAACTCCCAATCGGTGATGGGGCAGTAGTGGAGAGAGTGGAGAGTTTCCCATACCTTGGCAGTGTGCTCATGACCGGCTCGGATTTAACAGCAGAGGTCTCACTCCGAATTAGTCGAGTGGCAATATCTTTTCATCGGTTGCGTAACGCTGTGTGGAAGCTACCTGGTCTGTCGCTCCGCACGAAGCTTCAGGTCTTCTCGGCCACAGTCATTCCCTCCCTTCTATACGCTTGCGGAACGTGGACCCCCCTAATGGAGCATCTTCGCCGGTTGGAAACATTTAGGCTGGCCTGCCTACGATCCATCCTGGGTTTAAACCAGGCTGGATTGTGTGAGAAGCTCACACATCCTTGAAAGATCTGGGCAAAGTCCCATCGGTGAGCTCCTCCGGCAGGCAAGGCTGCGTTGGCTGGGTCAGGATGGATCGTAGGCAGGTCAGCCTAAATGTTTCCAACCGGCGAAGATGCTCCATTAGGGGGGTCCACGTTTCGCAAGCGTATAAAAGGGAGGGAATGACTGGCCGAGAAGACCTGAAGCTTCGTGCGGAGCGACAGACCAGGTAGCTTCCACACAGCGTTACGCAACCGATGAAAATATATTGCCACTCGACTAATTCGGAGTGAGACCTCTGCTGTTAAATCAGCCAGTCATCTCGGTCATCTCAGTCAGTCGACCCGTGGCACCTGGGTCTGCCCCGTGACCTCCTGCCAGCGGGCGTTCGACACTTCACGTGGCCTCAAGGTGCACATGGCCTGGCACAAGCGTCGTGGTGACGTCACTACCACTTAGTGGCGAATGGCAGTTGTTGTTGTTGTATATGTGTGTGTATATGTTTGTGTATGTGTGTGTTTGTGTGTGTATGTGTGTATTTGTGTGTTTGTGTGTGTATGTATTTGTTTGTGTATGTGTGTGTTTGTGTGTGCGTCACCACTCGGGAGAAAAGCCGAAGCTCCATTTACAACTGAGAATGTGAAAAGTGATGACAGCAAATAATAATTAAATAACAACAACAGCGGCGGCGGCGACATTAATAATGAAATAACGTGAGACCGCAGGGATATTCGAGCCGTGCAGCCGAGGTCTGGCCTAAGTGGATTGTTAACACAGAACACGCACACGCGATTAGTCGGACAATGAGGCACCTTGTTGGGGCAAGGGCTGTTAGCGAGTCGCAGCAGCGCCTCTAAAGTGGCTGGGTGGCCAGCAAACCCACGCCCGGCCGCCTTTGTCTCCCCAACGCTGGTGTTCAGACAACGCGCCAGATGCAGTTCTCATCTTTCTTAAGGTCGAGTCGACCTGGCGGATGCCCGGAGCGGGTTCGGATATCCGTCACCAATCTTGGCCGTGAGCGGGAATCGAATTCGGGTCGCCGGGGATAGTTCCGAAGTGCGCTAACCGCTGCGCCACCGCTCCGAACGCACACATTCAACTAAACTCAACTTTTTTTGTTTTATTTTACCAGGTCAGGCTCCAACTGAGCTCTGTAGCTGTTGCTTTTAGAAGCGACCCGGCGATCACAAATGATAGCTCAACGAAGTGGCTTACCACGTGGACGTGTTGAGCAGCCAAACACTCTAAAGGCGTGGTGATGTTGATGTTAAATGTGGAAGGGAAAACCGGAGGACCCGGTGGAAAAAATCCACGCGACCACGGGGAGAGAGAGAGAGACACGCAGACTCCAAATATACAGCAGCAGCAGGCGTCAGGGTCGGGATCGAACCCACGACCTTCTGTACACCAGACGAGGTTGTTAACATCTCGCCACAACCGAGAAATGTGAAAAGTTATGGCAGCAAATAATAACAACAATGTAAAGAATTAAAGTATTGGAGACCGCCCGGATACCCGAGCCGAGCACACAATTACAACCAATCACACTCACAAATACGTTCCCACAATCACACAGGTCCAACAAGACCGTTGAGGCAGAGTGTTGGCAAGCACATATTAAAGGCGGGCACAGGCACACAAACTCGGGTCGCAGGGTTCGTAGCGCAGTGCGCGCTAACCACCGTGCCACTAATCGCCGGTCTCTCTCTCTCGCGCGTGCACGTTGCGCGCGCCACCCCGCTGCGGGAATCTCTTCCGCCGGCAGCGAGGGCGGAGACGCAAGGCGGCTGCGCCTTTATCCCCCCAGCCCCCCCCCCCCCCAGACCCCCCCCCCCAGCCAACCCGCACGCCGCTCGGTGACCCACGGAGTGCGGAGCGCGCCTCTCCCAGTCACTCCCCAGTCACTCCCAGTCACTCTCAGTCACTCCCAGTCACTCCCAGTCACTCCCCAGTCACTCCCCAGTCACTCCCAGTCACTCCCCAGTCGCTCCCAGTCGTTCCCAGTCGCTCTCCAGTCACTCCCGGTCACTCCCCAGTCACTCCCAGTCACTCCCCAGTCACTCCCCAGTCACTCCCAATCACTCCCAGTCGCTTCCAGTCACTCCCCAGTCACTCTCATTCACTCCCAGTCACTCCCAGTCACTCCCCAGTCACTCCCAGTCGCTCCAAGTCGCTCCCAGTCACTGCCAGTCACTCCCAGTCACTCCCAGTTGCTCCCAGTCACTCCCAGTCACTCCCCAGTCGCTCCCAGTCACTCCCAGTCACTCCCAGTTACTCCTCAGTCACTCCCCAGTCACTCCCAGTCGCTCCAAGTCGCTCCCAGTCACTCCCAGTCACTCCCAGTCACTCCCAGTTGCTCCCAGTCACTCCCAGTCACTCCCCAGTCGCTCCCAGTCACTCCCAGTCACTCCCAGTTACTCCTCAGTCACTCCCCAGTCACTCCCCAGTCGCCCACAAAACGTTCCACCGCCCCAGAGTGGGCTGGGCTCTCCACCGCACGGTGGCGCCCGTGGGTAGCGGTGACGGCGGCGGCAGTGGTCGTGGTGGTGGTGGTGGTGGCGGCGGTGGTGGTGGTGGTAGTGGTGGTGGTGGTGGTCGTCGTGGTGGTGGTAGTGGTGGTGGTGGTCGTCGTGGTGGTGGTAGTGGTGGTGGTCGTGGTGGTGGTGGTCGTGGTGGTGGTGGTAGTGGTGGTGGTGGCGGCGGTGGTCGTGGTGGTGGTGGTCGTGGTGGTGGTGGTGGTAGAGGTGGTGGTGGTCGTGGTGGTGGCGGTAGTGGTGGTGGTCGTGGTGGTGGTGGTGGTAGAGGTGGTGGTGGTCGTGGTGGTGGCGGTAGTGGTGGTGGTGGTGGCGGCGGTGGTCGTGGTGGTGGTGGTAGTGGTGGTGGTGGTGGTCGTGGTGGTCGTGGTGGTGGTGGTAGTGGTGGTGGTGGTCGTGGTGGTGGTAGTGGTGGTGGTGGTGGTGGTGGTGGTGGTGGTGGTGGTGGTGGTGGTCGTGGTGGTGGTAGTGGTGGTGGTGGTAGTGGTGGTGGTGGTAGTGGTGGCGGCGGTGGTCGTGGTGGTGGTAGTGGTGGTGGTGGTGGTCGTGGTGGTCGTGGTGGTGGTGGTGGTGGTGGTCGTGGTGGTGGTGGTGGTGGTGGTCGTGGTGGTCGTGGTGGTGGTGGTAGTGGTGGTGGTGGTAGTGGTGGTGGTGGTGGTCGTGGTGGTAGTGGTCGTGGTGGTGGTGGTGGCGGCGGTGGTCGTGGTGGTGGTGGTGGTGGTAGTGGTGGTGGTGGTCCTGGTGGTGGTGGTGGTCGTGGTGGTGGTGGTGGTGGTAGTCGTGGTGGTGGTGGTCGTGGTGGTGGTGGTGGTAGTCGTGGTGGTGGTGGTCGTGGTGGTGGTGGTCGTGGTGGTGGTGGTCGTCGTCGTGGTGGTGGCAGTGGTCGTCGTGGTGGTGGTGGTCGTCGTGGTGGTGGTGGTGGTCGTGGTGGTGGTAGTCGTGGTGGTGGTCGTGGTGGTGGTGGTAGTCGTGGTTGTGGTGGTCGTGGTGGTGGTGGTCGTGGTGGTCGTGGTGGTGGTGGTCGTGGTGGTGGTCGTGGTCGTGGTCGTGGTGGTGGTGGTCGTGGTGGTCGTGGTGGTGGTGGTCGTGGTGGTGGTGGTCGTGGTGGTCGTGGTGGTGGTGGTGGGAGAAAGTGTCTGGGTGCGGTGTCTGAACACCGGTGGGGAGCGGCAGTGTAGCGCTCAGCGCTCAGCGTGCTACGAACCCGGCCAACCCGGCCAACCCGGCCAGCCGGGTTCGATTCCAGCTCACGGACAACGCCAGTGACGATTAATTATCTAAACCGGTTCTGGGCCTCCCCTAGGTTGACTCTGACTTAAATGAGTGTGGTGTGTAAACATCGCCATTCGGGAGACAAAGGTGGTCCGGAGTGATGCTAGCCACCTATCCCCTCGTGTGCCATGCCGGCCTTCATATGTGCTCACAGCACTCGCCCCAACATTCTGTGAAGGATATAGGGGGGATCTTTGTCTACCACGTATCTGTGTGTATATTTACCTGTGAGTGCGTCTGTCGGTATAGCAGTATATCATTTGAATGTTGGTTTGTCTTTGCGTGTCTTTGCGTGTCTGCCTGACTCATATATATATGTGTGTATTGTCTGTGTGTGTGTATTGTCTGTGTCCAACAAAACAACCTCCTACCTCCTTGCGGTGCCGGACGGGCAACACTGTTGTGGACAGTGCTGTTGGGGGAGGGTCAATGCCCATTGGCCTCTCCCCTCATGGCGTCTGTGACCACCACAGTGGCTAAACGGGGGCTCTGGACGGGTGTGAGGGGCTGGTAACCCCTCCACCTTCAATGAATTACCACGAGACTACGATATAAACATACAAATGTAACAAATAAGCTTGTGCCAGAGGCCCCGGGGGGACAGGCTTCTATGACGTCTCCTGGCCAAACCCCAATTGGCGGAGCCAGGAGATTGAATCTTCACCATCGGGGCTCCTCCAGAAACAACGAAAAACCACTGCGGGTGGCCACGTGGAATGTTCGAATGCTCACTGCGGAGGAGTGGCTGCCACTCCTTTGTCGGGAGCTGGACCGGTACCGCCTGGATCTCTGCGGCATTCAGGAGGTCCGGTGGACCGGTTCTGGCTCCTGCCACCATGAGGGGTGGAAAGTCCTCCACTTCGGGCAGGAGACTGCCAAACAACAGGGTGTGGCTCTTCTTCTGAACAAAAGAATGAAGGGGGCGTGGGAGCGTGGCGGTGAGGTGTGGGAAGCTGTAAGCCCCAGGATACTTTGGGCTCGCCTTCCCATCAACCGGAGGCGAGGAGTAGTGGTCGTGGTTACCCCACCGAAGACGAACATCCGTGGAGGGATGCAGAAAAAGCCGATGAGTCAGATGCCTTCTATGACCTCCTGTCACAGGTGCTGACTAAAGTGGCCACTCGGGACAGAGTCATCTTGTTGGGTGACTTCAATGCCCGAGTTGGTCATGATGCTGGCACCTGGTCTCGGCCAGATCAACTCAATAACAACGGCAGGAGGCTGCTAGATTTTGTGCTTGTAATTACCAACATGCTGTTCCGGTATCGGCGCACAACATCATGGATGCATGCCAGGTCCAAGCAAGAACATCTGCTGGGCTACATAGTGACGGAACAGTGGATGTGAGCCCATATCCTTGACACCAGGACCTACGGTGGAGCTGATCTGCCCACTGACCATCGACTTGTCATCTGTAAGATGCGCCTGCCATTCTTCCACTCTGGTGGTGGGTGTACACCCAGGACCCCTTTCAAACCCTTAGTGGCATGGTCTCAGTTAGCTGATGAAAGTTGCAAGCGAGAATTTCATCATCGCTTGCGGCTGGGGTTGGCACCGTCCCCCACTCCTCCTGATGTCGAGGGGAAATTGGGCGAGGTTTAGGACTGTGGCTCATGCAGCTGCAATGACTGCTTTGGGTACATGGTCCAGACTAGGGGTCGGCACGGTTTGGCTCAAACCACCAAACCGCGGTTTGAACCGAACCAAATCGGTTTGGTTTGGCTCTGTTTGAACTGGTTCGGTTTGGTTTGGGGCTACGAAAACCGACTCGGTTTGGCTCGGACAGGGTGGAACCGGCTCAAACTAGTTTGGTTCAAGCCAACTTAAGAGGTTTGGTTTAGCTTAGTTTGGTTTGGTTTTGGTTTGGTTTGGTTCAGTCGTCGCTGGTTTGGTTTGGATTGCTCAATTTGAAACCAGTTTGAGTCGGTTCAAACCGTGCCGACCCCTAGTCCAGACCTCCCCAGAAACCCTGGCTGACAAAGGAGGTGTTTAAGCTGGCTGAGAAAAAGCGACAGGCCCACTCTCATCAGCTGCAGCATCCCACGTCGGAAAATGAGGAGGCTTACCGCAGTCGGCGCTCGGAGATTCGGAGAGCCGTGAGGCGCTGCAAGGATGGGTGGTGGTCGCGGGTTGCTGAGGAGATGGAGTCTGCCTCAATAGCCCGCGATCACAAATCGCTCTTTAATTCCATAAAAAAGTAACCTGCAGCGCCACACGTTAGGGGAAAGAACGGTTATCCAATCTCCGACCCCTAGGAACAGGTTTGCAGTTTTGCTGAGCATTTCTGTGAGGTCCTGGGGGAGGGGACATCCTTCAGCCTGGAAAACAACGTGGGACAAAGTGGGGATGACCCTGCCGAGGCTGTGGTGCCTCAAATATTGGAAGAAAAAGTCACCCCCTATGAGTGGCTGGCTGAGGTGCCATCTGTTGAGGAAATACTGAAGGCAATCCAGAGCCTGAGATCAGAAAAGAGATGATCTCAGGCAGAGATGATCTCCCAAGCGAAATGCTGAGGGAGGGTGGCATTTATGCACAGACTGCCCTACATGACATAACAATAGTCTGGACCACTGGACGGGTTCCGCAGGATTAGAAGGATGCCCTGGTGGTCCCCCTGTTTAAGAAGGGGGACCACACAGACTGTAACAACTACAGGGGCATCTCACTCCTTAGTGTGCCGGGAAAAATCCTGGCAAGGATTATTCAACTTGCCTTGCTAGGCACGCTGAGGATAGTCTTAAGGAGCCCCGATGCGGTTTCAGGAAAGGGCGGTCCTGCACAGATGCCATATTTTCTGTCCGTCTGCTACAGCAGAGGTGTAGGGAATTCCAACAAGACCTACATCTCTGCTTTATTGACCTGGTCAAGGCCTATGAATCGGTCCTTTTATTTACTTATCTCAGTTCACAAGCACTCCCTGTTGCTGGCAGGCAACGGGAAGTGGGCAGACAAATCGCAAGAGACGCACCGCCACGTGGCACTCGGAGCCCCGCTCGCGCGTGGCCCCTCTCTCTCTTCGTTCCTCGTCTGACCACGTGTCCCTCGGCTCTTTCCTTATTTAATGCCTGGGTCACGTGGTACGCTCCAGCCAATCCTTAATAGCCTGCGCTGAATGTTCCAGATTCCCCATCAACTCCCGGGACCACGCCCCTGACTTGTCTTCCCATTGGCTCAGGCCAAGACCAGTAGAACCAATCACCCTAGCTGACATCCCTCGATCACGCCAGGGCCATGCTCCCAGGCTCTCCCCCCATTGGCTGTAGAGCAGGACCGGCAGAGCCGATCACCACATGAGCCGGACATAGGCTCTCATTACATCCCCCCCCCGGTGAAAAAGTCAGCCGTCTCGGCTGGGAAAAGTGTGACAAGCCGATCCCATAAAATTGCTTATTAGGGCGTCTAAGACGCATTAACAAGGAAGGGGGTGAACCAGACGTTTATGCGCCGAAAACAAAAATAAAAATCACCCATGAACGACAGACATACATTAGGGCGCCCTTGCAGCGCAGTAACAACAGGGAAGGGACTGCAAGGCAATCAATGCTATCAAAACGGAAGAGATTTCGACCGCGTACGTGCCGCGGGACCCTCTCCACTTCCTGCGCATGGTCGCCTTGCCGCCGGATCTGCAGGAAGTGGTTGACGTGAAGAAGAAGAAGGAGAATGTTCAGTTTCGGTCGTATCCGGGGTAGGTCCCGTTGGAGGAGGGACGGCGGGGGTCTCATCAGCCCTCAAAACCTGTTCATCTGCGGGGGGCACAACACAGTCCCGCTGGGGATCAATGGGCGAGGCAAGTGGCACATTCGGCACAGCAGACCCCAGCAGGTCAACAAGTGGAGATGAGGGGTCGGCACGCGGGTCAACGTAGGGTTTGAGTCGCGACGAATGGACGTACCACCGACGTTTTCCGTATTGGACGCGAACATTCTGTGGGTTCCGAATGTCCACCAACGTCACAGGCCCCCGCCAAGGCCTGTGCAGTTTAGGGGATGTGCCCGCTGGCACCTGAGGGCAGTGGTGCCATGCCAGATCGCCCACCGACCAGGGCATGTGAGTACGCGATCGACGCGCACACCTCTCGTTCCTTGCCTGCGTACGGGCCGTCGCACTTCTGGCGGCCTCTCGCGCCTCTGTAACCCGTGCAAGCGAGTCCCGTACGTGATCAGGCAAGGAAAGGGACGGTTGTTTACTCGGTGTACCCAGTTGCACATCAATGGGGGGTGCATTCTCACGGCCATATATCAGGAAAAATGGCGAATATCCCGTGGACGCGTGCGGAACCATGCGGTAGGCCGCTAGGACGCCCGGTATGTGCAAGTCCCAATCGGTCTGTTTTTCACTCACCGTGTGACAAAGCATAGCCGAAAGGGTGCGGTTAAATCGTTCCACCATGCCATCCGTTTGCGGATGGTAAGGGGAAGTGCAGATTTTTTTGGTGCCCAGCGCATCGCAAACATCCTTGAGCAATTTGGAGGAGAAGTTACGTCTCTGATCTGTGAGCAGCCTCTCGGGTGCTCCTTTATCCATGACATAACCATTCAAGAAAGCATCGGAGATGGACGCGGCCGTTTGGTCAGGCAGAGGCCAGGCCATAGGCCATCGAGAAAAATATTCTACCCCCACCAGAAGGTATTTGTTGCACCTAGCCGATGGAGGGAACGGCCCCAGGATGTCCAGAGCGACTAATTCATTGATATGGGATACCTCAATGGAATGTAGTGGCGGCACATAATGTTTCCGAGGCTGTTTCCTCTTCGCACAATCATGGCATGACCGGACAAAGTCGTTAACGTCTGCCGTCATGCCGGGCTAAAAGAAATCTTTCTGCATTGCGGCCAAAGTCTTCTGCATGCCGAGGTGCATTAATTTGTCAGCGTGCAGAGAGCGGAGCAGGTCATGGCGAAGGGATGTAGGCACGACCAGGCGTGATCGGTCAGACAATCCATCAGTACACATCAATAGTCCCGCCCGGCCCTGGAACATCTGCCATTTCCATCCCGCCAAATGAGCTCTCGGTTTCCCGATCAGTTTCCGCAGCGGAACCAGAGAGGCATCGGCCTCCTGCTCGCGTAGCCACACCGAGTGCGGCAGCCGCAGGGTATCATCAGTGCCAACTGGTACATCCTGGCTGTCCTCGTTCGACATCGCTCCCATAATCGGATAGGGCGAGGTAGGCGGCGCTGCACAGTGGTGCATACCCGTCAGACAAGCGCACGGGGGAATGGGTGGTAACCTGGAGAGCGCGTCCGCGTTGGCGTGGCGAGCACCCTTGCGGTACGTGATATCGAAGGAAAATTCCTGTAACGATTCCAACCACCGAGCCAATTGGCCTGATGGTTGGTCCAATTTTAACGAGTATTGCAAAGCCGCTGTATGCAACCACTCGCTCAACTCCGTCTTTATGTTGCGATAGAACGGCCCTGATGCCGATATTGCTTGCATCCGTGTCAAGGATGAACGGCTGGGAAAAGTCTGGGTAGTCGAGCGTAGGCGCCGTGGCGAGGTGATCCCGAAGCGAGTGAAAAGAGCGTTCCTCCTCCGGACCCCATTTAAACCTCTGATTTTTGCCCGTCAGAACATGCAGTGGTTTAGCCAGTGTGGCAAAGTTCTTAACGAACTGGCGATAGTAGGATGCAAACCCAATAAAACGCCGAACGTCGCCCACCGAAGTGGGTGTGGGCCACTCTCGGACACATTGCGTTTTCTGAGGGTCAGTGGACACACCGTCCGAACTGACGATGTGACCCAAGTAACGGACGGAGTGTTGCAAAAGGTGGCATTTCTTTGGTTTAAACTTTAGGTCAGCTGAACGCATTCTCTGAAAAACAGTCTCCAGTCGTTGGAGGTGTTCCTCGAACGTGCGGCTGAAAACGATGATATCGTCTAAATATATGAGGCATGTCTCCCACTGTAGTCCAGCCAGTACCAGTTCCATCAGGCGTTGAAACGTCGCCGGAGACGCATTCAAGCCCATCGGTAACCGGTTAAACTCAAAGAGGCCTTGCGGCGTGCGGAATGCCGTCTTGGGTTTTGACGCGTCATCGACGGGAAGCTGCCAAAAGCCCGAGGACAGATCGAGGGTGGAGAAGAATTTTGCCCCTGATAAAGCGTCCAATGCGTCGTCCATCTGCGGTAAAGGATATGCGTCCGCCACGGATATCTTATTCAACCGGCGGAAATCTATACAAAATCTCGTTCCACCGTCCTTCTTCTTAACCAATACCACCGGCGCACCCCAAGGACTGTTGGACGGCAAAATAATATCCGCCGCCAACATCTCGTCTACCACGCCACGCACGTGTTCCCTTTCATCAGGGCTCATGCGATGCGGGTGCATACAAATCGGAGGCGTTGCACCGGTGTCAATATGGTGCGACAAAAGCGAGGTATGGCCGAGATCCAAATCATTTTTACTGAAAACGTCCGCATACCGTAATAACAATGAATGCAAAGAAGTCCTTTGCGTGTTTAATAAAGATGAATTTTCCCCGCACAAGTCCGCGATCCACCGTTCCTGTGAACGGTCGCGTGGCGGTCCATCGGTGGGTGTTTCAATATGTGGCTTTCCGTCAAAACTGGTGAAATCGGTAGTGGCGTGAGCCAATACCGATCCAGCCGGAACAACGACCCGGTCCGGGCCACTATTCAACACTTGTATGAACGGGGCCTGACCCAGCCGTACGATTGTTTGAGCCGCCACCAGGGAAAAAGATTTAGACACCGAATTCGACGGGTATAATAGCACACCCCTAGCACCATCCTTAATCTGAAAGGGTTTACGGTAATGCAGCGGGATAAGCATTTGTGAGCCTGATGGAACCTCTACCGTGGCAGCGACCATGGCGTTAACTGCGTTACCCGGGGGCGAACGGACCAGCAGGGAAGGCAGGAACGACATCCTACGATTCCCTGGCATTTATAAACAATCCTGGTCGACCAGTATCTTAAGTAGCATGCGGCGCAAGAAATCCGTGCCTAATAGGCATGGGACAGCCAGTGAGCGAGAAATCAACACCGATCCTTTGGCGGTAATATTACCGATAGCAATACGCACATCGACTTGCCAGAAAATACCCATGCTACCCCCATTTGTGGCTACACACGCGTCATTAACCGGGCGGATTCGTGACGTGGGAATAGACAAAAGATGAAAAATGACATCGGAAATGATGGTGGCAGACGCGCCAGTGTCCACCAAAATACGGACGTCGATGCCCTCGATGCTACCCCGTACCGTCGATGAGCCTGACGCCGCAGCCACAACCCTACGAGCCAATTTTTTCCATTGTGTAGTAGAGCGTGGTAATGACACAGAAGAACCACAGTTATCATTTGAAGTGCAACTATGTGTGCGAGTGGATGAATGATGTGAAAAGACCTGCCGGGTGTCCGATTTGTGCCGACTCGCCCGAGGGTGTCGCGGCTCCGTGCCCGGTGGAGGAGATGGAGGTCCACTCGGCGGAAGCGGCGAAGGCAGAGGTCGGCAGCGGCAGTCGCGGGCAAAATGGCCTCGTCGGCCACACTTGAAACACGTGGCCGTCGTCGGCCGGCTTTCGCTTGACCCGGCCCCCGCACATGGTCGGCCCGCATAGTCACCACGCTGGTCGCGCAGCCGTCGTCTCGGAATCCAGTGCGGAACAGCAGCCACCACCTCGTCGTCGCCAGAGTCATCGGAGCAGTGGACGACCCGTCGTGGAGACCACCCCAAAGGTGGGCCGTCAATTTCCGGTTTTCCCGTCCATGCCGCCATCTGATCCCAGCACTTGAGGTTAAATTTAGCGTCCAAGCAGCGCGCCACCTATCGCGATGTAAGTGGTTCGTGTCCGCATACCGGCAGCGAGATGTTGAGTTCCTGGGACAGCTCCAGCATACGGGAAAGAATGAGAGGATCGAGGTGATCAGCCGTCGCGTCGGGGTAAGCGGCCATGGCTAACGCCACCAGCGCCCCCCGGTAAGCCAAAGGCGACTCCTCTGATCCTCGACGACGTGACATAAATTTTCTCGTGGCTGCCGTCGGCGGGTCGTAAAACTCCGCCATTTCTGCCAAAGCATCACGAAGCGTCTTCTTCTTGGACGCCGGGATGGATCGGAAGACCGCCAGAGAAACATCATCCAGCAGCGTGGGCAGCGCTTCCAGCGCCTCCGCCTCCGTCCAACGCACGGATCTAAAGGCCGACTCGAAGCGCCACGTAAAAGCACTCCAATCGCCCCGGCGATAAATTCTTTGATCTGTGGAAGACGATGTCCGCAGTGGCAGGCAGACACCTCGAGCGTCTCAAACTCCGCTTCCCGCATTCTGCGCGTCTCCGTCAAAATGGCGTCCGGTGGCCGTGTGGTGTCAGCCTCGTGCAAGATGGCATCCAACGGCTCCGTCGCCGCCGCCCCACCCAAGATGGAGGCCTCCCCCCGCGTGGCAGGAGCGATGGCGGACATCGTTTCCCGCCGAAGATCTTGGTCCTCAGCATTAAGCTGAACCGCTGGCGGCCGACCCAGGGCCATAGAGGACGCGACCGCTGTCACCAAATTGAGCAAAATCGCGCGGAGTGACTCGATCTGCTCCGCCATCAGCCGCCATCCTTCGTCCGCCCTCGAGGTGGTCGTTTCTTTCTCCCGTCGGCGATGAGCGGCATCGAGGCGAGAAGCAGCCGGAGGCAGAGGAGCCGTAGCTCCCAGCACATCGTCCTCGTCCGTCTCCACAACCTCCTCCGATGGAGAGTCGGGTGGGTTCTTCTTTCTGAGGTGCTTGGACATCTTGAAGATCGTCCAAACGGTCCCAGAAGAACTTCTGACACCAATGTAATAATACTCTTGGAGACGGCTTGTGGAATCGGTCCTTTTATATACTTATCTCAGTTCACAAGCACTCCCCGTTGCTGGCAGGCAACGGGAAGTGGGCAGACAGATCGCAAGAGACGCACCGCCACGTGGCACTCGGAGCCCCGCTCGTGCGTGGCCCCTCTCTCTCTTTGTTCCTCGTCTGACCACGTGTCCCTCGGCTCTTCCCTTATTTAAAGCCTGGGTCACGTGGTACGCTCCAGCCAATCCTTAATAGCCTGCGCTGAATGTTCCAGATTCCCCATCAACTCCCGGGACCACGCCCCTGACTTGTCTTCCCATTGGCTGAGCCCAAGACCAGTAGAACCAATCACCCTAGCTGACATCCCTCGATCATGCCAGGGCCATGCTCCCAGGCTCTCCCCCCATTGGCTGTAGAGCAGCACCGGCAGAGCCGATCACCACGTGAGCCAGATATAGGCTCTCATTACAATACCATCAGTAGGCCTGGGCTCTGGGTTGTTCTTCGTGCTTTCGGAGTCCCTGACCCTCTGCTCACGATCATTAAGGACCTTCATAATGGTGAGCGGGCCCGGGTAAAACTACGTGGCTGGGAGTCGGAGCCTTTCCCTGTACACCTTGGGGTGCTACAGGGATGTCCTCTGGCTCACACATTATTTAACATCTATTTCGACTGCGTAGTTCGTGAAGCCTTCAATAGCTGTACCGGGGGAATTTCCATTTGGTACAGATATAATGGGAGGCTGATCGATGCCCGGGTGCGATCAAGGGATGGCTCCCTATTGGTCAACCACGTTATGTTTGCCGATGATCTGGTAATTGCTGCTCACTCAGAGGAGGAGTTGGAGGCGCTGCTGCTGAAGCTATAGCTTACCACTAAGAGGTGGGGCCTTACCATCAGCCCCACCAAAACTAAGCACCTGCCTGGTTATTTTGTACCATCGGATACTCCACCCCCACAACTCCCAATCGGTGATGGGGCAGTTGTGGAGAGAGTGGAGAGTTTCCCAGACCTGGGCAGTGTGCTTATGACTGGCTCCAGTTTATCAGCAGAGGTCTCACTCCGAATCAGTCGAGCGGCAATATTTTTTCATCGGTTGCGTAACGCTGTGTGGAAGCTACCTGGTCTGTCACTCCGCACGAAGCTTCAGGTCTTCTCGGCCACGGTCATTCCCTCCCTTCTCTACGCTTGCGAAACGTGGACCCCCCTAATGGAGCATCTTCGGCCTGCCTACGATCCATCCTGGGTTTAACCAGGCTGGATTGTGTGAGGAGCTCACAAATCCTTGAAAGATCTGGGCAAAGTCCCATCGGTGAGCTCCTCCGGCAGCCAAGGCTGCGTTGGCTGGGTCATGTAGCCCGCATGCCCAGCTACCGCATGCTTAAACAGCTTTTGTTCGGCCGGATCGAGGGGGCTAAACGGGCGCGGCAGGGGCTAGAGAAGAGATGGAGAGATGTGGTACAGGAGGACGTGGAGCTGAGTGGACTTGCCGATGACTGGTACCAGCGGTGTCAAGATCGGCCTCAGTGGAGGAGGCTCGTGAAGGACGCTACTGGGCAGTTGGAGGCAGTCGCCCTCCAACAACAACGGAGGGCGGAGGAGCGACGCTCACAACAACGAGCGGAACGCCGGGTGGCTAAAGCACAGCAAGTTGGTACAGTAGGGGGCACAGGTGGTGCATCAGCCAGTCATCTCGGTCATTTCGGTCAGTCGACCCGTGGCACCTGCTGGGTCTGCCCCGTGACCTCCTGCCAGCGGGCGTTCGACACTTCACGTGGCCTCAAGGTGCACTTGGCCTGGCACAAGCGTCGTGGTGACGTCACTGCCACTTAGTGGCTAATGGCGGTTGTTGTTGTTGTGTGTCTGTGTGTGCGTCTGTGTGTGTATTGTCTGTGTGTGTGTGTGTCTATGTGTGTGTCTGTGTGTGTGTTTCTATGTGTGTGTCTGTGTGTGTGTGTGTCTGTGTGTGTGTCTGTAGTGTCTGTGTGTGTGTGTCTGTGTGTGTAGTGTCTGTGTGTGTGTGTGTCTGTGTGTGTGTGTCTGTGTGTGCGTCTGTGTGTGTATTGTCTGTGTGTGTCTGTGTGTGTCTGTGTGTGTGTCTGTGTGTCTGTGTGTGTCTGTGTGTGTGTCTATGTGAGTGTCTGTGTGTGTGTGTCAATGTGTGTGTCTGTGTGTGTGTGTCTGTGTGTGTGTCTGTGTGTGTCTGTGTGTGTGTCTGTGTGTGTGTGTACTGCCTGCCGAAGTGCGCGCAATGCCCCCCAAGGTCGCCCGTTGCATTCCCTGCGCTGGCTTCGGTCTCCCACCAACAGCTGATGCGCGTCTGCTGCACGCGCTCCGTGCTGCTGGGGAGGGGATGGGGAGGTTGGGATCGGGGGGGGGGGTTGTAATTGGGGGGGGCAGGGGGTGGGTCCATGACGGAATAGGAGGGGGAGGGGTTGCGGGGGGAGGGGCCCATGAAGGTCGTGGGGGAGTGTTCGGGTTGTGCGAGGGTGCACAGTGGGTGGGGGTGGTGGTGGTGGAGTGTGGGGGTGTGTGGAGTGGGGGGGTGTGTGGGTGTGTGTGTGTGTGGGTGTGTGGGTGGGTGGGTGTGTGTGTGTGGGTGGGTGTGTGGGTGGGTGTGTGTGTGTGGGTGTGGGGGTGGTGGAGTGGGTGTGTGGGTTGGGGTGGGGGTGGTGGAGTGGGTGTGTGGGTGTGTGGGTGTGTGGGTGTGTGTGTGTGGGTGGGTGTGTGTGTGGGTGGGTGTGTGTGGGTGTGTGTGTGTGGGTGTGTGTGGGGGGGTGTGTGGGTGTGTGGGGGTGTGTGTGTGGGTGGGTGTGTGTGTGTATGGGTGGGTGTGTGGGGGTGTGTGTGTGGGGGGGGGGTGTGGCGGTGTGTGTGTGGGTGTGTGTGTGTGGGGTGTGTGTAGGTGTGTGTGTGTAGGTGTGGCGGTGTGTGTGTGTGTGGGTGTGTGTAGGTGTGGCGGTGTGTGTGTGTGGGCGTGCCACTAAGAGGTGGGGCCTTACTATCAGCCCCACCAAAACTAAGCACCTGCCTGGGTATTTTGTACCATCGGACACTCCACCCCCACAACTCCCAATCGGTGATGGGGCAGTAGTGGAGAGAGTGGAGAGTTTCCCATACCTGGGCAGTGTGCTTATGACCGGCTCCAGTTTAACAGCAAAGGTCTCACTCCAAATCAGTCGAGCGGCAATATCTTTTCATCGGTTGCGTAACGCTGTGTGGAAGCTACCTGGTCTGTCGCTCCGCACGAAGCTTCAGGTCTTCTCGGCCACGGTCATTCCCTCCCTTCTCTACGCTTGCGAAATGTGGACTCCCCTAATGGAGCATCTTCGCCGGTTGGAAACATTTAGGCTGGGTTTAACCAGGCTGGATTGTGTGAGGAGCTCACAAATCCTTTAAAGATCTGGGCAAAGTCCCATCGGTGAGCTCCAGCAGGCAAGGCTGCGTTGGCTGGGTCATGTAGCCCGCATGCCCAGCCACCGCATGCCTAAACAGCTTTTGTTCGGCCGAATCGAGGGGGCTAAACGGGCGCGGCACGGGCTAGAGAAGAGATGGAGTGATGTGGTACAGGAGGACGTGGAGCTGAGTGGACTTGCCGATGACTGGTACCAGCGGTGCCAAGATCGGCCACTGTGGAGGAGGCTCGTGAAGGACGCTACTGGGCAGTTGGAGGCAGTCGCCCTCCAACAACAATGGATGGCGGAGGAGCGACGCTCACAACAACGGGCGGATCGCCGGGTGCCTAAAGCACAGCAAGTTGGTACAGTAGGGGGCACAGGTGGTGCATCAGCCAGTCATCCTGGTCATCTCAGTCAGTCGACCCGTGGCACCTGGGTCTGCCCCGTGACCTCCTGCCAGCGGGCGTTCGACACTTCACGTGGCCTCAAGGTGCACATGGCCTGGCACAAGCGTCGTGGTGACGTCATCGGCACTTAGTGGCGAATGGCGGTTGTTGTTGTTGTGGGCGTGTGAGTGGGTGTGTGGGTGCGGGGGTGTTGTGTGGGTGGGTGTGTGGGTGTGTGTGTGGGGGGGTGTGGGTGTGTTTGTGGAGGTGTGTGTGGGTGTGTGTGGTGTGTGTGTGTGGGGGTGTGTGTGTGTGTGTGTGGGGGTGTGTGTGTGTGTGTGTGGGGGTGTGACGGCGATGACGGTTGTGGTGGTGATGGAGGGGACGCGTGGTTGTGTGAGGTTGTGACGGCGATGACGCTGGTGGTGGTGGTGATGGAGCCACGTAACCCGACCCCTGGGGGTGGGGGGGGTGCCGTGTGTGGGGGGGGGGTGCCGTGGGGGGGGGGGTGCCGTGGGGGGGGGGGGTGCCGTGTGTGGGGGGGGTGCCGTGGGGGGGGGGAGGTGCCGTGGGGGGGGTGCCCTCGTTGCCAACCCGGCTCGGACTCCGCTCCCGCTCGCTCACCCCGCGCCGTCACCGCGCAATCATTAACCCGGCACGTGGTGCCTGTGATGGTGGTGGTGGTAGTGGTGGTGATGATGGTGATGGTGGTGGTGATGGTGGTGGTGGTAGTGGTGCTGATGATGGTGGTGGTGGTGATGGTGATGATGGTTGTGGCGCTGATGATGGTGTTGTTGGTGGTGCTGATGATGGTGGTGGTGCTGGTGGTGGTGGTGCTGATGATGCTGGTGGTGGTGCTGATGGTGGTGGTGGAGGAACATTGATCTGCGCGTGTGTGGCTGTGAGAGCGGTGATACAGCGGTTAGCGCGCTGCGTTACGAATCCGGCGACCCGGTGACGATTATTTGAACGGGTCCTGGGCCGCACCTAAGTCGACTCAGCCTCAAATGAGTACCTGGGGTGGTGCGTAAACATTGCCACTGGGGATACAAAAACGGCCAGGCGTGGTGTTGGCCACCGACACCCTCGTGTACCGTTCCGGCCTTCATAGCTGCTACTCGCTAACAGCACTTGCCCCAACAGTCTGTTAAGGCTACACGGGGGATATTTGTCTTCGTGTCTGTGTTGACGTCTTTTGCGAAATTCGTCCTCCACCCATGTCTGGGTCACCCCCCCGCACCCTTCCCCCGCACCCTCCCCCCGCACCCCCCACCCCCACCGGTGACTGGACACTGAGTGGTCTCCATGCGCGGAGACCGCTCTTAGAACGCCACCCCAAGACGCCACGTGAAAGACCCCCCCCCCCCGGCGTGTTGCCGGGATGTCCCCTCGCCTCAGTCACAAGCGATCGGGGTGGGAGGTAGAGGCGGGCGGGGGGGGGCAACAGCCCCGCAAGTTAACGTTGCACCGCGACCCCTGCTGGCTGGCGCGGACGGCGCCTGCCACTCGAGGACTAATTCAGATGAGCCTCCTCTCGAGGGTGCTTGGCCTACTCTTCCGTCGCGGAAGAAGTTGGGAGTATGACCCCCACAACTTTACCCCCCCCCCGCCGCCACCACTACATGCGATCGATCGTCTGACAGTACGGATACGGGGGGGGGGGGGTGTGGCGGATTTATTTATTGAAAATAAAAACGTTGCCATTAGTTTAACCCGGAGGGTTTCGTGACCAACTCACAACCGCTGTGTGCGCTGTGCTGCTAACGAATCGGCCACGTTTTGTTTACGTGAGAACCCCTTACTAATTGGCCGTGTCGGGTGGTGGCGGGTTTAACGACATTCATATTTACGAGATCTAACCCAACAAACAACAAAACCTCTCCATTATGGACGTTGCCGTTGCTTCACCGTGCCGCGCCGGGGAATCGAACCGGCGAACCGTCGCCCTCGCCGCAACGAGGCGAGGGCGACGGCGGTGGCGGCACCAAACTCGGCCACGGACCGCGCTCGCTGCGAATTGGATATAACGCAAATTGGATATAACGCGAATTGGATGTAACGCGAATTGGATATAACGCGAATTGGATGTAACGCGAATTGGATATAACGCGAATTGGATGTAACGCGAATTGGATATAACGCGAATTGGATTTAACGCGAATTGGATGTAACGCGAATTGGATATAACGCGAATTGGATTTAACGCGAATTGGATATAACGCGAATTGGATGTAACGCGAATTGGATAAAACGCGAATTGGATATAACGCGAATTGGATATAACGCGAATTGGATGTAACGCGAATTGGATGTAACGCAAATTGGATATAACGCGAATTGGATATAACGCGAATTGGATATAACGCGAATTGGATGTAACGCGAATTGGATGTAACGCGAATTGGATATAACGCGAATTGGATATAACGCGAATTGGATGTAACGCGAATTGGATAAAACGCGAATTGGATATAACGCGAATTGGATATAACGCGAATTGGATGTAACGCAAATTGGATATAACGCGAATTGGATATAACGCGAATTGGATATAACGCGAATTGGATTTAACGCGAATTGGATGTAACGCGAATTGGATTTAACGCGAATTGGATGTAACGCGAATTGGATATAACGCGAATTGGATGTAACGCGAATTGGATATAACGCGAATTGGATGTAACGCGAATTGGATATAACGCGAATTGGATGTAACGCAAATTGGATGTAACGCGAATTGGATGTAACGCAAATTGGATGTAACGCGAATTGGATGTAACGCGAATTGGATGTAACGCGAATTGGATATAACGCAAATTGGATGTAACGCGAATTGGGTATAACGCAAATTGGATGTAACGCGAATTGGATATAACGCGAATTGGATGTAACGCGAATTGGATGTAACGCGAATTGGATATAACGCAAATTGGATGTAACGCGAATTGGATATAACGCAAATTGGATGTAACGCGAATTGGGTATAACGCAAATTGGATGTAACGCGAATTGGATGTAACGCGAATTGGATGTAACGCGAATTGGATGTAACGCGAATTGGGTATAACGCAAATTGGATGTAACGCGAATTGGATGTAACGCAAATTGGATGTAACGCGAATTGGGTATAACGCGAATTGGATGTAACGCGAATTGGGTATAACGCGAATTGGATGTAACGCGAATTGGATGTAACACAAATTGGATGTAACGCGAATTGGATGTAACGCGAATTGGATGTAACGCGAATTGGATGTAACGCGAATTGGATGTAACACAAATTGGATGTAACGCGAATTGGATGTAACGCGAATTGGATGTAACGCGAATTGGATGTAACGCGAATTGGATATAACGCGAATTGGATGTAACGCGAATTGGATGTAACGCGAATTGGATATAACGCGAATTGGATGTAACGCGAATTGGATGTAACGCGAATTGGATATAACGTGAATTGGATGTAACGCGAATTGGATATAACGCGAATTGGATATAACGCGAATTGGATGTAACGCGAATTGGATGTAACGCGAATTGGATGTAACGCGAATTGGATGTAACGCGAATTGGATGTAACGCGAATTGGATGTAACGCGAATTGGATATAACGCGAATTGGATGTAACGCGAATTGGATGTAACGCGAATTGGATGTAACGCGAATTGGATATAACGTGAATTGGATGTAACGCGAATTGGATATAACGCGAATTGGATATAACGCGAATTGGATGTAACGCGAATTGGATGTAACGCAAATTGGATATAACGCGAATTGGATGTAACGCGAATTGGATGTAACGCAAATTGGATATAACGCGAATTGGATGTAACGCGAATTGGATGTAACGCGAATTGGATATAACGCGAATTGGATGTAACGCAAATTGGATGTAACGCAAATTGGATGTAACGCGAATTGGATGTAACGCAAATTGGATGTAACGCGAATTGGATGTAACGCGAATTGGATGTAACGCGAATTGGATGTAACGCGAATTGGATGTAACGCGAATTGGATGTAACGCAAATTGGATGTAACGCAAATTGGATGTAACGCGAATTGGATGTAACGCAAATTGGATGTAACGCAAATTGGATGTAACGCGAATTGGATGTAACGCAAATTGGATGTAACGCAAATTGGATATAACGCGAATTGGATGTAACGCGAATTGGATGTAACGCGAATTAGATGTAACGCGAATTGGATGTAACGCGAATTGGATGTAACGCGAATTGGATGTAACGCGAATTGGATGTAACGCGAATTGGATGTAACGCGAATTGGATATAACGCGAATTGGATGTAACGCGAATTGGATATAACGCAAATTGGATATAACGCGAATTGGATATAACGCGAATTGGATGTAACGCAAATTGGATATAACGCGAATTGGATGTAACGCAAATTGGATATAACGCGAATTGGATGTAACGCAAATTGGATATAACGCGAATTGGATGTAACGCGAATTGGATGTAACGCGAATTGGATGTAACGCGAATTGGATATAACGCGAATTGGATGTAACGCGAATTGGATGTAACGCGAATTGGATGTAACGCGAATTGGATGTAACGCGAATTGGATATAACGCGAATTGGATGTAACGCGAATTGGATGTAACGCGAATTGGATGTAACGCGAATTGGATGTAACGCGAATTGGATGTAACGCGAATTGGATGTAACGCGAATTGGATGTAACGCGAATTGGATATAACGCGAATTGGATGTAACGCGAATTGGATGTAACGCGAATTGGATGTAACGCGAATTGGATATAACGCGAATTGGATGTAACGCGAATTGGATGTAACGCGAATTGGATATAACGCGAATTGGATGTAACGCGAATTGGATGTAACGCGAATTGGATGTAACGCGAATTGGATATAACGCGAATTGGATATAACGCGAATTGGATGTAACGCGAATTGGATATAACGCGAATTGGATGTAACGCGAATTGGATATAACGCGAATTGGATATGACGCGAATTGGATATAACGCGAATTGGATATAACGCGAATTGGATATAACGCGAATTGGATGTAACGCGAATTGGATGTAACGCGAATTGGATGTAACGCGAATTGGATGTAACGCGAATTGGATATGACGCGAATTGGATATAACGCGAATTGGATGTAACGCGAATTGGATGTAACGCGAATTGGATATAATGCGAATTGGATGTAACGCGAATTGGATATAACGCGAATTGGATGTAACGCGAATTGGATATAACGTGAATTGGATATAACGCGAATTGGATGTAACGTGAATTGGATATAACGCGAATTGGATATAACGTGAATTGGATATAACGTGAATTGGATATAACGTGAATTGGATATAACGTGAATTGGATATAACGTGAATTGGATATAACGTGAATTGGATATAACGCGAATTGGATGTAACGCGAATTGGATATAACGCGAATTGGATATAACGCGAATTGGATGTAACGTGAATTGGATATAACGCGAATTGGATATAACGTGAATTGGATATAACGTGAATTGGATATAACGTGAATTGGATATAACGTGAATTGGATATAACGTGAATTGGATATAACGTGAATTGGATATAACGCGAATTGGATATAACGCGAATTGGATGTAACGCGAATTGGATATAACGTGAATTGGATATAACGCGAATTGGATATAACGTGAATTGGATATAACGTGAATTGGATATAACGCGAATTGGATGTAACGCGAATTGGATATAACGCGAATTGGATATAACGCGAATTGGATATAACGCGAATTGGATATAACGCGAATTGGATGTAACGCGAATTGGATATAACGCGAATTGGATATAACGCGAATTGGATGTAACGCGAATTGGATATAACGCGAATTGGATGTAACGCGAATTGGATGTAACGCGAATTGGATATAACGCGAATTGGATATAACGCGAATTGGATATAACGCGAATTGGATGTAACGCGAATTGGATGTAACGCGAATTGGATATAACGCGAATTGGATATAACGCGAATTGGATATAACGCGAATTGGATGTAACGCGAATTGGATGTAACGCGAATTGGGTATAACGCGAATTGGGTATAACGCCAATTGGATGTAACGCGAATTGGATATAAACCGAATTGGATGTAACGCGAATTGGGTATAACGCGAATTGGATATAACGCGAATTGGATATAACGCGAATTGGATGTAACGCGAATTGGATATAACGCGAATTGGATGTAACGCGAATTGGATATAACGCGAATTGGATGTAACGCGAATTGGATATAACGCGAATTGGATGTAACGCGAATTGGATGTAACGCGAATTGGATGTAACGCGAATTGGATGTAACGCGAATTGGATGTAACGCGAATTGGATATAACGCGAATTGGATGTAACGCGAATTGGATGTAACGCGAATTGGATATAACGCGAATTGGATATAAGGCGAATTGGATATGAGGCGAATTGGATATAACGCGAATTGGATATAACGCGAATTGGATATAACGCGAATTGGATATAAGGCGAATTGGATATGAGGCGAATTGGATATAACGCGAATTGGATATAACGCGAATTGGATATAACGCGAATTGGATATAAGGCGAATTGGATATGAGGCGAATTGGATATAACGCGATCGAGCGAATGCAACTGCGTCGCAGCACGAGTAGGAATAAGCGGTGGTGCGGCTGCCTCGGCGTAGCATCAACATCAACATCATCACACGAGGCATCGGGATGCTGCTGGATGCTTCTAGATGCTACCCACGCGCCTCTTAGTTCGGCCTGCGTACCCATCTCACGCGTTATTGCGGACCGTGCTTTACCCTGCATTGTTTATTATTTAATTATTACAACGCGATTGTTTCCATAACGCGGTGTTCTTCAGGAATGCAACTCCCGCGTTATAGGAGGAGAGACTGTACTCTCCACTGCTCCGGACGCCACGGCAATAGTCGGGGGCCACACAAAGACAGCCTCGGTGTCTGGTTCCCGCATGTGCCGCTGGACGGGAGGTGCTTAGGTGGAAGCGCTCGGTGACGCCGTCGGCATAATCAGCCGCGTCACGCAGCCGGGCGGGTGGATGACGGGGGATCTTTCTCTTATCTTTGTGTGTATGTGTGTGTATGTGTGTGTGTGTATGTGTGTATGTATGTATGTGTATGTGTGTGTATGTGTATGTATGTGTGTGTATGTGTGTGTATGTGTGTGTATGTGTGTGTATGTGTGTGTGTATGTGTGTGTGTATGTGTGTGTATGTGTATGCATGTGTGAGTGTATGTACGTGTGTGTGTATGTGTGTGTGAGTCTATGTACGTGTGTGTGTATGTGTGTATGTGTGTGTACGTGTGTGTATGTATGTATGTGTGTAGGTATGTGTGTATGTATATGTGTACGTGTGTGTCCAACTTCGTGGGAGCGGTAGTGTAACGGCTAACGTAGCGCTAACCGCTACACTAACACCAGTGACGATTATCTGAACCTGTCCTGGGCCTCGCCTAGGTCGACTCAGCCTCAAATGAGTACCTTGTGCGGTGCGTAAAAACATTGCCACTCGGGAGACAAATGCGGCCGGGCGTGGTGCTGGCCACGCGCCCCCTTGTGTGCCGTTCTGGCCTTCATAGGTGCTCGCGAACAGCACTTGCCCCTACAGTGTATTAAGGATATACGGGGGATCTTCGTCTTTGGTGGACTTCGTTCGCACCGTACGTAGCCAACCGTGCTGTTCGGTACACGTGTGGGAGAAAAGCGGAACACGCGGAGGAAGAAAAAAAACCCTCAACGCATTGTGCGAGGTAGCAACACTCTATCCCACGTACAGATGGCGATTCGTCCACTTGCTGTACCGCCTTCTTCTGGCGAGCCAGGGTAGATAGCTCCTCCTCGACGAGGTCAATGCCGTGATCCACCAACTCTCGCTGCTGCCTCCACTGCTGGACTAAAGGCAGCCGCATGCAGCAGCGTAGCCAACCACTGCGAGTGACAATCCACAAGCCCGTCTTGATGTCTTCAGTCTTGAGACTGACTGTATATGACATCACCATCATCACCATTATCATTTATGTAGGAACGTCTCACCGAGTCTGGCGAGATGTTGGCAACCTCGCCTGGTGTACACGAGGTCGTGGGTTCGATCCCGACCCTGGCGCCTGCTGCTGCTGTATATTTGGAGTTTGCGGTGTTTCTCTTTCTCCCGTGGTCGCGTGCATTTGTCTCCGGGTCCTGCGGTTCCCCTCCACATTTAGAATCAACGTCACACGTTTAAGAGTGTTTGACTGCTCTCAACATGTCCACGTGGTGATGATGATGATGACGATAGAGCCACTCCGTTGAGCTGTCAATTGCGGCCCAAGTCGCTTCTGAAAATGAGCGGCATAGCTCAGCGGGCCTTACCTGGTAACATAAACAAATAGTTTAGTTTCATAGATCCCGAGCCTGACTTGAATCGTCAGGGTCGGGATCTAACCCATGACCTCCTGTATACGAGGCCAGGTAGTTAACATCTCCTAGCCACCGTGGCACCCACAATATTGGAGGGCGACTGCCTCCAACTGCCCCAGCAGCGTCCTTCACGAACCTCCAACACAGAGTTCGATCTTGACGCCGCTGGTACCGGTCATCTGCAATTCCAATCAACTCCATACCCTTCTGTACCACATCAGTATCAGTCCATCTCATCTCTAGCCCATGCCGCGCCCGTTTAGCCCCCCCCCCCCCTATTTGCCTAAGCAGAAACTGCTTGGGCATGCGGTGGCTGGGCATGCGAGCTACATAACACGTCCAACGAACGCAGCCTTACCTGCCAGAGGAACTCACCGATGGGACTGTGTCCAGATCGTTCAAGGATATTGGAGCTCCTCACAGAATCCAGTCTGCTTTAAACCCAGGGTGGATGGTAGGCTGTCCAGCCTGAATGTTTCACACAGGCGCAGATGTTCATTCAAGGGGTACACGTTTCGCAAGCGTACAGAAGGCATAACTGTGGCCGAGATGACCTGGGGATTTGTATGTGCAGCGATAGGCCAGGTGGCTTCTAACAGTGTTACGCAGTGAATGCAAATATAATGCCACTCGACTGATTTGGAGTGAGACCTCCGCTGACAAGGCGGTCAGAGTCACATCGCCTTCCCTTTGAAGTCGCTGCTCACGAAGATTCGGGGATGCGGTGTTCCATTTTGGTCGGGATGATGGTAAGACCCCCACCTCTTCGTGGTGCCCTCCAGGTTTAGTGGCAACAGCAGAGTCACTGACTCATCCGAGTGAGCAGCAATTACCAGAACATCATCAGCCGCAGCAGAAGCATACATAACACGATAATATTGGTGCTTTGGGTTCGCTCGCGTAAATATGAATATGTCGTTAGTAAGGTTTGTCACGTAAACAGAACGTGCCAATTCGTTACGAGTACAGCACACACGCTTTGTTGGAGAGCAAATCCACAACATTTACAATCTGAGTACGACGTTTCGCCAGTAATTACAACTAGCATCATCAGGCGGACAGAGCAGATTTGTGCATAACACGGTTGACCCAATCGGGCAAACCATCTCCGCGACCTCACCCGTGCATCGGTCAACCTCCCGTTGTGTTTCGTGCGGTCAAGACGGACATTTCCATTGCTGCAGCCACACACAGCGGACTTCGCAACCGCGTGGCCATTAGCGGTCAGGAAAATGTTGGGGTGGTGGCGGGCGGGGGGGGTATCTGCTGGGGGGGGGGGGGTTAATAGATTCTGAGCATGGCACTGCCGATCTCTCCGCCTGATGGATCAACTCCTCCCGTCAGCCCGGGTCCCTGGCGCCGCGGTGCGAGCTACGGTCCTGATGCGGCGCGCGCCCATTGACTACCGCATTGGTATTCATCTTGATTTGAAGCTTTCGTGACTGCAGGAATCCATACTCTTTGGTTCTTTCGGTAAATTGACGTGGGTATAAAATAAAATAAATCCCGACGTTTCGATCGCAACACAAGCGTTCGACCTCAGGCGGAAAAATGTTAATCCAACAGTGGAACTGCTGAACCAGCGAGAGAGCAGCTACAGCAAGAGGCTGATATAGATGTGGCGATGGGCAAGCAGGCGGGGTCTGAGCTGGAAAGGAATTCCACCCCCAGACGCAAGCACGTCAGTTGTGTTATATGTATTATATTTTTAACCAGGTAAGGGCCCTGCTGCGCTGCTGTGTAGAGCTCTTTTTCAGGAACAGGCCACTGTTCCTGACTGTAACTAGCTATCACAAATGATAGCTCAAAGAAGTGACTTATCTTCATCGAGTGGAAATTCAGAGCAGGAGCCAAATTCTCCTAAACGCGTGGTGTTGATTCTAAATGTGGAGGGGGGCGGCAGGGGGGGGGGCGGAGAAGGACCCGGAGAAAAATCCATGGGACCACGAGGACGGACAGAGAGAGAGACAGAGAGAGAGACAGAGACAGAGAGAGAGAGAGACACCGCAAATTCCAAGTATACAGCAGCAGGCGTCAGAGTCGGGGGTCGAACTCCATCGGTGTATCAGGAGGAGCGGCGGTGCGATGCCAACCGCAGCTGCAAACGATGATCACAACATGATCGCTTGCAACTTTAAACAGCTGACCTCAGACGCAGGCTATTGCGGGTTTGATTGAAGGGAGGTGGGGGGGGTGACCGCCTCACGACCGCCGCAGTGCAGAGACGACGAAGCGATCGTCAGAGAGGACGGATCAGCTCCACGTCCACTCCTGCTGGCAAAACACACAAAGACGACTAAGATCCCCCGTCTAGATTTGAAGTTTTCGTGACTGCAAGGATCCATACTCGTTGTTTTTTTCGGTAAAGTCACGTAGGTTGAAAGAAAACAAATAAATTAAATCACGACGTTTCCGTCTTCAGGTGGAACCGTCACTGTATCAAAAGTACTGTATCAAGCTTGTGTTGCCTCCGAAACGTTGTGATTTAATGTATTTGTTTTCTTTTAACCGACGTGACTTTACCGAAAAAACCAAAGAGTAGAGTATCCCCCGTATAGCCTTTACCAGACTGTTGAGGCAAGTGCTGTTAGCAAGTGCTGTTAGCAAGTGTTGTTAGCAAGTGCTGTTAGCAAGTGCTGTGGGCAAGTGTTGTTAGCAAGTGCTGTGGGCAAGTGCTGTTAGCAAGTGCTGTGGGCAAGTGCTGTGGGCAAGTGCTGTTAGCAAGTGCTATGGGCAAGTGCTGTGGGCAAGTGCTGTTAGCAAGTGCTGTTAGCAAGTGCTGTGGGCAAGTGCTGTTAGCAAGTGCTGTTAGCAAGCGCTGTTAGCAAGTGATGTGGGCAAGTGCTGTGGGCAAGTGCTGTTAGCAAGTGCTGTTAGCAAGTGCTGTGGGCAAGTGCTGTTAGCAAGTGCTGTGGGCAAGTGCTGTTAGCAAGTGCTGTGGGCAAGTGCTGTGGGCAAGTGCTGTTAGCAAGTGCTGTTAGCAAGTGCTGTTAGCAAGTGATGTGGGCAAGTGCTGTTAGCAAGTGCTGTGGGCAAGTGCTGTTAGCAAGTGCTGTTAGCAAGTGCTGTGGGCAAGTGCTGTTAGCAAGTGCTGTGGGCAAGTGCTGTTAGCAAGTGCTGTGGGCAAGTGCTGTGGGCAAGTGCTGTTAGCAAGTGCTGTTAGCAAGTGATGTGGGCAAGTGCTGTTAGCAAGTGCTGTGGGCAAGTGCTGTTAGCAAGTGCTGTTAGCAAGTGCTGTGGGCAAGTGCTGTTAGCAAGTGATGTGGGCAAGTGCTGTTAGCAAGTGCTGTTAGCAAGTGCTGTGGGCAAGTGCTGTGGGCAAGTGCTGTTAGCAAGTGCTGTGGGCAAGTGCTGTTAGCAAGTGCTGTTAGCAAGCGCTGTTAGCAAGTGATGTGGGCATGTGCTGTTAGCAAGTGCTGTGGGCAAGTGCTGTTAGCAAGTGCTGTTAGCAAGTGCTGTGGGCAAGTGCTGTTAGCAAGTGATGTGGGCAAGTGCTGTTAGCAAGTGCTGTTAGCAAGTGCTGTGGGCAAGTGCTGTGGGCAAGTGCTGTTAGCAAGTGCTGTGGGCAAGTGCTGTGGGCAAGTGCTGTTAGCAAGTGCTGTGGGCAAGTGCTGTGGGCAAGTGCTGTTAGCAAGTGTTGTGGGCAAGTGCTGTTAGCAAGTGCTGTTAGCAAGTGCTGTGGGCAAGTGCTGTTAGCAAGTGCTGTGGGCAAGTGCTGTGGGCAAGTGTTGTGGGCAAGTGCTGTTAGCAAGTGCTGTTAGCAAGTGCTGTGGGCAAGTGCTGTTAGCAAGTGCTGTTAGCAAGTGCTGTGGGCAAGTGCTGTTAGCAAGTGTTGTGGGCAAGTGCTGTTAGCAAGTGCTGTGGGCAAGTGCTGTGGGCAAGTGCTGTTAGCAAGTGCTGTTAGCAAGTGTTGTGGGCAAGTGCTGTTAGCAAGTGTTGTGGGCAAGTGCTGTTAGCAAGTGCTGTTAGCAAGTGCTGTGGGCAAGTGCTGTTAGCAAGTGCTGTGGGCAAGTGCTGTTAGCAAGTGCTGTTGGCAAGTGCTGTTAGGTGGGTGGCCAACACCACGCCGGGGCCGCCTTTGTATCCCCAGTGGCGATGTTTACTACACACTGCGTCGGGTACTTATTCAAGGCTGAGTCGACCTAGGAGGAGGCCCATAACCGGTTCAGAAAATCGTCACCGGTGTTGGCCGTGAGCGGGAATCGAACTCGGGCGGCTGGGTGCTTAGCGCAACGCGCTGACCGCTCCACTACCGCTCCCCACAAAAAAAAACACACAACAAAGACAAAGCCCCCCCCACACCTCCCCACCAGGTACTTATTTAAGACTGAGTTGACCTAGGGGTGTCCCAGGAAAGGTTATGCTCGCATTTTCCACTGAAATGGAACCCGGGTCACAGGGTTCACAGTGCAATCGCACACCTCCCATCGCCTTCACGGGATGTTTGGCAAGTGGACGGACTGTCAGCAAACACTTTTGTAGGCCAGCACGGCACACGAGGGGGAGGGTGGGCGGCCAACACCACGCCGGGCCGTCTTTGTCTCCCCAGTGACGATATTTACACACCGCACCAGGTACTCATTTGAGGCTGAGTTGACCTAGGGGAGGCACAGGACCGGTTCAGATATTCGTCACTGGTGTTGGCCGTGAGCGGGAATCGAACTCGGGTCGCCAGGTTCGTAGCGCAGGGCGCTAACCGCTACACTACCGCTCCCCACACACAAAAACACGCACACAAACACACACACACGCACAAACACAAACACACGAAACACAAACACACGCACGAACACACACGCACAAACACACAAACACACGCAAACACACACGAACACACACACAAACAGAAAGACAAAGATCCCCCGTATAGCCTTAACAGACTGTAGGGGCAAGTGCTGTTAGCGAGCACCTACACACACACGCAAACACACATACACACACAAACACACACAAACACACACACATACCTACACACGCATTCGTACACAAACACACGCGCGCTCACAGCAGCTTACCCACACCCACTCTCGCCCATCCCCCCCCCCAACACAGCTCAACCCACCCGCTCAGCACCCCCACACCCCCCCTGCTCGCTGGCCGCCACTGTACGCACGGCACGGACGCGGTGCACTCACTCGCCGTTCTCAGGCCGGGAGTCAGGCGCGACCGTGGCGCTGCTCCGACCCCCTCGTCGCCTCTCGTCCTGCCGCCTCGTCCCACCTCCGGCTCGTCCCACCTCCGGCAGGCCTCGGGGAGACGCGATGAACTGGGCTGACATGTGTACCGTGGTTGGGGATGGAGCCGAGTTGTCAGGTTCGTGGCCGAGTGTGCACGTGCGCGCACAGGTGTGCCGACACATGCGTGTGTGTGTGTACAGGTGTGCCGACACATGCGTGTGTGTGTGTGTACAGGTGTGCCGACACATGTGTGTGTGTGTGTACAGGTGCGTGTGTGTGTACAGGTGCGTGCAGGTACGCGTGTGTGTGCGTGCAGGTACGCGTGTGTGTGCGTGCAGGTACGCGTGTGTGTGCGTGCAGGTACGCGTGTGTGTGCGTGCAGGTACGCGTGTGTGTGCGTGCAGGTGCGCGCACAGGTGTGCCGACGCGTGTGTGTATTCGTGTAAGGGTGCGTGTGTGTTCGTGTAAGGGTGTGTGTGTGTTCGTGTAAGGGTGCGTGTGTGTTCGTGTAAGGGTGTGTGTGTGTGAGTTCGCAGTTGTGTGAGAAAGGGTAAGTGTGCAGGGCTGTGTGTACGAGGTGTGTGTGTGTGTGTATGTAGTGTGTACACACTACATACACACACACACACTTTCACGCTCACAACAGCCGCTGTTCGCCGCCACTCAGTGGCGGTGACGTCACCACGTCGCTTGTGCCAGGCTAGGTGCACCTAGAGGCCACGTAAAGTGTTACAGGCTGTCTGCTGGCAGGATAGATCCAGGTGTTGTGTGGGTTCACTGACATGGCTGGTAGATGCGTCCGCCTGTTGACCCTTAGGGTGCCAACTCGCTGCGTTTATCCGCCCGTCGCTTCGCTCGTTGTTGTGAGCGTCGCTCCTCTGCCCCCCGTTTGTGTTGGAGGGCGACTGCCTCCAACACCTGCACCGCATCAGCGCACCTCTTTTCACACCTACACACACACCTGTGTGTGCACACCTACACACACACCTGTGTGTGCACACCTACACACCTGTGTGTGCACACCTACACACACACCTGTGTGTGCACACCTGCACACACGCATTTGTGTGACACAATGACAAAGATTCCCCCGTGTAGCCTTAATAGTCCGTTGTTCGGGCAAGTGTAAACACCCTGCTCATATCATACACACGTGTACACACACACACCTGCACACGAGACAAAGATCCCCCGTGTAGCCTTAACAGACTGTTGGGGCAAGTGCTGTTAGCGAGTAGCACCTATGAAGGCCGGCACGGCACACTAGGGGGTGGGTGGCCAACACCACGCCCGGCCGCCTTTGTCTCCCCAGGAGCGTTGTTTTTACGCACCGCACCAGTTACTCAGTTGAGGCTGAGTCCACCTAGGGGTAGGCCCAGGACCGGTTCAAGATATTCGTGACACCAATACGCGCGCACACACATGCACCTGAATTGTGGTATCTACACACCTGGGTTTGGAACACGCCACACCTGTACTCAGGTGTCTGAGTCTGTATCAACATCGTCATCATTATGGTCTTTGTCGGGAGTGTCGCTTGAGCCTGGACTTTCAGATCGTGGCGCGTCGCCCGAAATGTCGCTGCCTTGTTCATGCACTCGGGGAGTTGGGGGATGATAGTCAGCCATGGTCACCGCTTCGGTTATCATCATCAGCTATGGTCAATCCACTGCTGAATGTATGTAGAACTTTTTCGCACCGTACGTAGCCAACCATACTTATCACAGCTCTAGCGCTTCGGTTAATCATCATCATCATCATCAGCAGCCATGGTCCATCCACTGCTAGATGAAGGCCTACCCAAGCCGCTGCCACTCACGACCCTGCGACCAATCTCCCCCTCGACATGGTTCGCTCTCTGCTGGCCCCTCTCTGATGCGTGACAGCCTTTGGCTGCTGCTGCTGCTCCGTCATTCGTCTCGACCACCACCACGACGCCTCCCGCCGTCTCCCTCTCGCTCGCCAAGCGAGGGCGAGCGAGAGGGAGACGCACGCCTCGCTCGTGAGCTACTCCAATTCATCCGGGAGTGCGCATCAAACTCTCCCACCATCATCACCATCACCGCTCATCATCGCTCCACGCGTGTTTGTTCGCGTGTTTGTTCGCGTGTTTGTTCACGTGTTTGTTCGCGTGTTTGTTCGCGTGTTTGTTCACGTGTTTGTTCACGTGTTTGATGTGGCGACGATTTACACCTCATCCCCGCTCTCCTCGTGTCCCTGTTTCTGAACCGTCCGTTTATAGCACGACGCCGCGCACTGATTGAAATCTTTCTTGTTTCAAGATGAGGTGGGGGCTAAGGGGGGGGGGGGTTGTTAGGAGTTCTAGGGGGGTTTGGTTGGGGGGCGGGTTCAGGAGGGTTCTGTGGTGAGGGGGGTGAGGGGGGTCAGGTCGTGTTCCCACGTCTACTCAAGAGCACATTGACCTCCTGGGCAAAGTCACTAAAGGGTTATTGGGGACACACACACAGACAGACACAAACACACACAAAGATAGACACACACACAGATAGACACACACACGACATACAGACAGACACACACACAGCCAGACACACAGACAAACACACACACAGATAGACACAACAACAACCGCCATTCACCACTAAGTGGCGGTGACGTCACCACGACGCTTGTGCCAGGCCATGTGCACCTTGAGGCCACGTGAAGTGTTGAACGCCCGCTGGCGGGAGGTCACGGGGCAGACCCAGGTGCCACGGGTCGACTGACTGAGATAACTGACTGATGCACCACCTGTGCCCCCTACTGTGCCAACTTGCTGTGCTTTAGCCACCTGGCGCTCCGCTCGTTGTTGTGAGCGTCGCTCCTCCGCCCTCCGTTGTTGTTGGAGGGCGACAGCCTCCAACTGCCCAGTAGCGTCCTTCACGAGCCTCCTCCACTGAGGCCGATCTTGACACCGCTGGTACCAGTCATCGGCAAGTCCACTCAGCTCCACGTCCTCCTATACCACGTCACTCCATCTCTTCTCCAGCCCGTGCCGCGCCCGTTTAGCCCCCTCGATCCGGCCGAACAATAGCTGTTTAGGCATGCGGTTGCTGGGCATGCGAGCTACATGACCCAGCCAACGCAGCCTTGCCTTCCGGAGGAGCTCACCGATGGGACTTTGCCCAGATCTTTCAAGGATTTGTGAGCTCCTCACGCAATCCAGCCTGGTTAAACCCAGGATGGATCGTAGGCAGGCCAGCCTAAATGTTTCCAACCGGCGAAGACACACAGACAGACACACACTCAGATAGACACACACACAGACAGGCTACGTGTTCACGCGTGTGTACCACTACCCACGCGTACGCACACACACACACAACACACACAGAGACACACAAAGACAACGATCCCCCGTGTAGCCTGAACAGACTGTTGGGGCAAATGCTGTTAGCGAGCACCTATGAAGGCCGGCACGGCATATGAAGGGGTGGGTGACCAGAACGACGCCCGGCCGCCCTTGTCTCCCTAGTGGCGATGTTTAAATACTGCACCAGGTACTAATTGAGGCTGAGTCGACCTACACAAACCTGCACACACACCTGTGTCAACACAGAGTTACATTTAAAACGTGAATACACAGGTGCAAACACAACCACGTGTTCACACGCACATGTGCGCGTGTGTGTGCTTAGACATACGTGTAACTGCGTGTTCATATGTACATACGTGTGCACAGGCGTACACACTCTCACACGAGTGCGCGCACACACACGTCTTCTCACGCATACGTGCACACACACGTGTTCTCACATACGTATACACACACATGTTCTCACACATACGTGCACACACATACGTATACACGCGTGCACACACACGCGTAATCTCACACACGTGCACACACACACACGTGTCTCACACACACGTGCCCACACATACGTTTTCACACATGCATATAGAGTCTTCTCACACCTACACACGCGCTTTTCACACAGTGCACACACACGCGTAATCTTGCACACGTGCACACACGTGTTCTCACACACGCGTGCACACACACGTGTTCTCACATACGTATACACACATGTTCTCACACATACGTGCACACACATACGTATACACGCGTGCACACACGCATAATCTCACACACGGGCACACACACACACGTGCAATATCACACACGTGCACACACACACACGTGTTCTCACACACGTGCACACGTAAACACACGTGGTCGACCCAATGACGACCACGCGTGCCTCCAACACACCCACCGCCCCCCCCCCCCCACAAAGGCAGTGAATGTACAGACAGAGGGGCGGGGTGCAGTAGGGAGCGGGGGGGGGAATCTGTCACGCGCCGCGCAGACAAAAATAACTCGGCCGTGTTCAGGCACCCGGCGCGCGAGGGGTGGAGTGTGGGGGGTGTGGGGTGGTGGGGGTGGAGTGTGGGGTGGTGGGAGGTGTGGGAGTGTGGGGGGTGAGGGGCTGACACGTGGTACCCCACGCCCTCTGGAACGACCAAAATCTCCCAGGCAGCCAGCCAGGCAGCCAGACAGCCGTCCTTGGCTCCCCATCGCATCCGCAAGAGTTGACCCAACTTCTCCTTCCCCGCTCGCGTGCCGCTTGCAGCTGGCAGTCCGGCGAGCGCGGGGTGACCTCGCTGCTCCAAACCCATCAGCCCCGTGACGGTGGCTCGCCTCTCGGTTTACAGCCCCACGAACCAGTCATGGACATTCCACATTCTCATGGCGGGGGCGTGGCGGAGTCTATCGAAGGGACGACAACCCCCATCCCCTGGTCGGGAAGGACGATGTCCTGAGTCAACCACCCACCCCCACCCCGCCCCAACCAGGAGTTGAACCGGGGCGCTTCCACGTGGCCGGCTCTCTTTCCCTCCTCTCTCTCTCTCTGGCCGTGCGGCCTCCACACCGCACACCGCACACCTCGCTTTCGTCTCTTTTTCTACGATCAGAGGAAACAAGAAGATGCTCGGTGTAGTGGGCACTTTGCTTCTTTCATTATTTTGTATTTTTTTGTTTTTTTTCCAATGTTTTGCTTTATGTGCCCCCCCCCCCCCCGTTTAAATGAAAGATTTCACGCTCTGCTCTCCTCCTTATCCCTTCCCTCTCTCTCTACCCCCTCTCTCTACCCCCTCTCTCTACCCCCTCTCTCTACCCCCTCTCTCTACCCCCCTCTCTCTCTATCCCCTCTCTCCCTAATCCATGTCTATGTTCCCCCTGTTTCCGCTCTCATCCCGTGGCCAGTCGTCACCGCGAAGGAGCGGACGAGAAATCGTCTCATTCCCATTCCCAAGGCGCCCGTGCCTCCCAGTGTGAAAGCTTGAAACGAGCGTCGCCGTCGTCGCCGTTTGACACAGGCGTGGGAGCCCCCTGGGCAGTGCGTTGTGCACCTTCTTTTGAGCAAAGTCGGCCTACGGGGCAGTCGCAAGCAGCTCAGAGCGCGTGCCACGTGGTTGAACTTAATGCCGCTGGGATGTACGCGCTCCCACAAGAATGTGCGGCTCGTGGGCTGCGTAAAACAGTCGCATGCCGTTGTTGCTTTCAGAACGCGAATCGGATATAACGCGACGAGGAATGTATCGGGCAACACATTGTTTTTCATGACGCGAATGCGAATTGGATGTTACGCGATCGAGCAAATGGAACCGCGTCGCGCGAGTAGGAATAAGCGGTGGTACGGCTGCTTCAGTGTAGCGTCATCGTCATCACACGAGGAACTGGGATACTGCTGGATGCTTCTAGATGCTACCCACGCGCCTCTTCGGTCGGTCGGCCTGCTTACCCATCTCACGCGTTATCGCAGACCGTGCTTTACCCTGCAGTGTTTATTATGTATTGTAACGCGATGTGTCCATAAGGCGGTGTTCTTCAGGAAGGAATCTTCGACCGCGTTATAGGAGAAGAAGACTGTACGTGTATTGTTGTTGTTGTTGTTTACGTGGAGAGACCGATATGGTAAGGAAGCAACATGCCCGCACGCCCATTGTGAATTCCAAAGGGGCGCTGCTGTGGCTGGGGTTGTGGATGGAGGAGGGGAGAAGATTCATGGGGGGAGGGGGATGCGGAAGAAGGGAAGGGGCTGATGATGAACCCTCGACCCCTCACGACACCAACCCCCACAATGACCCGGGGGGGGACACGTGGCTGAGTGGACAGCTGAGTTGCCTCCTCCTCCTCCACGCCCTCTCTCCTCCGGCACCAGACCGGTGTCATAAAATGTTTTTCTCCCTTCGGCTTTGGTCGCCAGACAAACAGCCCCCCGAATTCCACAGGTGTGTGTGGCAGGGTGTGTGTGTGTGTGACAGGGTGGGTGTGTGTGGCAGGGTGTGTGTGTGTGTGGCAGGGTGGGTGTGTGTGTGGCAGGGTGGGTGTGTGTGGCAGGGTGTGTGTGTGGCAGGGTGGGTGTGTGTGTGGCAGGGTGGGTGTGTGTGGCAGGGTGGATGTGTGTGGCAGGGTGGGTGTGTGTGGCAGGGTGGGTGTGTGTGTGTGGCAGGGTGGGTGTGTGTGGCAGGGGGTGTGTGTGTGGCAGGGTGGGTGTGTGTGTGGCAGGGTGGGTGTGTGTGGCAGGGTGGATGTGTGTGGCAGGGTGGGTGTGCGTGGCAGGGTGGGGTGTGTGGCAGGGTGGGTGTGTGTGGCAGGGTGGGTGTGTGTGTGGCAGGGTGGGTGTGTGTAGCGGTGGGTGTGTGTGTGTGGCAGGGTGGGTGTGTGTGGCAGGGTGGGTGTGTGTGTGTGGCAGGGTGGGTGTGTGTGGCGTGGTGGGTGGGTGGGGGTGGCGTGGTGGGTGGGTGTGTGTGGCAGGGTGGCAGGGTGGGTGTGTGTGGCAGGGTGGGTGGGTGTGTGTGGCAGGGTGGGTGGGTGTGTGTGGCAGGGTGGGTGGGTGTGTGTGGCAGGGTGGGTGGGAGGGTGTGTTTGGCAGGGTGTGTGTGGCGTGGTGGCAGGGTGTGTGTGTGTGGCAGGGTGGGTGTGTGTGGCAGGGTGGGTGTGTGTGTGTGGCAGGGTGGGTGTGTGTGGCGTGGTGGCAGGGTGGGTGGGTGGGTGTGTGTGGCAGGGTGGGTGTGTGTGGCAGGGTGGGTGTGTGTGTGTGGCAGGGTGTGTGTGTGACGTGGTGACAGGGTGGGTGTGTGTGGCAGGGTGGGAGTGTGTGGCAGGGTGTGTGTGTGTGGCGGGGTGGGTGGGTGGATGTGTGTGGCGTAGTGGGTGGGTGTGTGTGTGTGGCAGGGTGGGTGGGTGTGTGTGGCAGGGTGTGTGTGGCAGGGTGAGTGGTTAGCGCGTTGCGCTACGAACCCGGCAACCTGAGTTCGATTCCCGCTCACGGCCAACACCGGTGAGGATTATCTCGAACCGGTCCTAGGCCTCCCCTAGCTTGACTCAGTCTCAAATGAGTACCTGGTGCGGTGTGTAAACATCGCCACTAGGGAGACAAAGGCGGCCGGGCGTGGTGTTGGCCACCCACCCCCTCGTGTGCCGTGCCGGCCTTCAGAGGCGCTCGCTAACAGCACTTGCCCCGACAGTCTGTCACAGGCTACATGGGGGATCTTTGGGTGGGTGGGACGCGGGGAGATTGGGAGCCAGGGAAGGATGGGTCCTGGTGAGGGAGGGGACTAGGGGGGTCCCTGTACGTGTTGGAAGCTGTGTCCATGACGACTGTGTGCAGGAACACCTCGCCCTGGTTAGGGACCAGAGCATGGACGGACGTCAAAGTGGAGACTTTTTTTTTCTTGCAAATTTATTTTGGCGGCGAAAAACGCGCACTCCGCACCAGGTACTACAGTGACGACGTAACACATGCGTGCAAATTCTTGCAAATTAGAACCTTACGGGTTCTTTTAGCTTCACTATCACCACACTTAGGACCCATCTATATATCTAAAAGGTAAATTTGTGAATATGTGTGTCTGTTCGAAATGTTTAGCATACTTCCCAACATGCAACAAACTTGAAATTTGGCAAGTGGGTAGCTTCCAGACTGTACACAATGCAAAAAGTATAAAAATAGACTTTTGTATTTTGGCGGGGGGGGGGGGCGCAATAATGGATATATTTTGCACAGCAAGTGAGCGGTGACGTCACATCTGTGATGTCACCCACATGCGGCAGCGTCGCGCAGTGTGCCTGCTGACGTCACGCAGTGTGCCTGCTGACGTCACGCAGTGTGCCTGCTGACGTCACGCACCCACCCTTCCCCCAAACCCTCCGCGTTGGCCGTGTATCCCGCACAAATGCGCGGCATAGCCGTCCCGATGTTCTAAGTCAATGCGGCTATTTTCAGCTCTTCAACATAAGCAGAAGATGCATCTGTTTGTGTGAAGCAGCAAAAACTCTCCAACGCTGAGCCCTGACGCCATAACATTTGCACAGCTTTACGCTTTACATTTCTATTTAAAGCTTTCGTGACTGCAGGGATTCATATTATTGGTTCTTTCGGTAAAGTCACGTAGAAGGGAAAAAAAAATAAAATAAGAAAAAGAAAACAATAAAATTCTCACTTTTTTCAAATTTTCTTGCTGTGGTTTTCACACCTGATGAAGATTGCTTGTGTTGCAATCGAAACCTCATGAGAATTTTATTGTTTTTCCCTTCAACGTGACTTTACCGAAAGAACCAAGAATACAGCTTTATTTTGTCTGGAAGTTCTAAGCGAACGCGACTATTTTCAGCTCGCCACGTCATTCCCTTCCCGACTTGCTTAAATCGACCTTGCGTATAAAGTGGGTTAAGGTTGAATTTCCTTAAGTGAAAAACATCCGATTTAGTTAAATTGATTAGTTTCGGATTTTTTCTTTCTTGCAAGCATCAATTTTTTTCAAGGTTTTTCAGTGAAATAGAAGGGATTATGAAATTAGCCCTAGACAACATTCCAAGTCCCGGGTGAAGTCGGATAGTAAAGCTAGTTATGAATATATAAAAGCACTCAAATAAGTATTTTACAGTAATCACAAAAATAAGCACAGTATGAATACTGTACACGTTTTATAATCACGAAAATAACTATGAACACTGTAGTATTATACTATTATCACAACCATTAATTTGAATCGTTTACAGTATGATCACAGAAGTAAGTACAGTATTAATAACATATGAATGAACACAAATATAAGAGATGCTCATTGAACGACCTCTCGTCAAAGACTGAACGAACAAGACGGCGCTTGGCTCGAACGCCCGTGGAAGGTTTGGGGATGAAATCGGACGAAAGAGAAAAGCCGCGTGGACGAAATATGAAAAGTGGTGATGATTGAGAACGGCCGAAAGAGCGAAGCGACGAAAGTCAAGGTAGAGCCGTATGTATGTGGACTTATTTCGCACCGTACGTAGCCGGCCATGCTAATCGGAGGTACGGGGGAACGACTCTCTGTGTGAGTCTATGTGTCTCTGTTGTGTGTCTATGTTGTCTCTGTGTGAGTCTATGGGTCTCTGTGTGAGTCTAGTTGTCTCTGTGTGAGTCTATGGGTCTCTGTGTGAGTCTATGTGTCTCTGTGTGAGTTTATGTCTCCGTGTGAGTCTGTGTCTCTGTGTGAGTCTATGGCTCTCTGTGTGAGTCTATGTGTCTCTGTGTGAGTTTATGTCTCTGTGTGAGTGGTGTCTCTGTGTGAGTCTATGTGTCTCTGTGTGAGTCTATGGGTCTCTGTGTGAGTCTATGGGTCCTCTGTGTTGAGTCTGTGTCCTCTGTGTGAGTCTATGGGTCTCTGTGTGAGTCTATGGGTCTCTGTGTGAGTCTATGGGTCTCTGTGTGAGTCTATGTTGTCTCTGTGTGAGTGTATGGGTCTCTGTGTGAGTCTATGTGTCTCTGTGTGAGTTTATGTCTCTGTGTGAGTCTGTGTCTCTGTGTGAGTCTATGGCTCTCTGTGTGAGTCTATGTGTCTCTGTGTGAGTTTATGTCTCTGTGTTAGTGTGTGTCTCTGTGTGAGTCCTATGTGTCTCTTGTGTGAGTCTGTGTCTCTGTGTGAGTCTATGGGTCTCTGTGTGAGTCTGTGTCTCTGTGTGAGTCTATGGGTCTCTGTGTTAGTCTATGGGTCTCTGTGTGAGTCTATGGGTCTCTGTGTGAGTCTGGGTCTCTGTGTGAGTCTATATATGCCCTCTGTGTGAGTCTATGGGTCTCTGTGTGAGTCTGGGTCTCTGTGTGAGTCTATGTATGCCTCTGTGTGAGTCTATGGATCTCTGTGTGAGTTATGGATCTCTGTGTGAGTCTATGGGTCTCTGTGTGAGTCTATGTGTCTCTGTGTGAGTCTATGGGTCCTCTGTGTGAGTCTATGGGTCTCTGTGTAAGTCTATGGGTCTCTGTGTGAGTCGATGTATGCCTCTGTGTGAGTCTATGTATGTATGTTGAACTTCTTTCGCACCCTACATAGCCAACCGTGCTCATTGGTGGTGCGGGAGAAAGAACAAACTAAACACAAAGAAGCAGTTTGTAACGAATGTATCAACAACCGAGATAGACGGCGAGTTATCAGCAAGGCCCCGCTGTGTGTCCCCACGTGGCATACGTGGTATATGTAGTTACAGTGAAACCCAACACGTGGTTCATAGTCCCATCGACCTGCCGGCTTGCCCGACATCAGCGTTTGCGGGCGGCGGCAGCAGCGTTCGTTTTTTGAGCACGCAGAGCGAGCGAGCTGCTGCTGCTGCAAGTTTCCACTTTCTGGGTCTCGTCGGGCTCGTCGACCGTTTGCTGCGAGTTGTTGGGAGCGCACGAACGCGATCGGCCCCTTGAAAGGTCGCAGGGTTCACGGCGCGACTGCACAGCCATCCGGCCTCGGGGATTCTCTCTTCTTCATCTTCATCATCATCATATGCGAGTTGGTCTCGCTCATCCTCAGCGCGCTCTCTCTCCCCCCCCTGCCCAACCCCTCCACTGTGGCCACCAGAACTCGGCTGATTTGGGCCGTGATAGCGCGGGCGGGGGGGGGCGACAGGACTGGGTTCTCACTGAGATGGAAAGTCTCGAGACACGATGGGGGCGTTGGCGTGGAGCGCTACGATCGAACAAGCCCAAACCAAGCCACCGATCAGAGATTCGCCCCCCCCCCCTCGCTCCATTCATCGAGATTCATTGTATCGATGACCACTCGGATCGAAACCGTCATAAAGACGCGTCAACAAACTACCAGGGGCTAATCTAACTTGCGGGGTTCAGCGCTGATCCCATTCACGGATCGATAAATGCTGTGACACGCCCCCCCTCTCCCTTTATCTGATTGGCTAATATCAGCAACATTGATCGGTGATTCCGTCGCAGTCCGCTTTGATTGTTAGCGCAGCGCCACGGGAACTCGTCTCGATGGACCGAGACGAATGCCACTCAGGTGTGACGTTGCAGGCGGGAAGGGTGGGGGGGGGAGGCGGGAGGGGGAAGGAGGGAGGGGGCGGGAGGGGGGTGGGCGGGGGAGGGAGGTGGGGAGGGAGGGGGGGAGGGAGGGAGGGGGGCGGGAGGGAGGCGGGAGGGGGGAGGGAGGGAGGGGGGGCGGAGGGGCGGGAGGGGGAGGGAGGGGGGAGGGAGGGGAGGGAGGGGGGCGGGAGGGGGGCGGGAGGGGGGCGGGAGGGGGGAAGGGCGGGGGAAGGGCGGGGGGGGAGGGAGGGCGTGAGGGCGGGAGGGAGAGGGAGGGCGGACGGGGGGAGGAGGGAGGGGGGAGGGAGGGTTAGGGAGAGGGGAGGAAGGGAGGCGGGACGAGGGGAGGAGGGAGGAGGGGAGGAGGGAGGGGGGGTTTTTAATTTGGGACTGGATCCAATAGAAGAAAAAAAAGTGTCCCGAATGTGTCGCAGGGTTTGTTGTTTTCAGGCATTCTGGGAGCGGTGAGAGAGAGTGCCCACACTTTATCCCACCACCAATGCGCACCACCCACTGTTACTTCTGGCTGGACATAGACGATGGGGGGTGTTTAATCAACTTGCACCACCTTTAGCTGCCGCGCCTGGAGATGGAACCGGCAACAGCGGCGGACTGACTGCGAGTCCCAGCGAGCCGCGAGCCAATCTCCTTCCACGGGTTGGCAAATCGGCGAATGGTGGGGGCTGCTCCAGCAGTGGAGGGAGACACACGGGGGGGGGGGCCGCATCATCTGGCACGAGTCCAACAAAATCAGCATTTTTGGATGTGGGCCAACAACAATGATCGGATCGGCTGTTGTCACTCGCAGGGCAGCCTCGGACCCCCGAGTCCTCACGGGGCCCCCGGCGCACGCGCGAGCCTCGCGTCGCCGGAGGACCGAGTAACTTGCCCGCTGTGGAACTTCACGCTTACAGGCAATTTTAAAAAAAATCAACACAACGACAAAAAAAACTAGACAGGTAAAACCGGCTGCAGGTTAGCAGGGTTTACTTTGCCGAAGCTTCCCCATTTAGCCTCGCAGGGTATAGGAGCAAGGCTGGTAGGACGATAACAGAGGACACATTCTGTCCGTGCGCCGTGCGGTTTAATTATAGGCTGCTGTAGCTCTTTGTCAATCCACTGCTGGATTGGGCTTCACCCGCGAGCCGTGAGGGATGTTTGACCGCGGGGGCGCCGCGTTGGCGAGACGCTGATGACCTCGCCCGGTCCACCGGAGGTCGTGGGTTGAACCCCCGTGGTCGTGTGGATTACCCTCCGGGTCCTCCGGTTTTTCCCTCCACGTCAACGTTGCGCGTTCGAGGGTATTGGGCTGCTGCTGAAAATGATCAAACGACTGCGAGCCACTTCCCTAAAGCCATCATTTGTGATAGCCAGGTGAAGCTTCTGAGAAAGATCCACGTCGTCACGGCTCAGTGACGACGTGGATCTTCCTACGTCACACCACGTGGGTGCAGCTGTACGGTGGGATCCCTGTGGCCCCGATGGGCAATGCAGCGAGAACCCCATCGCGGTCGTCGTGCCCGTTGCGTGCGCGCTCGCGTCCCTCGCCGGCCCGCGCCAACCGTGGGCTGCGCTTCTCACTCGCCAGTGGTGGTTCTCGGGTTCGCTGGCAGCCCACGGGGACTTGGTTCGGGTTCGCTGGCAGCCCACGGGGAGTTGGTTCGGGTTCGCTGGCAGCCCACGGGGAGTTGGTTGGCGCGCGACGAGCAGCCACGGCCATGCCGAGAGGCATCCTGGACGTGGTGTGGCCGGGCGTGATCAGGTGTCCCTCACTCAAACAGGCCCAGGTGGAATTAAACCCAATATCGTACCTGTATGCTGGTTTACGTAACAATAGCAACAATAGTAATAGGTTTTTACCCTTTCAACTGGTACAAAAACTGACACCTTTATACAAGGCATCATGTTTGCAATAACCACAACACAAGCAGTCAAAATGCATACAAAAAGAAACAACTCTCATGATGATAATGATATGCACTGTCCTTTAAGTTGATTGGTCCACACCCGAGACAGCTTTTCTTAGAGCCTAGTCTCCATTGGTGTTGGACCAGATGACGCCAATGCATTTTGACTGCTTGTGTTGTGGTTATTGCAAACATGATGCCTTGTATAAAGGTGTCAGTTTTGTACCAGTTGAAAGGGTAAAAACCTATTACTATATTTTGCCACTGGTAAAGGAGGTCTCATAGTGTAAATAGCAACAATAATAATGCCCTTTGTTTATCCAGGAGAGCCTCACCGAGTCTCGAGACTCGGCGAGACTCCCGCCCCAGGGGCTGTCACTCGGTATTTGCCCGAGCGCCGCCAGGCTGCCTCGGAGGAGGGATTACCCGCGTCAGGCAGTCGCCACGAGAGCAGTCGCTCTTTTTCTTCGTAACCTGTGGCGCATCACGCACCCCATGCGCGTGCGTGATGCCCTCTCTGGGGGTGTGACACATGGGCAGATTGTTTTTTTAAAGAAGATAAATAACCAGGGTATGGAGGAGGTTGTGGGTTCGATCCCGACCCTGACACCTGCTGTATAATAATAATTGTTTTTTTACCCTTCTATCTGGCAACAAAACTCATGCCTTTTTTTACAAGGAGTCATGTTTGCATAGACCACAATACCTGCAGTCATGATACAAACAAAAAACATAACTCTGATAATGTATGCACTGTCCTTGAAGTTGATTGGTCCACACCCGAGACAGCTTTCCTTAGAGCCTAGTCTCACATGGGTTGGACCAGATGACGCCAAAAGGCGCGGTGTCTGTCTCCCCGTGGTCGAGTGGATTTTACTTCAGGTCCTCCAGTTTTTCTCTTCACGTTTAGAATCAACGTCACGCGTTTAGATTATTTGGCTGCTACAAATGTCGACGTGATGAACCACTTCGTTGAGCAATACTTCGTGACAGCCTGCAGGTCGCTTCTGACAAAGAGCTACGTAGCTCAGTGGGCCCTTACCTGGTAAAATATTTAAAAAATTGCTTCAGTTTATATTTTCCAGAGCAGCGTTCTGGACGCTCCGGCCGGAGAGGACCACTGTGCCAGGACGTCTGCCCGACGTTCATAACGGCCAACTCCCACTCAGGCTCACCGTGTGCACACGCTGCCCTTTTGTCGATTTCACTATTTAACTAAGCACTAACATTTTTTATTATTTCACCAAGTAAGGCCCCGCTTGAGCTACGTAGTTTTTTTTTTCAAAAGTGACCTGGCCATCACAAATGATAGTGCAACAAAGTGGCTCATTGCGTGGAAATGTATAGCAGCCAAATAATCTAAACGTGTGACGTTGCTGATAAATGTGGAGGGAAAGTCTGGAGGACCGGAGAAAAATCCACGCGACTACGGGGAGAGAACACGCAGACTCCATCGGGATGGAATTCCCGACCTCTTGCATACCAGGCGAGGTAGTTGACATCTGTTATCCACGGCGGTGCGTGTTTGGCTTTATTGGGATCGTTCGTCCTCGACATGGCACGGCGGTGTCGTCGTACGTCTCGAACCCCGACGGTCAAAGATGAAAGTCCCGCGGAGATTGGGGGCTGAGAGTCTGCAAACACCGGCGCTGGCACGCTGCACTTTGCGTGCTCGCTGGACTTTGCGTGCTCGCTGCACTTTGCGTTCTCGTCGATTCGGATCATCATCATCATCGTCGTCATCGTTACCACAGCCACACCGCCACACATAGACAAAGATCCCCCGTATAGACTTGACAGACTGCTGGGGCAAGTGCTGTTAGTGAGTAGCACCTATGAAGACCGTCATGGCACGCGAGGTGGGTGGCCAGCACCATGCCCCCGCCGCCTTTGTCTCCCGAATGGCGATGTTTGCGCACCGCACCAGGTGCTCATTTGAGGCTCAGTTGACTTAAGGGAGGCCGAGGAGCAGTTCAGATAATCAGCATTGGGGTCGCTGGGTTGGTAGCGCGGCGCGCTAACTACTGCGCCACACTCACCCCCTCGAAGACAAAGATGTTGCGTGTAGCCTTAACAGAATGTTGGGGCAACTGCTCATAATAAAGGTGTTTAGGTTAGATCGCGTAAATATAAATGTGTCGTCAATACACCGCCACCCGACACAGCCAATTAGTAAGGTTTATCACGCAAACAAGAGGTGGCAATTAGTTACCACTTGAGCACACTGCTGTGTTGGAGAGTAAACCCACGACAACATTTACCATTTGAGTACGAAGTTGGCGATTACAACAACAAGCAGCGTGGTAAGGCGATTCGTCGAGGAACGGTGATATCATCACCGTGTGACCCATCAGGCTTATCGCCCGTGATCCTCTGCATCTCTTGGGGGCCGTCCATAAATGACGTCACGCACCTGGGGGGGGGGGGGGTCAGACATTTGTGACGATGTGTGACGAGGGGGCGGGGGTTTGTGAAATGTGACGTCACATCAAAATGCGCAACTTTAAATAAATATAGACGACACGTTCTACTTAATTAAGAGTGCAGCGCCATATTAAATACGCACTACAATGACAATAGTTTAAAGCGATTTGAAGCATATTTTATTTGGGGGGGGGGGGCAGAGCTTTGTGACGTCATATTTGAGGCGGGTCTGACTTTTTGTTACGCCGTGTGACGAGGGGGAGAGGGGTCAAAAATTGTCCAAAATCGCGTGACGTCATTTATGGACGGCCCCTTGAGGAACGCCAGCGAAGACATCAATGTCGCCCCCCCCCCCCAGCGGGCTCGCCACTCCACTGCCCCCCCCCCCCATTCAGCCGCAGGGAGCGACGGGGCCAAGTGCCGCTAGCGAGGGCCCCGTCGAGTTGCGCGTGGACGAAGCAGGCGTGGCCAGTGACGGTGTTCTCACGCGTGGAATGAAGCATTCCGTTAAGGCCAAGTCAACCCAGAAGAGGCCCACGACAAGCTCAGCCCGGCTCTCTTCATATCTCAGAATCCGAACAAAGTGGGGGGGGGGGGGGGGGGAGTCGAACCCAGCTGTTGCATCTTCCGCGTGGAGCAGCTGCCCGGGATCACCGGGCGCGGCAGGCTTGTGCCCAGAGGGCGCGGCAGGCTTGTGCCCAGAGGGCGCGGCAGGCTTGTGCCCAGAGGGCGCGGCAGGCTTGTGCCCAGAGGGCGCGGCACACCACGTGTGTTCTTTTACTATTTCGACCCCGTCCGAGCAGAATATCCAGAAATGGTAGAGTTCTGTCAGCTTATACTTCTATGGATGGATGGGTTTTGCGAGTTGAGATGATTTAGAAATTTCGTTAAGTGTATCTTTGCCGCGTGGCCAGACCACCAATGTGTCATCCACATATCTAAACCAAGCAGAGGGTTTAGTGTGATCGAACCTATTGTTTTTGTTTCCACATCTTCCATGTACAAATTCGCCTCCCCGCTCCCTACGAGCGGGCAGGGCGCGACGTCCACCCCCTCCACTCCCCTCTCCTCCTCGTCGGCCGCCTCTCGCCGGGCCCCCGCCGATCGGGTGATCGCCCCCCCCCCCCGCCCCAGCGCCCTCTCTGAGGGACATCGCGAATTGACTGGTTCACTACCGCCCGGGGTTATCTCTTACAAGCCCACGTCAACCACCACCACCACGACAACGAACGCGGTGGCGTGCACGCGCGCGCCCCTGCACGCGCGTGTTTTACACAAATGCCGGCGCTAATCAAAAGAAACGGCGGCAGTACGAATATGCGCGCGTACCCCGCAGGTGGTTAAGCTCTAATCTGCGGCACACCTAGACTTGCGTTAAAGGGCTGCGCGAAATTGCGCGCGCCTCGCCCTCATCGCTATTGTCGCCGTGTGAACACGCTGTGTCAATGCGCGCGAGCGCGGGTTTATCGCACCTCGCCCACGCCCTAATTACTCACGCGGCACGCTGCAGGCGCGCGACTTTTACACAAATTACCAACACCGCGCCGACGCTGCAGCCCTGCACTCGCTCTCTCGCGCACATCGTCTCGCCGCGCAGTCGCAACACCCAACAACCGCAGACACCACGCCGAGGTTCTACCCACACACACATAAATCACACTGCACCGATACTCTGAACTAACGTTTATTAATGGCGCAAGTACACCCTACCTGGAGGGGGATATTTCGCAGGAAGGAACCCAGCTTCTCAAACGTCCTACCACGTACCTCGAAGCTGGACTCACGGCGTTCCATGGGCCCTGAGAGGGTCGGAGGAGGATGAGAGAAGACTTGACCAATCACTGTCTCGCAGCAGCACTCGCTGGCATCACACGGATGCTGTGAGCGGCCTGAAGAGGCAGGCCCGGGGGGAGGGGGGCGTGGCGCGCGCAGCAGCCAATCACGCGCCTACCTTTCGATTTCAACTGATGCCCCGCCCTCACCTGGAGCCTTATTTTCCGTTACACCTCGACCCGTTGCCTACGCGCCCACCCTCGATCATCCCCCCACCCGGGTGCTGCGGCGGCGGCGGCCAGCGGCGGCGGCGACCCCCGTTGCCCCTTTGTCTGGAAGGGCTCCCGCGCTTTGTGCCGACTTAATATGCCACCCTCTGCTGGGCGGCGGCTGTGGCCGGCAGCGGCGGCGACCACCCGTTGTCCTTGTGTCCTTCTTGCCAAATGTCCCGTCCTCCGTCCTCCCCTCCGAGATGTACCTCATTGCGGTTGGCCCACGGAAGCCTTTCTTTCTGCGCCCATACATTTTTAAGCTAATTTAGGGGAACCGCAATGTGACCTGTCATGTGAGGGTCGGCCAATCTCCTGGCACCGGGAAACCGTGGGACTCTCCCTCTAGGGGCCCTTCGGATTAAACCCCGATGCGCCAGGCAACCCCCCGTCAGGACACCACGTGGGTGCGCTGCGTGCGGGTGGCGTGTTTAGTGCGCGGGCCGGGAGGGGATTGCGGCGTTTGCGGAGTTGCTCCGTGGTCGTGGCACCACGAGCCCATTGCTGCTCCTTCCTTTTGTTTACAGAAGTCACCTTGCCACAATAAGTAGGTGTTCAGCTAGTCTTGGGATATCTTGGGCTAAACCATTGTTCGTTACCAGAGTGTCAAGTAATTGAATTGACTCGGTGACCAGAACCCTCGTGAACAGAGAGGTCACATTAAAGCTTACGAGAATTTCATTGGGGTTAAGCTTAATATCTTTCATTATATTAACACACAGCGTTTACCGAAAGAAAACGCATACTGACGCCTATCTAAATGTAGTCCCACCATCACCAAGCATCAGAAATCTGTTCTTATCAAGACGCTCATTCATCGAGCTAAGAAAGTGTCAGATGGTGACAGTCTCAGAAATGAAATTAAACATGTTAAAGAAGCGCTGCAAATGAACGGTTACAATGATGCACAAATCTACAGGGCATTAAATGCCAAAACCAAATAAAATAACACGAGCATTGAAACTGCCCAAGTTATTAAAACGATCAAAATACCGTACATTGCGGGAGTAACTGATAAACTAGCCAGATGTTTGGAAAAACAAAACATCCGAGTCAGATTTGGCACGGTACGTAAAATACATAAATTAATCTGGTACAAAAGATGTATTACCGAACCTATCAACAGAAGGTGTGTACAGGATTAACTGCACGTGTGGTACATGTTATATTGAGCAAAAAAGACGATTGATCAGCACGAGACTAAAAGAACATCAGAGAAATATTAAATTCTCCCAAATACAACTGTCAGCAGTAGCAGAACACGCGTGCCAACAAGGACACTCAATTAATTTTGATGAAGTTGAAGTTCTGTGCAAAACTAGCTACTACTGTTGACTTAAAGCTTTCGTGACTGCAAGAATTCATATTCGTTGGGTCTTTCGGTAAAGTCACGTATATAGATGACAAACGCTTGTGTTGCGATCGAAACGTCGTAGATTTTTGTTATTTTTTTTTTACCTATCTACGTGACTTTACTGAGAGACCCGAAGAATATAGCTACTACTCGCCAAGCCAACAGAATCTATCGAAATTAAACGAAATAGAAATAATTTTAACCATTCGAAAAGCTACCGACTTAGTGCTGCGTGGAAGCGAATCATCAAATAAGAGATTGTTTAAATGCATGGCTATAAAGGCCACCATACTTGAATAGGGACTACCGTTGGTACGGCTATTTTAATACACGCAATGGACAGGAAGGACAAGATCAAAGGGCTCGCATAATGCACATGCATTATGTGCGTTGACTCATTAACACCCCCCCCCCCCCCAATTTGCGCAAGACCACATCTACGCCTCTATATGAGGAACGAAACAGGTGGACTTCACAAATCTGGCTGTCGCCTGATGAAGCTGGTTGTAATTACTGGTGAAACGTCGTACTCAGATTGTAAATGTTGCGGCTTGGCTCTCCAACACAGCGGTGTGCTGTACTGGTAACGAATTGGCCACGTTCTGTTTACGTGGAAAACCTTACTAATTGGCTGTGTCGGGTGGTGGCAGGTTTTAACGACATGTTTATATATTTACGCGATCTAACCCAAAAAACCTCTTATGGATGATATTGGTTGCGAAAGCCTACGTGTTAAACATTACGGATGATATTGGTCGCGAAAGCCTACATGTTAAACATTACGGATGATATTGGTCGCGTACAGCAGTGAGGTAGGAATTGAGTGCTGCACCCCCAGAAATGACAACAGGACTGCAACTTGGGCAGAATGTGTCCTCTGTAGCGTCGTGGTAATCGCTGGGAGTTAACGAACGGCTTCTCTGATACCTCCTGAGCCAGATCGGTAACAGTGGCATTCCACGGTAGGACACGGAGCCTGCTGCTGTGCCACGCAGATTGACGGTCCGACCGCGAATAAGAACAACGTCGTCGTCGTCGCGAGGTTTGGCCGCAGGCGGCGTGGCATTGCCCCGGCCTCGTGTGGATACAATCACAGGCGGGTTTTTATTTCAGTCGAACGTGACCAGGCATTTGTCACCTCCCCCCCAATCAGAACGTCGCCTTCAAATCGGCGGTGACCGACGGGGTGAAGCATCCGCATGGGGGGGAGGGAGGGCGGCGAGTGGGTGAGGCGGCGGTGGAAAGAATCCGGTCACCCCGCGACGTTGACATGGGCGTCTCTCTGCCTGTGGCCTTGGTCGTGCGCAGGTCTGGGCGGCCTGTTCGGGTGGCCGGACCTGGACATGGACCCCGTGAGTCCGACCTGCAGCCTGGGCGACTCCGTGTGCACAGGTCAGAAACCCCCCCCGCCCTCCACGCACCCCTTGACCCCCTGACCTCTGCCGGCCGCCCCCACGGGACCACCACCACCACGTCCCATCTCCACATTGCCGGTCACACACACGACCGTCGCGGCCGCGGCTTCTCACTTCTCGCCGCGGCACTCGCCGTAATGCTGCCACAGGCTTCGTGTGGAGTGGGGTATTGGCGGTGTAAGGTACTACCACTGGAGCCTGTGTGCGTCATAAAAAACAATATTATCGTGACCCACGCCCCTGTTATCCTACGAAATGGTTTATACAATTTATCTCGACAAAATATGGCGAAATGGATGCACTGTGCGATAATTCCCGGAACAGTGTTCTGAAGTCTTCCGGATGTCATTATAAAACTAAACAATTTATAATTTTACCAGGTCAGGCCCCACTGAGCTATATACAGTGGAGCCTTGTCAATTCGACACATTTGGGGCTCTGGCCTTGCCGAATTATCCAATATTCCGAATTATGTACAATGGCAATAGCCAGTGCCTCTTGCCCCAATAAAAAAAAAATCCGAATTTATTTTCAAAACTCTTCACATACCATAATACAGGGTTTTTTGAGTTAGATCGCGTAAATATTTAAATGTGTCGGTAAACCTGCCACCACCCGACACATCCAATTAGTAAAGTTTTCCACGTAAAGAGAACGTGCCAATTCGTTATTAATACAGCACACCGGTGTGTTGGAGAGCAAAGCCACGACATTTACAATCTGAGTACGACGTTTCGCCAGTAATTACAAATAGCTTCATCAGGCGACAGGCAGATGTGGCGAAATCCTCCTGTTTCGTTCTGGATTTTTCTCGCGAGATGTTCAGAGCGGTGTGCAGCCCAGAGTATGCGGGCGTGTGGTTGTTTGGGTGTGTGGGTGTGTAGGCGTGTGGCTGTGTGCTGGTGTGTCAGCGTGTGGGTGTGTCAGGGTGTGTCGGGGTGTATCGGAGTGTGTGGGTGTATCGGGGTGTGTGGGTGTGTGGGTGTGTGGGTGTGTCGGGGTGTGTGGGTGTGTCGGGGTGTATGGGTGTGTGGGTGTGTAGGCGTGTGGCTGTGTGCTGGTGTGTCAGCGTGTGGGTGTGTGGGTATGTGGGTGTGTCAGCGTGTGGGTGTGTCGGGGTGTGTCGGGGTGTGTGGGTGTGTCGGGGTGTGTGGGTGTGTGGGTGTGTCGGGGTGTGTGGGTGTGTCAGTGTGTGGGTGTGTCGGGGTGTGTGTGGGTGTGTCAGCGTGTGGATGTGTCGGGGTGTGTCGGGGTGTGTGGATGTGTGGGTGTGTCAGCGTGTGGGTGTATCGGGGTGTGTGGGTGTGTCAGCGTGTGGGTGTGTGGATGTGTGGGTGTGTGGGTGTGTCGGGGTGTGTGCGTGTGTCAGTGTGTAGGCGTGTGGGTGTGTAGGCGTGTGGCTGTGTGCTGGTGTGTCAGCGTGTGGGTGTGTCAGGGTGTGTCGGGGTGTATCGGAGTGTGTGGGTGTATCGGGGTGTGTGGGTGTGTGGGTGTGTGGGTGTGTCGGGGTGTGTGGGTGTGTCGGGGTGTATGGGTGTGTGGGTGTGTAGGCGTGTGGCTGTGTGCTGGTGTGTCAGCGTGTGGGTGTGTGGGTATGTGGGTGTGTCAGCGTGTGGGTGTGTCGGGGTGTGTCGGGGTGTGTGGGTGTGTCGGGGTGTGTGGGTGTGTGGGTGTGTCGGGGTGTGTGGGTGTGTCAGTGTGTGGGTGTGTCGGGGTGTGTGTGGGTGTGTCAGCGTGTGGATGTGTCGGGGTGTGTCGGGGTGTGTGGATGTGTGGGTGTGTCAGCGTGTGGGTGTATCGGGGTGTGTGGGTGTGTCAGCGTGTGGGTGTGTGGATGTGTGGGTGTGTGGGTGTGTCGGGGTGTGTGCGTGTGTCAGTGTGTGTCGGGGTGTGTCGGGGTGTGTGGCTGTGTGGGTGTGTCGGCGTGTGGGTGTGTCGGGGTGTGTGTGCTGTGTGCACTGCTGGGTTGCGGTGTGTCCACGTGACCAGGTGTCCTGCAGGCGCTGTCCGTGGTGCTGATTGCGATGTCCTCCGTCTCCCTCTCTCTGTCTCCCTCTCTGTGTCTCTCACTCTCTGTGTCTCTCGCTCTGTGTCTCTCCCTCTCTGTGTCTCTCGCTCTCTGTGTCTCTCGCTCTCTGTGTCTCTCACTCTCTGTGTCTCTCGCTCTCTGTGTCTCTCGCTCTCTGTGTCTCTCGCTCTCTGTGTCTCCCTCTCTGTCTCCCTCTCCGTCTCCCTCTCTGTCTCTCGCTCTCTGTGTCTCCCTCCCTTTCCGTCTTCTCACAAGAGTCCGACTCCGCGCCCTTCTCTACCCCTGCCGACTCGCCCTCCAAGCCCTGGCCGGGCCCGGACTTCGGCAGCGTCGAGGGCCAGGACGCCGGCTACGGCGCCTACGCCGGCTACGCTGATCTCGGCGCGGCGCCGCCGCCGCACGCGACGCCGCGCACGTCCCCCGAGGTGCCGGTGCTGGCGCTGGGGGTGGCAGCGCTGCCCATCGAGTGCCGCGTGTGCGGGGACCGCGCCTCCGGCTTCCACTACGGGGTCCACGCCTGCGAGGGGTGCAAGGTGGGGCAGGCGGCGGTGCTGGTGCCGGCGGTGGTGGCAGTTGTGGCGGTGGTGGTGCCGGCGGAGGTGGTGGTGGCGTCGGTGGTGTTGTGGTGGCGGCGGTGGTGTTGTGGTGGTGTTGTTGTGGTGGCGGCGGTGGTGGTGTTGTGGTGGCGGTGGCGGCAGTGGTGGCGGCGGTAGCGGTGGTTGGCGGCGGTGGTGGTGGTGACGGTGGTGGCGGCGGTGGTGGTGGTGGTTGGAACGGTGGTGGCAGCGGTGGCGGAAGTGGCAGCGGTGATGGCGGTGGCGTCGTAATCTGAGCTCACCCTGGCACTGCGTGTTATTTGACCACTTTTCTCATTGTTTACCTTCTCTTGATGTATTTTTATCACTTCACGAGGGATTTTTTGGTTTGTTATTTTTACAACGCGAACGCGCACGTGTGCGTGTGTGCATTTGTGTGTCTGCGTGTGTGTGTGCGCGTGTGTGCGTGCGTGTGCTTGTGTGCATGTGCATTTTTTATGTCTGCGTCTGTGCATGTGTCTGCGTGTATGTGCGTGTGTGTGAGTGTGTGTGCGTGTGTCTGCGTGTGCGTGTGTGTAAGCTCGTCTCTGTAAATGTTTAAATGTTTTGTCATAAATCGCGCTAAGTGCCCCTGAAACCGCAGTGGTACGGAAGGCGCTCTGTAAATAAAGAAGATTATTGCAATCGTCATCGTCATCGCAAATTAAACGAAATTACTTTTTTATTTTACCAGGTAAGGCCCCACTGAGCTACGTAGCTCTTTTTAAGAAGCAGCCTGGCCATCACAAGTGATAGCTCAACAAAGTGGCTTATCACTTGTAATGTTGATTCTAAATCTGGAGGGAGAAACCGGAGGACCCGGAGGAAAATCCACGGGGAGAGAGAGAGGCACTCCAAACTCCATATGTACAAGAGTGAGGGTCGGGATCGAACCCCAGGACCTTCCGCATACCAGGCGTGGTAGTTAACATCTCGCCACCGTGCCTTCAATTACTCCGCTCGTCACGAGGGTCGCCGTGATGGAGCCTGCGTTGTCTCTCCGTGTCGATGCTTTGCTGGGTTGCTGGCCGTGTGGCGTTCCCAACAAAGGCTCGTCGTTCACTCTCCACCCACCCCACGCAGCCCAAGCAAACATTTGCAGGAGCTGATCCCCCTGTACACTCCCAACGAGGTCGCCGAGATCTTTCGATCGCCTTCTTCTCAGCACTCCCAAGGTCGAGGCTCTGTTCCTGCAGGGCCCATCGGGATTTTCCCAGTGCAGTGAGAAGACAATCGGAGTCGATAGATATATTTAAGTCTCTATTGGAATGTAAGAATAGATTTTACCCTTTCTGGCAATAAAACAGTTAAGATGTTAAAACACCACACCAAAACCTTTTTCAAGGAATCACATCTGCATTAACCACATATACTTGTGGTGAACATGCAAACAAAACACATGCTCTGGTAGTATATACATAGTATATACATTGTCTTTGAAACTGATTGGTCCACACCAGAGACAGCTTTCTTTAGAGGCTCGTCTCAAACAGAGTTAGACCAGAGGACATCGCCAAAATGCGAACAGCACAAAGACAATGCCACCATCAGGGCGTTGAGAGCTCGGGGTCAGCAGCTACATCATAGGACCTCTCTGGGAAGCTTACCTCTTTCAATTGGGCTCTACCCCATCATTCTGGCCGTTTCACCTGCAGGTTCTGTTTACTCCTCTGGCTTTCCATACACCGTGGTGGCGAATTGGGATCCGCGGATGAGATGCGCCACTTTAGACATGTAGATGATGATCACAGTCCGTTTTATCCTACAGCGCGGTAGTAGTTGTTGTTGCTTTCCTGAAGAACGCCGCATTATGGAAACATCGCGTTATAATAAATATTGCATAATAGTAAAGGGGATAAAGCACGGTCTGCGATTAACACGTGAGATGTGTACACAGGCGGAACAAAGATTGAGGCACGTGGGTAGCATCTAGAAGCATCCAGCAGCATCCCGCCTTGTGCGATGATAATGATAATGCCGAGGCAGCCGTACAACCGTTAATTCCTACTCGGGCGACGCAGTTCCGTTGACTCGATACGAACCCTTCACCGCCGATCGTTACGCGGCCTAACGCCAAACTCGGCAGTGCATCAGAGCCCTGGCTGCGAAATCCCCGTGCCGGGTTCTCAGTGCCGCTGTCACGGCCGTTGCGGCGACAGCTCCACCGTGTGGGAGCACCCACTTGTTAGCTGGTGACGCACTCTGTCTGACTCTCTCTGACTCTCTCTCCCTCCTCCCTCCCTCCTCCCTCCCCTCTCCTCCTCCCTCCTCCCAGGGATTCTTCCGCCGCACGATCCGCATGAAGCTGGAGTACGAGAAGTGTGAGCAGCGCTGCAAGATCCAGAAGAAGAGTCGGAACAAGTGCCAGCACTGCCGCTTCCAGAAGTGCCTCGGCGTGGGCATGTCGCACGAGGGTGAGCGCGGTGATTGAGATCGCCCGGAGAGACAACGGCTTGGGGGAGGCCTTCGTCCAGCAGTGGATAGTGACATTAACGATGATAACCATGATGATGATGATCATGACGATGACCATAACGATGATGACGATGGTGATGATCATGACAATGACCATAACGATGATGACGATGGTGATGATCATGACGATGACCATAACGATGATGACGATGGTGATGATCATGACGATGACCATAACGATGATGACGATGGTGATGATGATGACGACGATGACGACAATGATAATGATAAACGCCTTTTTCCGTGATCGTGAGGATGCCGGCATCCGGCAGCAGATATATTCTGTCGAATGACGATGACGACGGTGGCGGTGACTGCGTGGCACCCACAGCGATCCGGTTCGGGAGGATGCCCCAGGCGGAGAAGGAGCGGCTAATCGCCGAGGTGTGCGCCAACGGGCTCGTGGGAGGGCCCATCTCGGCCTCCGCCCTCCTGGTCTCGCGCGGCGGCGGGGGGGGGAGCCCGCGGCACCGGTGGGGGGCCGCCCCGGTGCTTGGCGGTGGGGGGGGTCTCGGGAATGGTGGCGGGGGGGGGGCGGCGGCAGCAGAGGAGGGGGGGACGGGGGAGACGGAGGCGGCTGCGGCGGGAGACCTGCGCTCGCTGGCGCACGTCATCCAGGAGGCCTACCTCCGCATCTTCCCGCTCTCCAAGGCCCGGGCGCAGGCCATCCTGGCCGGCAAGGCGGCCGGCAGTGCGTGTGAGCATCGCGGGCGGCAGGGGCGGCACGCGGAATCAGCGGAAACGCGCGGTTCGCCTTCCCTCGCGGTCCTCGGAGACGAGAGACGGAAGGGGAGGGAGGCGAGACTCAGAGACAAGGGAGGGGGGGGCAGATGTGGCCGCTGGCTGATTGCCCAAGCTCTATTGTCCTGTGTTGAGATTTTCAGCTCGTTTCATCAATAGCAGCTAGGAAACTAAATAAATCAATCGATAAGTCGGTGCGTCCATTGTGTGTGGGTCTCTTATCTAATTCTATCCGTCTCTGTGTAAGTCTCCATGCAGTGCCACGAACACGCAATTGTAGGGTGGTGCCTTTACCTTGACGACGCGACACCCGTCCGGCTTTTGTCGCACTCGGTTTAGCGACGTCCGACCCTGACAATTTCGTCTCTCGGTCCGCCGCATCCCGGCAGGTGGTGATCCACGACCACGACTCGCTCGCCCGGGCAGAGGACACTATCCTGCACAAGCTGGGCTACGGCACCATCCACGAGAGCAGCGGCGCCATCGGCGTCCAGCCTCGCCAGCGTCCGCCACCGGCGGCGGCGGCCTGCGGCGGCTGCGGCGGAGCCTGCGGCGGCGCCGGTGCGCCGCGGGGGACGATGGGGCGGCGTGCGATGCGGCCGGCGCGCGGCCGCGTGCTCGGCAACGACCGCATCTTCATCACCGTGGTGAGCGGCGGCGGCGTCGGCATTGGCGGAGGAGGCTGCGGCGCCGACGCTCAGGCCGACCTACTGCGGAAGGGCGCGCCGGAGATCCGCATCTTCAACCGCTGCACTACCGCGTGGTGGAGTCCGTGCGGGAGGTCACCGAGTTCGCCAAAAGCATCCCGGGCTCATGGCCCTCGACCTCAACGACCAGGTCACGCTGCTCAAGGTGTGTCCCGGGGGGAGGGGCGGGCAAAGGCGGGGGCTAACTGCGTAGTGGGCGGGGCTAACTGCGTAGTGGGCGGGGCTAACTGCGTAGTGGGCGGGGCTATCTGAGCAGTGGGGCGGGACTACGTGAGCAAGGGTTGGCAGTGGGGTGGGCGGGGCCTGCGAGCTAGTAAGGGCGAGTGAGTGGGTGGGCGTGGCTATATGGAAGTGGGCAGGACTGGCACAGAAAGGGAGGAGCTACAGCTCACCACGACGGTTGAGCCTTACGGAATTGCCCTCACTGGAGCTCGATGACTAACTCCAGCTTGCCCCGTGTGCCCGTGTGCCCGCCACGCCAGTACGGTGTGTACGAGGTGATCTTCGCGATGCTGGCTGCCCAGATCAACAAGGACGGGCTGCTCATGGCGTACGGCACGGCGTTCATCACGCGCGAGTTCCTGCGCTCGCTGCGCACGCCCTTCTGCCACGTCCTCGAGCCCAAGTTTGTGTTCTCGGTGCGGTTCAACGCCCTGGCGCTGGACGACACCGACCTGGCTCTCTACGTCGCCGCCATCATCCTGTGCGGCGGTGAGAAACACCAACCCGGTCGGTCGATCGATCGCCCCCCCCCCCTCCGCCTGCGGTGTTCATTCTGGGCTCTGTGTGTTGAACTTCTTCATGCCACACGTAGCCAAACGAGCTCCCCATCACCCTGTGGCGGTGAGAGACACCGATGCGTCGCCGCCTGCGGTGTGCAGTCTGGCACTAAACTAAACTCGTATTCTTATTGCACCAGGTAGGACCCACCGAACTACGTAGCGCTTGTTCAGGAGCGACCTGCAGGCTGTCACAAATGACAGCTCGACGAAGTGGCTCGATGTATGGACATTTATAGCAGTCAAATTCTCTAAACGCATGACGTTGATTCTAAATGTTGAGTGCAAAACCGGAGGACCCGGAGAAAAATTCACGTGACCACGGTGAAAGAGAGAAATACACAGCAGGTGTCAGGGTCAGGATCGAACTCACGTTCTCCTGTATACCAGGCGTGGTAGTTAACATCTCCTAGCCACCATGGTGCCCAGAGCGCCATCATCCTGTGCGAGAGACACCGATTGACTGATCGATTGATCGCCCCCCTCTTGACTGGCGCAGGCCCAGAGAGACATCACCCTGAGCCGGGGGATGGAGAGGGGGGGTCCAAGGGTTGAGGGTTAGGTGATGGGCAGTGGGATTGAAGTGAAGGGATTGCTAGAGGGGGCCAAACGGGCTGGAAAAGAGATGGAGCTGATGCGGTACAAGAGGATGTTCAGCTGAGTGGACTAGCCGATGACTGGTACCAGCGGTATCACGATCGGCCTCCGTGTATATAATCAGTACGTGTAATCTGTGTGTGTGTAATCTGTGTATGTGTTCTGTAGTGTAATCTCTGTGTATTCTGTACGTGTAATCTGTGTGTGTGTGTGTGTAATCAGTACGTGTAATCCGTGTATATGTAATCTGTGTGTGTGTAATGTGCGCGTGTGGAGAACAGTAGTGACGCGGTTAGCGCGCTGCACTGGCACGATGGGTGTGTGTGGTGGGGTGTGTGGGTGTGAGTAGCAGGGTGGGTGGGTAAGTGGTAGGGTGGGTGGCTGTGTGTGGCAGGGTGTGTGGGTGTGTGTGGCGGGGTGGGTAAGTGGTAGGGTGAATGGGTGTGTGTGGCAGGGTGGGTGGGTGTGAATGGCAGGGTGGGTGTGTGTGTGTGGCGGGGTGGGTGGGTAAGTGGTAGGGTGGGTGGGTGTGGCGGGGTGTGTGTGTGTGTGTGGCAGGGTGGGTGTGTGTGGCAGGGTGTGTGTGGCAGGGTGGATGTGTGTGGCAGGGTGGGTGTGTGTGTGTGGCAGGGTGTGTGGCAGGGTGGGTGTGTGTGGCAGGGTGTGTGTGTGGCAGGGTGGGTGGGTGTGTGTGGCGTGGTGGGTGGGTGGGCGGGTGTGGTAGGGTGGGTGGGTGGGTGTGTGGCGTGGTGGGTGGGTGTGTGTGGCGGGGTGTGTGTGTGTGGCGGGGGTGGACGTGTGTGGCGGGGGTGGGTGTGTGTGGCGAGGTGGGTGGGTGTGAGTGGCAGGGTGGGTAGGTGGGTGTGAGTGGCAGGGTGGGTGGGTGTGTGTGGCAGGGTGGGTGGGTGTGTGTGGCGGGGTGTGTGTGTGTGGCGGGGGTGGACGTGTGTGGCGGGGGTGGGTGTGTGTGGCGAGGTGGGTGGGTGTGAGTGGCAGGGTGGGTAGGTGGGTGTGAGTGGCAGGGTGGGTGGGTGTGTGTGGCAGGGTGGGTGGGTAAGTGGTAGGGTGGGTGGGTGTGAGTGGCAGGGTGGGTGGGTGGGTGTGGCAGGGTGGGTAAGTGGTAGGGTAGGTTGGTGTGTGGCGGGGTGGGTGTGTGTGTGGTAGGGTGGGTGTGTGTGGCAGGGTGTGTGTGTGTGGCGGGGTGTGTGTGTGTGTTTGGCAGGGTGGGTGTGTGTGGCAGGGTGGGTGTGTGTGTGTGGCAGGGTGGGCGTGTGTGGCAGGGTGTGTGTGGCAGGGTGGGTGTGTGTGGCAGGGTGGGTGTGTCTGTGTGGCAGGGTGTATGGCAGGGTGGGTGTGTGTGGCAGGGTGTGTGTGTGGCAGGGTGGGTGGGTGTGTGTGGCGTGGTGGGTGGGTGTGTGTGGCGTGGTGGGTGGGTGTGTGTGGCGTGGTGGGTGGGTGTGTGGCGGGGGTGGACGTGTGTGGCGGGGTGGGTGTGTGTGGCGAGGTGGGTGGGTGTGTGTGGCGAGGTGGGTGGGTGTGAGTGGCAGGGTGGGTGGGTGGGTGTGAGTGAGTGGCAGGGTGGGTGGGTGTGTGTGGCAGGGTGGGTGGGTAAGTGGGAGGGTGGGTGGCTGTGTGTGGCAGGGTGTGTGGGTGTGTGTGGCGGGGTGGGTGGGTAAGTGGTAGGGTGGGTGGGTGTGTGTGGCAGGGTGGGTGGGTGTGAGTGGCAGGGTGGGTGTGTGTGTGTGGCGGGGTGGGTGGGTAAGTGGTAGGGTGTGTGGGTGTGTGTGGCAGGGTGGGTGTGTGTGTGTGGCGGGGTGGGTGGGTAAGTGGTAGGGTGTGTGGGTGTGTGTGGCAGGGTGGGTGGGTTTGTGTGGCAGGGTGGGTGGGTAAGTGGTAGGGTGTGTGGGTGTGAGTGGCAGGGTGGGTGTGTGTGTGTGGCGGGGTGGAGGTGTGTGTGTGTGGCAGGGTGGGTGTGTGTGGCAGGGTGGGTGGGTGTGTGTGGCAGGGTGGGTGGGTAAGTGGTAGGGTGGGTGGGTGTGAGTGGCAGGGTGGGTGGGTGTGTGTGGCAGGGTGGGTGGGTAAGTGGTAGGGTAGGTCGGTGTGTGGCGGGGTCGGTGTGTGTGTGTGGTAGGGTAGGTGTGTGTGGCAGGGTGTGTGTGTGGCGGGGTGTGTGTGTGTTTGGCAGGGTGGGTGTGTGTGGCAGGGTGGGTGTGTGTGGCAGGGTGGGTGTGTGTGTGTGGCAGGGTGGGTGTGTGTGGCAGGGTGGGTGTGTGTGGCAGGGTGGGTGTGTGTGGCAGTGTGTGTGGCAGGGTGTGTGTGTGGCAGGGTGGGTGGGTGTGTGTGGCATTGTGGGTGGGTGGGTGTGTGGCGTGGTGGGTGGGTGTGTGTGGCGTGGTGGGTGGGTGTGTGTGGCGTGGTGGGTGGACGTGTGTGGCGGGTGTGTGTGGCGAGGTGGGTGGGTGGGTGTGTGTGGCGAGGTGGGTGGGTGTGAGTGGCAGGGTGGGTGGGTGGGTGTGAGTGGCAGGGTGGGTGGGTGTGTGTGGCAGGGTGGGTGGGTAAGTGGGAGGGTGGGTGGCTGTGTGTGGCAGGGTGTGTGGGTGTGTGTGGCGGGGTGGGTGGGTAAGTGGTAGGGTGGGTGGGTGTGTGTGGCAGGGTGGGTGGGTGTGAGTGGCAGGGTGGGTGTGTGTGTGTGCGGGTGGGGTGGGTGGGTAAGTGGTAGGGTGTGTGGGTGTGTGTGGCAGGGTGGGTGGGTAAGTGGTAGGGTGGGTGGGTGTGTGTGGCGGGGTGTGTGGGTGTGTGTGGCAGGGTGGGTGGGTGTGTGTGGTAGGGTGGGTGGGTGTGTGTGGCAGGGTGGGTGGGAGTGGCAGGGTGGGTGTGAGTGGCAGGGTGGGTGGGTAAGTGGTAGGGTGGGTGTTTGTGTGTGTGGCAGGGTGGGTGGGTGGGTGTGAGTGGCAGGGTGGGTGTGTGTGTGTGGCGGGGTGGGTGGGTAAGTTGTAGGGTGGGTGGGTGTGTGTGTGTGGCAGGGTGGGTGGGTGTGAGTGGCAGGGTGGGTGTGAGTGGCAGGGTGGGTGGGTGTGTGTGGTAGGGTGGGTGGGTGTGTGTGTGGCAGGGTGGGTGGGTGTGAGTGGCAGGGTGGGTGTGAGTGGCAGGGTGGGTAAGTGGTAGGGTGGGTGGGTGTGTGTGGCGGGGTGTGTGTGTGTGGCGGGGGTGGGTGGCGAGGTGGGTGGGTGTGTGTGGCAGGGTGGGTGGGTAAGTGGTAGAGTGGGTGGGTGTGTGTGTCGAGGTAGGTGGGTGGGTGTGTGTGGCAGGGTGGGTGTGTGTGGCAGGGTGGGTGGGTGTGAGTGGCAGGGTTGGTGTGTGTGTGTGGCAGGGTGGGTGGGTGTGTGTGGCGGGGTGGGTGTGTATGTGTGGTAGGGTGGGTGTGTGGTAGGGTGGGTGTGTGTGGCAAAGTGTGTGTGTGTGGTGGGGTGGGTGTGTGTGTGTCTGGCAGGGTGGGTGGGTGTGTCTGGCAGGGTGGGTGGGTGTGAGTGGCAGGGTGGGTGGGTGTGTGTGGCAGGGTGAGTGGGTAAGTGGCAGGGTGGGTGGGTGTGTGGCGGGGTGAGTGTGTGTGTGTGGTAGGGTGAGTGTGTGTGTGTGGTAGGGTGTGTGTGTGTGTGGCAGGGTGTGTGTGTGTGGCAGGGTGTGTGTGTGGCGTGGTGGGTGGGTGTGTGTGGCGTGGGGGGTGGGTGTGTGTGGCGGGGTGTGTGTGTGTGGCGAGGTGGGTGGGTGTGTGTGGCAGGGTGGGTGGGTGTGAGTGGTAGGGTGGGTGGGTGTGTGTGAGTGGCAGGGTGGGTGGGTGGGTGGGTGTGAGTGGCAGGGTGGGTGGGTGTGTGTGAGTGGCAGGGTGGGTGGGTGTGAGTGGCAGGGTGGGTGGGTGTGTGTGGCAGGGTGGGTGGGTAAGTGGTAGGGTGGGTGTGTGTGGTGGGGTGGGTGGGTGGGGAGCGGTGGTGTAGCGGTTAGCATGGTGCACTACGGACCCGGCTACCCGAGTTCGATTTCCGCTCATGGCCAACACCGGTGACGATTATCTAAACCGGTCCTGGGCCTCTTCTAGTTCGACTCTGCCTCAAAATGAGTACCTGGTGCAATTTGTAAACATCGCCACTGGGGAGACAAAGGCGGCCGGGCGTGGTGTTGGTCACCCAACCCCTCGTGTGCCGTGCCGGCCTTCATAGGTTCTCACTAACAGCACTTGCCCCAAGTCGGTTACAGGCTAGACGCGGGATCTTTGTCTTTGTGTGTAACCTGTGTAATATCTGTTTGTTAATGTGTGTGTAATGTGTGTGTAATCCATGTGTGTGGGGGTGTGTGCGGTTTATGGCTGTGTGAAACCAAGGTTGGTGCCAAAGAGCACAAGTCACGCACAGGTGACCGACGACGACGATGATGAGTTAAGTGGGGAGACAAAGGTGACTGGGTGTGGTCCCAGCCTACGTAGCCACCCGTGCTCATCGGAGATGCAGGCGCGAAAACAACAAACTAAATTAGTCAATCTAGAGGACGATTTAAAAGTGCACAGCTCCCAGTTGATTCCTTTTTTTGGAGCGAAGAGGCGTTCCAGACGGCCGCAGAAAGCGCATCCGAAAGCGCCGCGCGTTTGTGTTCGATGGCATCAGCCTGGAGCTGCTGCTGCCGCTGCTGCCGCTGCCGCTGTTGCTGTGAGGATGTCTGCCGGAGTTGACGTGGGAGGGGAGGGGGGGCACTTTGGCCGATCAGACATCATCCGTGCGAGGGGCCGCCACACCATGTGAAACCATTGTTGGGTTTGTGACAGCAGCACGACGACGACGATGATGTTGGGAGGAGTTTTCACGTTCGGGAGGGGGGGGGGGCGCACTAAAGCCCCCCAGTGGCTCGCGGTGGCCTGAGAACGAAGAGCGCTCGCTGGCTTCGTGCTCCTTGGCGAGATGATGTCGGCTGCAGAGCGACGCTGCGGGCAGCAGGTGGTAGTGCGGTCACGTGGCTACCGAGGCCACGTGGTGGCCTTCCCTCTGCGTCTGTATTCCCTGCGTTTCAGCACTTGCGCCAACAGTGGGTTATGAGATATTTGTCTTTGTGTACACGCGTGTGAGTGTGTATGTCCGTGTGTCTCATAGCGGTCGTATAACCTGGTGCGGTGGGTAAATTAAGCGCCACTGGGGAGACGAAGACGGCCGAGTGTGGTGCTGGCCACGCACCCCCTCGTGTGCCGTCCCGCCTTCATAGGTGCTCACTCACAGCACTTTCCCCAGCAGTCTGTTAAGGCTACACGGGGGATCTTTGCCTTTATAGCGATAAGCATGCCGCACTACGAACCCAGTGACCCGAGTTCGATTCCCGCTCACGGCCAACACCAGTGACGAATATCTGAATCGGTTCAGGGCCTCCCCTAGGTCGACTAAGCCTCAAATGAGTACCTGCTTCGATACGTAAACATCGCCACTGGGGAGACAAAGGCGGCCTGGCGTGGCGTTGGACACCCCATAATGTGTCGTGCCGGCCTTCATAGGTGCTCGCCAAACTGCACTTGTCCCAAGCGTCTGTTGAGGCTATACGGGGGATCTTTGTGCGTCCATAGGCCCTTGCTAGCAGCACCTGTCCCGACATTCTGCGTTAAATTCGATACAGGACCCCATGGCGGTCACGCAGCGTGGCCTGGAACCCGGCACCGCGGAGGCCGTGAGGGTTGGTGGATCGCGTAGACGTTCGCGAAACTCCCTCCGCACCCTGGCCGGGGTACGCTGGCGGTACGGCAAGTGGGATGATATCCGTCGACGATTGAGCATCAACTCCCCGTTTGCACGCGTGTTGTCCGGGGAACTCGCGGTTTCCTGTGCCGTGTGTCCACCGCTCACTGTCCCCAGTTGGACGTTCCACTGCAAGGACGGCAGAGCTTGGACAATTGTGGGCGAACAACTCTGGGCCTTCCTTTCCCGCTTGCCTGTGGATTTTCTCGAACCTCTGAATCACCCTCCTCCGTCCCCTCCTCCCTCCCTGCGAGCGCGAACGAAAAAAACCCCGCGTTGCGCGCCACGTGAAAGTCTCGGCGGGCGAAGGTTTCCCCTCGACGCTTTCTAAAGGTCGCTCCCCTTGCCCGCGCCCAGACCGACCGGGCCTCCTGGACGTGGGCCCCGTGGAGCGGATGCAGGAGCGCGTGCTGCAGGCGCTCGACCTGCAGCTGCGGCGCAGCCACCCCGAGAGCGCCTTCCTCTTCCCCAAGCTGCTGCAGAAGCTCTCCGACCTGCGCCAGCTGGTGGCCGAACACGCCCAGATGGTGCACGACATTCGGCGCACGGAGGCCGACACGGCGATGCCGCCACTGCTGCAGG